>NC_135886.1:53265914-53865914 GCF_964194155.1 Cetorhinus maximus
GGTCTCAGTGCGATCCCGGTCACAGTCAGATCCCGGTCTCAGTGCGATCCCGGTCACAGTCAGATCCCGGTCTCAGTGCGATCCCGGTCTCAGTGCGATCCCGGTCACAGTCAGATCCCGGTCACAGTCAGATCCCGGTCTCAGTGCGATCCCGGTCTCAGTGCGATCCCGGTCACAGTCAGATCCCGGTCTCAGTGCGATCCCGGTCTCAGTGCGATCCCGGTCACAGTCAGATCCCGGTCTCAGTGCGATCCCGGTCACAGTCAGATCCCAGTCACAGTCAGATCCCAGTCACAGTCAGATCCCGGTCTCAGTGCGATCCCGGTCACAGTCAGATCCCGGTCTCAGTGCGATCCCGGTCACAGTCAGATCCCGGTCTCAGTGCGATCCCGGTCTCAGTGCGATCCCGGTCACAGTCAGATCCCGGTCACAGTCAGATCCCGGTCTCAGTGCGATCCCGGTCACAGTCAGATCCCAGTCACAGTCAGATCCCGGTCTCAGTGCGATCCCGGTCACAGTCAGATCCCGGTCTCAGTGCGATCCCGGTCACAGTCAGATCCCGGTCTCAGTGCGATCCCGGTCTCAGTGCGATCCCGGTCACAGTCAGATCCCGGTCTCAGTGCGATCCCGGTCACAGTCAGATCCCGGTCTCAGTGCGATCCCGGTCACAGTCAGATCCCAGCAGTTTCGGGTTCCGCTGCTGTGTTGTCTCCGTCCCCAATAACAGGCTGTGGGCTCCGTCCCCAATAACAGGCTCTGGTCTCCGTCCCCAATAACAGGCTGTGGGCTCCGTCCCCAATAACAGGCTGTGGGCTCCGTCCCCAATAACAGGCTGTGGGCTCCGTCCCCAATAACAGGCTGTGGGCTCCACAGGGAGAGCAGCCGCCTGCACTTTGAGCTTTATTAGGGAATGAATGGGTCTGAATGCAGAGGGACTGGGAGTCTGGAGACCAGAGTTTGACTGGTTGCTTTGCCTCCCGCTTCCACCCTGCCCGGGGGTGGGTTGGGGGGTTGGGGGTGGGTTGGGGGGTTGGGGGGGGGGGCGGTGGAGCTGATTCCTGGGCTCTGTGCCCTCTGCTGACATGTCTGCTGCTGTCCCTCAGTTCACTGAACATGTTCAGGCAAAACTCAAACTTGCTGATGACTCACTTCCCCCGTCACAGAGTTCATGCACCTGTCACCAACTGCTCAGCAACTTCAGGACCATTTCCGTCCCCTCACTCCACTCTCCCGCCCCCCCTCACTCCACTCCCCCCCCCTCACTCCACACTCCCCCCCTCACTCCACTCCCCCCCTCACTCCACTCTCCCGCCCCCCCCTCACTCCACTCTCCCGCCCCCCCCTCACTCCACTCTCCCGCCCCCCCCTCACTCCACTCCCCCCTCACTCCACTCCCCCCCTCACTCCACTCCCCCCTCACTCCACTCCCCCCCTCACTCCACTCCCCCCCTCACTCCACTCCCCCCCTCACTCCACTCCCCCCCTCACTCCACTCCCGCCCCCCCCTCACTCCACTCTCCCGCCCCCCCCTCACTCCACTCCCCCCCCCTCACTCCACTCCCCCCCTCACTCCACTCCCCCCCTCACTCCACTCCCCCCCTCACTCCACTCCCGCCCCCCTCACTCCACTCTCCCGCCCCCCCCCTCACTCCACTCTCCCGCCCCCCCTCACTCCACTCCCCCCCTCACTCCACTCCCCCCCTCACTCCACTCCCCCCCTCACTCCACTCCCCCCCTCACTCCACTCCCCCCCTCACTCCACTCCCCCCCCCTCACTCCACTCCTCCCCCCCTCACTCCACTCTCCCCCCCTCACACTCCACTCTCCCCCCTCACACTCCACTCTCCCCCCTCACACTCCACTCTCCCCCCTCACACTCCACTCTCCCCCCCACACTCCACTCTCCCCCCCTCACTCCACTCTCCCCCCCCTCACTCCACTCTCCCCCCCCTCACTCCACTCTCCCCCCCCTCACTCCACTCTCCCCCCCCTCACTCCACTCTCCCCCCCCTCACTCCACTCTCCCCCCCCTCACTCCACTCTCCCCCCCCTCACTCCACTCTCCCCCCCCTCACTCCACTCTCCCCCCCCTCACTCCACTCTCCCCCCCCTCACTCCACTCTCCCCCCCCTCACTCCACTCTCCCCCCCCTCACTCCACTCTCCCCCCCCTCACTCCACTGCCCCCCTCACTCCACTCCCCCCCCCACCTTGCTCTGCTCTCTGAAAGAAATCTGTCGGGTCTTCACGAGGTTCCTTACTCACTTCAGGCCCTTCACCTGTAATGGTCTGAGAGGATTGCAGAGAACAAGTCAGGACATGCCCAGAGAAGAAGAGCTTGTGGTCAGTGTGGACTTCACACTCAGATTATTGACTGAGAGAACTTGGTGTTCATCACTTCATGGGGTTAGGGTAGGGACAGAATGAGATTGGGAAGGGGCAGTCCTGGATTGGGACAGTCCTGGATGGGATGGGAAGAGCTGTACACTGACCATTCCCTCTGCTGATTCCTCACCCCTCACTCTCTTTGCTATTCCTCATTCATTGTAAACCTACTCTTTTTAAATTGGAATCTAACAATGATAAAATGCAGAGTTCCTGTTGGAACCTACCTAATTGGATCATATTGAGTTCTATTGAGCAGCACTTGGGGTGATACAGGGTGTGGCTCTGATTCCATTGTCCTGCCATTTTCTCAAACTAATTTCTTAACTGGATGTCACCAACAGCAATTTTGCCACTTGCTTTTTTGCTGTCTCCATCCACCCATTGATTAATGCCTCTCTATCGGTCTGTGTGCATCTCTCTCTATCTTAGTCTGTGTCTCTTTCTTTCCTTCCTTCTCTCCTTCCTTTCCTTTTCTCTTTCTGTCTCTCTCTCTGATGTCGCTCTCTCTCTCTCTCTCTGATGTCGCTCTCTCTTACTCTGTCTCTCTCTCTCTCTCTGATGTCTCTCTCTCTCTCTGATGTCTCTCTCTCTCTCTGATGTCTCTCTCTCGCTCTGTCTCTCTCTCTCTCTCTGATGTCTCTCTCTTTCTCTCTCTGATGTCTCTCTTTCTCTCTCTGATGTCTATCTCTTTCTCTGACGTCTCTCTCTTTCTCTCTCTGATGTCTCTCTCTTTCTCTCTCTGATGTCTCTCTCTTTCTCTCTCTGATGTGTCTCTGTTTCTCTCTCTGATGTCTCTCTCTTTCTCTCTCTGATGTCTCTCTCTTTCTCTCTCTGATGTCTCTCTCTCTCTCTCTCTGATGTCTTTCTCTCTCTCTCTCACTCTGATGTCTCTCTCTCTCTGATGCCTCTGTTTCACTATATTCCTCTGGCTGGAATTTTCTGGCCCCATTACTTTGGGCTTCATGGTGGGGGTGGGGTGGGGGTGGGGTGGGGGGTGAGGGGGGTGGTGGACAATAAGTCGAGAAGACCAGGAATCAGTTTAACGCCGGCGTGAAATAACAGCGGGATCATCCGAAGGTGTCCGCCATGACAGAACGCCAATCCCGCTGGAGGCTGGCGTGAACCTGATTTGCATCCCACTGCTGGGATGCAAAGTAAGGCCCGGCCGGGATCATCCTCCCACACCAGATTTACTGTTAGGCCGGTGGGAAAATGCCAGCCCAGAACACGTCTGGACAAGAGTGAGGTGCAGAGTTCAGAACTTACCATCAGGGCCTTGTTCAGATCCCGGGCATCCGAGGAGCCCAACAGCTACCGAACCCTGGAGGAACACCTGCACTGCATGCTGGGTGGATTCCCATGGACATGGCTCCACCGCGAAGCAGCTCACGGAAGCTGGGTGATCTTCACTGATGCCTCGGGCCTGCTTCAGAACATCACAGTCTTAGCCACGGGCTGCTCTGCTACGGGTGATCAGCGAGAGGGGGGAGAGGAAGGTCCAGCTGTGAGTGGGAGAGGAAGGTGTACAGGGTTGGGGGAGGGGGTGTGGAGGTTGGGGTGGGGGAATGAAGGCGTCAAGGGGAGGTGAGGTTGGGGGTTGGGGGGGACGGTAGGGGAAGAGGATGTAATGGAGGAGAATGTAGCAACTGGGGAGGAGGAAGATGTGAGGGAGGGAGTTTGGAAAGGAGAAGGAGTTTAGAGGGGGAAGGATTTTGGGGGAGGAAGGAGATCTGAGGGGTGCAGGACTTTAGAGGGGGGGAGGAGTCTGCGGGGGAGGAAGGAGTTCAGATGGGGGAAGGAGAGAAGGCGGAGGAAGGAGTCCAGAAGGAATAAAGGAGTTTGGAAGCGGGAAGGAGTTGGGGGTAGAGGAGGGAGTAAGGGGGGATGTCCAGGAGAATGTACAAGGGAGGTGTCTGTGGAGTCAATGACTGCCTCCTGGGGAGCAAACTGAGGGTGGGTGTGGTAGGAGGGAATGATGAGTGAGAGGGGGCAGAGTGAGCTGGAAGGGTGGGAGGGTGAGAGTGTATCGGTAGCGGTAGAAGGGACTCGGAGGCAGACACGGACCCTGGGGGTGGGAAAGAGGAGGTCGGGGGGACTGGCAATGAGGATGGTGGTGGGATTCTCAGGAAAGTAGGGAATGTGCACGTTCACCTGGACATCCTGAATGGAAAAGGGTTCTGGTTGGTACGTTATGGTGGGGAGGTGGTGGCCAGGGGGGTCGACAGTGATGGAGGAAAGGACATGGGTGACTGGGGGAGGGGAAAGGACGGGGGAGCTGAAAACAAACCTTGTTAAAGCCATGTTTCTGAAATGGAAAGTGAGTGGAGCCTTGTGTTGTACGGGTACAGCTGCTGCATGGAAGCGCGATCAGTGGGTGGGTGGAGAACAGCTCAGCTCAGATGGTCAACTGAAAGTGAACCTCAGCAGGCAGCACTGGAAATACCCGGGACAGTGAGATGAGTGTGATGGAGGGAGGATTCGTGTGTGTGGGAGAGTGCTTGCTCGAGACTCTGAAAGGCAGACATTTCTCCGTCTAGGATCACTCGTGGGCCAGCCACTCCCAGTTGAACTACAATTGGGGGAGATGCAGGGGGAGGACTTACGAAGCCTGTCAATGAAGCTGAAAGACACCATTACACATTATTCAGAGAAAGTGAATATATTTTTCGATTATAAAGTGACAAAATGTGTTCACCTGTGCAACCACTTGTGATCAGAATTTCTTAACTTTTCTAGGCCTACCACTTCTTCTAGGTGCTGCCCTGACATCCGCAGCAGGGGTGGAGACAGCCTGTGCAATGGTTGCCCTGTTGCCGCTGATAACTTTGGCCTGGGCCTCTAGAGAGCCCAGGCCTTGAGGGCCCCGGCTTGCTTTGGCTGTCCTCCTGTGGCCAGCTGCTCCCTCTGCAGTGACAGAGGATGAGGTTGAGGGGGTCACAGGCAAAGGGGAATTGGAGGGAGAGGACAGCCTCTGAGATTCCTGGGTGGATGACCCACGGGGATCCAGCTGCCGCTTCTCCTCCCTTCAGGTGCTCGAGGACCCTGGCCTGACTCCATGAGGGGAAGGAGCACCTGGAAGAACATTGAGGTGCTCCGTTTCCCCCTCATGTTGCCATTGCAGGAACACACCCATGGTTAATGCGATGGAGCACAGGTCTGCACACATCTCCGCACTCTGCTGGACAGGGTCTCCATGGCATCTGCCATCCTCCCCATGCATACCTCCATACGTGCACATGTGGGCACCTCCTCTGACTCGCGTGTCACTCTGTTGTGGGCTTCCAACAGCTCTGCATGATGTTCCCCCACCTTCTGCTGACTCTCCAATGAGTTGGAAGGCCGAATCCAGAGGCTTGTCATCAGACCCAGACCTCACAGATGCCTCTTCCTCAGCAGTCCTCTGAGTGCCAGGGAGTTCAGCTGAACCTGCCTCCTCTTGCTGCAGATACATGTCCGTGTAGTGACCACCAGATTGTGAACCCGAGTCTGCTCTACATCTGGGTCCCATGGAGGTGTGTGTCTCTGCGCTGGTGGAGGGTGTGGTAAGTGCTGTATAGGGGCTTCTAGGCTGCTTGTTTCCAGCTCTTCAATGAAGGAGATGTCCACTCTGTTGGAAGTGAGGACATGGATGGAGCTGAGGGACTGGCTGGCTGAGGGTGTCGGTCACTTGGCCAAGGTCCCTGTGAACCAAAGTAGAGATAATTAGTGCGTGGCAGCAGAATGAATAGCAGGAGAGAGAGAGAGCACTCACACATTTGTGTTGAGAGAGGGATGATGTGGTGCAGGATCCTCGGGTGCGTGTTCGCCACCAATCTCACTGTTGCCACAGGCATGGTCCACATCCTCACCAGTCAGTGCCGTGGCACACTCCTCAAAGTGAATGAGGGGTTTAATGTGGGACACTCCACCCTCGGTCTGGGACCTCTCCCTGCTGATGTGAGCAGGCTTCTCCTGCATGAAAGCAGATTGAGAGAGTGTGAGCAGGACACATGGCACTGCGTGGAATGTTTGTGTGGAGAGCAGAGCCATGGACAGGATGAGGGCCTGAGCTCCAGAGGATGTGAGCCTAATGGAGATGTGGGGGTGTGGGTGAGAGTTGGTGGTGTTGTGCCTTGAGGTGTGAGATCCCTGTGGATGTGTGATGGGTTTGGAGTGTGAGAGTTGAGAGTGATGAGGTAGTTAACTTACCCTGGAGGAATGGATAAGAGCGTTCATCCTGCACTGGATGGCTGACCTCCTCTGTGCTCCAGCAGTGCTGACCGCCACTGCCACTGCCTCCCAGGCCCGACTGGTGACTCTGGTGGGCCTCCTGCGGCCAAAGCTGGGGTAGAGGACATCACAGCGCCTTCCATTGCATCCAGCAGGTGCCAGAGGGGTGTCACTAAATTTGGGGGCTGCAGTCTTCTTTGCTTTTGGGGCCACCTGTCTCCGGGAGCAGTCCTGGTCTGTGGATATGATGTAGGCTGCGCTCTGGTGTGCTTTAAGTATGGCGTCCAGACCGAGGGAGCGCTGAGGTCACGCATGCTGGGCAAATCCGAGCCCTCCCGCCAGTGATCCGGAGTGTTTCCCGTTAATGCATTATTAATGTAGAGGAACAGGCTGGGAATGGAATGACACGGCACAAAAACCTGCCACTGTGGCTGGCGAGTAAAACAACTCTTTTCCTGCCTGCTGCTGCACCTGGTGCAAGTCTGGGATGATACACTCTCTCTGTATTTCCTCTGTCACTCTCTTTCTCTGTTCCTTGGATTTTCCCTCTTTATCTCTAGTTGCTGGTTTGTAGCTGTCTCTCTCCTTAGATCCCTTCCACTTTCACTTTCTCTCTTTCTCTCTTCCTCAGTTCCTTTTTTATCTATCAGTAGCTGCCTGGCTGAAAGTGAAACCCTGAGTTTAGAGTCACAGCCAGCTGGTGAGGGTTGGCTCTGAATTCCAGTCATTGATTGAGTGCAGCGTTGAGATAAAGGATCGGCCATGATATTGAATGGCTCAGAGGGCCAAATGCCCTCCTCCTCCTATTTTTCGATGTTCCTATGTTAATTCTGATGTAAACTGAATACCAGAAGTATGATTTCAAAAACTAGCCCCATTTTCTCTGTGTATCAATGTTGACTGTAATTCCTGATCAGAACTAAAACCAGGCTCTCCACATCGGGCCTGTATTTGTACAGCCCATAATTCATGATATCACCTGGAAAAACCCAGTACTCATGGCTCACCGCCCGGCACAGCCCGGCAGCCTGGCTCACTGCCCGGCACAGCCTGGCTCACAGCCCGGCACAGCCTGGCTCACCGCCCAGCACAGCCTGGCTCACAGCCCAGCAGCCTGGCTCACCGCCCGGCACAGCCCGGCAGCCTGGCTCACCGCCCGGCACAGCCCGGCAGCCTGTGTATATGACGGTCCTGAAGTCAATGTTTACGATGTGTATGAATGTTTGATCTTGTGATTTTCAGGATGAAGCAAAATCTCTCTCCATTGATGTGTGGCAAGTGATGGTCAGGAAGCCTGGGAAAGTTTGTCGGAATCTCTTTGGCCCGGTCAATCGGGATCAGGTAAAAGCTGAGCTCCGAGCTGAGCTGAGGAACGGGCTGGTCGCAGCCAGGAACCAGTGGGCCTTTGACTTTGAAGAGGAGCAGCCTGTGCAGGGGGCCTTCCAGTGGGAGGCAGTGTCGAGTCAGGACGTCCCACGTTTCTACAGAACCTCCGTGCTTGGGGCTCGGCGAAAGGAGTTCCCAAGCCCACTGGGGCTGAGAGGTGAAGCTGAGGAGAGGAAGATGTCACCACATCAGGATTCAAACCCACCGCGCAAACCTCACAACCGCAAGAGGAAGCAAACTGTCATCACAGGTAGGAGTCACCTGAGGAATCTCACCCACATTCCTGTGCCGAATAACCCACCTCAAAACCATTCCACAACTTCCTCCTCCTGACTGTCAAAATCACAGACCCCCACTCCAAACCATTGATTCCCAAAGCCCCAGGACAGGAAGATTCCTGCAGTTGATAGATCTTAGGATACGAAGGAAGATGGGGCAAAGATAGAAAATGGAGTTGTGGTATAGATCAGTCATGATCTAATTCAATGACAGACTAGGCTTGACAGGCTGAATGGCCTCTTCCTGTTCCTGTGGTTTTCCCCCTTCTCTGGTTAACGATTTCACTGTGCTTTCCTTCAATCTGTTTAAAAGCTCCCTGGGTAGATACACTGCCCAGAGTGGTGCTGAGACCTGCTGAAGCAAAGGTCACAGGTTCAAAGGTCAGCCTGTGCTAAGGGGTCAGTTACAGCCAAGCACCTCCTACTGTGTGTCTGTGGGTGACAGGTGCCTACAGGTTCTGTCAGGGTTGACATCCTGAAGAGAAGGTTCTGGGCCCCTGACTCTGAATCCAAGTCATGAGGGCGACAGGAGCTAATGGATCTGCACCTAAAGTGCTGTAAGCTGCAGGGCTATGGGCCGGGTGCAGGAAGGTGGGGTTAGAAAGGGCACCTGGGTGTCCTCGGGCTGGCATGGACAAGATGGGCTGAATGGCCTCCTTCTGTGCTGTAACTTTTCTAGGCTTCTAATGAAGCCTTTCATCTTCACATTTCCCGGGAACACCTCTGTGGCAGGCCAGCTGTGTAGAATTATCACCCTACGTTCTATATTGGGATAATCATTAGTCTCTAATCTGGCCCCTCCCTGTCTTCCTGAAGTACCCATAGCCTCGCCCATGGGACCTGTACCCTCACACAAGACAGCACCTTGGGAGGAGTGGGGTGGAGGGGGTAAAGTTGGAGCAGCCTGGGACAGTTCAACCTTGGTCTAATTGAATGGCACAGCAGGACCGAGGGGCTGAATAACCTCTTCCTGTGGCTTGTGTTCCTAACCGTGAGTGACAATTTGGTGTGTGAGCTGATTGGCAGCAAACTCTTGGAGCAGATTGAGTCTGAAATCCTATGCACACCCTGATAACCATTTAAATTCTATTTAAACCCAGATAAGGCAATTTATTACCCAGTTCTGTTGTGACTAGCTGCTAACCATTCCTCTCTGTCTGCCTGCAGATTTCTACGCACTGAAGCGAAGGTTCGAGCCTCTGGATCCTGAGTCCAAGCCATAAGGCCAACATGATGTGATGTCACTGAGTGGACTGCAGCCTTGCTTCCTCTGCCCAGAGTTCCCTGGGAAACACTGTGTGTCTGTGGCTGGATGCCTGCCCTGCAGAATTTTGACTCTGCTCTGTTACCAGGGCAGTCCACCAGTTGATTAGCATTTAACCTGACTGACGGACCTCTCCCTGTCTCCTTAACTACAACATCATGGCCTCCCTTTGGCCTATGGTGCTCTTGTCTAGGCTGCTGTATGTCAGGCCTTTTGTAACCATGGAAACTAGGACCTGCGGAAACATTCTCTCAAGATTCCATTAAGAGTTAACGGGTCGCAGTGCGATGAACTGTTTCAAAGTCCCAACAAAGCCGGCCCTCGCAGGCCTGAACCTCGTGGGTCCTGGACCATGTGGCACTGAGTGTTTCGGGCAGATGAGCTGCTGCACTTATAACTTTTGTACACAGTCGCCCTGAGTGTAGATAGTGCACATATGTCACCCTTCCATATCGTGTAAAAGGAGAGATAAGATGTGGGAATGTACAGTGTGTGAGGGTGTGAGAGATGGGGAGTGTGTGAGGGTGTGAGAGATGGGGAGTGTGTGAGAGAATGTGGGAGAGAGGGGGGGGAGTGTGTGAGGGAATGGGAGGGGCAGAGAGAGGGGCAGTGTGTGAGGGAATGGGGGGAGAGAGAGGGGGAGTGTGTGAGGGAATGGGGGAGTGTGTGAGGGAATGGGGGAGAGAGAGGGGGAGTGTGTAAGGGAATGGGGGGAGAGAGAGAGGGGGAGTGTGTGAGGGAATGGGGAGCGAGAGGGGGAGTGTGTGAGGGAATGGGGGAGCGAGAGGGGGAGTGTGTGAGGGAATGGGGGAGCGAGAGGGGGAGTGTGTGAGGGAATGGGGGAGCGAGAGGGGGAGTGTGTGAGGGAATGGGGGAGCGAGAGGGGGAGTGTGTGAGGGAATGGGGGAGCAAGAGGGGGAGTGTGTGAGGGAATGGGGGAGCGAGGGGGGGAGTGTGTGAGGGAATGGGGGAGTGAGAGGGGGAGTGTGTGAGGGAATGGGGGAGGGAGAGGGGGAGTATGTGAGGGAATGGGGGAGGGAGAGGGAGAGCTTGAGTGAAGGAATGGGGGAGAGAGCGAGCGTGTGAGAGAATGAGAGGGAGGATGTGTGAGTGAGAGAGAGGGAGTGTGAGGGAGTGAGCTACAAGGAGTGTGTGAGTGAATGAGAAAGAGGGAGTGTGTGGAGAATGAGAGAGGGAGTGTGTGAGGGAGAGTGTAAAGAAAGAGTGAGGAGTTTAGATGCTGCTGATCTCGAGATGAGAAGTGGAGACCATTCTGTCCAGCTGCACATCAAGGAGTATTCCATGTATATTCATTGTGTATAATGTAAACGTGGCATATTTATTAGAAGAATATTTTAAATATTAATACATTTAAAAAGGTTTAAAACTGCACAACTTGGAATTAACCACTCCTGGTATTGATGATAACACTGGTTTGGACTTTTTAATCTCTGCAGCAAGTCGGATTGCAAATTCTGCTTGGACGTTGACCATGTGACAGTTGTAAATGTTATTGGATGTACCTTATAAAAGTTGGATCTTTATTGATTAACTTTGCTTTGGTTTTGTGCCAGCAGCAGCTGATAGGGTATTTGATACAGCACAGACGGAGGTCATCGCAACTGTGCTGACTCTTTGTAAGAGCTATCCAATGAGTCCCACTACCCTGCTCTTTCCCCACAGCTGTACATTTTTTTCCCCCTTCAAGTATTTATCTAATTCCCTGTTGAAAGTTCTATTGAATTTGCTCCCACCATCCTTTCAGGGAATGCATCCTGGACCTGAACAACTTGCTGTGTGAAAAATCCCCTCCCGTCTTAAGAACATAAGGAATAGGAGCAGGAGTAGAATAATCTTATCCACTTTGACAGTAAGAATCGAAAAGCAGCACATTATCTAAATGGAGAGAGATTGCAGAACCCGGTGGTACAGAGGGATCTGGGTGTCCTGGTACATGAATCACAAAAAGTTAGTATGCAGGTACAGCAAGTGATTAGGAAGGCAAATGGAATGTTGGTGTTTATTGCGAGGGGAATGGAATATAAAAGTAGGGTTGTTTTACTGCAGCTGTACAGGGCCTTGGTGAGACCACATCTGGTATACTGTGTGTTTTGATCACCTTAGTTAAAGGATATAAATGCGTTAGAAGCAGTTCAGAGAAGGCCCACTCGACTGATTCCTGGGATGGGAGGATTCTTTTATGAGGACAGGTTGAACAGGCTGAGCCTGTGTCCATTGGAGCTTAGAAGAATGAGAGGTGATCTTATTGGAACATGTAGGATCCTGAGAGGACTTGACAGGGTGGATGCTGAAAGGATGTTTCCCCTTAAGGGAGAGAATAGAACTAGAGGACACAATTTAAAAATAAGGAGGCTCCCACTTGAAGCAAGATGAGGAGGAATTTTTACTCAGAGGCCTGTGAGTCTTCAGAACTCGTTTCTCCGGAGTGCGTGGAAGCAGGGTCATTGGATATTTTTATGGTAGAGGTAGACAGGTTCTTGACTAACAAGGGAGTCAAAGGTTATCAGGGGGAGGCAGCATAGTGGCATTCAGGCCACAATCAGACCAGCCATGATCTTATTGAATGACAGAGCAGACTCGAGGGGCCGAATGGCCTATCCTGCTCCTATTTTGTATGCATGTATGTTGGGCTGGGGGAGGGATAAATGGCGAGGGGAGGGGTAAGGGAGGGCTGGGGGAGGGGTAAGTGAGAGCTGGGGAGGGGCAAGTCAGAACTTGGGGAAGGGGTAGGTGAGGATGGGCAGAGAGGGCAAAGTCAGGGCTGGGGGAGGGGTAAGTGGGGGGTAGGGGAAGGGAAATTGAGCACTGGGTGGAGAGGAAAGGGAGGGCTGAGGGAATCAATCAGCAGAGAAACCAGAGGTGGGATGAATTTTTAGTAACTAGTGGAAACTCACTGACCTTGAGATACTCAGTCAGAGCTGATCTGTATGTGGATTTCGCAGGTTAAAACCAGCACACACCAACCTGTACCAAACCCAGATATTGTAGAAAGGGCAGCAGGCTCAGTGTTTGGGGAACCGCTGAGAGTACACATCCTCAACTCCGCTCAGCAGCAACTTTTCCAAACCACTCCCGGGCCAGAAATTCCAGAAAGGATTCTCATGGAATGATTTGTGAGCCTGAGGGAAGACAGTGCCAGAAACTAAGTGGTAAGAGTGGAGGTAAGGAGTCAGTGGGAGACAGTGAGCACTTCAGAGGGTGAATGGCACTAGGTGCATTGCTCATATGGAGAGCTGGCGCAGAGACAATGGGCTGAATGGCCTCCTTTTGTGCTGTAACAATTGTGTGATTCTGTGCCAACAAATCTGCAAAAAGAACTAAAGGGCAGCAGGTATGTGATTGGTTGTTCAGAGAGCCCAGTGTTAGAGTCCGGAGCTGAAAGCATTCAGGGTGGGGTGGGGTGTGTGCGAAGCAGGAGAGAAGAGAGAGGTGCCAGCATCAGAGAACGAGGTGAGAAAGGAAAATTGTATCAGCACAAGGGAACATGTTGATTGGTGGGTAGCTGGTGAGTTTTTTTTGTCTTGAGTTTAGTTAGTCTTCACCTCAGCACCGTGGAGTGCACATCCTGTTCCATGTGGGAACTCAGCACATTTCTTGTGCCCTGGACAACCACATACACAATAAGCATCAAGATCAGTAGCATGGTGGTGATGTTACTGGATTAGAAATCTAGACGCTCAGACTAATGCTCCAAAGATTGAATTCAAATCCCACCATAGCAGCCAATTGAATATAAATTCACTTAATTATGAAATCTGAAATATAATGCTAGAATCAGTAAAGCTAACCATGAAACTACCAATTGTTATCAAAACCCACTTGGTTCACTAATGTCCTTTAGGGAAGGAAATCTGCCGTCCTGACCTAGTCTGGCCTACATGTGACTCCAGACCCACAGCAATGTGGCTGACTCTTCACTGCCCTCAGTTGGCTCTCAGTTGTCCTAAACCCCTACCAAGAGTTGAATAAGAATAAAACTGGATGAACCACACGGCATTGATCTCAGCATCAGAAATGTCAAAGGTACACCATGCCCACTCAACCCTGCAAAGCCGCCCCACATTAACATCTGGGGGCTTGAGCCAAAATTGGGAGAACTGTCTCAGAGACTCATCAAACAACAGCCTGACATAGTCATCCTTGAGCAATCATACCTTACAGATAATGTCCCAGGCTCCATCATCACCATCCCTGGCTATGTCCTGTCCCAACAGCAGGACAGACCCAGCAGAGGTGGCAGCACAGTGCTATACAGTCGGGAGGGAGTGGCCTCTGGACTCCAAACGTGGACAAGGAAGCCTCCTGCTGACAGGATGTGACAGGGCTGCAGAGTTTGACCTGATACATTGGTTGTGGGATTGTTTGGAGTTGAGGTAGAAGATTAGCCATGATCGTATTGAATGGCAGAGCAGGCTCAAGGGGCCGAAGGTCTACTCCTGTTCCTATTTCTTATGGTCTTATACATGCTGCTTCTGCTGTTTGGCATACATATAGTCTTGTGTTGTAGCTTCACCAGATTGGCATTTCATTTTGAGGTATGCCTGATTCTGCTCCTGGCATACCCTCCTCCACTCCTCATTGATCCAGGGTTCTGGCTCGATGCTAATGGAAGAGTGAGGGATATACTGGGCCATGAGGTTACAGATTGTGGTTTAATACAATTCTGCTGTTACTGATGGCCCACAGCGCCCCATTGATGGCCAGTTTTGAGCTGCTAGATCTGTTCTGAATCTATTTAGCACGATGCTAGTGCCACACAATACGATGGAAGGTATCCTCAATGTGAAGACAGGACTTTGGCTCCACAGGACTGTTATACTCACTCCTACCAACACTGTTGTGGACAGATGCAACTGTGACAGGTAGATTGATGAGGATGGGATCAAGTAGTTTTTTTCCCTCTTGGTTCTCTCACCATCTGCCATAGGCCCAGACTGCAGATATGTCCTTCAGAACTCAGCCAGCTCAGCCAGTAGCGGTGCTACTGCACCACACAATTGCCAGCAAGACCACTTCCATCATTAAAGGTTTTCCATTTACCTGCAGAGTAACAGTGATTGGCTCTGCCTTCCCTACTTTTACATTAAATAGACAGTAAATATCAGAATTGGCGATTTCTGATTCTTCCACATTATGTACTTCGATTAACTTAGTTTGCTGCCTGGGAGTCTGTCTCAATCTTACTTTACAATGCTTCAGTATGTGCCCTCTTTTATGGCAAAAATAGCACTCCACCTCCTTAAAACGGCAAGTTTCAGGAGTATGATTGCTTCCACATCGGTAACAATTCATTTTCAGATTTGCTGCTGAGCTGTTTCCTGTATTTATTTTAAATGTTCAGGGTAGTGGGGACTGTCTCCCGCTTTGTGGTGAAGTCACGGCTTTTCACATCACACCGGGCTGTCCTTCCCGCCCCCATTGGAAACCGGCACCATTTTGCTGGTGCTTTCCAGCATGAGCATTATTTCCAATGCTTTTTTAAAATCGAGGTTTAATTAACTAATAATTGTCGTTGAACGGTACCATCTTGCACACCACAGACCAATTAATCCCTGATCATATCACTTGGGGTCTCCCTGAAATCACAGTGTTCAGTCAGTTGTTTCAAATTCGCCATGTTTGTAGCAATGATCTCCCCTGGGGCTCTAACCCTTGAGTTAAACCTGAACCTCTGCATGGTGACTGAGGGTTTGAGTTGGAAATGTCCCTTAATGAGGTCTTCGAATCAGGGGCTTGGAAATGTATCATCGTTCCTTCACTGTTGCTGGGCCAAAATCCTGGAGCTCCCTCTCTAACAGCACTATGGGTGTGCCTACACCACATGGGCTGCAGCGGTTCAAGAAGGCAGCTCACCACCACCTTCTCAGGGCAATAAGGGATGGGCAAAAACTGCTGGCCTGGCCAGCAATGCCCACATCCCATGAATGAAGTTATTTGGATCCATTGGAGAATTTAGGGCTGTTTTCCTCGGAGAAGAGAAGGCTGAGAGGAGATTTGATACAAGTGCTCAAAATCATGAGGGGTCTGGTCAGAGTAGATAGGGAGAAACTGTTCCCATTGGTGGAAGGATCGAGAACCAGAGGACACAGGTTGAAGGTGATTGGCAAAAGAAGCAAAGGTGACATGAGGAGAAACTTGTTCAGGCAGTGAGTGGTTGGGATCTGGAATAGACTGGCTGAGAGTGTGGAGGAGGCTTTAAAAAAGGGGATTAGATTAGTACCTGAGAGGAAAATATTGCGGGGGATGGGGAAAGGGGCTGGGGAATGGGAATAACTGAGGTGCTCATACAGAAAGCCGACATACATTGAATGGCCTCCTTCTCCGCTAATCGATCTATGACTTCTCCAAGTGTGAGGGAAGACAACTAGATTAGAGAGCAAAACTGACCTATGAACTGAGAGAACACCCTGATTCCTAAGATTGAGAGGTGGGGTGGGGGTGAGGGTGGGGTTGGGGGTGGTGCTTGGAGGCATTTACCCAAGAAACCTTGTGCCATTTCATGCTCTATGTTTCAAGTTGATCCAACGTCCAGTGAAGAACCCAAGGGAGTGCTGCATTGTCAGAGGTGCCAGCATTTGCATGAAGCATTAAACTGAGGCTCCAACTACCCTCTCAAGGTGATGTAAAGGATCCCATGACGCGATTCCAAGGGGAAATGGGGAGTTCTCCCTGGTGACCTGGCCCTATTATTTAGTCATTCACAGGATGTGAGCTTCGCTGGCTAGGCCAGCATTTATTGCCCATCTCTAATTGCCTTTGAGAAGGTGGGGGTGAGCTGCCTTCTTGAACCTCTGCAAACCATTTGGTGTAGGTACACCCATGGTGCTGTTAGGAAGGGAATTCCAGGATTTTGACCCAGCGACAGTGAAGGAATGGTGATATATTCCCAAGTCAGGATGGTGAGTGACTTGGAGGGGAACATCCAGGTGGTAGTGTTCCCATGTGTCTGCTGCCCTTGTCCTTCTAGATGGTAGTGGTCGTGGGTTTGGAAGGTGCTGTCTAAGGAGCCTTGGTGAATTCCCGCAGTGCATCTTGTAGATGGTACACATCTACAATGTACACATGCTGCTACTGTGCGTGGGCGGTGAAGGGAGTCAATGTTTGTGGATCTGGTGCCAATCAAGGGGGCTGCTTTGTCCTGGACGATGTTGAGCTTCTTGAGTGTTGTTGGAGCTGCACTCATCCAGGCAAGTGGAGTGTATTCCATCACACTCCTGACTTGTGCCTTGTAGATGGTGGACAGGCTTTAGGGAGTCAGGAGGTGAGTTACTCGCTGCAGGATTCCTAGCCTCTGACCTGCCCTTGTAGCCACATTATTTATATGGCTAGTCCAGTTCAGTTTCTGATCAATGGTAACCCCCAGGATATTGATAGTGGGGATTCAGTGATGGTAATGCCATTGAATGTCAAGAGGCTATGGTTAGATTCTCTCATGTTGGAGATGGTCCTTGCCTGACACTTGTGTGGCACGAATGTTACTTGCTACTTGTCAGCCCAAGCCTGGATATTGTCCAAGTTTTGCTGCATTTGGACATGGACTGCTTCAGTATCTGAGGAGTCACGGATGGTACTGAGCATTGTGCAAACATCAGCGAACATCCCCACTTCTGACCTTATTATGGAGGGAAGGTTATTGATGAAGCAGCTGAAAATGATTGGGCCGAGGACAGTACCCTGAGGAACTCCTGCAGTGATGTCCTGGAGCTGAGATGATTGGCATCCAACAATCACAACCATCTTCCTTTGTGCTAGGTATGATTCCAACCAGCAGAGAGTTTTCCCCCTGATTCCCATTGATTCCAGTTTTGCTCGGGCTCCTTGATGCCACACTCAATCAAATGCTGCCTTGATGTCAAAGGCAGTCACTCTCACCTTCTCTTGGGATTTCAGCTCTTTTGTCCATGTTTGAACCAAGGCTGTAATGGGGTCAGGAGCTGAGTGACCCTGCGGAACCCAAACTGAGAACCAGTCAGCAGGTTATTGCTAAGCAAGTGCCGCTTGATAGCACTATTGATGACCCCTTCCATTACTTTACTGATGATTGAGAGTAGACTGATGGGGCGGTAATTGGCCAGGTTGGATTTTTCCTGCTTTTTATGTACAGGACATACCTGGGCAGTTTTCCACATTTCTGGGTAGATGCCAGTGTTGTAGCTGTACTGGAGCAGCTTGGCTGGGGGCATGGCAAGTTCTGGAGCACAAGTCTTCAGTACTATTGCTAGAATATTGTCAGGGCCCATAGCCTTTGCTTTATCCAGTGCCTTCAACCATTTCTTGATATCATGTGGAGTGAATTGAATTGGCTGAAGACCGGCATCTGTGATGCTGGAGACCTCCGGAGGAGGCCGAGATGGATCATCCACTTGGCACTTATGGCTGAAGATTGTTGCAAATGCTTCAGCCTTATCTTTTGCACTGTTGTGCTGGGCTACTCCATCATTGAGGATGGGGGTATTTGTGGAGCCTCCTCCTCCAGTGAGTTGTTTAATTGTTCACCACCATTCACAACTGGATGTGGCAGGACTGCAGAGCTTAGATCTGATCCGTTGATTGTGTGATCGCTTAGCTGTGTTTATCACTTGTTGCTTATGCTGTTTGGCACACAAGTAGTCATGTGTTATAGCTTCACCAGGTTGACACCTCATTTTTAGGTATGCCTGGTGCTGCTCCTGGCCTGCCCTCCTGTACTCTTCATTGAACCCAGGGTTGATCCCCTGGCTTGATGGTAATGGTAGAGTGGGGGATATGCTGGGCCATGAGGTTACATATTGTGTTCGAGTACAATTCTGCTGCTGCTGATGGCCCACAGCGCCTCATGGATGCCCAATCTTGAGTTGCTAGATCTGTTCCAAATCTATCCCATTTAGCACGGTGGTAGTGCCACACAACACGATGGAGGGTATCCTCAATATGAAGGTGGGACTTCATCTTCACAAGGTCTGTTTGGTGGTCACTCCTGCCGATACTGCCATGGACAAGGTGCATCTGCGGCAGGCAGGTTGGTGAGGATGAGGTCAAATATGTTTTTCCCTCTTGTTGGCTCCCTCGCCACCTGCCACAGACTCAGTCTAGCAGTTATGTCCTTTAGGACTCGGCCAGCTCAGTCAGTAGTGGTGCTACTGAGTCACTTTTGGTGATGGGTATTGATATCCCCCACCCAGAGAGCATTCTGCACCCTTGCCACCCTCAGTGCTTCCTCCAGGTGATGTTTAACACGGAGGAGCACTGATTCATCAGCTGAGGGAGGGCTGTACATGGTAATGAGCAGGAGGTTTCCTTGCACATGTTTGACCTGATGCCATGAGACTTCATGGGATCCAGAGTCGATGTTGAGGACTCCCAGGGTAATTCCCTCCCAACTGTATACCACTGTTCCGCCACCTCTGCTGGGTCTGTCCTGTCAGTGGGACAGGACATACCCAGGGAAGGTGATGGTGGTGTCTGAGACATTATCTGTAAGGTATGATTCCATGAGGATGACTATGTCAGGCTGTTGCTTGACTAGTCTGTGGGACAGCTCTCCCAATTTTGGCACAAGCCCCCAGATGTTAGTAAAGAGGACTTTGCAGGGTTGATGGGGATGAGTTTGTCATTATTGTATCTGGTGCCGAGGTCGATGTTGGATGGTTTCATTCCTTTTAGGCTTTTTAGTGTTTTGATATAACTGAGTGGTTTGCTAGGCCATGTCAGAGGGCATTGAAGAGTCAACTACATCACTGTGGGTCTGGAGTCACATGTAGGCCAGGCCAGGTAAGGACAGTAGATTTTCTTCCCTAAAGGACATTAGTGAACCAGGTGAGTTTTTACAACAATCGACAATGGTTTCATGGTCATCATTAGACTTTTAATTCCAGATTTTTATTTGATTCAAATTTTACCATCTGCCGTGAGATGCTGTGCCTCAGGATTACTGGGCCAGTGGCAATACCACCATGCCAAGGCCTGCCTCAAATATTGAGTCCTAAACCAATATCACTAAAAACAGATTATCTGATCCATGTCATATTGCTGTTCGTGCAATCTTGCTTTGTATAACAGTTCAACAGTGACTACACTTTTTGGCTGCCTGAAGTGGTGAAAGGTGCTGTAGAAATGCAGATCTTTCTTTAAACCTGATCCATTGCTGAGTGGGTCATTAAATGGAAGATGCTGCCACCTGCTGTACAGACTAGGTACTGAGCACAGAGCCCCGTCTTTTCCCCATATTGTCCCTCCCCCTCCCGAGTTTGAGGACAGGACAGGTTCTCTGCTCTGGTTATAGCAGTTTAACGTTGATTCATTGATTTGACAGTCAACATGACATACCTAAATAGTATCAGTCACTCCAACACCATGAGTGTTTGGAGTTTGCAAAATATCTGTAGTTTATAAGATAATTGTTACAGTGCAGTTATTTTGTAATCAACTGTTGGAAGGTGGGAATATTTACAGATCTAAATCCTGACAGAATGTGTTCCAATAAAATAATCTTCTAATAAAATAATTTGTGGATCTACAATAGAGTGGATCACTAAGTGTTGTAATACAGATATCACTGTACAGGCTGGGGCACATGATGAATTATCACAGCTTCAGTCACTTGCTTTATTGGCAGGAATGAGAAACACCTGGGCAACACTTCTGATTAAGTCTCCTGAAAAACATTCATATTTTAGTTAAAAAACAAAAAGGTACAGGAAAATCACGTTTATTAAAATGATGGTACAGGAAAATCACGTTTATTAAAAGGATGGTACAGGAAAATCACGCTTATTAAAAGGTGGTACAGGAAAATCATGCTTATTAAAAGGATGGTACAGGAAAATCACGCTTATTAAAAGGTGGTACAGGAAAATCATGCTTATTAAAAGGATGGTACAGGAAAATCACGCTTATTAAAAGGAGGGTACAGGAAAATCACGTTTATTAAAAGGTGGTACAGGAAAATCACGCTTATTAAAAGGATGGTACAGGAAAATCACGTTTATTAAAAGGATGGTACAGGAAAATCACGTTTATTAAAAGGATGGTACAGGAAAATCACGTTTATTGGTCACTTTAAAAGCGGTTGCGTTGTGGAGATTCCTCCTTGAACTCCCCAGTGAATCGTCGGTCAGCTGAGAAGAGAATGGGTCCTAACAGTATGGAATCCAGTAACTTTCCTAAAGACACAGGAACATGAGGCCATTGAGCCCTTTGAGTCTGTTCCACCATTCAATGAGATAATTGCTGAACTGTGACCTAGCACTAGATACCCGCCTTTGCCCCATATCCTTTAAAACCAATGGATAACAAAAGTCTGTTAAGTTTTAAAATTAATGATTGATTGAGTATCAGTTATAATTTGTGGAAGAGAGTTCCAAATTTCCCCCACCCTATCTGTGGGGAAGTGTTTCCTAATTACACTGCTGAAGGGTCTGACTCTAATTTACCGCCTAACCCTAGTGCTTTGTGTTTTTATTGTTTCTTGGATCCTGGATGTTGGTAGTAACCACACCCTTATGCTCGGAAAGATCTTTACCTTTAACTTGCCACACTGTCTTGTATGATAGAAGGACCAGTTTGAACTGATTCTGTTCCACATCACATGAGTCACTCATGTTAGCCGTGAAATATGGCCCGCTCGGCCACTTACACGTAACAATTCATTCCAAGCTAATAGTTCCTAGCTCTTTACAGATAATACAATGTTATACAACAACTAAACCCCTACCCAGTGGAAATAGTTTCTTTCTATCTATATGCGGTTGTGCATACTACACTGTTGAATATTTTTAAGACTGAGATAGACAGATTTTTGGTCGCTCAAGGAACCAAGGGATATGGGGAGTGAGTGGGAAAGTGGAGTTGAGACTGAAGATCAGCTCTGATCATATTGGATGGTGAAGCAGGCTTGGGTGGCTTGAATGGCCTACTCCTGCTCATGTTTCTTACCTATTTTGGCCAATGGCTGTCACTGTGGCAAACTGCACTGTGACATCAAAACTCCTGACCCTGATCCAGATGGGCTCTGAGGTGATGACATTGTATTCGTTTGAGCTGAAAGTTTAGGCCCAGTGTCAGTGTTGAGGATTCAGGCCCAGTGTCAGTGTTGAGGATTCAGGCCCAGTATCAGTGTTGGGGATTCAGGCCCAGTGTCAGTGTTGAGGATTCAGGCCGACTGTCAGTGTTGAGGATTCAGGCCCAGTGTCAGTGTTGAGGATTCAGGCCGAGTGTCAGTGTTGAGGATTCAGGCCCAGTGTCAGTGTTGAGGATTAAGGCTGAGTGTCAGTGTTGAGGATTCAGGCTGAGTGTCAGTGTTGGGGATTGAGGCCCTTTGCCAGTGTTGGGTTTCAGGCCCTGTGCCAGAATTTGGGATTCGGGCCCATTGTGTATTGGAGATTCAGGCCCAATAAAAGTGTTGGAGGTTCAGTCCCAGTGTCAGTCTTAACAATTCAGGCCCAGTGTCAGTGTTGGGGTTTCAGCCTGATGTCAGTGTTGGTGATTCAGGCCCAGTGTCAGCCCTCGGAATTCAGGGCGAGTGTCAGTGTTGAGGACTCAGGTCCAATGACAGTCCTGACGATTCAGGCCCAGTGTCAGTGTTGGGGATTCACGCCTGGTGACATTGTTGGTAATTCAGGCACGCTGCCAGCATTGGAGATTCAGGCCCAGTGCTAGTGTTTGAGGATTCAGGCCCAGTGTCAGTGTTGGGGACTCATGCCCAGTGCCAAGGTTGGGGATTCAGGCCCGTGTGTCAGTGTTGGAGATTCAGGCCCACTGTCAGTGTTGGGGATTCAGTCCCAGTGCTAGTGCTGGTATTTCCAGCCCAGTGTCAGTGTTAGTGATTCAGGACCAGTGTCAGAGTTGGACATTTAGGCCCAATGTCAGTGACAGTGGTTCAGGCCCAATGTCAGTGTTGGGGATTCAGGCCCAGCGTCAGTGTTGAGGATTCAGACCCAGTCTCAGTGTTGGGGATTCACGCCTGATGACATTGTTGGCGATTCAGGCGCGTTGCCAACATTGGAGATTCAGGCCCAGTGCTAGTGCAGGTGGTTCAGGCCCAGTGCCAGTGTTGGTGTATCTGGCCCAGTGTCAGTGTTAGTGATTAAGGACCAGTGTCAGAGTTGGACATTTAGGCCCAGTGTCAGTGACAGTGGTTCAGGCCCAGTGTCAGTGTTGGGGATTCAGGACCATTATCAGTGTTGGGGATTCAGGCAAGTGTCAGTGTTGAGGATTCAGAGCCAGTGTCAGAGTTAGGCACACTGGCCCAGTGCCATTGTTGGGGATTCATACACGATTCTAGCGTTGGGCATTTGGGGCCTGTGTCAGTGTTGAGGTTTCAGGCCCAGTGCCAATATTTGGGATTCGGGCCCAATATCAGTGTTGGGACTTCTGGCAAGTGTCACTGTTGTGGATTCAGGCCCAGTACCAGTGTTGGAAATTCAGGCCCAATGTCAGTGCTAGGGAAAAGGCCCAGTGTCAGTGTTGAGGATTCAGCCCCAGTGCCAGTTTTCACAATACAGGCTGAGTGTGTGTTGGGAATTCACGCCCAGTGTCCATGCTGGAGTTTCAGGCTCAGTGGCAGTGATAGTGATTCAAGTACTGTGTCAGTGATAGTGAATCAGGCCCAATGTCAGTGTTGCGGATTCATGTCCAATGTCAGTGTTGGTGATTCAGGCCCAGTCTCAGTGTTGAGGATTCAGGCCTGGTGACATTGTTGGTAATTCAGGCCCATTGCCAGCTTTGGAGATTCAAGCAGAGTGCCATTGTTTGAGGATTCTGGCCCAGTGTCAGTGTTGGTGATTCAGGTCCAGTGTCAGTGTTGGTGATTCAGGCCCAGTGTCAGTGCTGTGGACTCAGGCCCAGTGTCAGTGTTGGTGATTCAGGCCCAGTGTCAGAGTTGGTGATTCAGGCCCAGTGTCAGTGCTGTGGACTCAGGCCCGGTGTCAGAGTTGGGGATTCAGGCCCAGTGTCAGTGTTGGGGATTCAGGCCCAGTGTCAGTGTTGAGGATTCAGGCCAAGTGTCAGTGTTGAGGATTCAGGCCCAGTGTCAGAGATGGGGATTCCGGCCCAGCATCAGTGTTAGTGTTTCAGGCTCAGTGTCAGTGTTAGTGTTTCAGGCCCAGTGTCAGTGTTAGTGTTTCAGGCCCAGTGTCAGTGTTAGTGTTTCAGGCCCAGCGTCAGTGTTAGTGTTTCAGGCCCAGAGTCAGAGATGGGGATTCCGGCCCAGTGTTAACCCTTGGGATTCAGTTCCAGTGTCAATGTTATTGATTCTGGCCCAGTGTCAGTGTTGGTGATTCAGGCCCGTGTGTCAAAGTTAGTGATTCAGATCCAGTGTTAGTGTTCGGGATTCACACCCAATGTCAGTGTTGGGGATTCAGGCCCAGTGTATATGTTGGAGATTTAGGCCCAGTTTCTATGTTGGGAAGTAGGCAAATGGACTGCATACGACTGAGTGAAAACTTGGAGTTGGTGAGATTGCAGTTCGGGGAAGGAGTTGTTTGTTTCCTCTGTCTATCTTTCTCTTCCGATAGAAATTGATTCTTGCTCCACTACAGAGAAAGGAGCTAACTTTTTGATGAGTATCTTGTAAGTGGATAATTTCTATTCTATCACTAGGATTTAAAATAATACATAATTTCGTGGCAAAATTAATCAAATATATAAGAAATCAACATAAATAAGTGATTAATATAAATAAGTAATTATTTAAAACACATTAAGGATGGCAGGACAGGTGATGTGTCAAGGCTGCAGCATGTGGGAGGTTCTGGATAACATTGGGATCCAGGGCAAACACGTCTGTGGTAAGCGTTTGCGGCTTGAGGAGCTTCTGCTCAGTCATTGAGCTGGAGGCTGAGCTGCAGAATCTGTGACACACCAGGGAGGGGGAAAGTTACCTGGATGCTTTGTACCAGGAGGCAGTCACACCACTTAGAATAGGGTCTTCTGATCTGGTCAGTGGTGAGGGACAGGAGGGTGTGACTGCAAGTGAGGCGGGTAAGGGGACCCAGAGGGCAGGAGGGCAATTGTCCAACAGGTTTGAGGTTCTCTCAGCTTGTTTGGATGAGAGTGGGGGCTGCAGGGTGGATGAGGAAACTGACCATGGCACCGTGGTACAGGAAGCCATTCAAGTGTGGGGAGCACAAAGGAACAAAGTGGTGGCAGGGAGCAGTATAGTGAGGGGGATTGACACTGTTCTCAGCAGCAAAGAGCAGGAGTCCAGACAGCCGTTTTGCCTGCCCGGTGCCAGGGTTTGGGACATCTGCTTAGGGCTGGAGAGGAACTTGCAGTGGGAGGGAGCGATCCAGTGGTCTTGATCCATATAGGTATCAACGACATAGGCAGGACGAGGAAGGAGGCTCTGAATAGTCAGTTTTAGGAGCTAGGCAGCAAATTAAGAAGCAGAACCTCAAAGGTAATAATTTCTGGATTATTACCTGAGCCACGTGCAAAGTGGCATAGGACAAATGAGATTAGAGAAATGAATGCATGGCTCAGGACTGGTGTGGGAGAAGTGGGTTCTGGTTTGTTGGGCACTGGCACCAGTATTGGAGAAAGTGGGATCTGTACCATTGGGACGGTCTACACCTGAACCGTGCTGGGGTTGTTGTCCTCGTGAGCCGCCTAACTAGGGAAGTAGAGAGGGTTTTAAGCTGAATAGTGGGGGCAAGGGATCAAATTTGGGAAGGTGCGATAAACCAAAGAGAAGAGACAAGGCAAGAGAGACTGGTATTACTATGGGAAATGATAAACAGACTGTGATGGGAAGAGACAGAGAGTACAATTCTAAGAGTAAATCAGCAGATAAAGCTAGATGCAACAAAAATAATAAAAGGACAAAACTAAAGGCTCTGTATCTAAACACACATAGCATTCGAAACAAAACAGAAGAACTGATAGAGCAAATAGAAATAAATAAATATGACTTGAAAGCCATTACGGAGACATGGCTACAGGGTGACATAGATTGGGACCTGAATATTGGAGGGTACGTGGCATTTAGCAGGACAGGAAGTTAGGAAAATGTGGAAGGGTGGCTCTGTTAGTTAATGATGGTATTAGCACATTAGAGAGGGATAACCTAAGTTCAGGAAACCAGGATGTAGAAGCGGTCTGGGTTGAGATGAGAAATGATAAAGGCAAAAAGTCACTTGTGGGAAGGGTGTACAGGCCCTTAATTGTAACTACACAGTGGGACAGAGTATAAAAGAAGAGATAATGGGAGCTTGTCAGAAAGGTACAGCAATAATCATGGGGGATTTTAACCTACATATAGACTGGAAAATTCAGATGGGCAAAGGTAGAGTAGATGAGGAGTTCACAGAATGTTTCCGAGATAGTTTCTTAGAACAGCACATTCTGAAGCCAACCAGGGAGCAGGCTATACTAGACCTGGTATTGGGCAATGAGATAGGATTAATTGATAACCTCATAGTGAAGGCACCCCTCGGTAACAGCGATCATAACATGATTGAATTTTACATTCAGTTTGAGAGAGAAACGAGTGCATCCAAGACTAGTATTTCAAACATAAATAAGGGCAATTATGAGGGAATGAAAGCAGAGCTAGCTAAAGTGAATGGCAAACGGTCAACAGAGGTTCAGTGACAGACATTTAAAGGGATATTTCAGAATACACGGAATATATACAGTCCAATGAGAAAGATGAATTCCAAGGGGAGGGCCCATCATCTGTGGTTAACTAAAAAAGTTAAAGACAGTATCAAACTTAAAGAAAAAGCATATAATTACACAATGACGGGTGGCAGGTCAGAAGATTGGAAAGAATATAAAGAACAGCAAAGAATGACAAAAAGATTAATAAAAGAGAAAAAGCTAGCTAGTAATATAAAGATGAATAGTAAGAGTTTCTATAGATATTTAAATAAGAAAAGAATTAACAAAGTGAGCGTTGGTCCTATAGAAAGTGAGGCTGGGGAATTGATAATGGAAAGTAGGGAGATGGCGGATGAATTAAACAGGTATTTTGCTTCGGTCTTCACCATAGAAAACTCAACTAACATTCCAGAAATAGCTGTAAATTAGGAAATAGAAGGGAGGGAGGAACTCGAGAAAATTACAATCACCGGGGAAGTGGTATTGAGTAAACTGTTGGGGCTTGTGGGCTGGCAAATCCCCAGGTCCGGATGGACTTCACCCTAAGGTCTTGAAAGAAATGGCTAATGAGATAGTTGATGCATTGGTTTTAATTTTCCAAAATTCCCTAGCTTCGGGGAAGGTTCCATTAGATTGGAAAATAACAAATGCAACTTCATAATTCAGAAAGGAGGGAGACAGAAAACGGGAAACCACAGTCCAGTTAGCCTAACATCTGTCATAGGGAAAATGTTAGAAGATGTTATTAAAGATGTTATAGCAGGGCACTTAGAAAAATTCAAGGCAATCAGGCAGAGTCAACATGGTTTTGTGAAAGGGAAATCATATTTAACCAATTTATTGGAGTTCTTTGAAGGAGTCACATGTGCTGTGGATAAAGGGGAACTGGTGGATATACTATACTTAGATTTCCAGAAGGCATTTGATAAAGTGCCACATCAAAGGTTATTGCGGAAAATAAAAGCTCATGGTGTAGGGGCTAACATATTGGCACGGATAGAAGATTGGCTGGCTAACAGGAAACAGAGAGTAGGCATAAATGGGCCTTTTTCTGGTTGGCAGGATTTAACGAGTGGTGTGCCACAGGGATCAGTCCTGGGGCCTCAACTTTTTACAATTTATGTAAATGGCTTGGATGAAGGGACCGAAGGTATGGTTGCCGAATTTGCTGATGACACAAAGATAAGTAGAAAAATAAATTGTGAAGAGGACGTAACAAAGACAACAAAGAAAAGTACAGCACAGGAACAGGCCCTTCAGCCCTCCAAGCCTGCGCCGATCATATTGCCTGTCAAACTAAAACATTTTGCACTTCCGGGTTCCGTATCCCTCTATTCCCATCCTATTCATGTATTTGTCAAGCTGCCTCTTAAACACCACTATCGTATCTGCTTCCACCACCTCCTCTGGCAGCGAATTCCAGACACTCACTACCCTCTGTGTAAAAAACTTGCCCCGCACATCTCCTCTTCCAGCCTGGGAAAAAGCTTCTGACTATCTACTCTGTCCATGCCACTCATAATTTTATACACTTCTATCAAGTCGCCCCTCAATCTCCGTCGCTTTAGTGAGAACAATCCGAGTTTCTCCAACCTCTCCTCATAGCTAATAACCTTCAGATCAGGCAGCATCCTGGTAAACCTCCTCTGCACCCTCTCCAACGCCTCCATATCCTTTTGGTAATGTGGCAACCAGAATTGCACGCAATATTCCAAGTGTGGCCTAACCAAGGTTCTATACAGCTGTAGCATGACTTCCCAGCTTTTATACTCAATACCCCTGCCGATGAAGGCAAGCATGCCATATGCCTTCCTGACTACCTTAACCACCTGCGTTGCCACTTTCAGTGACCTGTGGACCTGTACACCCAGATCCCTCTGCCCGTTGATGCACTTAAGGGTTCTGCCATTTACTGTATAATTCCTACCTGTATTAGACCTTCCAAAATGCATTACCTCGCATTTGTCCAGATTAAACTCCATCTGCCACTCCTCCGCCCAAGTCTCCAACCGATCTATATCCCGTTGTATCCTTTGACAATCCTCTTCACTATCTGCAACTCCTCCAACCTTAGTGTCGTCTGCAAACTTACTAATTAGCCCAGTTACATTTTCCTCCAAATCATTTACGTATACTACAAACAGCAAAGGTCCCAGCACTGATCTCTGCGGAACATCACTAGTCACAGCTCTCCATTCAGAAAAGCACCCTTCCACTGCTACCCACTGTCTTCTATGACCAAGCCAATTCTGTATCCATCTTGCCAGCTCACCTCTGATCCCATGCGACTTTACCTTCAGTACCAGTCTGCCATGGAGGACCTTGTCAAAGGCCTTACTGAAATCCATGTACAAAACATCCACTGCCCTTCCATCGTCGATCATCTTTGTCACTTCCTCGAAAAACTCGATCAAGTTAGTGAGACACGACCTCCCCTTCACAAAACCATGCTGCCTCTCACTAATATGCCCATTTGCTTCCAAATGGTAGTAAATCCTGTCACGAAGAATCTTCTCCAATAATTTCTCTACCACTGACGTAAGGCTCACCAGCCTATAATTTCCTGGATTATCCCTGCTACCCTTCTTAAATAAAAGAACAACATTGGACATTCTCCAGTCCTCTGGGACCTCACCCGTAGCCAGTGAGGATACAAAGATTTCTGTCAAGGCCCCAGCGATCTCCTCCCTTGCCTCCCTCAGTACTCTGGGGTAGATCCCATCTGACCCTGGGGACTTATCCACCTTAATATTCTTAAGGACGCCTAACACCTCTTTTTTGATCTCAACATGATCCAGGCTATCTACACACTCTTCCCTAGACAAATCGACCGCTAAGTCCTTCTCTTTGGTGAATACTGATGAGAAGTACTCATTTAGTATCTCTCCCATTTCTTCTGGCTCCACACACAGATTCCCACCTCTGTCCCTGAGTGGGCCTACCCTTTCCCTGGTTACCCTCTTGCTTTTTACATATGTATAAAAGGCCTTGGGATTTTCCTTAATCCTGGTTGCCAATGACTTTTCATGACCTCTTTTAGCCCTCCTGACTCCTTGCTTAAGTTTCTTCCTAGTTTCTTTATATTCTCCATGGGCTTCATCTGTTCCCAGCCTTTTAGCCCTTACAAATGCTTCCCTTTTCTTTTTGACTAATCTCACAATATCCTTCGTTATCCAAGGTTCCTGAAACTTGCCATACTTATCCTTCATCCTAGCAGGAACATGCCGGTCCTGAATTCTTATCAACTGACATTTGAAAGCCCCCCACATGTCAGTTGTTGATTTGCCCTCAAACATCCGCCTCCAGTCTAGATTCCTCAGTTCCTGCCTAATATTGTTATAATTAGCCTTCCCCCAATTAAGCACCTTAACCCGAGGACTCTTGTTATCCTTATCCACCAGTACCTTGAAACTTACTGAATTATGGTTACTTTTCCCAAAATGCTCCCCTACTGAAACTTCGACCACCTGGCCGGGTTCATTCCCTAATACCAGATCCAGTATTGCCCCTTCCCTAGTTGGACTATCTACATATTGTCTCAGGAAGCCCTCCTGGATGCACCTTACAAATTCTGCACCTACCAGACCCCTAGCACTAAGTGATTCCCAGTCAATATAGGGAAAGTTAAAATCACCCACCACAACAACCCTATTGCTTTTACATCTTTCCAAAATCTGCTTACATAACTGTTCCTCAATCTCCCGCCGACAATTGGGAGGCCTATAGTAAACCCCCAACATTGTAACTGCACCCTTCCTATTCTGGAGCTCTACCCATATTGCCTTACTGCATGAGCCCACCAAGGTGTCCTCCTGTCGTACAGCTGTGATATTCTCCTTAACCAGCAGTGCAACTCCCCCACCTCTTCTACATCCCTCTCTACCCTGCCTGAAACATCTAAATCCTGGAACGTTTATCTGCCAATCCTGTCCATCCTTCAACCAAGTCTCTGTAATAGCAATAACATCATAGTCCCAAGTACTAATCCAAGCTCTAAGCTTATCTGCCTTGTCTGTTATACTTCTCGCATTGAAACAAATGCATTTCAGACCCCCAGTCCCACTGTGTTCAGTAATTTCTCCCTGCCTGCCCTTCCTCTTAGTCCTACTGGCCATATTCACTAGTTCCCAGTCATTTATTTCACCTGCTGACCTATTGCTCTGGTTCCCACCCCCCTGCCATACTAGTTTAAACCCTCCCGAGTGACACTAGCAAACCTCACAGCCAGGATATTGGTGCCCCTCCAGTTTAGATGCAACCCGTCCTTCTTGTACAGGTCCCACCTGCCCCAGAAGAGATCCCAACGATCCAGATATCGGAAACCCTCCCTCCTACACCATCTGTTCAGCCACGTGTTTAGCTGCACTATCTTCCTATTTCTAGCCTCACTGGCACGTGGCACAGGGAGTAATCCTGAGATTACAACCCTAGAGGTCCTGTTTTTTAACTTTCTGCCTAACTCCCTGAACTCCTGCTGCAGGACCTCGTCACTCTTCCTGCCTATGTGGTTAGCACCGATGTGTACCACGACTTCTGGCTGTTCTCCCTCCCCCTTCAGAATGTCCCGTACCTGATCAGAGACACTCTGGACCCTGGCACCAGGGAGGCAACATACCATCCTGGTGTCTCTTTCATGACCACAGAAGTAAGGAGTCTAAAAAGTGATATAGATAGGTTAAGTGAGTGGGCAAAGATCTGGCACTTGGAGTATAATGTGGGGAAATGTAAAATTGTTCATTTTGGCAGGAAGAATAAAAAAGAAGCTAATTATCTAAATGGCAAGAGATTGCAGAGCTCTGAGATTCAGAGGGATCTGGTGTCCTAGTGCATGAATCACAAAAGGTTAGTGTGCAGGTATAGCAAGTAATTAGGAAAGCAAATAGAATGTTATCACTTATTATGAGGGGAATTGATTACAAAAGTAGGGAGGTTATACTTCAGTTGTACAGGGCAATGGTGAGACCACACCTAGAGTATTGTGTACAGTATGGGTCCCCTTATTTAAAGAAAGATGTAAATGCATTGGAAGCAGTTCAGAGAAAGTTTACTAGACTAATACCAGGAATGGCCGGGTTGTCTTATGAGGAAACATTGGACAGGTTAGGCTTACTAGACTAATACCAGGAATGGGCGGGTTGTCTTATGAAGAAAGGCTGGAGAGGTTAGGCTTGTATCCACTGGAATTTAGAAGAGTAAGAGGCGACTTAGTTGAAACACAAGATCCTGAGGGGCCTTGACAGGGTGGATGTGGAGAGAATGTTTCCTCTTGTGGGAGAATCTAGAACTAGGGATCACTATTTCAAAATAAGGAGTCGCTCATTTAAGAGTGAGATGAGGAGAATTTTTTTCTCTCAGAGGGTTGTGAGTCTTTGGAACTCCCTTCCTGAAAAGACGGTGGACGCAGAATCTTGATTAACAAGGGGAGTGAAAGGTTATTGGGGGTAGGCAGGAATGTGGGGTTGAGGTTACATTCAGATCAGCCATGATCTTACTGAATGGCGGAGCAGGCTCGAGTGGCTGAGTGGCCTAATCCGGCTTCTAATTCGTATGTATGCCCAATGCCAATGTTAGTGAGCAGACCCAGGGCCAGTGTTGGGGAGAAAGTCCAGAGCCAGTATTGTGGGAGCAGGCCTAGTGCCAGTGTTGGGGCAGCTGGTCCAGTGTCAGTGTTGGGGGAGCAGGCCCAGAGGCAGTGCTGAGGAGAAAGTCCAGAGCCAGCACTGGGGGGACAGGCCCAGTGGCAGATTTGGTGAGCAGGCCGAGTGCCAGTGTTGGGGAGCAGGCCCAGTGCCAGTGTCGCGGGAGCAGACGCATGGCAGATTTGGGGAGTCAGGCCCAGTGCCAGTGTTGGGGGAAAGTCCAGAGCAAGTGTTGAGGGAGCAGGCCCGGTGCCAGTTGGGGTGGTGGGGGATGATGGGGGGTGGTGGGTGTGGTGGCGGGTGGTGGGGGTGGTGGGAGCAAGCCCAGTACCAGTGTTGGGGAAAACAGGCCCAGTGCCAGTGTTGGGGAAAACAGGCCCAGTGCCAGTGTTGGGGAGAAAGTCCAGAGCCAGTATTGAGGGAGCAGACCCAGTGCTAGTGTTTGGGGAGCAGATGCAGTGCCAGTGTTGGGGAGCAAGTCCAGAGCCAGTGTTGGGGAGCAAGTCCAGAGCCAGTGTTGGGGAGCAGACCCAGAGCCAGTGTTGGTGAGCAGGCCCAGAGCCAGTGTTGGGGAGCAGTATCTTCCTATCCCATGGTGTCGGTGACAGCAGTGGCCTCGCTCTGCTTCACCCTGACTGCCGACAGCTGAACTGGGTTCCGGTAACTGAGAGTGAACGATTCCCACACAAACCACTTTCGGTCAGTCCTGGAAACAAAGAAGAGGCAATCCTTCAGAATCCACAAAGAACAGTTGGAAATGACAGCATCAGGACTCTGGGTCTCACTCCAAGCATGCTGAATGGGTAGAGTTATTCACCACTCCTCCAAACCTACCCACCTTGACCGTGAATCTCTCTCCTCTCATCTGACATTCTGGGCTATGGATTCACGGGTAGCAGTGACTTTGTGAAATTGGCATGGACAAATATCTGGAAGCTCATATCCACCATTGGGGGCATCATTGCATTGACCTGAACTGGTCCCCAGCCAGTGATATCCATTGGAGCTGGGATCTCAGGGCAGTAATCAGGATTAGCTGATACATCTTCCTCTCCGGCCGTTAACAACACTGACGAATTGTGGCTCTCGTACTGTCACCCTGGCTGAGATTAATTCAAATAATGTATCCCGGCAACCCAACTATTTTACAACAACAGCACTTTGCATTTGTATTGTGCCTTTCACGTGATTAAAAACATCTCAAATGTCTTCACAGAGGCATTATGAAACAAAGCGTGACACCGAGCCCCATAAAGAGATTTTCATTCCGATGACCAGAAGCTTGGTCAAAGAGCTAGTTTTAAGGAGTGTCTTAAAGGGGGAAAGAGAGGAAGAGAGGCAGAGAGGTGTGGTAGGGGATTCCACAGCTTAAAGCTTAGGCAGCTGAAGGCCTGACTACCAATGGCGGAGCAATTAAAATCAGGGGTGCTTAAAAGGCCAGAATTAGAGGAGTGCAGATTACTCAGAGGGTTGTAGGAGTTGCAGGAGATCACAGAGACAGGGAGCACTGAGGCCTCAGTGTCTGGGGAGAGAATTTGTCTGTTGGTTCAGAGGCTGGTCGAGAATTAGACATTGTTGGGCAGGATGATGAGCATGGATTCACCAAAACATTTCAAAAAGGGGACTGGTCAGTGCCGAGAGCATGGGGTCAAGAAACTAATTCCCTGTATACATGGGGTGAGGTACCTCAGTCATTGTGTACACGGGGTCATGAACCTCAATCACTGTGTACGTGTGGATATGTATGTCAGTCACTGGGTACACAGGGTCATGTACGTCAGTCTCTTTGTACACTGTGTCATTTACGTCAGTACTGTGTACAAGGGGTTATCTACCTCAGTCACTGTGCACATGGGGTCATGTACCTCAGTCACTGCGTACACAGGATCATGTCCCTCAGTCACTGTAGACATGGGTCATGTACCTCAGTCACTCTGTACACAGGGTCATGTCCCTCAGTCACTGTATACATGGGTCATGTACCTCAGTCACTGTGGACACAGAGTGATTTACCTCAGTCACTGAGTACGTTGAGCATGTACCCCAGTCACTCTGTACACGGGGCCATTTACATCTGTCACTGTGTATTCGGGGACATGTACTTCAGTCCCTGTGCACATTGTGTCATGAACTCCAGTCATAGTGTTAATGGGGTCATGTACCTCTGTCACTGTGTGCAAGAGTTGATGTGCCTCAGTCACTGTGTACATGGGGCCATGTACCTCAGTCACTGTGTACACAGGGTCATGTACGTGGCGCATGAACCTCAGTCACTGCATACACAGGATCATGCCCCTCAGTCACTGTATACATTGGGTCAGGTACCTCAGTCACTCTGTACATGGGGTCATTTACATCTGTCACTGTGGCTACGGGGTCATGTACCTCAGTCGTTGTGTACAAGGGTTGATGTGCCTCAGTCACTGTGTAGGTGGGGTCATGTACCTCAATTCCTGTGAACATGATGTGATGAACCTCAATCACTGTGTACATGGTGTCATGTACCTCAGCCGCTGTGTACACGGGGCCATCTACCTCAGTCCCTGTGTACATGATGACATGTACCTCAGTCCCAGTATACACGGGGTGATGTACCTCAGTCACTCTGTACAAGGGATCATGAACCTCAGTCCCTATGTACATGGGTCATGTACCTCAGTCACTGTGTACATGGGTCATGTACCTCAGTCCCTGTGTACACAAGGTGATGTACCTCAGTCAATGTGTACATAGGATCATGAACCTCAGTCCTTGTGCACACGGGGTGATTTACCTTAGTCGCTGTATATATGGGGTCATGTAACTCCATCACTGTGTTCACAGGGTCATGCAAATCAGTCACAGTGTACATGGCATCATGTACCTCAGTCACTGCATAAACAGGGTCATGTACCGCAGTCAATGTATACATGGGTCATGTAGCTCAGTCACTGTGTACACGGGCTCATGCAGCTCAGTCACTGTGTACATGGGTGATGTACCTGTGTCACTGTGTACAAGAGATCATGAACCTCAGTCCCTATGTACATGGGATCACCTCAGTCACTGTGTACACACGGTGCTGTACCTCAGTCACTGTGTACACACGGTGCTGTACCTCAGTCACTGTGTACACACGGTGCTGTACCTCAGTCACTGTGTACACAGGGTGCTGTACCTCAGTCACTGTCTACATGGGGTCATGTTCCTCAGTCACTGTCTACATAGGTCATGTACTTTAGTCACTGTGTACACGGGGTGATGAACCTCAGTCACTTTGTATATGGGTTCATGTACCACAGTCACTGTGTACACAGGGTCATGCACCTCTGTCGCAGTGTACATGGCATCATGTACCTCAGTCACTGCATACACAGGGTCATGTACCACAGTCAATGTATACATGCGTCATATACCTTGGTGACTGTGTACAGAGGTTGATGTGCCTCATTCACTGTGTACATGGGGTGATGAACTTCATTCACTGTGTAAACGGGGCCATGTGCCTCAGTCACTGTGTACATGGGATCATGGACCCAGTCACTGTGTAGACCAGGTCATGTACCTCAGTTACTGAATGCATGGGTCATGTACCTCGGTCTCTGTGTGCATGTGGTCAAGTACCTCAGTCCCTGTGTACACAGGGTGATGCACCTCAGTCAATTTGTACACAGGGTGAGTTACCTCAGTCATTGTGTACATGGGGTAATGTACCTCAGTCACTGTGTACATGGGTGATGAAACTCCAATCACTGTGTCCATGGGTTCAAGTACCTTAGTCACTGTGTACATTGGGTGATGTACCTCAGTCACTGTGTACATGGGGTCATTTACACATGTTACTGTCTACAGTGTACACAGCGCCATGCACCTCCAACACCTGCATATGGCATCATGTGCCTCAGTCACTGTGTACACAGAATCATGAACTCAGTCACTGTATACATGGATCATATATCTCAGTCACTGTGTACACAGGGTGATGCACCTCAGTCTCTTTGTACATTGGGTGATGCACTTCAATTACTGTGTATACAGGGTGATGTACCCCAGTCACTGCGTAAACGGAGTAATCTACCTCAGTCCCTGTGTACATGGGGTCATGTAACTCAGTCCCTGTGTAGACAGGGTGATGCATCTCAGTCACTGTATACATGGGGTCATGTACCTCTGTCCCTGTTTACATAGGTAATGTACTCTAGTCACTGTGTACACGGGGTGATGTACCCCAGCCACTGTGTACATGGGATCAGGTAGCACAGTCACTGCGTACACAGGATCATGTACCTCAGCCACTGTGTGTATGGGTTCATGGACCTCATTCACTATGTATACAGGGTGATGTACCTCAGTCACGGTGTACATTGGGTGATGTACTTCAATCGCTGTGTACACATTGTGATCTACCTCAGTCACTGTGTACATGGGGTGATTTCCCTCAGTCACTGTCTACAAAGCTCATGTCTTTAATCATTGCGTACAAGGGGTGATGTGCCTCAGTCACTGTGCACATGAGGTCATGTACCTCAGTCACTGTTTACACAGGGTCATGTACCTCAGTCATGGTGTACATGGCGTCATGTACCTCAGTCACTGCGTATACAGCATCATGTACCTCAGTCACTGTGCACATAGGGTGATGTACCTCTGTCACTGTGTTCATTGTGTGATGTACTTCATTCAGCGTGTACACGGGGTGGTGTACTCCAGCAACTGTGTACAGTGGTTGATGTACTTCAATCACTGTGTTCATGGGGTAATGTGCTCCAGTCACTGTGTACAAGTGGTGGTGTGTCTTGGTCATTGTGTACAGGGGGTCATGTACCTTGGTCAGGGTGTAAATGCTGTCATGTACCTCAGAGGCTGCGTACACAGGGTCACATACCTCAGTTACTGTGTACAAGGGTTGATGTGCCTCCATCACTGTGTACATGGGTGATGTACCTCAGTCACTGTGTACATATGGAGATGTACGTCAGTCACTGTGTACGCAGGGTCATCTAGCTCAGTCACTGTGTACACTGTGTGATGTATGTCAGTACTGTGTGCATGGGGTCATCCACCTCAATCACTGTGTACGTGTGGATATGTATGTCAGTCACTGGGTACACAGGGTCATGTACGTTAGTCTCTTTGTACACTGTGTCATTTACGTCAGTACTGTGTACAAGGGGTTCTCTACCTCAGTCACTGTGTACATGGGGTTATGTACCTCAGTCACCATGTACGTGGAGTCATGTACCTCAGTCACTGTCTACATAGGTCATGTATTTTATTCACTGTGTACATGACATCATGTACTTCAGTCACTGTGCACACTGGCTGATATACCTCAGTCACTGTGTACATTGGGCAATGTAATTCAATCACTGTGCACATGGGTTGATATAACTCAGTCACTGTGTACACAGGGTCATCTATCTCTATCACTGTGTATATGGGGTCATTTACCTCAGTCACTGTCTACATAGGTCATGTTCTTTAGTTGTGTGCAAGAGGTGATGTGCCTCAGTCACAGTGTACACAGGGTCATGCACCTCAGTCATGGTGAACATGGTGTCATGTGCCTCAGGCACTGCGTACACAGGATCATGTGCCACAGTCACTGTGCAGGCCGGGTCATGCACCTCAGTCACTGTATACATGGGTCATGTACCTCAGTCACTGTGTACACAGAGCCGTGCACCTCACCCACTGTGCACACGGGGTCATCTAACTCAGTCACTGTGTACATGTGGAGATGTATGTCAGTCACTCTGTACAGAGGGTCATTTATGTCAGTCACTTTGTACACTGTGTTATGTAAGTCAGTACTGTGGACATGGGGTCATTTGCCTCAGTCACTGTGTACCCGTGGTCACGTACTTTATTCACTATGTACACATAGTCATGTACTTTATTCACTGTGTACACAGGATGATGTACCTCAGTAACTGTGCACATGGGGTTATATAACTCAGTCACTGTCTACATTGGTCATGTACTTTAGTCACTTTGTACACGGGGCGATGTACCTCAGTTCCTGTGCACATGGGGTCATGTATCTCAGTCATTGTTTACATGGGATCATGTACCTCAGTCACTGTGTACACAGGGTCAAGTGCCTCAGTCACTGTGTACACAGGTTCTTGCACTTCAGTCATGGTGTATATAGTGTCATGTACCTCAGTCACTGTGTACACAGGGTGGTGTACGTCAGTCACTGTGTACACAGTGTCATGTGCCTCAGTAACTGTCTACATAGGTCATGTACTTTAGTCACAGTGTACCCGGGATGATGTATCTTAGTCACAGTGTACATGGGGTCATGTACCTCAGTCACTCCATACACAGGATCACGTAGCTTAGTCACTGTATACATAGGTCATGTACCTCAGTTACTGTGTACACAGGGTGATGTACCTCATATTGAGTGATGTAATTCAAACATTGTCTACACGGGATACTATACCTCAGTCGCTGTGTGCACAGTGTCATCTGCCTCAGCCACTGTGTACATGGGGTGATGTACTTCAGTCACTTTGTACATGTGGAGGTGTACGTCAGTCACTGTGTACATTGTGTCATGCACGTCAGTTCTGTGTACATGGGGTAATCTAGCTCAGTCACCGTGTACACCTCATCATGTACTTTAGTCATTGTGTACACGGGCTGATGTACCTCAATCACTGTGTACATGGCGCCATGTCCCTCATTCATTGTGTACACAGGTTCATGCACCTCAGTCACTGTATACATGGGTCATGTAACACAGGCACTGTGTACATTGGGTGATATACTTCAATCACTGTGTACACGGGGTGATGTACCTCAGTCACTGAGTACACCGGGTCATGTACCCCAGTCATGGTGTACACGGGGTCAGGTATCTCAGTCACTGTGTACACAGTGGCATGTGCCTCTGTAATTGCGTACACGGGTTGATGTGCCTCAGTCACTGTGTACATGAGTAACGTACTTCACTCACTGTGTGCACTGGGTGATGCACCTCAGACACTGTGTTCATTGGTGATGTACCTCAGTCACTGTGTACGTGCGTGATATACCTCAGCCTATGTGTAGATCGGGTCATGTGCCTCAGTCCCTGTAAACACGGGTTGATGAACCTAAATTATTGTGTACATGGGGTTATGTACCTCAGTCACTGTGTACATGGGGTCATGTACCTCAGTCACGGTGTACATGGGGTCGAGTACCTCAGTGACTGTGTACAATGAGTCGTATCTCAGTCGCTGTCTACATAGGTCATTTAGTTTAGTCACTGTGGACACAGGGTAATGTACCCCAGTCACTGTGTACATGGCTGATGTACCTAAGTCACTGTGTACATGGGGTGTTGTACATCAGTCACTGTGTACACAGGGTCATGTATGTCAGTCACTGTGTACACTGTGTCATGTATGTCAGTAATGTGTACTTGGGGTCATCAGACTCAGTCACTTTGTACATGGGGCCATGTACCCCAGTCACGATGTACAAGGGGTCTAGCACCTCAGTCACTGCGTACACAGGATCATGTACCTCAATCAATGTATACATGGGTCATGTACGTCAGTCACTGTGTACACAGAGTGATGTCCCTCTGTCACTGTGTATATTAGGTGATGTACTTCAATCATTGTCTACACGGGGTAATATACCTCAGTCATTGTGTACATACATCATGTACCTCAATCACTGTGTACACAGAGTGATGTACCTCAGTCACTGTGTACAATGGGTCACCTAACCCAGTCACTGTTTAAAAGGGGTCATGTATCCTGGTCACGGTGTACACGGGGTCACGTACCTCAGAGTATGTGTACACAGTGTCATGTGCCTCAATCACTGTGTACAAGGGTTGATGTGGTTCAGTCACTGTGTACATGGGGTGATGTACCTCAATCACTGTGTACATGTGGAGGTGTACGTCAGTCATTTTATACAAAGTGTCATGTACATCAGTCACTGTGTACACTGTGTCATGTACATCAGTTCTGTGTACGTGGGGTCATCTACCTCAATTACTGTGTACATGTGGAGTTGTACGCCAGTCACTGTGTACACAGGGTTGTGTATGTAAGTCACTTTGTACACTGTATCATGTACCTCAGTCACTGTCTACATAGGTCATGTACTTTATTCACTGTGTACATGGCGTGATGTACCTCAATTGCTGTGCACATGGGGTTATATAACTCAGTCACTGTCTACATTGGTCATGCACTTTAGTCACTGTGCACACGGGATCATGTACCTCAGTCACTGTGTACACAGGGTGATGTACCTCAGTCACCGTGTACATTGGGTGATGTACTTCAATCATTGTCTACATTAGGTAATATGCCGCAGTGACTGTGTACGTGATGTCATCTACCTCGGTCCATGTTTACAGGGTGCCATGTACCCCAGTCACGGTGTACACCGGGTGATGTACCTCAGAGATTGTGTATGCAGGGTCATGTGCCTCAGTCACTGTGTACAAGGTTTGATGTGCCTCGGTCACTCTGTACATGGGTGAATGGTTAAATGTGGAGACTTACATCAGTCACTGTGTACATGGGGTCATTTACCTCAGTCACTTTGAACACGGGGTCATATACCCCAGTCATGGTGTACAAGGGTTCAAGCACCTCAGTCAATGTATACATAGTGACATATACCTCAGTATATTGTGTATACAGGGTCATGTACCTCAGTCCCTGTGAACACGGGGTGATGGAACTCAATAACTGTGTACATGGGGTCATGTACCTCAGTCACTGTGTACATAGGGTCATTTACCTCAGCCCCTGTGTATACAGAGTCATGCACCTCAGTCACTTTGTACACGGGGTCATGTGCCCCAGTCAGTGTGTACTCTGGGTGATGTACATCAGTTACTGTGTAGATGGCGTCATGTACCTCAATCCCTGTGAACGCGAGATGATGAGCATCAACCGCTGTGTACAACGGGTCATGTAATTCTGTCACTGTGTGCACATGGTCGTGTATCTCAGTCCCTGTGAACACGGGGTGATGAACCTCAATCACTATGTTCATGGGATCATGCACCTCAGTCACTGTGTACATTCGGTAATGTACTTCAATCACTGTGTACATGGGGTGATTCACCTTAGTCACTGTGTAGATGAGGTCATGTACCTCAGTCACTGTGTACACAGGATCATGTACCTCAGTCACTGTATACATGGGTCCATTTACCTCAGTCACTCTGTACACGGGATGATGTACCTCAGTCACTGTGTACATGGGGTCATGTACCTCAGTCACTGTGTGTGCTGGTCATCTACCTTAGTCACTGTGCATAGGGGATATGTACCCCAGTCATGGTGTACATGAGGTCATGTACCTCAGAGACTGTGTATGCAGGGTTATGTACCTCAGTCACTGTGTACATGGCTGATGTACCTCAGTCATTGTGTACATTGAGTGATGTACATGAGTTAGCGTGTACGTCAGGAGATGTACATCAGCACTGTGTACACAGGTTCATGTACATTAGTCACTGTGTACACTGTGTCATGTACATCAGTACTGTGCACATCGGGTCATCTGACTCAGCCACTGTTACACGGCACCATGTACCCCAGTCACTGTGTACATGGGGTCAAGTACCTCAGTCACTGTGTACACAGGCATCATGTACCTTTGTCATTGTGTATTCAGGGTCATGTTCCTCAGTCCCAGTGAACATGGGGTGATGAACCTCAATCACTGTGTGCATGGGGTTATTTACCCTAGTCGCTGTCTACATGGGGTCATGTACCTCAGTCACTGTGTACATGGGGTCATTTACCTCAGTCATTGTGTACAGGAGGCAGTTTTAGCAGAGACTCAGTGAGTGTGTGGGGGTGAGTGAGTTATGTACCTCAGTCACTGTGTACATGAGGTAATGTACCCCAGTCACTCTGTCACCCGTTCATGCACCTCAGACACTGTGTTCAAGGGCTGATGTGCCTCATTCACTGTGTGCATGTTGCCATGTAGCTTATTCAGTGTGTACATCTGGTCATGTACCTCAGTACCTTTGTACATGAGGTGATATACCTCAGTCACTTTGTGCATGGCGTCATGTATCTCAGTCACTGTGTACGTGGGGTCATGTACCTCAGTCACTTTGTACACAGGGTGTTGTACCCCAGTCACTCTGTACATAGGATGATGTACATCAGTCACTGTGTACATGGAGCCATGTACCTCAGTCACTGTCTACATAGGTCATGTTCTTTGGTCACTGTGTACATGGGGTGTTGTACCTCAGTCATAGTGTACATGGGGTCATGTACCTCATTCACTGCGTACATGGCCTCATTCACTGCATACACAGGATCATGTACCTCAGTCGCTGTATACATGGGTCATGTACCTAAGTCACTGTGTACATTGGATGATGTACTTCACTCATTGTCTACACTGGGTAACATACTTCAGTCACTGTGTACACAGGGTCATCTACCTCAGTCTATGTGTACAGGGGGTTATGTACCCCAGTCACAGTGTACGCAGTGTCATGTACCTCATTCACTGTGTGCACGGGGTCATGTACCTCAGTCATTGTGTAAATGGGTCATGTGCCTCAGTGCCTGTGCATATGGGATCATATACCTCAGTCACTTTGTACACAGGGTGTTGTACCCCAGTCACTGTATTCATGGGATGATTTATCTCAGTCTCTGTGTACACGGGGTCATGTACCTCAGTCACTGTGTACATGGGGCCATGTACCTCAGCCACGGTACATGGGGTCATGTACCTCTGTCACTCTGTACACAAGGCCATGCAACTCAGTCACAGCGTACATGGCCTCATTCACTGCGTACACAGGATCATGTACCTCAGTCACTGTATTAATGGGTCATGTATCTCAGTCACTGTGTACATTGGGTGATGTACTTCACTCATTGTCTACACTGGGTAATATACCTCATTCACTTTGTACTAGGGGACATCTACCTCAGTCCATGTGTACAGGCGGTCATGTAGCCCAGTCACGGTGTACACGTTGTCACGTGCCTCAGAGATTGTGTACACAGGGTCATGCACTTCAGTCACTGTGTACAAGGTTTGATGTTCCTCAGTCACTGTGTACATTGGCGATGTAACTCAGTCACTGTGTACATATGGAGATGTACATTAGTCACTGTGTACACACAGTCATGTACGTCAGTCACTTTCTACACTGTGTCATGTACATCAGTACTGTGTACATGGGTTCATCTACCTCAGTCGCTGTGTAAACAGGGTGATGTGCCTCAGTCACTATGCACACAGGTTGATATACTTCAGTCTCTACGTAGATGGGATGATGTACCTCATTTACTGTGTACACTGGGTCATGTACCTCTGTCACTGTGTACACAGGGTCATGTGCCTCAATCACTGTGTACAAGGGGTGATGTATCTCATTCACTGTGTACACTGGGTCATGTACCTCAGTCACTGTGTACACAGGGTCATGTACCTCAATCACTGTGTACACAGGGTCATGTACCTCATTCACACTGTACACAGGGCCATGTGCCTCTGTTGCTGTGTACACAGCATCATATGCCTCAGCTGCTGTGTACACTGGGTCATGTACCTCAGTCACTGTGTACACAGGGTCATGTACCTCATTCACACTGTACACAGGGCCATATGCCTCAGCGGCTGTGTACACGCGGTCATGTACCTCAGTCACTGTGTATAGGAGGCAGTTTTAATGGAGACTCAGTGAGTGTGTGTGCTCACCCCCATACACCAACACATACACACACCCACTCACAGTGGGTGATTGTGAGGAGTGAGCAACCTGAGGCTGGGAGTAAGCCTAAAACACATAGTCTGACCTTCTCAAACTCTGGTCGTTTTTATTAATTACTCATTTTTAAATTAACAATTTCTTGCTATGACATTGCTGTACTTTTGTTCAGCAATTCTTTCTTTACTTAAAACATCAATTAAAAAAAAAACGGTTTATTGCTGTGCCAAACCTTATCTTCTGAAATTCGCTATTCAGCCCCTTGAGTGACAAAAATATGCAATTATGCCTCCCACCCCGAGCCAAAAGGTTGGACAAGCCTGCTGTAGACTATGAAGCTGCTTCATGGTGTTTGAAGCAGGATACTTCATGGTGGCAGCATCCTGATTAAAAACCTCATCCTGAGAAGAATTCTGAGAAGCTAAGAAGAACACGCCTTCAATGAATTCCGCACTGAACTGAAGTCCCAACTCCAGCTACAGATGCTGAGAAATTCATCAGAAAAAGAAAAGAAAAAGCTCCAGAGACAGAAGAGCCTGGTAGCAAACAATGAAAGGTTGAAGTTTTACACACACTGAAAGCTCCATTGCATTCCCCTTGGCAGTCCAGCTTCAGCAAGCAGAGCTCACTGCCTGTAAGGGTGAGATAAAACTTTTAAAGTCCAGGCCAGCTAGTCCTGAGAAACCCCTTTTTAAGTCATTCAGCCCTTTTTGAAAGCAACACATCACCAAACCCAATCCCAGTGCGCCGCTGGCATTTTGAAAAGCCCGCCAAAAACCAGCAAGTGTGAGAAGATCCATTGTTCAGCAGTAACCGGCAACACACTTTTAGAAACCTGGGGCTGAATTTTACCGTCGGCGAGTGGGGGGCCGGGGCCCACTCGCCAACACGTGAAATGACCCGGGATGACGTCGGGTGGAACCCCAGACGTCACTGAACCCCATTTAAATTTTCAGGAAGGCGGGGATGCAGCAAAATCAGCTGCGGGCCCGCCTACCTGTCAATGGCCAATTGAGGCCATTAACAGGGTCATTTAAACAATTGAAGGGCCTGCCCGTCCAACCTTAAGGTTGGCGGGCAGGCCAGGAGCCCTGGCGGCAAATAGAGAAAACATGAAACCTCATCCACCGGCGGGATGAGGTTTCATGCAGGGTTTTAAAAAGTTTAATAACCTTATTATGTAAATTATGAACATGTCCCATCTCATGTGACATTATCACATGAGGGGGACATGTTAGGGAATTATTATTTTTTATTTTTCATATTTTTAAAAGTGGAAGCGATCTCCCTGAGGCTGCACTTAGCCTCAGGGAGATGTGCGCTCTGTCGTGCGCATGCGTGAAAGAGCGCACTCTCGCTTTTGGGGAATCCCCCCACCCCCCCTCCGCCCGCACAGGAAGCGCATAGCAATTCCCGCCGGACGTCATGCTGGGTGGGCCTTAATTGGCCCACCCATGTTAAATGGCGGCGGGGCCCACTTCCCTAGCAGGGATCGGCTCCCTGCCCGCCGGAGATTGGGTCGGACCCGCCCACCCGACAGGCAGAAAATTCTGTCCCTGAAATCTCTTAAACCTGTACCTGCGCTTTACAAATCATCCAACATGGATAGCAATTCCACAACTCCGGCTCCACTGGGAGTCACCCCTGGCCCAGACCAGTCACACAATTGGAGTCTTTGGAGGAAAAGATTTTTAAGATACAACGTTACTCCAGATGTCAGAAAAAATTCTGCAGAACTGCAGGCTAGAGGCTGCCTTACAAGACAATTCAGCTACTTACGCTGTCTGAGCTACTTCTCTCGATGCACTCCATGCACTCCCAGCAATTCCTGCACTATCTGCACTTATTGCACTCACTGTGCTCCCTGCAAAAACTGCATTCACAGCGCTCCCTGCATTCACAGCGCTCCCTGCACTCACTGAACTCACTGCACTCGCAGCACTTGCTGCACTCATTGCACACTCTGCCCGCCCTACACTCCGTGCAGTCCATACACTCCCTGTACTCACTGCACTCACTGCACACCTTGAACTCCCTACACTCCCTGAATTCCACGGACTCACTGCATTCACTGCACACCCTGCCCTCCCTACAGTCCCTGCAGTCCATACACTCCCTTCAGTCACCGCACTCCCTGCAGTCACTGCACTCACCGCACTCCCTGCAGTCACTGCACTCACCACACTCCCTGCACTCACTGCACTCACCACACTCCCTGCAGTCACTGCACTCACCACACTCCCTGCAGTCACTGCACTCACCACACTCCCTGCAGTCACTGCACTCACCACACTCCCTGCAGTCACTGCACTCACCACACTCCCTGCAGTCACTGCACACACCACACTCCCTGCAGTCACTGCACTCATCACACTCCCTGCAGTCACTGCACTCACCGCACTCCCTGCAGTCACTGCACTCACCACACTCCCTGCAGTCACTGCACTCACCACACTCCCTGCAGTCACTGCACTCACCACACTCCCTGCACTCCCTGCACTCACCGCACTCACTGCACTCCCTGCACTCACCACACTCCCTGCACTCCCTGCACTCACCGCACTCACTGCACTCACCACACTCCCTGCAGTCACTGCACACACCACACTCCCTGCAGTCACTGCACTCACCACACTCCCTGCAGTCACTGCACACACCACACTCCCTGCAGTCACTGCACTCACCGCACTCACTGCACTCCCTGCACTCCCTGCACTCCCTGCAGTCACTGCACACACATGCACTCCCTGCAGTCACTGCACACACCGCACTCCCTGCAGTCACTGCACTCACCGCACTCCCTGCAGTCACTGCACTCACCGCACTCCCTGCAGTCACTGCACTCACCGCACTCCCTTCAGTCACCGCACTCCCTGCAGTCACTGCACTCAACGCACTCCGTGCAGTCACTGCACTCACCGCACTCCCTTCAGTCACCGCACTCCCTGCAGTCACTGCACTCACCGCACTCCCTGCAGTCACTGCACTCAACGCACTCCGTGCAGTCACTGCACTCACCGCACTCCCTTCAGTCAACGCACTCCGTGCAGTCACTGCACTCACCACACTCCCTGCAGTCACTGCAGTCAACGCACTCCCTGCAGTCACTGCACTCACCACACTCCCTGCAGTCACTGCACTCACCACACTCCCTGCAGTCACCGCACTCACCGCACTCCCTGCAGTCACTGCACTCACCACACTCCCTGCAGTCACTGCACTCACCGCACTCCCTGCAGTCACTGCACTCACCACACTCCCTGCAGTCACTGCACTCACCGCACTCCCTGCAGTCACTGCACTCACCACACTCCCTGCAGTCACTGCACTCACCGCACTCCCTTCAGTCACCGCACTCCCTGCAGTCACTGCACTCACCGCACTCCCTTCAGTCACCGCACTCCCTTCAGTCACCGCACTCCTTTCAGTCACCGCACTCCCTTCAGTCACCGCACTCCCTGCAGTCACTGCACTCCCTTCAGTCACTGCACTCACCACACTCCCTTCAGTCACCGCACTCCCTTCAGTCACCGCACTCCCTGCAGTCACTGCACTCACCGCACTCCCTTCAGTCACCGCACTCCCTGCAGTCACTGCACTCAACGCACTCCGTGCAGTCACTGCACTCACCGCACTCCCTTCAGTCACCGCACTCCCTGCAGTCACTGCACTCACCGCACTCCCTGCAGTCACTGCACTCAACGCACTCCGTGCAGTCACTGCACTCACCGCACTCCCTTCAGTCAACGCACTCCGTGCAGTCACTGCACTCACCACACTCCCTGCAGTCACTGCAGTCAACGCACTCCCTGCAGTCACTGCACACACCGCACTCCCTGCAGTCACTGCACTCACCACACTCCCTGCAGTCACTGCACTCACCGCACTCCCTGCAGTCACTGCACTCAACGCACTCCCTTCAGTCACCGCACTCCCTTCAGTCACCGCACTCCTTTCAGTCACCGCACTCCCTTCAGTCACCGCACTCCCTGCAGTCACTGCACTCCCTTCAGTCACTGCACTCACCACACTCCCTTCAGTCACCGCACTCCCTTCAGTCACCGCACTCCCTTCAGTCACCGCACTCCCTTCAGTCACCGCACTCCCTGCAGTCACTGCACTCACCACACTCCCTGCAGTCACTGCACTCACCGCACTCCCTGCAGTCACTGCACTCAACGCACTCCCTGCAGTCACTGCACTCAACGCACTCCCTTCAGTCACTGCACTCAACGCACTCCCTTCAGTCCCCGCACTCCCTTCAGTCACCGCACTCCCTTCAGTCACTGCACTCACTGCACTCCCTGCAGTCACTGCACTCACCACACTCCCTGCAGTCACCGCACTCACCACACTCCCTGCAGTCACCGCACTCCCTGCAGTCACTGCACTCACCGCACTCCCTGCAGTCACTGCACTCACCACACTCCCTGCAGTCACTGCACTCAACGCACTCCCTTCAGTCACCGCACTCCCTTCAGTCACCGCACTCCCTTCAGTCACTGCACTCACTGCACTCCCTGCAGTCACTGCACTCACCACACTCCCTGCAGTCACCGCACTCACCACACTCCCTGCAGTCACCGCACTCCCTGCAGTCACTGCACTCACTGCACTCCCTTCAGTCACCGCACTCCCTGCAGTCACTGCACTCACCACACTCCCTGCAGTCACTGCACTCACTGCACTCACCGCACTCCCTGCAGTCACCGCACTCCCTGCAGTCACTGCACTCACCGCACTCCCTGCAGTCACTGCACTCACCGCACTCCCTGCAGTCACCGCACTCCCTGCAGTCACTGCACTCACCGCACTCCCTGCAGTCACTGCACTCACCGCACTCCCTGCAGTCACCGCACTCCCTGCAGTCACTGCACTCACCGCACTCCCTGCAGTCACTGCACTCACCGCACTCCCTGCAGTCACTGCACTCACCGCACTCCCTGCAGTCACCACACTCCCTGCAGTCACTGCACTCACCGCACTCCCTGCAGTCACCGCACTCCCTGCAGTCACTGCACTCACCACACTCCCTTCAGTCACCACACTCCCTGCAGTCACCACACTCCCTGCAGTCACTGCACTCACCGCACTCCCTGCAGTCACCGCACTCCCTGCAGTCACTGCACTCACCACACTCCCTTCAGTCACCACACTCCCTGCAGTCACTGCACTCACCGCACTCCCTGCAGTCACTGCACTCAACGCACTCCCTGCAGTCACTGCACTCACCGCACTCCCTGCAGTCACTGCACTCACCACACTCCCTGCAGTCACCGCACTCCCTGCAGTCACTGCACTCACCACACTCCCTGCAGTCACTGCACTCACCACACTCCCTTCAGTCACCACACTCCCTGCAGTCACTGCACTCACCGCACTCCCTGCAGTCACTGCACTCAACGCACTCCCTGCAGTCACTGCACTCACCGCACTCCCTGCAGTCACTGCACTCACCACACTCCCTGCAGTCACCGCACTCCCTGCAGTCACTGCACTCACCGCACTCCCTGCAGTCACTGCACTCACCACACTCCCTGCAGTCACCGCACTCCCTGCAGTCACTGCACTCACCACACTCCCTGCAGTCACTGCACTCACCGCACTCCCTGCAGTCACTGCACTCACCACACTCCCTGCAGTCACTGCACTCACCACACTCCCTGTAGTCACTGCACTCACCACACTCCCTGTAGTCACTGCACTCACCACACTCCCTGCAGTCACTGCACTCACCACACTCCCTGCAGTCACTGCACTCACCGCACTCCCTGCAGTCACTGCACTCATCGCACTCCCGGCAGTCACTGCACTCGCTGCACAATCTGCAGTCACTGCACTCACCGCACTCCCTGCACTAGTTGGACTCCTGGCTCTCCCTGCACTCACTGCACTCCCTGTACTACTGCACCTACTGCAATCATTGCACACCCTGCACTCACTGCATGCCCTAAATTCAATGCACCCAATGCACTCCCTGCACTCATTGCACTCCCTGCACTCAATGCATTCCATGCACTACCTTCATTCGCTGCACTCCCTCCACCCCTTGCTCTCCTTGCACCCCTTGCTCTCCCTGCACCCCTTGCACTCACTGATTTCACTGCACTCCCTGCACCCCTTGAACTCCCTGCAGTCCCTACACTCCCTGCACTGACTTGCATTCACTCCTCTCCATGCATTCCCTGCACTCATTGTCCCCACTGCACTCCCGGCACTTGTTGCACTCCCTGCACCCCTCGCACTCCTTGCACTCCCTGCACTTCCTGCATTCCCTGCACCCCTTGGACTCACTGCACTCACTGCACCCCTCAAACTCGCTTGCACTCCCTGCACTTCCTGCACTCAGTGTACCCACTGAACTCCCTGCATTCCCTGCACCCCTCGCACTCCCGGCACCCCTTGCACTCGCTGCACTCACTGCACCCACTTCTCTCCCTGCACCCCCTGCACCCACTGCAACCATTGCATTCGCTGCAGCACCTGCACCCCATGCACCAACTTCTCTCCCTGCACCTCTTTCAACCTTTGCACCCACTTGTCTTGTTTCTCCTCCTGCACTCGTTGTACCTCCTTCACCCCTGCACACCCTTGACCCACTGCATCCTCTGCACCCCCTGCTCCCAGTGCTCCCGCTGCACCCCCTTCTCTCACTGCATCCCCCTGAACCCCCTGCACTCCCTTCTCTCACTTCAACCCCTGCATTCACAGCACCCACTGCACCCCTTGCTGGCAGTGCTCCCGCTGCACCCCCTTCTCTCACTGCAACCACCACTGCATCCCCCTGAACCCCCTGCACTCTCTTCTCTCACTTCACCCCCTGCTCCCACTTCACTCTCTGTACCCCCTTCTCTCACTTCAACCCCTGCATTCACAGCACCCACTGCACCCCCAGCACTCACTGTGCCCCTGCACCAATTGCACGCCCTGCACCCCTTCTCTCATTTTACCCCCTGCATTCCCTGCATCCCCTGCACCCACTTCTCTCGCTTTATCCCCTGCACTTGCTGCACTCCCTGCACTGCATCTGCTGCACCGATTGCCTGGTTTCTGCTGCCTGGTTGCTCCTGGGCTGCTGCTGGTCACTCACCGTTTATGCTGCCAGAAACCAGCACCTAGCAGGCAAAGTGGCAGCAACAGGCAGAGGATGATTGTAGTGACAGTGATGGCGATGGTGCCAGGGTGATACAGCCTGTGTGTGTCTAGAAGCTCCTGGTGTGGGAGGACTGGATGGGGAAGGAATGAGAACAGGAAAAGAATAATCAGTGCAGCAGAGGACTGGGCTGTCTGAAACCTGTACAAACACTCAACACTCAGCGAAGGAGCAGTGCATCTCTGGGCTCCGCACATTGTTTCAGAAACACTGTCAGCATTTCATTCCACACTGATACAGGCAAAAATACTGCGGATGCTGGAAATCTGCAACAAAAACAAAAAACACTGGACAAACTCAGCAGGTCTGACAGCATCTGTGGAGAGAAAGACAGAGTTAATGTTTTGCGTCCATATGAATCTTCTTCAGAGCTAAAGAGAAGTAAAAATGTGATGAAATTTATACTGTTTAAGGGGGCTGGAGCAGGTGAAGCTGGATAGAAGGCCAGCGATAGGTGGGGGCAAAGGAGAGATTGTGAAAGATGTCACAAACAAAAGGACAAAGTGTTGTTAGTAGTGGTGATACTGGCTAAAGGAGGTGCTAATGGTGACATTAAGAGTGGAAAGCAGAATATGATAATGACCGGACCAGGGTAAGGTCTCTGGAAAGTGATAGACGGCCTGAGTGGGGGTGGGGTGGGGGGAGGGGATGGTGCTGGGAAAAAATATCGGAAAGGCTAAAAGCTGAGGATAAAACAATGAATAAAAATGGAAATAAATTTAAAAAATAATAATAGTGAAAGTAAGTGGGAAATAAATAAATAGAAATTGAAAAATTAAAATGAATATAGAAAAAAGGGGGATGGGATCAAAATGGAGTGAGGATGGAGGAGAGAGTTCATGATCTGAAGTTGTTGAACTCAATATTCAGTCCGGAAGGTTGTAAAGTGCCTAGTCGGAAGATGAGGTGCTGTTCCTCCAGTTTGCGCTAAGCTTCACTGGAACATTGCAGCAAGCCAAGGATGGACATGTGGGCATGAGAGCAGGGTGGAGTGTTGAAATGGCAAGTGACAGGGAGGTCTGGGTCATGCTTGCGGACAGATCGAAGGTGTTCTGCGAAGTGGTCACCCAGTCTGCGTTTGGTCTCTCCAATGTAGAGGAAAACGCATTGGGAGCAGTGAATGCAGTAGACTAAATTGAGGGAAGTGCAAATGAAATGCTGCTTCACTTGGAAGGAGTGTTTGGGCCCTTGGACGGTGAGGAGGGGGGAAATAAAGGGGCAGGTGTTGCACATTCTGCGATTGTATGGGAAGGTGCCGTGGAAGTGGATTGAGGTGTAGGGGGTGATGGAGGAGTGGACCAGGGTGTCCTGGAGGGAACGATCCCTGTGGAATGCCGACGGGGGGGGTGAAGGGAAGATGTGTTTGGTGGTGGCATCATGCTGGAGTTGGTGGAAATGGTGGATGATCCATTGAATGCGGAGGTTGGTGGGGTGAAAAGTGAGGACAAGGGGGACCCTATCATGTTTCTGGGATGGAGAGGAAGGTGTAAGGGCAGAGGTGTGGGAGATGGGCTGGACACTGTTGAGGGCACTGTCAACCACTCTGCGTGGAAAACCTCAGTTAAGGAAGAAGGAAAATATGTCAGAAGCACTGTTTTGGACAGTGACATCATCAGAACAGATACAACGGAGGCGAAGGAACTGAGAGAATGGGATGGAGTCCTTACAGGAAGCAGGGTGTGAGGAGCTGTAGTCGAGGTACCTGTGGGAGTCGGTGGGCTTGTAATGAATATTGATGGACAGTCTATCACCAGAAATTGAGACAGAGAGGTCAAGGAACGGAAGGGAAGTGTCGGAGATGGACCATGTGAAAATGATGGAGGGGTGGAAATTGGAAGCAAAATTAATAAATTTTTCCAGGTCCAGACGAGAGCATGAATTAGCACCGAAACAATCATTGATGTACCGAGAAAAGAGCTGTGGGAAGGGGCCTGAGTAGGGCTGGAGCAAGGAATGTTCTGCATACCATATAGAGAGACAGGCATAGCTGGGGCCCATGCGGGTACCCATAGCCACACCTTTTATTTGGAGGAAGTGAGACAAGTTTAAGAGAAATTGTTCGGTGAGAGAACAAGTTCAGCCAGACAGAAGAGAATAGTGGTGGATGGGGATTGTTCGGGCCTCTGTTCGAGGAAGAAGCGGAGAGCCCTCAGACCATCCCGGTGGGGGATGGAGGTGTAGAGGGATTGGACGTCCATGGTGAAGAGGAGGCGGTTGGGGCCAGGGAACTGGAAATTGTTGATATGATGTAGGGCATCAGGGGAATCACAGATGTAGGTGGGAAGAGACTGGACAAAGGGAGAGAAAACGGAGTCAAGATAGGAAGAAATGATTTCCATGGGGCAGGAACAGGCTGACATGATCGGTCTGCTGGGACAGTCCTGTTTGTGGATTTTGGGGAGGAGGTAGAAGTGGGCTGTCCGAGGTTGGGACACTATGAGGTTGGAAGCTGTGGAGGGAAGATCTCCAGAGGAGATGAGGTCAGTGACAGTCCTGGAAACAACTGATGTTCAGTGGAGGGGTCATGGCCCAGGGGGAGGTAGGAAGAAGTGTCTGCGAGTTGGTGCTCAGCCTCTGCGAGGTAGAGGTCAGTAACCAGACAACAACAGCACCAGCCTTGTCAGCAGGTTTGATAACAAAGTCAGGGTTGGACCTGAGAGAACGGAGTGTGGCAAGTTCAGAGAGAGACAGGTTAGAGTGGGTGAGAGGAGCAAAGAAATTGAGACGACTGATGTCACGTTAACAGTTCTCAATGAAAAGATCAAGAGCAGGTAAGAGGCCAGAGGGAGGGGTCCAGGGGGAGGGAGAATATTGGAGGCTGGAGAAAGGATCCGTTGAACGGGGAGAGGACTCCTGCCCAAAGAAGTGAGCACGGAGCACGGAGACGAAGGCGGCGGAAGAAGAGTTCAGCATCGTGCCGAGCCCGGAATTCATTGAGATGAGGGCGTAAGGGTATGAAACTGAATCCTTTGCTGAGCACTGAACGTTCAGCATCGGAGAGGGGAAGGTCAGGGGGTATGGTGAATACACAGCCAGGGCTGGGATTAGAAGACGGGATGGGGTCAGAGGGAAGGGCAGGGGTGGAGGGTCCTAGATGGACTTGGTGTTGATGAGTTGTTGGAGTTTGTGTTCCTTAGCGCCTGAAAGGAAGAGACAAAGTTTCTTGTTAAGGCATCGGATGAGACGAAGAATAACATGAAACTGGGGGCACGTGCAGCTTTGAAAAAGGGTGCATCGGTGCTGCTGGAGGGAGAGGTCGAGTGTGTTCATATGGCGGCGCATGGCACTGAGTGTGGATCTCAGGATGCGACGAGAACAGCAGTCCGAGGAGCGTTGTATGTCCCAGAGATACCTGTAATCCTGGGTGGGTTCGAAACATGAGGGGTGGAACTTCAGTTGGAATCCACGTGGGATGAGTCGGAGATGGAGACAGTCACTGAGGGAGGAAATATGGCTGTGAAAGCGGGTTTTAGTAAACACCTTGTCAAACACCAGGAGGGAAATGGAAAGCAATGAAGGTGAACAGGGCAAAAGAGACAAACGGAAATCCTGTTGGTGAGAAGAGCAGTACTTTTTCAAGGTAGGCATCCCTGAAAGAGAAGTGGCAGTGAATTAAACACTAAAATAAAGGCAAAATACTGCGGATGCTGGAAATCTGAGCTCCTTCTGAACTTGCCGCACTCCGTTCTCTCAGGTCCAACCCTGACTTTGTTATCAAACCTGCCGACAAGGGTGGTGCTGTTGTTGTCTGGCGTACTGACCTTTACCTTGCAGAGGCTGAGCATCAACTCTCAGACACTTGCTCCTACCTCCCCCTAGACCATGACCACTCCACTGAACATCAGTTGTTTCCAGGACTGTCACTGACCTCATCTCCTGTGGAGATCTTCCCTCCACAGCTTCCAACCTCATAGTCTCCCATTCTCAGACGGCCCGCTTCTACCTCCTCCCCAAAATCCACAAACAGGACTGTCCCGGTAGACCGATCTTGTCAGCCTGTTCCTGCCCCATGGAACTCATTTCTTCCTATCTTGGCTCCGTTTTCTCTCCCCTTGTCCAGTCCTTTCCCACCTACATCCGCGACTCCTCTGATACCCTACATCATATCAACAATTTCCAGTTCCCTGGCCCCAACCGCCTCCTCTTCACCATGGACGTCCAATCCCTCTACACCTCCATCCCCTACCGGGATGGTCTGATGGCTCTCCGCTCCTTCCTCGAACAGAGGCCCAAACAACCCTCATCCATCACTACTCTCCTCCGTCTGGCTGAACTTGGTCTCTCACTGAACAATTTCTCTTAAACTTGCCTCACTTCCTTCAAATAAAAGGTGTGGCTATGGGTACCCGCATGGACCCCAATTATGCCTGTCTCTTTATGAGATATGTGGAACATTCCTTGTTCCAGTCCTGCTCAGGCCCCTTCCCACAACACTTTTATCGGTACATCGATGATTACTTCGGTGCTGCTTCATGCTCTCGTCTGGACCTGGAAAAATTAATCAAATTTGCTTCCAATCTCCACCCCTCCATCACTTTCACATGGCTCATTTCTGACATTTCCATTCCCTTCCTTGACCTGTCTGTCTCAATTTCTGGTGACTGACTGTCCATCAATATTCATTACAAGCCCACCGACCCGTACAGCTCCTCACACCCCGCTTCCTGTAAGGACTCCATCCCATTCTCTCAGTTCCTTCGCCTCCATCGCATCTGTTCCGATGATGCCACTTTCCAAAACGGCACTTCTGACATGTCTTCCTTCTTCCTTAACCAAGGTTTCCCCCCAACTGTGGTTGACAGGGCCCTCAACCATGTCCAATCCATCTCCCACGCCTCTGCCCTAAAACATTCTTCTCCCTCCCAGAACAATGATAGGGTCCCCCTTGTTCTCACTTATCACCCCACCAGCCTCTGCCATTTCCGCTAACACCAGCACGATGCCACCACCAAACACATCTTCCCTTAACCACCCCCACCGTCGGCATTCCGTAAGGACCATTCCTCCCTGGTCCACTCCTGGTCCACTCCTCCATCACCCGCAACACCTCATCCCTCTCCCACGGCACCTTCCCATGCAATCACAAAAGATGCAACACCTGCCTGTTTGCCTCCTCCCTCCTCACCGTCCAAGGGCCCAAACATTCCTTCCAAGTGAAGCAGCATTTCATTTGCACTTCCCTCAATTTAGTCTACTACATTCGCTGCTCCCAATGTGGTCTCCTCTACATTGGAGAGACCAAACGCAGACTGGGTGACCGCTTTGTGGAACACCTTCGGTCTGTCCGCAAGCATGACCCAGACCTCCCTGTCGCTTGCCATTTCAACACTCCACCCTGCTCTCATGCCCACATGTCCATCCTTGGCCTGCTGCAATGTTCCAGTGAAGCTCAACGCAAACTGGAGGAACAGCACCTCATCTTCCGATTAGGCCCTTTACAGCCTTCCAGACTTAACATTGAGTTCAACAGCTTCAGACCATGAACTCTCTCCTCCATTCCCATCCCCTTTTTATCCCCTTTTTTCTATATTCATTTTATTTCTCATTTATTTATTTATTTATCCACTTATTTTCATTATTATTATTTTTAAAATTTATTTCCATTTTTATTCATTGTTTTATCCTCAGCTTTTAGCCTTTTCGACCTTTTTTCCCAGCACCATCCCCTCCCCCCACCCCACCCCCACTCAGGCCATCTATCACTTTCCAGAGACCTTACCCTGGTCCGGCCATTATCACATTCTGCTTTCCACTCTTACTGTCACCATTAGCACCTCCTTTAGCCAGAACCAGCACTACTAACAACACTTTGTCCTTTTGTTTGTGACATCTTTCACAATCTCTCCTTTGCCCCCACCTATCGCTGGCCTTCTATCGAGTTTCACCTGTCTCGCCCCCTTAAACAGTATAAATTTCATCACATTTTTACTTCTCTTTAGCTCTGAAGAAGAGTCATATGGACTCGAATCATTAACTCTGTTTCTCTCTCCACAGATGCTATCAGACCTGCTGAGTTTCTCAACATTTTTTGTTTTTGTTTCATTCCAGCCTGCTTGCTCCTGTACAAACTCTTCCCCAGTTCATGTGATAATCTCTGTGTGTGGGAGCAGAGAGGGGTGGATAGGGACAATGTGGAGGGAGGGAGTTGAGAGAGGGTGTCAAGGGAAGAAGTTGAAGGAGGGAGTCAAGGGGGGTGTTGAAGGAGAGTGGACATGTATAGGGTCAAGGGACAGAGTGGAGGGACAGTTGAGGGACTCACTCACTCTCTAGCTCTCACTGTCTACACCATGCAATGAATGGTTTCTTTAAGCAGTATTCACGGAACAATAGCCGATCTCTCACTGTCTCTCACACTCTCAGCATCTCCACCTCACTTAAGCATCTCAATAAAAATATACACACAGAAGGGTGGACAATGAACAGATCAGATGGAAAGACTGCATTTTAAACTAACTGACTCCTACCCCATTGAGATAAAAGTTGGTGGACAATGTTGGTATCTGGTAGTACCCTACCTGTTCTGGTGGTGAATGGTTCCGACCACTGGCTGAACAGGATGGGGGTCCCATCATTCATTAGTACATAGCGTCCCCTGAGAGCAACAAAATAATAGCTCCAATTATTCCTGTACCTCTTTCAGAACGAGCTTGAAGATATAAGGAGAAGTGTGTGCACAGATCTTCAGGCAGTGGGTGGAATGTGACATTTGTGGACTTCAATAGAGTGGGTCATAAGATCGATGTGCACTGTGAGGAGGCTGAGGAGAAACTTGCCAATGGTTCGGGTAACTGCAGTAGAGTCAGTCCCTTGTTTAACTGAGTGTGTGTGCTGAAGAGAGGTCACGACAGAAGATTCCCTGAACAACTAGTTTGGAGTAATAGGTAAATGGGTAACAATTGCTATGCATCGTTCTAATTTTTTGGGGCTGAAAACAGGGGCAAAGCAGGCCAGGAGCTGGTTACATTGATAACGGGCATTAGGCCCCTTGAACAGGAAGACAGGGAATTAGCAGCTTTTGTAAGGTCTTTCTTCAAAATTAGTTACTGATATTTGGGAGCTGGGAAAATCCCACTGAGAGTTCTTCAGTGGCCCTCCTGGGTCTACCAACAGGAGGTGAGTAATAAACAATGGGGAGTCAGAGAGGAGAGCAATACTCTCCCTGACCCCACAAGTACCTTGATGACTCTACCTATCCCCATAACCCACTCTAACCTCTCCCTCCTGGGGTTTACTCATGGGTAGTGGCCCAACATTGATGCCTGCTTTGCTGGTCAACTGCCTGGCAACATACAGCAGATACCTACAGTTTGCTAATCTAATGTAAACAAGGTCTAAGGCATAATTTTGATCAGGCCTTGGGCCTACCTGTCCTGGTGCAGGGATCGTTCTCTGTGCTCAGATTGTGCTAGCAGGCCGGTGCTCTCCAATTGGTGTGCCAATGATTGCTTCATGTCTGATGATATGTTTTTGACTTCCATTGCCTGTGCACGGAACACTAGCTTACATCAAGGTCATTGGAAAAGGAAGTATTAGCGAGGGAGATTAAATTGACTAACACCGAGAGATGGGCCTGCAGATTGCGGTACACAATTAACCCCACCCGTTCATTGTGATGCAGGCAGCACAATAAATTTGAAATGATTGCTATGTTCAGCTGTAAGGCCCATGTTGCATGCATCAGCAGGAAGCCTGATATCAGGACTGATAGTACAATTTAAAGGCAGCCTGCACCCCTTAAAGGAGAGGAGCATTGTGTAAGAAGTAATGGGAGATCTGGGCTTTGATACTTCGATTAATGGCTGAATGTGCACCATTCGGTCAATGCACTGGAGGTCACGGTGGAAAAGGTGGAAAAATACAATTATCCTGATCCATTCTCACACCTGTAACATCAGAGCAGGCAATTGCTAACATTTCAATTGGTTGCTGTAAAAGAATTGTGTGAAGGACAAAAGAAAACAAAAACTCTTGTGACGTTTGAAGTCTTTAGGTGTTGTTCAATATTCTAACTCAGTAACTTCACCAGCAAAGGCTGTCTGTCTAAATGATTGGCAGAGAAGATGCAGGAATTTTGGGCTAAGTTACTTTTAGAACAGCAAATCGATAATTATCATGCACTGTTCAATGTGTTCATGCTCATGTATATTTTTATCTGTAAATAAATCTGACTATTGGATTTAGCCTGTACACTGTGTGGTCATTTGTTACCTGTGAGGGGAGGGAACTTAGTAGGCATCCCATGTATTTTACAGTTAGAAATTCACTGTGGTCATAGTTAACAGATCTGGGGTTACACTAACCCATCCTAACACTGTGCAGAACAATGTTGCAGGTTAGGGTCTGTAACAGAGTCAGTCTGCTTGGGGTGTTAGCTGTAGGAAGAAAGGAAATGTGGCTGCCCTCAAAATTCCCAGGTCTGTGAACAAAGCTAAAACTACTGCTGTGGGTGGTCTTGTGGCATAGTGGGTAATGTTCCTACCTCTGACCCTGAAACTCTGGGTTCATGTCCCACTCTGGGACTTGATGGCCACAGAAGGTGTGTTTGTGGTGTGACCAAACAGATTGATTGTTAACCTGCCAATCTTCTGACACGTCTATGGCAGGTGATAAGAGTGGGAGAGTCTCCCGGTCAGCTCGAGCTGTGTGGTAGCTACGGCACAATAGCCTTCCCAGGTTAAAAGACTCCACATGCAAGGTCTTGCTATGAGCTCCATGGCAAATGTCAATGTCTTATTCATTACATTGTTAAGGTTTAATGGCAATTACTTTGTTAAACAGGTGATGGGTATTTGTACACCTTTTAATGGGGATAGCTGGGACACTGGTGTGTTGGAGTAGCGACTGTGAACTAAGTCAATAAACTCTCTCCAGTAAAGAATGCTGCTGTGTTTTAGTTTTAACTTGGCCAACCGGTATGGATCCAATTAACATCGAACGTCCTCCTTGCTTCGAGAGACCACTAGAGAGAGAAAACCTCTTCTGTGAAGCTGGACAGAGTGGATATTACATGAGGACAGGGTAGGAGTAGCAAGGATGACCCAGACAACAGAACAACCTGGCTAAACTCACTGTCTCAGCCCAGACACCAGTAATGGCTGAGAGGCTGGACTCCAGCAAGAGTCAGCACTGAGACTGGGTATCAAGCCTTGCTAGCCCTCTTGTGGCCCATGTAAGCAGCCCTTTCCCAGCAGGTCCACTGGCAAGTGGCCTGACAGCAGCCTCTATCCTGCATGCCCACCTGTAATAAAAGCAAAATACTGCGGATGCTGGAAATCTGAAATAAAAACCGAAAGTGCTGGAAAAACTCAGCAGGTCTGGCAGCATCTGTGGAGAGAATCAGAGTTAACGTTTCACATCTGTATGACTCTTCTTCAGCTCTGCTGAGTTTTTCCAGCATTTTCTGTTTTTATGCCCACCTGTAAGTTGTGTTGCTGCGGAGCAGTCCATTGCATGTCTGAGTGGGGGGACACGTTTCCTCAGAACCAACCTGGAATATTCCAAAGCCCCTGATTGGTTCTTTTCTTGGTGGGGGCTGGTAGCACTCATTAACTGGGAGGTGACGATCCACTATGTATGGCCCCCGGCGACCTCTGTCTGTATATCCATACGTGGCATTCTTACCATTGGGCACTGCATTGGAGGGCAAATTTAGAATGGCTGAAAGAAATAAGGAGGATGCACATCAGTGAATGACTCATGGTGGCTGGGGGATGGAGCAGGACAGTGTAGAAGAGACTTCAGTATGTAATCTAGACCCTCACTCCCAGAGCAGGGCTGAGGGAGTGCTGCACTTGCCACCTTTCAGATGAGGTGCTAAACCAAAGTCAACGGTTACACCTCAACTGACAGCTCTTAACAAAACAAATTGTATGGCCATGATCACATTGCTGCTTGTGGGACCCTGCTGTGCTCAGACTGGCTGCTGAGCTATACAGTTACATTGACCACAATTTCCAAAAGGCCTTGTCCCTCAGAACTGCACTGGGAGTGTCAGTCACGATTTTGTGCTCAAGTAGGTGAACCCACAACCTTCTGACTCAGAGTACGAGTGTTCCTCACTAAGCCACCGTTGATGTGAGGGTAGGGCTGGACAGAATCACCCCAGAAGATACTATCCATTTGGCTCTGCTGCTTGCACCACTTCCACTGAGCTCGAGAGGAGCCCGGGGTTTGCGTGTTCTCTCAGGGGGTCCTTCCACACTGAAGTTTCCAGTTTCCCAGTGTTATCCATCGCTGTCAGTATCCCAGTTGAAAGCAGTGGGAGGTACTGGTGCAGCAATGATGTTCTGAATCATCAAGTGGTGGCTTGTGGATTCACACCCTCCACTTCAACCCCAGTCCCACACCTTCAAGGTTAGAGTGAAGCCCTGAGAGAAGGCCAAACTCCTCACAACTCAGGGGAACAGCTATCCCTGGTTTTGAGCCCTAATGCAGGGTGCCTGGTCAGCCTCTCAAGGATAATACATACAAGAACTGGCTGAGGAAAATCCATGCATTGGTGGGGTTTCAGTATGGTGTCAAAGTGGAAGAGGATCAAAGGAAACCACGGTCTACACAACCCCTCGTGATTGGCTACATGAATACTCTGCCTCAAGGATTAGACTGTGGCCTGGATTTTTTCACTGAGGTGGATAGCGGGAGTTGGGAAAATTCCCAGCTCTTTCCGGCCACCAAGTGACTGGCAAGGCAGGATTTTCATTGTGGGGATAGGGTGTGGGGTGGATTAGGGCCAGCCAACCCAGGATAAAATTCAGAGGCAGCCACAGGAGCTGCCAGGTGCCAAGGTGGGTTGCTTAAAAGTCCCGCTTCCATGCTTCCCAGTTAAAATAAAAACAACTAGGCCCTCAAGCCCTCATCCTCACACCCCATGTACTTGCCATTGCCCATTCATGCTATGGTCCCTCATGCCCTATGCCAAGGCATGCCCTCCATCCACTCCCAATGGTCCCTCATGCCCTCATGTCAAGGCATGCCCCCCACCCACCCACTATGGCCCCTCATGCCCCCATGTCAAGGCATGCCCCCCACCCACCCGCTATGGCCCCTCATGCCCCCCATGCCTTGCTATGGCACTTCCATGCCCATTCACCTCTATGCATTGTATTGAACCAATGAACTCTATAGTGACTGTATCATGTTTAAAAAAGCTTTAAAAACAGTCATTCATTAATAACTTTCTACTTTCTTAAAAAAACTCGTTTTTACTACAGCCCAATAAAAGTGCCAATCATCCAGACCTTTTAAAGAATCAATAGCTGAAATTGCAAACACTTGGAATCATTAATTCAATGGATTCTTGGGCTGTCAGCCATTAATACATAATAAGGCTCGGCTGAAAGCTCAGAAATCCATTAGCCTGTTGAAACAACTGAGCGCCAAGGAAAATGTTGCTTGATTGACAGCTCTGGATCTTGATCTATGCTGTCAATTCACAATGCTTATTTACACAAGATAAAGAGGTTTCAGTTATTGATTCTTTAAAGGGTCTGGATGACTGACACTTTTATAGGGATATAGTAAAAAGGAGCTTTTTTTTAAGAAAGCAGAAAGTTACCAATGAATTACTGTTTTTAAAAAGCTTTCTTTTTATACATCCTACTGTCACTGTAGGGTTCATTGGTTCTATACAGTGTAGAATGGGTGAAAGGGCCATGGCATGGGCGGAATGATGAGCCATAGGGATTGATCTGGGGGCATACCTTGGTATGGGGGGGGAGCATGAGGAGGACCTTTGAACTTACATTTTGAAAGGTTCTCTCACTCAGACTATGGTTTACTCGATCCCTGAAGTGCTGTGAGCTGCAAATTTGTGGAAAGCTGACCCTACCCCATGAAAATTACGGAGGAGTAGGAAATGTCTATCCCACAATGGAGCCAGCCAGGTCTGGAGAGCAGGGTGCGGACTTGTCACCTGAACCAGTCTGCACCCTTAAAAGGCAATCCCAAAAATCGGAAACCTTGGGAATGTGGTGGGGGATCCCAGGATCGGTTCCTGGCTGCCATTTTTCAAGGGCTGCCAAGACATCCTGACTGGGTGAAAATCCAGCCCTGTATATCCCACTACCCTGCCATGAATGAGGAGTGTGGGGTCTGTACCTGCACTCTCCACCATCAGGACATACACCGTGAAGTTCTGGCTTGACTCCCACCTCAGGTTCTCTGCGATCTGGTCAAACAGGCCACAAGCAGGGAGCTGGACTAGGATGGACTTGCTGCGGATGCTGCCCGTTACTGTACTTGGCAGAGCAGGAGTGATCCACAAAGCTGAAACACAGAGATGGATAGTCAGCAATGGCACTTGTGTGGGCAATCCAAGCACCCTTTATCCCTTATACCATAGCAACCAACCCCCACCCTCCTCCACCCCACCCCCTCCTCCAGCGGCCCCCCCCACCCCCACCACAACCCCCCCCCCCCCCGCCCCCCCCCCCACCACTCTACCCCTAAAAGGTGCCATTTTCCTGGTAGCTCGATCACTTCTAAAGGTTTTCACTGTGCTGTATGTGGCTGCCATTGGCCATTGATTAATCACTTCCATTATTGCAGGTAGACTGTTTGTGATGAAGAATGTAGAAGATATCATTACCTTAGTTAGAGATTGGTCTACTGGGGGCGAGCAACATGGTCCACTTCACTGAAGCGCAAAGTCAAGCGGATGCCACAGGTGGAATTGCATGGGCTTTACCATCTAAATCAGCCCAGCCCTGAGGGTCCTCAACAGAGAGGGCACAGCCTCACCTCACCTGGCACCAGGGGCTGGCATGCTGGGTCCAGGCCCACTGAACTGAAGGGTGAAAGATAGCCCGGAATCTTGGTAAGGTTGTAAATAATAGTAAGGAGGAGATGGAAAGGATGGTGCCTGTGTGAAAAGCTCTTTAGTTCAGTTGATCTTTGTTTGCTTTAGAATCTCCTGTCATTCCCAAAGGTTGATGGATCCTTGCCTGAGGTTCCGGCTGGGATAGCGGGGTGATTTGGACTCCCCCTCAGAGGAGGAATTCCTGGAAGCAGCAGCATTTATCCCAGCTGGTAGGGCTCTCTGTCCTGAGCTAGCATGCTCCAAACTCACAAATCCCAGCAGGTCAGCTTGTGGCCAATGAAATCTAATGCCTTACAGCTTGGAACGTGAATAAACAGTGACCATCAAAGATATTAGCTTGTTATAACAATAACTTATATTTACATAGTGTCCTTAATGCAGTAAAACATCTCAAGCTGCTCTAGGAGTATGCAAGGTCACGACCTGAATCGCTAACTCTGATTCTCTCTCCACAAATGCTGCCTGATCTGCTGAGAATTTCCAACATTTTCTGTTTTTATTTCATATTTTCAGCCTTTGCAGTATTTTGCTTTTGTCTCATACATTGTGATCATTAGGCAAAATTTGACACTGAGCCATATAAGCTGATAGTACAGCAGATGATCAAAAACTTAGTCAAAGAGGTATGTTTCAAGGAGGAGCAGGAGGTAGAGAGGTGGTCAGGTTTAGGGCAGGAATTTCAGAGCTTAGGGCTGAGGCAACTGAAGGCACAGTCACCAATGGTGGAGTGATTAAAATCCGGGATGCACTGGAGGTCGGAATTGGTGAAGTAAACCCAAGAATTTCTCTCATGTCCTTTGGGAAGGGGACCTGGTACTCATTCAGGGGCTGGGCTACACATTCACTCCAGTTCCACAATACATGATTGACTCTTAATGCCCAGGGCATCTAAGGACAGGCAATAAATGCTGCACTACCAGCCTTTCTCACATCCCAAAGACTAGCTGCCACACTCAGAGACAGTGAGCTCATACCCAGAATGTTGTACCTGGTTCTCCTGCTTTGTGCTGTTGGAGTCGGATAGTAATCGGGTTGCTTGGTAACCCTTCCTCTTGACTGTTGGCTGACATCACGGTGACGGTGTAGTCCTGGTCTGTTCCCAGGTTTCTCAGGGTGATGTATCTCACCTCAGTTACTTTGATCTGTGTGTCTGTGTCAGCCACAATGTAAACCTGTGAAGATAACATGACCTGTTTAAACACAGGCCTTCTGTGTGAATGCTTAACTTTAAGATCATTCTTGGAACATGGTGGGTGATTCAACTGAGGTGTAGCTCCAATTCCCTTTGAAAACACCCTAGAACAAAGGACAATAAAGAAAGGTGAATCTTGACCAATTGTCTTTATCCATTCACGGGATGTGAGCACCACTGGCTAGGCCAACGTTTAACATCTATCCCTAATTGCCCTTGAGAAGGTGGTGGTGAGCTGCCTTCTTGAACCGCTGCATTCCATGTGGTGTAGGTACAACCACAGTGCTGTTAGGAAGGGAATTCCAGGATTTTGACCCAGCGACGGTGAAGGAACAGCGATATATTTCCAAGTCAGGATGGTGAGTGGCTTGGAGGGGAGATTGGATTAGATAGTGTCCATATATAACCTGCTGCCAACATCCTTCTAGGCGCTGGGTGTCTCAGAGGAGGGAGGTGCCATTGCAATAATTTTGGTGAATTGTTGCTGCTCATCCTGTGGATAGTACACAGGGCAGGCACTGTGTGTTGTGGTGGAAGGAGTGGATTCTGAGTCAAGTGATAGTGGCCATGGTACAGCACGGATTACTCAACATCACAGAATGGACAGTGCGTTATCTTTTGCTTATCCTCGTTCTCAAGATGTTGCCATCAATGGCAAGGACAGCATTTATTGCCTACACAGTTGCCCTTGAGAAGGTGGTGGTGGGCCTTCTTGAGTCACTGCAGTCCAAATATTCTTAGATACACCTCAGAGGGCAGTTAGGAGTGAAACATGTTGGTGTGAGACTGGAGTTACATAAAAGCTCAGCCAGGGTAAGGATAGCAGATTTCTTCCCTTCAAGGACATTTGTGAACCAGTTTTTTGAGAATTAAATAGCTTGATGCTCATTGATTGCAGTTTTTTATTTCCAGCTTCGTTTTTGAACATAAGTTAAATTTTCGAAACAGCCCTGGTGGGATCTGAAGTCTTGCTCTGTGAATTATTAGACCAGACCTCTAGAATTACTAATCTGGTAACATAACCACTAAGCTACTGGATCTGGCTTGGCTTAACAACCCTGATCACAAACCAGCGACCCTTAACCCAGCTGGACTCAATCCAGTTATAACCATAGACTCCGCTATACAAAAACGAGGTGACAATTTTACAAACAAAGCAGAGGAAGCCGAATTCTCCCTCTCTCTTTCTATTTCTCTCTTTCTACATCCTGCACTGTGTTTTTCTCCATTTCTCTTAGCCTTCAATTGGATAGGCACTATCAGGTCAACTAATGTCAAGAAACAGGCTTTAATTGGGAAAATCTTAAAGCTATTTTCCACTCCTGTTTCCTCTTCCCCTCCTGAAGACAGCTCTTTAATGTCTCAGAAAAATGCTCATACTCACCCTGACTTGGCCTTTACTCCCTGGGTCACTGGGCAGTTTACTGTTCTATTGGCTGTCGGTGTGATGTGAGTGGGGCTCTGTTATTGAGTGCTCAGTGTGTGTAATTGTATCAGGCTTACCCGATATTCAATCAAATGGCTGACAGTTGCGGTTGGTGAAGTCCAGCTAACAAATACAGTGCCATCTTCCACCTCCATTGCTTTCAGATCCACAGGAGGCAGCAGCGGGTCAACATGAACATCTACATTCACACAAAACAGTGAGACATCAGTCAGCTGAGCATGAGAACATTAATCTAAACATTCCCAGGGCAGGTACAGCATAGGGTTAGTGTTACAACCCCAGCTGCTGGTAACAATGGACAAGTCAGATCCTAGAGTGACACCTGGCTTAATAGGCCCAAACTCTTTTTTGACACCTTGGAGGAAAGTTACTGAGCAAATTCACAGGAGTCTGCTGATGAACTTTCAACACAAGGGATAAAATATTTATCTAACAAAAGAAAATGAACTATATTACACAAGACAAAAAGGTTGAAACAATCTCAATACAAACACAAGAAGATGCTTCAAATTCACATTATTCATTTACCCCAGCAATATCTTTACAGACACATAAACCAGTGAAGAGTTACCACTAGCTTGATGTATAAAGGCTTCTCGCTTGGGATTAGCACAGTTGCAAATCGTTTTCTTCTGGTAAATTCCTGAGTATTCATGCGATGCTTTTCACTCAACTTGTATCTGTCCCCATGATACCCAAAAACTACACTTTAAACTCAGTCTTCCAGTAGCACCTCTACTAAACTGATCACTTTACTGAGTTCTATAACTGACTATTCAGTCAACTACTGCCCAATAGCCTTGTAATATTTTCTTCTCACAGAGCTGAAAATCCCTGTCTTCACTCTCTGACACACACTGAACTCTCCCTTCTGTCTTTTCACCATGTCTGTGTCCCTGGACCACTGACATCAGGCATTAGGAAAGTTTTCTCTACTTTGTGTTTTTCTCCCCACAGTCAGTAAACCTTTTAACCTATCGCTTTACCTTCAGAGGCTGTAAAACCTCATTAAAAATGCATATATGTGCAAACAAACCCTAAAGACCTGACCTTTAGTCAAGTGTCTATCCAGACTCCAAGGTACCAAGCCTCACAAACAACCTAAATGAAACTGAAACCATTTTACCTTTCTTAACACACATATATTTTCAATTTAGAAATTATACATTGTTCATAACAGTTCGATGCAGAGAAAAACTCCCTCTACGCTGTCCCATCAAACACTCCTTGGACAAATCCAGCAGAGGGTTAAATAGGGTCACGCAAGATTATTGCTCCTCCTCACCCCGCCCCCGCCTGCCCCCGCCTGCCCCCGTGAGGCAGGTAGCTAATTAGGATCATTAAAAGCCTATTGAGGCCAATAAAAGGATGCTGCCCCCCCAACCAGCAGCTGTGGCCTGGCTGCAATAACTATCTGCCAATTAAAGTTATACAAAAAGCTGGAGGGAAGACACCTCCATATGAGAAACCACAGAACCATAGAAAAGTTACAGCACAGAAGGAGCCCATTCGGCCCATCATGTCCATGCCAGCCCGAGGACACCCAGGTGCCCTTTCTAATCCCACCGTCCTGCACCTGGCCCATAGCTCTGCAGTTTACAGCACTTAAGGTGCAGATCCAGGTACTTTTTAAAAGAGTTTAGAGTTTCTGCCTCTACCACCAACTCGGGCAGCGAATTCCAGATACCCACTACCCTCTGCGTAAAAAAGTTTTTCCTCATGTCCCCCCTACACCTTCTGACACTTATCTTGAATCTATATACCCTGGTTCTAGAATTCTCCACCAAGGGAAACAATTTTATCCTGTCCACTCTATCTAATCCCCTCATAATTTTGTACACCTCAATCAAGTCACCTCTCAGCCTTCTTTGTTCTAAGGAAAATAATCCCAACCTATCCAATCTCTCCTCGTAGCTACACTTTTCTAACCCTGGCAACATTCTTGTAAACCTCCTCTGTACTCTCTCCAGAGCTATTACATCCTTCGTGTAAAGTGGTGACCAGAACTGCACACAATACTCCAGTTGTGGCCTCACCAGTGTTTTATACAATTCCAACATTATATCCTTACTTTTATATTCTATACCTCTGCCAATGAAGGAGAGAATTCCATATGCCTTCTTTACAACCTTGTCTACTTGAAATGCTGCCTTCAGGGACCTGTGTACTTGTACTTGAAGTACCCCCTCTCATATTTACCTTTCATTACAGCCTACTGTTTCTCTCAAGCTGGAAGGCCTCTAATTGGCCCTTCAGCTTTGAGAGCCCCCAACACCCCTCATCCTGCTGTCCGTAATTGGACAGAGAACCAGTGTCCAAGCCAAATATGGAGGCGCCTTTTTCAAAAGCCCATTCAGTGACTATTTTCCCCCAGGTGCTGGGATTGGGACCCGGAAACAGTCCTGACTTCTTCCCAACCCCCGGGAGGGTAAATCCAGGCCAGACTGTGTGTACTGTACACAGTCATGTGATTGTCTATTTTGGGTGGACTTTGGTGTCTGCTCCAGTTCAAAACACTGGAATCTCCTTCCAATCTTGGGTTCTGAGAGACCACAAGGTTTATCCTCCATCTAGCCTGCAAGATGTTCGGTGCAGGCACAGAGGAAGGGGAAAGGACACCCTGAGAGTTGGTGTTCTGCTTCTGCATTGAATATTTTTTGGTGTTGTTTTAACCAGTTTTATTGAAATGAGTTCATTGTTCATTATCATGATGTTACAAGCCCTTAATGACTCCCTAAACCCAGCCATGACCTACCTCAAAGGCCAGAGCGCAATGTACTGAGTCAGGGCTAAGCTAAAGGTCAGATTCAACATCATGATGATTGGACAATAGACAGCCCTTGATATTGCCCCTGGCCAGTCTCTGAGCTCTGAGACTAAAGGTGACATGCAATATAAAAGTGGATAGAGATATCAGCAATGTCCTTGTCTCCTCGTCCCCTCAATAATGACCAGGCTCTGGTTAGATGGGACCAGTACTTACTGCTGCTGGTGGTGAAATTGACCATATGACCCCTGTCCTCTCGGCCACAATCCATTAGCATGACGACATAGGCAAAATATGAGGTGGAATCTCTCAGACCTGTGAATGGACAGGAAGTGTAGCTGCAATTAGACAGGGGCAGTCTAGCATTCAAACACAGCTTATATCAGAAGGCATTTCCTTCAATATACAAAAACCATTCCAGCCTGGGCTGAAGGACTGGCCAAACCTTCTTCATGACCGGGGGTTTTATCAGAATGAACCTGTGGCCTTGGTTACATCCAATAATTCCCTGATAGTGATTGAATGATCTCAGTTACTCCTGATGGCTTGCTGACTGCACTGAGTGGTCTCGTTACACACAATGGCTCTCCGACTATATTGAAGGGTCTCGGGCTTCCTGAACCTACCTGTCAGGTTGTAGTCGCATCTGCCAGTGACCAGGTGAAAGCCATCCAGGGTTGGCTCATTGTCATAGAGGCCATAGTACACCTTGTAAGTGCTGGTGTCTGTTGGTTTAGTCACAGATGGGTTCCACCTCAACAACACTGAGCTAACTGTCAACTCCACGATTTGAACATGACGTGGATCCTTGGGAACTTTTTGGAAAAAAGAGAAATAATTATAATCAGAGTGTCCTGTTCATAACAATCAATAAGGGTCTAGGGTCCATCAGTTAAAATCAGTATCCAGGTCCATAGAATATAATGTGTGTGTAGAATCAATAACATGTAATTGTATCGCATATAGGGGAACACCTACGCAATAGTGATCAGAACATAATAAGACTTAAGGTAGATATTGATGTCGGTGGCTGGGCAGATAATGGAATCCTTATTTAAAGATGTAATAAAAGAAATCTAGGGTAGAATTTTCCCCTTGTGCGGAGACGGGAATGGGCACAGGCAAGCGCGGGCCCGATTGGTGCTCCTGATCTGGTCCACACTGCCATTTTACGTGGGTGAGCCAATTAAGGTCTGCCCAGCATGACGCGCACCCAGAAGTGCTGTGCACTCCCTGTGCGGGCAGGGGTTCCCTGAGTCGGGAGTGCATGCGCGCAAAGGAGCACAGAAATCTCCCAGAGGTGCCTCAGAGAGATTAGTTTTAAGTTTTAACAGTTCAATAAAGTGTTGAAAATTTTTTTATGACATGTCCCCTCATGTGAAACTGTCACCTGAGTTGGGACATGTGCATTAATTTCAAAAATAAAATTTGAGAGAAGTTAAAATCATTCATGAAACCTTGTCCTGCCCGTGGATGAGGTTCCATGGAAATTGCGAAGGCCGCCTGGGCTCTTCGCCTGCCGGCCAACCTTAAGGTTGGACGGGCAGCTCAGCTGATTGCCTTAATTAGCTTTTAAGTAGCCTTAATAGGCCTTCGACCGTTCGGCGGGCGCTCAGCCGACTCAGCTGCGCGCCCTCCGAGCTGAAAATCAAAATAACTCGCGGTGATGTCGGGACGCCTGTCTGATGTCACCCCACATCATTTTACACCTCGGTGAGAGTGCCCGCTCCCACTCACCGAGCCGAAGATTCTGCCCTAGACTCTGAAGATAAAAAAAAATGTAATTACTATGAATTAGAAAATGAGAGGTCATGCCTGGCCAATCTTATTGAATTCTTCGAAGAAGTAGCAGCAAGTATAGTCAAGGGTAACATGGTGAATGTAATAATATCTTGGAAATTCTAAAAAGCCATCAATATTGTACCATTTCATAGACATGGGAGTTAAAAGTAATCACTGAGATTGGTAAATGATGGGAAGTGATGTTCCACAATGATCAATGCTGGGACCAATGTTCCTCAATATTTATTTAAATAATTTGGACGCATGAATCAAAGGCACAATTTCAAAATTTGTGGATGACACTAAATTGTGATGTGTGGTTAATATAGAGGAGGACTGAGAGAATATAAAGGAAAACATCAGTAAACCCCCAGAATGAGCATGAAATTGGTAAATGGATTTCAATATGGATAATTGTGAGGTAAGGAAATTTTGGTAGGAAGGATCAGGAAACTACATGCTCCTTGGAAAATGAATGTTTAATGGGGTAGAACAACGGAGTGCACCAGGGAATAGTGACAGAAATGAACAACTCTTTAAAAATCCAAACAAAGCATCCGAGTTAATATCTCGAGGAATAGAATTGAAAAGCTGAGAAGTTATGTTCAGCTTGAACTTATGTTAGACTAAATATGTGTGGAATATTGCGACCTTGGACTAATGTCACATTGAAATAGGTCACTGTCTTAGTGCTCAACTGGGAGTGTTAACATGGATCAGGGGCTGAAGTGTCTGGTGTGAGTCTCCAGGAAGGAGGTCTGCCAATGACAGTCAAACTCACCAATGTTGTAACTGAACCTGAATCCTTTGAACTGGATGCGGTTGTCTGAATGGAAATGCATATAGACTTGGAAACCAAAGGAAAAGGGAACTCGATAGGTCTGTCCCCGCCTCAGGATCCCAGTCAGCGACTCTCGTACAGTTCTGTTGTCCAAGTGATTCCTGACTCCAATGTTGACCCAGTCATGGTCTTTCTCCACATGGAACTCTTCAACTGTAATCTCTACAGCTGGAGTACACAAACACAATCACAAACAGAAACAGAATCACAATCACAAACATAATCATTGCAGACGCAATAGCAATTGCAAATGTAATGACAATCGCAGACACAAATATGGCTGAGTGAGTATTTTATACATTGTCGTTGCAGAAACTGTAGAGGTGTATGAGGTTTCTACCCAGAAACACTGCGAGTGGTGTGAGCTTGGTGTCTTCCTGAGCCAGAGCAGCAGAGCTGCTGGAGGTTACAGTGCCATGTTCACTGTTAGGGTCTGAGATCCCAGACTGGAAGAGTGTGATGGTGATGTAAATGCTGCTGGGGGCACCAAGCAGTGGCTGTGGCAAACTTTGGCCCCTCAGCAGTTAAGGAGAAAAGCCTATTTGATACATTCACCTTTTTCGGCCCCTGTCTGACCAATTATCACGTCTTGCTGTCCAGATCTCAATCCTGCTTCTCCACCTTCACTCTCTGCTAAAGTACAAATCACCAACCTTTCCCTTTTGGATGCCACATCATTACCCTAGGTAACTCTGAGTCAACTGTAAGAATGAAAGCTCCCTCAGGTGGCTTGTTTGGCTCATTACTTATTTGACTGATTTCTCATTCTGCCCGAGTCTTGCTGAAGTGCAGATTCACTGTGGCCAGCCTCAAGGAAGTGGCCACTTCCAGCCTATGAACCTAGATCGAGCTAAATGAATGCAGACCCACCACATCCTGTCCTTGCCTGATCTACACAGGTCCACGTAGAATAGGTTCAGGAGTGGGAATGCTGGCTGGCTTTCCCCAGCCTGCAACAGCAGATATCAAATATTCCAGCACTTCCCAGGAATGTTAATCAAACACAATCTGACACCAAGTCCCATAAGGAGATATTAGGACAGGTGACAAAAAGCTTGGGAAAAGAGGTAGGTTTTAAGAAATATCTTTAAAGGAAGAAAGCGTGGAAGAGAGGCAATGAGGTTTAGTGAGGGCCTTCAGAGTTTAGGACCTGGCTGCTGGGGGCACATACGAAGATGCGAACTAGGAGCAGGAGTAGGCCACTCAGCTCCTCGAGCCTGTTCCATCATTCAATAAGTTCATGGCTGATCTGATTGTAACCTCCAGCCTACCTCTGATAACCTTTCACCTCCTTGTTTATCAAGAATCTATCTAGCTCTACCTTAAAAATATTCAAAGACTCTGCTTCCACCGCCATTTGACGAAGGGAGTTCCAAAGACTCACGACCCTCTGAGAGAAAAAATTCTCCCCATCCCTGTTTTAAATGGGTGACCCTTTATTTTTAAACAGTGACCCCTAGTTCTAGATCCTCCCACAAGAGGAAACATCCTCTCCACATCCACCCTGTCAAGACCCCTCAGGATCTTAAAGGTTTCGATCAAGTCACCTCCTACTCTTCTAAACTCCAAGGGCAGGATTTTACTGTTGCGAGCGGGGGCGGGGGTGGGGCCCGCTCGCTGACGTGTAAAATGACGCGCGGTGACATCAGGTGGAACTCCTGATGTCACCTTGCCCCATTTAAATTTTCAGGTAGGTGGGGGTGCAGCAAAATCAGCTACGCGCCCGCTGACCTGTCAATGGCCAATTGAGGCCATTGACAGATCAATTAAAGTAATTAGTGGACCTGCCCATCCAACCTTAAGATTGGCGGCAGGCCAGGAGCCCTGGCGGGAATTAGAAAAAACATGAAACCTCATCCACAGGCGGGATGAGGTTTCATGAAGGCTTTAAAAATTTTAATAAAGTTTTTTTGGAAATTATGAACATGTCCCAACTCATGTGACATTGTCACATGAGGGGACATGTAAGGGAATTTTTTTTCTATTTTTAATATTTTTGAAAATAGAAGTGATCTCCCTGAGGCAGCACTTAGCCTCAGGGAGCTAAGTGCGCTCTTTCGTGCGCATGCGTGAAAGAGTGCACTCTTGATTTTATGCATTCCCCCCCCGCCCGCACAGGGTGCGCATAGCGCTTCCCTGCGGACGTCACGCTGGGTGGGCCTTAATTTGCCCGCCTTTGTAAAATGGCGCCGCGCCTCCGATTGGGGGCACCGATCAGAAGCGCATCCGCACGTGCCTGCCCTTCAACTCCCCCCCCGATGGGGGGAAAATTCTGCCCCAGCAGATACAAGCCTAACCTGTCCAACCTTTCCTCAGAAGAGAATCTGCCTATCCCTGGTATTAGCCTAATAAATCTTCCTGAACTGCTTCTAATACATTTATATATTTCCTTAAATAAGGAGACCAGTACTTGAGTATTGCTGAAAAAAGAGACATGTTGAAGCTTTCATCTTGTACTCATCAGGACACTTTGCAAGGATACACAGAGCCCTGTCCTTTGCAGACAGGAAAAACATATACACACATTGCGCCTGTTCCAGCTAAGCAAAATAAGTGACAGCCATTCGCTGACTCATTCCTCAGGGCAATGCTTTGACCAATCAAGGTCATGCTGCCTGGTTTAAATTTCAAACAATGGCTGGCAGTTAACTGTCAGTCACCATCACTGGTGGATATTCCATGGCAAAACCTTTACCAATCAGAGTCCGCTTGCTAACCAATCAGCACTCTCTTCACATACAGTATGAATCGTTGTTTTCCCTTTATACTGGTATTCTTGTGAAGAGTCCTGATGAGTGCAAGATGAAAAGCTTCCATATGTCTCTTTTTTCAGAAATAAAAAAGACAAAAACAAATACAGACTAAAGGCTCTGTATCTTAATGCATGTAGCATTCATTACAGAGTAAACAAATTGATCGCGCATATTGAAGTAAAGAAGTAAGACCTGATAGCCATTACAGAGATGTGGATGCAGGATGACAAGGATTGGGTCCTGAATATTGATGAATATATGATATTCAAGAAGAATGGGAAGCTAGGTAAAGGTGGAGGGGTAGCACTGTTAATCAAGGATGGCATTGGTGCAATAGTTAGAGATGACCTTGGTTCAGGAGATCGGGATATAGAATCAGTTTGGGTGCAGATGAGGGATAGTAGAGGAAAGAAGTCACTAGTGGGAGTGGTCTATAGGCCCACTAACAGTAACCAAAATGTAGCACAAAGTATACAAGAAGAAAAATTGGATGTTTGTGATAAAGGGACAGTGATAATCATGGGTGACTTTAATCTACACATAAACTGGAGAAATCAGACTGGCAATAGTTGCCTGGATGAAGAGTTCATGGAATGCTTTTGAGATAATTTTTTTAGAGCAGCATGTTCTGGAACCAACCAGAGAGCAGGTTATATTAAACTTGGTATTGTGTAATGTGGCAGGATTAATTAATGACCTCAGAGTGAAGGCAATCCACGTAGCAGCGACCACAATATCATTGAATTTTACATCCAGTATAAAAGGGAGAAGAGTGGGTCTAAAGTGGTTCTTTAGCCAGAGAGTGGTGAATCTATGGAATTCATTGCCATAGAAGGCTGTGGAGGCCAGGTCATTGAGTGTATTTAAGACCGAGATAGATAGGTTCTTGATTGGTAAGGGGATCAAAGGTTACGGGGAGACGGCGGGAGAATGGGGTTGAGAAACTTATCAGCCATGATTGAATGGCGGAGCAGACTCGATGGGCCAAATGGCCTAATTTCTGCTCCTATGTCTTATGGTCTTATGGTCTAAGACTAGTATCTTAAACTTAAATAAGGGCAACTATGTGGGTATGAAAGATGAGATAGCTGAAGTGAACGGGGAAACTAGGCTAGAGGATAGGTCAATAGAGAAGCAGTGGCAGACATTTAGGGTGATATTTTGGAATACTCAGAATAAGTATATTCCTACTAGAAAGACAATTCTAAAGGGAGGATCCACTATAGGTGATCAACTAAAGAAGTTAGTGAAAGCATCAAACTTAAGGAAAAAGTGTATAACTGTGAGTGGCAGGTCAGATGATTGGGTCAGAATATAAAGAACGGCAGAGAATGACTAAAAGGTTAATCAGGGAAAACAAATTAGATTGTGACAGGAAGCTACCTAGAAGTGTAAAAACAGACAGCAAGAGTTTCTATAGGTATTTAAATAGGAAAAGTGTAAGTAAAGTGAGTGTTGGTCCTCTAGAGAGTGAGAATGGGGAGTTAATAGCAGATAATAAGGAAATGGCAGATGAAATGGACAAATATTTTTCTTTTGTCTTCACTATAGAGGATATAAAAAAAATTCCAGTAATAGCTGTAAACCAGGAGGTGGAAGGAAGAGAGGAACTTGGTGAAATTATAATAACTAGGGAAGCAGTACCGAGCAAACTGATGGAGCTGTTCGTATATGTGTGTGCTGATCATTTGCAGATGCTATGGTGGACAATAGGGAGAAGCATGGCATGTTACTCACTAGCTTCACGTTTGGTTTCCTGCTGCACACTCACCATCAACACTGACGTTTTTGGTCAACTTGAGGAACCAGTAGACATCTTGATTGGCTGGGTAGAGTTTTGGGTACCTGGTGCTCTGGATAAGTGCTGAGTAGTACGAGCACTGAGTATCAGGCAGGCACAGGGGCCCTGAGAGAAAGAACACAGTCAGCTGAGAGAGGGTTCTCCAATTACAGCAAGATTGATTTTGCAGGAAGTATTTGGAGACACTCAGAAAGTGGAAACAAAAATATAATAGTTAAAACAAAACAAACAAAAGATGCCTGTTGGGAGAGGGATTCAGAGGTGAGATTGCTAAACTCAACAAAGCGGAGTTCCAAATGATGGGACTGAGGTGGCCCATGTAATAGGTTTCACCCCTGGGTCATGGATATGACATAGGAACAGGTGGCGGCTATTCAGCACATTAAGCCTGTTCTGCCATTCAACGAGATCATGGCTGACCTGTATCCCAAATCCATCCAGCTGCCTTGGTTCCACATCCTTTTATGCGCTCATCATTGATCTCAGATTTAAAATGATTAATTGAGGCAGCGCCTACTGACTGTGTTCTGCACTTTTTCACAAAGAAACATTTCCTAGCTTCTCTCTGATTGGTCTGGCTCTGATTTTAAGGTTATGTTCCTTGCCCTTGACTCCCGCATGATTGGAAAATTTTTCTCTATTTACCCTATCAATTCTTATCAAAATCCCCAAAACCTCAATCAACCAAAGCTAATAAAATGCTGGTTTCTGTAATCTCTCCTCATGATCTAACCCTAGAGTTCTGGTAACATTCTGGTGAAGCTGCACTGGACTCTGTCCAGGGGTAATAAATATATCCTCTGGTGCAATGCACAGAGCTTTACTCAGTACACTAGATGGTACTCATATCCCATGAATGAATAAAAAAATAGATGTGGTATAACCAGGGCTTTTTATGGTTGTAGTTAAACATCCTCCCTTTCACATTCTAGCCCTCTTGTTTTAAAGTCTAATGTTTTATTAGCCATTTTAATTATTTTTGCATTTGTTATAATCTTTACAATTTTTGTAATCTGCGTGCCCCAAATTAGATGGACCTCCACCAATGCTAGCTTTTCATGATTCAAATAATACTCAGATCTTCCCTCTTTCAGTCTAGAATGGATAACCTCATACTTATCCATGTTGAAATCCATCTGCCATAGGCTTGTCCATTTACTCACTGAATTAATGGGCTGGATTTTCAGCATGGAGCCAGGAAACAGAAGCTAGCTTTGTTTGCAGGTCAGAAACCAGCCCCTGGGGGTGGGTGGCGCTGGGGTGGGGGGGACCTGATTAAAGTTAAGATTGTCACATCAGTAATTGGCACAGAGACAGGTTCCTTGCCCAATTAATGAAGTGGATGGGCTCTTGAAGCTGTAGAGCCAATCAGAGGCCTTCCAGTTTCAGAGGAGGATCCAGCTGCAGGATGAGGTAAGGGGGAGGGCACTGAAGGTGCTCTTTCAGCCACTTTTTAAGATCTTTAATTAAAAAACAATACAAAAAGCAGCCACACCACCATTGTGGGTGGTCTGGTAGTAGCCCACACGCAGGCAGGCAGGGAGGGCTTCTAGGCCCTCCAGGAGCGCTGGCACCCTGGCCTGCTGCTGGATGCCCACCTCCAGGCAGCTGCGAGATAGATAGGTTCTTGATTGGTAAGGGGATCAAAGGTTACGGGGAGAAGGCGGGGGAATGGGGTTGAGAAACTTATCAGCCATGATTGAATGGCAGAGCAGACTCGATGGGCCGAATGGCCTAATTTCTGCTCCTATGTCTTATGGTCTTATGATATGCTCCCTGTCGTGTATGGAAACTGGAGGCTAACTGGAAAATCCCAGTCAGCCTTGTAAACCTACCTTTAACAAGGCTGTTAACACATCAGCTGGCATGGCTATTTAGGGACACCTCCCCTGCCTCCGTTCCTGACTGGGGTGGGTGGGGTATGAGGGGTCAGTGGGGGACGGGGTGGGTGGGCCCGGAAATTCAGCCCAATGTCTCTGTAATTTATGCTGTGTCTAGCTTACTTATTTTATCACCAATCTTAGCTGCACCTTACCAACCTTCAATATAAGGTTGTGGATGGTCTGGTGGTACTCCACACCTTGAATATAAGACTTGCCATTGAGCTATTTAAGTCATCAATAATCATGGTGAATAGTTGAGACACTAACACATATTCTGCTGGGACATCACTATTCACTCCCTTCCAATTCAAGTACATAATCATTAACCCTACTCTTTGTATTTTACCACTTAACCAATCTCCCAACCAGATCAATAATTTGCCCTCAATTCCACAACGTTTAACCTCAACTAACAATCTCTTTTGTGGAAACTTATGGAATTCTTTCTGCAAGTCCATATAAATTACACCCCTAGCCTTTCCCCCCATCTCTTCTTTGTATTTGTCCATGGGATGTGGACATTGCTGTCAAGACCAGCATTTATTACCCAGTAGACAAAATGCTTTAGTTCCTTCCTCAGAAACAATTGGGTTTGGCTGCTTTATTTGGTACCTATAGTTCTTGCCACATAAGGGCGCACACTGGTCCTATATTAAGCTAAATTCTTTCTTGAACACCTCCCACTGGTTATCTGTAGTTAAATGCAATAACAGCTTTGACCAATTTGAAAAAAGTTAGGCTTGCCAAAATCTAGAATCTTAGTAACCCTATCAAATTTCTCCTTTTCAGACCAAATATTGAATTTGATCGTATTAGGATCACTGTTAGAAAAATTATCCCTTACTGTTAGATTATTAACAAAGTCTCTCGCCCTTGGTTACTTTAGTTTTATTGGAAAGGGGGTGAAATACACAGGCCTCCTGAAAAGAACACCATTAACCTTCTTGCTGCAATGGTGAACATCTCCGAATGCAATAAAAACCATAAGATGCTGCCTGGAAGGATGCAGCTGCAAACAAATTCAAATCAATAATGACCTGGCTTGATGCAAACGGTGCTGCTGTTTTGGTGGAAATGGCTGCAGGTCTTCAATGTGCAATTGGCTATAATCCTCCAGCATCCCTGGAGGAGCAAGTGCAGCATTCTGGGGCAAATAGCACCATGGAAGCTCTTTTTGTCCACCTGACAGGGTCAGTGGGGCCTTGATTTAATGGCTGATCTGAAAGATGACACCACTCACAGTGCAGCACTCTGTCAGTTCTAGGTGTTAGCCTAGATTATGTACTCAAACCTTTGGACTAGGACATGTGCTCATAATCTTCTGATTTGGAAGTGAGAATGCTACCGTTGAGCCAAAATTGGCCCCTATTGGACCCTGCTGAGCTGCTATGAACACATAGAGTAGTGACCTTTTCAGTCATGCCTCACTTCAAGAGGTTCCTAGCTTACTCATTGCATCTTATCACTGTGCTCCTCTCCATAACAAAGCAACAGAAAGATTTCTAATGGGGAATGCATGTTTTCTGTCCTAAATTGCATGTCTTAAATTGCAGATTAAAAGAAGCAGCAAAGGCCCTGGTAGAACCTCCAAACTCTGACTAAACAGATTGATCTGCAGGGAAAATAATGCTAGTTTTCAACCACAGCTAACACAATGGCACACTCGAGGGTTTGCCTTGGGAAACTCTTATTGGTCCTTGCATTGCCATTGCAACCTGAGGTGGAGGATGGGGGGCAGGCGGGCGGGGTGAATCTAAGACGCAAAAGATAACAATTTTTTGTGAGGTTAAAATGTCAAACTGGAGTCTTTTATGAGTACGGATTCCTGCCCCATTTTACTCTGTTCTTCTGTTCTGTATCTAAATCCACCCACAACTGAGGGGGTGGTGGGGGGGGGTGCGGGCTAACTGAGAGAAAAACATTCAAGTCCAGGATTCCCCATTTCCCACAGGTTTAACCCTTACAGTGCTGTTGAGCTGTGTGTCCTTACCTGTGCAGTTTGGGGCACCTGTACTTCCAGGATGATCTTGGTCACAATCTGTATCTCCGTTCTCACACCAACTGCTTTTCACACCTGTGAAGGGTATCAGAGGGTTAGAGATGGTGGAAGACTCTGTTCATCGCTTTGGAAACCTGTCAGAGGAATCCTGAAAACTCAGACAAGCCTCTCTGCAATTTTCCATTGGGTTGTTAGGAATTGGCATTAGGCTATGGAGGTCGGGTACCTGTAGTTTCCACAGAGAACACAAACATTGGGCAGGATTTCACCCCCCCCCCCGTCGAGGGTGAAGTTGAATGGTGGGTGTGCACAGGCGCGCCTCTGATCAGCACCCCCAATTGGGGGCATGGCGCCATTTTACGTGGGCGGGCCAATTAAGGCCCACCCAGCGCGACGTCCACATGGAAGTGCTATGTGCTCCCTGTGCGGGCTTGGGGGGTGCAATCCCTAAATCGAGAATGCGCTCTTTCACGCATGCGCACGAAAGAGCGCACTCATCTCCCTGAGGCTAAGTGCAACCTCAGGGAGATCGACTGTTCTGTGACAAATATTAAAAATAGAAAAAAAAGAAATTCCTGCTGTCCCCTCATGTGACAATGTCGCATGAGTTGGGACATGTTCATAATTTTTACAAAAACTTTATTAAAATTTTCTAAAGCCTACACGAAACCTCATCCCACCGGTGGATGAGGTTTCATGCTTTCTCTAATTCCTGCCGGGGCTCCTGGCCTGCCCGCCAACCTTAAGCTTGGACGGGCAGGTCCATTAATTAGCTAAATGACTCTGTCAATGGCCTCAATTGGCCATTGACAGGTTGGCGGGCGCACAGCTGATCTTGCTGCGCCCCAGCCTACTGGAAAATTTAAATGGGGCGGGGTGACATCGGGAGTTCCACACGTCATTTTACGCATTGGCGAGCGGGCCCATTTGTTGTGTGAGAAACATTTTTCCTCATGTCGCTTCAGGTTCTTTTGCCAATTACCTTCAACCTGTGCCCTGTAGCCACTGGAAACAGATTGTGTGGAATTTACTGGCCCCATGACAATGGGCTTGGAGTGTGTGGGAGGGAAGGGGGTACCAGTAAAATGGTGGGAAACACATCAGAGCTGATCCCTAACATCTTTCCGTGCCAGGCAAATTTCCCAGTGGTGGTTGGGAAGTGGGATTGGGAATGGGCAGGATGGTGGTGGGCAGGCAATTGTAGCTGTCAAGCAGCCAATAGAGAATGATTTTGAGGTACATTTTAAATTTACTACAGGATGCACCGGATTCATGGAGCATCAGTGGCTCATCTGCTGAGAGGAGGCAAGAGCTCACCAACAGGTCAGTGTTGGCTGGAAATGGCAATCATCGAGCATACTGTGTTGTCAACCAGGCAGGCTGAGATTTAGATAAGCAAGTAATTGAGAAGTTGGAGGGATTACACAGTATGAGTCCATATCAGAGGGCACTTATTGCAATGGTGTCACCCAGGTCCACTTCATCCAGTGCAGCAGGTACTAGGGGGTTCAGAGGCTTTGACCTTGAGTGGTATTCACTTAGAGTTTGACTGCTCCAGGGAGGGGGGGGAAGTGGAAGAGGCCGAGACAAACAGGTTCAGTCAGGGCTACAACAGCATGAGGAACAGCAGCCACATGAGGGTGTCAGAGGATGCGGGCGATGAATGTGCATAGAACCAAGAGTGCAAGTTAATGTTCACAGGAGGTTATGCCGTCTGAAAGGGTTTTCAGACAGAAGCTTACCTTCATGAAGATGTTGGAGCACCAGTGTCCCCGAAGACTGTGTCTATCCAGGCAGGTGATAGAGGGCCTATGCGGAATTCTGGAGGAAGAGTTGAGGCCAGTGGGAGTCGGTGGTCCCGATTACCTGTGGGGGTGAAGGCGACTGTGGCGCTCAGCCTTTAGGCCTCAGGCTCATTCCAGGGATTGTCCAGAGGCATTTGTAAGATCTCTCAGTCAGTGGCCCATTGCTGCATCAAGCAGGTTGTGGATGCCATTTACCAGAGGGCAGGACAATATATCAGGCCTCAGACCAATCAGGCCAGTCAGGCTGAGAGGTGATGGGATTCGGGCTATCACTGGATTCCCCAGGTACAGGGAATAATTGACAGAGTGCATGTGGCCACCCAGATTCCTGCAGTGCAGCTGGAAGCCTTCATCAACAGGAAGGGTTCCACTTACTGAATGTTCAAATAGTCTATGACCACCACAAAAGTATCCTCCAGATGTGTGCACATCTCCTGGGAAGCTGCAATGGCTCCTACATCCTTAGTTGAAGGAACCCCCAACACAGAGCCTTGGGACACCAACAACTGCTGCCATGTGACTACAGGGGCAACCATTGATCAGGCCATTGGCTTTCTGAAAATGAGCTTCAATTGCCTGATAGATATGGGGGAGCCCTACTATATGCCCCATCAAAGGTCTCACATACAGGGGTGGTCTACACAACCTGGCTCCAGAGGGTAGTAGCATTGGAGAACGGCAGCCACATTGTATTAGCCTCCCCTGAGTTGGAAGAGCTTCAAGATCGGGCAGCCAATAAAATGCACCTGCAAGTCCGAGGTCAACACCCATTGACATGCATGGCAGGGAGACACGTAGGTCACTCATGAGTGCACTTTCCTCCTGAGAGACCTGGAGGTAACTCAGTCTGCTCCTGCTGGTAGCCTTGTTGCTCTTTCATTGAATGTCCTTACCACCTCAGTGAGCCCTCACTACCAAGAGTGTTCACCAGCGTTCTCATTCTGTACAAATTTTTCATGCACTCCATCTCAAGTATTCACCAGTGTTCCATCGGTGCAGAAATGAACAAGTGGAGGCAAATTAGTGTTTTGTAAAGGTTTAGTATAACTTCCTGGACTTTGTACTTGATGCTTTTGTTTATCAAGCCCAGGATCCCATAGGGCAGAATTTTTACCTGGTTGGGTGGGTGCGGCGGGCGGGTGGGCCTGGAAGAGGCTGCAAAACCCACCGCTGCCAGCGGTCGGACCCTGACTGCAATTTCCATGCACTGATAATCTCAGCATTGCCTGGGTGAGGGGGGGTGGGAGGGGGGGGGTGGGGGTGGGTGGGGGGGTGGCAGGGAGGAGGGCGAGCGCTGAAGTCAGTGCATGCGTGTGGGTGCGCTCAGTGAAAGGTCCCTGAAGGCACAGAGCTGCCTCAGCGAACTGAAGATTTTTAACATTACAAATAAAGAATTGAAAGTAAGGAAACCATGTCCCCTCATGAGACTGTCACATGAGCAGGGACATGTTAAAAATGAGTTTTAAAAGTTTTTATTTTGTTTTTATTCGCTGGTTGAAGTTTCATCCTGCCTCTGGATGAGGTTTTGCAAAAAATGCAAAGGCCGCTTGGCCTATTCGCCCGTCCACCAACTGTAATGTTGGTCGGGCAGCAAAAAATTCAATTAATTAATGGGCTTAACAACCCTCTTAATTGTTGGCGGGCACGCTGCCAACTCCCGTGCTCGCCCCCTGGCTGAAATATCATGCGAGTGCGCGATGACGTCGGGATGCCTGCCCGACATCATCATGCACTATTTTACTCCCTTTCAGGTCAGGCATGTGCCTGCCGATGAGGAAAATATTCTGCCCATAGTTTTTCATTAACTGCTTTGTTAACCTATCCTGCCACCTTCAAAGATTTTTGTACAAACACCCAGCAGCTCTCTCCATTGTTGAATCCCCTCTTAAAATTACATTTTCTTTCCTCATTCCTACCAAAATGTCTCGTCTCACAATGTTTACATTAAATTTCATCTGTTGCATGTCTGCGCATTTCACCAGCCTCTCCGTGTCCATCTGAAGTCTGTCACTAACTTCCTCATCGTTTACCAAACTCCTAGTTTCGTGTATTCTGCAAACTTCAAAATTGTGCCCTGAACCCCCAAATCCACGTTAATAATTTATATCATAAAACAGTGACCAGATACTGAACCAGACGGACTCCACTGTATACCTTCCTCCAGTCCATAAAGCAGCCATTCACCATAGCTTTCTATCCCTTAGCCAATTTTGCATTCATGCTGCCACTGCCCCCTTTATCCCACGAGCTTTAATTCTGACCTAATATGTGGCATCTTATCAAATGCCTTTTGAAAGCTCAGATATACGACATGAAATGCACTCCCCTCATCTCTGTCACCTTATCAAAAAAAAATCAAGTTAGTCAAACATAATTTGCCTTAAACAAGCCCGTGCTGCCTCTCCTTTATTTATCCCTGCTTGTCCAAGTGGCTGTTAATGCTCTCCTGGTTTAATGGCCCAGAACTTCGGATCTTCAGGGCCCGTACCATGGAGATGCCCAGGAGATGCACTGGGGGATCCCCACAAAAGATCCCACTCAAGAACTGCACAGGATATGCCCGGGAAGTATAAACTTCTGGTGATCAATTACCTGGAACCATCCGATGCTTTGATTTAAATTGGAGACTTCAGATGGCTCTGTCTCTCTCAGTAGAATAGTCACCCAGGAAAAGTTAGAAGGATTAAAACCTGGATACTTACCATCCAACTCCCACAGAACCCCTCGAACCCCTGCCCCATCCACTGACAACCCTCCCAACCTCTGGCCACCCCCTGGACTACCCTCCCCACCCCACTGACCACCCAATCCCCTCCCCAGCCCCTGACTACCCTCTCGACCCGCCAATGACCCCTCCACCCCTCGACAACCCTCCTCACCCCCCGACCCCACTGACCACCTCACCAGGACCAGGGAGATAAATGATGAGCTCTGGCGCTTCACCTTTCTCCGGACCCCTTATTCCTCCCCCACCCCTGCCTTTAACCCTCCCATTCAATCAGGAATGATATTTTTTTCCCTTTCCAGGGTCACCAATCAATTCACCAAACAATCACCAATTGGTCCTAGTAAAATGATGATGCCCATTGTTGGCATCTGGTTACAAATATTGTTAGATATATATGCCACATGGGTCATTAATATTAAGAGCAGAAATGATAAAATGCAGTGTTAGTTTGTGTGCGTCCTATAGGTTTTCCCACCGCAACTATTAAACAAACCAGAGAGGACAAATCTTACTTCAACAGCATTGTGCAATAATGTTAATCTGACTGGAAAATATCCCATTAGTTATTTATAACACTGTGCAGACGATAACACTGATTTCGGTGACAGCCTCAGCCCTCATTAACATGTTCTACACATTGCACTATGAACAGTGACAGCAAATTCATATTTGGGGGAAAGATTCGATACTTGCAACTCAGATAAACTGCACAGGATCTTTCCCATTCTGTAGAAGAAGTAGACAACATTTTCCTGTCTGGGTGCATGAGATTATTCAATATAATTATTTCATAGAAGGGGTGTAATTGGATCCTATTTTATCAATAATCTCAGAGGGTAGAGAGATCAAATGACTCCCGAGCAACAAAGTGGAGTGATTGAACACCATAGGTCTTCACTATCAGTGAGAAATATTGGAGCCCTCAGGTGTCTCTGTGTGACACAACTTTTAAGAGGTCAGAGGACACAGACCGAATGGTTCACAATTGTACCTATGTTTTCTCGATCAGCAATTCTGAAGACTCTGCTGATTGCAGCTTCTCACTGCAATACATTTTCTGTATCTACTATGCAAAACAACTTTATCATGATATTTCAATACCTCAAAAAACTCATAAAGGCACCAAGTTAGAGTGGGATAATAGGCAAGTAAACAAAAGGACAAGGTTGAAGACAATGGAAAAGACTCTTGAGAATCATGTGCATCAAACAGGTTACTGATTAACTATGAGCCCATTATACACTCCTGTCCTGGCAACCTCACCCCACAAAGCCTGCTCAAAGTAACCTTTTATTAGCTACAAAATAAACAGCACTCCAGCCGTGATTCCACCCTTCTGTTCTCAAGATAGTTATGGATGTCAAAGGCCATCTGTCCCAGCTCATCTCTGCTATCCAAATGACATATGAACATATGCATTAGGAGCAGGGGTAAGCCATTCGGCCCCTCGAGCCTGCTCTGCCATTTGATAACGTTGCCTCAATTATACCAGTGACTACAACTCAAAAGTACTTAATTGGCTGTAAAGTGATTTGAGACATTGTGAAAGGTGCTGTATAAATGCAGGTTTTGTCTTTCTTTCATTGCACCTGCATGCAGTAGGCAGAGTGACTGGAGTAATGGTGAAAATGGAGGCCCGATCCTGAGTCTCTAAGGATAATTAATCTCAGAGCAATCAACTGATTTTAGAAAAGTGGCTACAAAGAAATCACTACATTTGCAAAACAATTCAACTCTCTAGCTAATACAACCTTACCATTCTGACTTCTCTAGTGCCAAACCAGAATATACCTTAATAAATGGCATCTGCTCCTTTTATGCTGATGACACTATCCCCAGGATTTGTGAATTGGACAACTACCAGCAGTTCAGGAAAAATGCAGATTGAATTGTCGGTCTGAATTTTTCAGAGAAGAATGATGCATAGTACGTAAATTCAGTACAGCCTTAACTCAAGAACTGGATTGTTTCCCCTCCCCCCAGAAGCTGTTATACAAATTGTGCTGCACACTGTGAATTTACAGCTTGCCTAGGATGGAGCAGAGATTTGTAAAACCTTTCTTTAAGCATTGACAAAAGTGACAAATAGGGATTTCATTCCCAGACTTTGCAAGATTAATAAAACGCGCGATAGTGATTCCACAACCTGTTTTGCATCACCCCTAGTTTTTTAGTTTCTTACATTTATTTTGATGAGGCCCAAGATTCTCAAGCCTCTGGTACATCAACACAGCATGTCATCAGAATAGTGCCTACCTACTTTAGGGCATAATGAAAATTTAGACTGTTATTTATATCCTGGTTTAAATTCAAAAGAATTTTGAGAAATGTATAGTATTTGATTTTGTGGTACTACACCTTAAAAGTGACCCTCCCAACACTCCCACCCACCCTAACACTGTCATCCCTCATCCCCTCACCCACCCAACTCCCACAACCCAACAGGACTTACCGTTTTTTAAGCAGATATTTAACCAAGAACACTCTTGGCATCTTTGGTGCTGCTGCTTCCAACCTTTGGGCAGCTTTGTGGTTTGGATTTTAGTTTGAAAAGCCTGTCAGAGAACCACAAAGCTGTCCAAACATCAGCATAGCAACTCCGTGAAACTCAGCTCCTGACCTCATTACAGCCTTGGTTCAAACATGGACAAACATGAACTCCCGAGGTGAGGTGAGAGTGACTGCCCTTAACATTAAGGCAGCATTTGACCAGGTGTGGCATCAAGGAGTCTTAGCAAAACTGGAGTCAATGGGAATCAAGGGGAAAACTCTCCACTGGTTGTAATCATACCTAACACAAAGGAAGATGGTTGTGGTTGTTGGAGGTCAGTCACCTCAGCTCCAGGATATCACTGCTGGAGTTCCTCAGGGTAGTGTCCTCGACCCAGCCAACTTCAGCTGCTTCATCAGTGACCTTCCTCCCATCATAAGGTCAGAAGTGGGGATGTTCGCTGATGCTTGCACAATGTTCAGCATCATTTGTGACTCCTCAGATACTGAAGCAGTCCATGTCCAAATGTAGCAAGATCTGGACAATATCCAGGCTTGGGCTGACAAGTGGCAAGTAACATTCACACTACACAAGTGCCAGGCAATGACCATTTCCAACAGGAGAGAATCTAACCATCGCCCCTCGACATTCAGTGGCATTACCATCACTGAATCCCCCACTATCAATATCCTGGGAGTTACCATTGACCAGAAACTGAACTGGACTAGCCGTATAAATACTGTAGCTACAAGAACAGGTCAGAGGCTAGGAATCCTGCAATGAGTAACTCACCTCCTGACTCCCCAGATCCTGTCCACCATCTACAAGGCTTAAGTCAGGAGTGTGATGGAATACTCTCCACTTGCCTGGATGAGTGCAGCTCCCACAACACTCAAGAAGCTTGACACCATCCAGGACAAAGTCACCCACTTGATTGGCACCACATCCACAAACATTCACTCCCTCCACCATTGACGAACAGTAGCAGCAGTGTGTACCATCTACAAGATGCACTGCAGGAATTGATCAGAACCTTCCAAACCCACAACCACTACCATCTAGAAGGACAAGGGCAGTAGATAGATGGGAACACCACCACCTGGAAGTTCCCCTCCAAGTCACTCACCATCCTGACTTGGAAATATATCACTGTTCCTTCACTGTCACTGGGTCAAAATCCTGGAACTTCCTTCCTAACAGCACTATGGGTGTACCTACAGTGCAGCACAGGGTCTGCAGCGGTTCAAGAAGACAGCTCACCACCACCTTCTCAAAGGCAACTAGGGTTGGGCAATAAATGCTGGTCCGTCCAGCGAAGCCCACATCCTGTGAATGAATAAAAAAATGGAAGCCGTGGCTTCCCTTCCCCAGAGCTGCTGCACTGCACTGGAAGGACTCCCAGAGCTGCTGCACTGCACTGGAAGGACTCCCAGAGCTGCTGCACTGCACGAGAAGGACTCCCAGAGCTGCTGCACTGCACTGGAAGGACTCCCAGAGCTGCTGCACTGCACGAGAAGGACTCTCAGAGCTTCTGCACTGCACTGGAAGGTCTCCCAGAGCTGCTGCACTGCACAGGAAGGATTCCCAGAGCTGCTGCACTGGACAGGAGGCATTCCCAGAGCTGTTGCATTGCACTGTAAGGATCCCGGAGGTGATGCCCTGCACTGTAAGGATCCCGGAGGTGATGCCCTGCACTGTAAGGATCCCGGAGGTGATGCCCTGCACTGTAAGGATCCCGGAGGTGATGCCCTGCACTGTAAGGACCCCGGAGGTGATGCCCTGCACTGTAAGGATCCCGGAGGTGATGCCCTGTACTGTAAGGATCCTGGAGGTGATGCCCTGCACTGTAAGGACCCCGGAGGTGATGCTCTGTGTTGAAAGGACCCTGGAGGTGATGCTCTGCACTGTAAGGACCCCGGAGGTGATGCCCTGCGCTGAAAGGACTCCCAGAGCTGCTGCGCTGCACTGTAAGGATCCCGGAGGTGATGCCCTGCACTGTAAGGATCCTGGAGGTGATGCCCTGCACTGTAAGGACCCCGGAGGTGATGCTCTGTGTTGAAAGGACCCTGGAGGTGATGCTCTGCACTGTAAGGACCCCGGAGGTGATGCCCTGCGTTGAAAGGACTCCCAGAGCTGCTGCGCTGCACTGTAAGGATCTCGGAGGTGATGCCCTGCACTGTAAGGATCCCGGAGGTGATGCCCTGCACTGTAAGGATCCCGGAGGTGATGCCCTGCACTGTAAGGACCCCGGAGGTGATGCCCTGCACTGTAAGGATCCCGGAGGTGATGCCCTGCACTGTAAGGATCCCGGAGGTGATGCCCTGCACTGTAAGGATCCCGGAGGTGATGCCCTGCACTGTAAGGATCCCGGAGGTGATGCCCTGCACTGTAAGGATCCCGGAGGTGATGCCCTGCACTGTAAGGATCCCGGAGGTGATGCCCTGCACTGTAAGGATCCCGGAGGTGATGCCCTGCGTTGAAAGGACTCTCAGAGCTGCTGCGCTGCACATTTCTCACCAGGCCTTGGCCTGCAGTCCGGGCGAGAAATGTGCAGCTTCTGACCTGGGTAAGTAAAAAGGAGTGGAGTGGCCATCCGACAGTGATTGTCACTCCACAGAAGTACTGGACCATTGTTTCTAAAGCCTTCCTCAGCCTGGGACATGGAACTGACTAACCTGTAATTGTCAGGCTTCATTCTTCTTCCCTTTTTTGATAAAGTGTTTAACATTTGCAACCTCCCAGTCCTCTGGCACCACTCCCCTTATCTAAGAGGTGGGGGGGGGTTGTGACCAACATCTCCACAATTTCTACTCTTACTTCCCTCTGCAACTTCGGATGGGTTCCATCTGGACAGGTGATTCATGCTGGTGTTTCCAGTATCTCCTTGTTTTATCTCATCCAGTACCCCAACAATTTACTGTGGCAATGTTCTCTTCCAATATAAAATCCTCATTCAGTACCTCAAGCATGCCTTCTGCCTGCACCAGTGGATTTCCACTATGTCCCCAAATGGGTTGCACCGCTCTGTTTCTTATCATTAATACCCCTGTAGAGGATATCATTGTTAGCTGCCAATCTATTCTCACAGTGTCTCTCTGACTGTCTTGTTACCTTTTTCCCTTCTCTGATTCTCCCTGGTATTATTAAGCTGATATTGATCATACACCTGCTTTTCCAGCTTCACTCGACGGGAGACAGAGGTGGAGAGCACGATGGAGACAATGAAGAACATGGTGAGGTTCAAATGAGCTGATTTTCCCCTGACTGAGTTCTGTATCCCTTACCTGAAGTGAGTGCTGCTGTCCATTGATACACAGTAAAACAGTACACAGCACACAGTATAGAGAAAACATCCATTCCTCTCACAGTCTTCAGGCTGTTTTAACAGAGAGCTGCCTGCATTTATACCCTGCATCTGCACAAACAGCTATCCAGCCTCTTCCTTTGAAAGAACGTTCCAAATATTTGAGTAAAATGTTAAACAAACAGTTTATTTTACCCAAATGTCAAGCTCTTCACAGGCCTCACTTACATTGTACACAGTAACGGGTTTTAAAAACACTGAACATTACCTAACTGAGCAATGGGTTCTTAGACCTGAGTAGGAGCAAGCTGCTCCTTTCATCGCTTGTTAATGGCAACTCCTTCCTTCTTGTTCCCTTTCTCCAGTAATATTCTGCTTAACTCATCGTCTTTCCTCTAATGTGACACTGGGTTGTGGGTCCATAAGACCATAATTAGATCATAAGACATAGGAGCAAGAGTAGGCCATTCGGCCCATCGAGTCTGCTCTGCCTTTCAATGAGACCATGGCTGATCTGACAATCCTCAACTCCACTTTCCTGCCTTTTCCTGTGTTTGTGAGGTCCCTGTTTAGTGAGATAAAAACAGAAAGTGTTGGAAATGCCCAGCAGGTCTGGCAGCATCTATGGTGAGAGAAACAGAGTTAACATTTCAAATCTGTGATCTTGCATCAGAACGGGGAAAGTTCAAAATATAATAGGTTTGAATCAAGTGTGGGGTACGGGTGGTGGGAAGAGGAATACATGAGAAGGTCAGTGATAGGATGGAGAGGAGAAGCAATCAAATCACTAAAGGTTTCATTGTTCAAAGCCAAGGTAATGGGACAAGTAAAGGAACAAAAGACATGTCCAGGTGTGAAGTAGGACAGCAGCCATCTGAAAGCAAATAAGAGAAAAGCGAGAGAGAAAAATACAAACCAGCAAAGAAACATGAAAAAATGTTTCAATCAAAAGGTTACAAGCTAAAATTTGTTGAACTCAATGTTGAGTCCAGAAGGCTGTAAAGTGTCCACCTCCAGCTGAGGTGCTGCTCCTCGAGCTTGCGTTGGACATCATTTGAGGCCAAGGACAGAGGTCAGAGTGTGATCAAACTGGAGAGTTAAAGTGACAGGTTTGGGGTCATACTTGTGGTCTGAGTGGAGGTGTTCTGCAAAGCGGTCACCAAGTCTGCATTAGGTCTCCCCATCACTGAGGAGACCACATTGTGAGCAGTGAATACAGTAGACTATGTTGAAAGAAGTACAACTAAATCGCTGCTTCACCTGGAAGGAGAGCTTGAGGCCTTGGGCAATGAGGAGATTAAAGGGCAGTGTTGCATTTCCTGTGCTTGCATGGGAATGTGCCATGGGAAAGGGGTGGCATGTTAACTGGGCTGACTGAGGAGTGGTCCAGGGTGTCGTGGACGGAACAATCCCTTCAGGACTGCTGACAGGGAAGGTGAGGGGACGATGGTTGTAGCATCACACTGGAGATGGCAGGAATGATTGAGGATGATCTGTTGAATCTGGAGGCTGGTGGGCTAAAAGGTGAAGGGGTGAGAGCAGAAGTGCTTGAAATAGAATAGACACAGTTGAGGGCCCTTTCAACTTGGTGGGGGAGGGTCCTCAGTTGAGGAAAAAGGAAGACATATCGGATGCGCTTTTGTGGAAGGCAGCATCATTAGAGCAGATGCAACGGAGACGGAGAAACTGGGAGAATGGAATGGAGTCCTTACAGGGAATGAGGTGTGAGGAAGTGTAGACAAGGTAGCTGTGGACGTCAGTGAGGTTCAGAGTGAATATTGTTTATAGTCTAAACTCTAAAATGGAGAAAGAGAAGTGAAGGGTAGGAAAGGGAGAGATGGATATGGACCAGGTGAAGGTGAGAGAAGGGTGCAAATTGGAAGCTAAATTGATTAACTTTCCAGTCCAGGGCAGGAGCAGGAAATGACATCGATACAGTCATCAATGTATGGGGAAAAGAGGCGAGGGAAGGGTCCTGGGTAGGATTGAACCAAGGAATGTTCTATGTAAGCTAGAAAAGGCTGTGGCATTGCTAGGACCCACGCAGGTACACATGGCAACAGCGTTTATTTGGAGGATGTGTATGGAATTGAAGGAGAAGTTGTTTAATGTTAGAACAAGAGCAGCTCTGCAGTTTTCTTTCATTCTTTGTCCCATCGGGTAATTTAACAGAAAACAGCAACCCTAGTTTCGTGAGTGTGTGTCTGGTGAGACACTGGGATGTGGGTCAGGGTTTTGTGAGTGTGTGTTTGGTGGGATACCGGGCTGTGGGTCAGGGTTTAGTGAGTGTGTGCCTGGTATGACACTGAGCTGTGGGTCAGTGTGCAATGGGTGTGTGTTTGTGTGTCACTAGGCAATGCGTCAGTGATTAGTGAGTGTGTGCCTGGTGTGACACTGGGCTGTGGGTCAGTGTATAGTGAGTGTGTGCCTGGTGTGACACTGGGCTGTGGGTCAGTGTTTAGTGGGCGTGTGTTTGGGCTGATACTGGGCTGCGGATCAGTATTTAGTGAGTGTGTGTCTGGTGCGACACTGGGTTGTGGGTCAGTTTTTAGTGAGTGTGTATCTGGTGTGACACTGGGTTGTGGGTCAGTGTTTAGTGGGCGTGTGTTTGGGCTGATACTGGGCTGTGGGTCAGTGTATAGTGAGTGTGTGCCTGGTGTGACACTGGGCTGTGGGTCAGTGTTTAGTGGGCGTGTGTTTGGGCTGATACTGGGCTGTGGGTCAGTGTTTAGTGAGTGTGTGCCTGGTGTGAAACTGGGCTGTGGGTCAGTGTTTAGTGAGTGTGTGTCTGGTGTGACACTGGGCTGTGGGTCAGTTTTTAGTGAGTGTGTGTCTGGTGTGACACTGGGTTGTGGGTCAGTGTTTAGTGAGTGTGTGTCTGGGATGGCATTGGGCTGTGGATCAGTGTTTAGTGAGTGTGTGCCTGGTGTGACACTGGGCTGTGGGTCAGTGATCAATGAGTGTGTGTTTGTGTGTCACTAGGCAATGCGTCAGTGATTAGTGAGTGTGTGCCTGGTGTGTCACTGGGTTGTGGTTCAGTGTTTAGTGGGCGTGTGTTTGGGCTGATACTGGGCTGTGGGTCAGTGTTTAGTGAGTGTGTGTCTGGTGTGACACTGGGCTGTGCGTCAGTGTTCAGTGAGTGTGGGTCTGGGCTAATACTGGGCTGTGGGTCAGTGTTCAGTGAGTGTGTGTCTGGTGTGACACTGGGCTGTGGGTCAGTGTTTAGTGAGTGTGTGTCTGGTGTGACACTGGGCTGTGGATCAGTGTTTAGTGAGTGTGTGCCTGGTGTGACACTGGGCTGTGGGTCAGTGATCAATGAGTGTGTGTTTGTGTGTCACTAGGCAATGCGTCAGTGATTAGTGATTGTGTGCCTGGTGTGACACTGGGCTGTGGGTCCATGTACAGTGAGTGTGTGCCTGGTGTGACACTGGGCTGTGGGTCAGTGTTTAGTGAGTGTGTGTTTGTGTGTCACTAGGCAATGTGTCAGTTTTAGTGAGTGTGTGATTGGTGTGACTGGGAGATGTGGGTCAGTGTTTAGTGAGTGTGTGTTTGTATGTCACTAGGCAATGTGACAGTTTTAGTGAGTGTGTGCTTGGTGTGACTGGGAGATGTGGATCAGTATTTAGTGAGTGTGTGTCTGATGTGACACTGGGCTGTGGGTCAGTGTTTAGTGAGTGTGTGTTTGGGCTGATACTGGGCTGTGGGTCAGTTATTAGTGAGTGTGTGTCTGGGATGGCACTTGGCTGTGGGTCAGTGTTTAGTGAGTGTGTAAAACAAAAACAAAAATAACTGGATAAACTCAGCAGGTCTGGCAGCATCTGCGGAGAGGAGCACAGTTAACGTGTTGAGTCCGAATGACCCTTAGTGAGTGTGTGTCTGGTGTGTCACTGGATGGTGGTTCAGTGTTCAGTGTGTGTGTTTCTGGTGTGACACTGGGCTCTGGGTCAGTGTTCAGTGTGTGTGTTTCTGGTGTAACACTGGGCTCTGGGTCAGTGTTCAGTGTGTGTGTTTCTAGTGTGCCGGTGGCCTGAGCGTTAGTGTTTCGTAAGTTTGTATCTCATATGAAACTGGGCAATGGGTCAGTGTTCAGTGAATGTGTGTGTGGTGTGAAATTGGGTTGTGGCTGAGTGTTTAGTGACTGTGTATGTGGTTTGATACTGGGCTGTGGGTCAGTGTTTAGTGAGTTTGTGCCTGGTGTGAAACTGGGCTGTGGGTCAGTGTTTAGTGATTGTGTACCTGGTGTGACACTGGGCTGTGGGTCAGTGTTTAGTGATTGTGTGCCTGGTGTGACACTGAGCTCTGGGTCAGTATTTAGTGATTGTGTGCCTGGTGTGACACTGGGTTGTGGGTCAGTGTTTAGTGGGCGTGTGTTTGGGCTAATACTGGGCTGTGGGTCAGTGTTTAGTGAGTGTGTGTCTGGTGTGACACTGGGCTGCGGATCAGTGTTTAGTGAGTGTGTGTCTGGTGTGACACTAGGCTGTGGGTCAGTGCTTAGTGAGTGTGTGTCTGGTGTGACATTAGGCTGTGGGTCAGTGATTAGTGACTGTGTGCCTGGTGTGACACTGGGCTGTGGGTCAGTGTTTAGTGAGTGTGTACCTGGTGTGACACTGGGCTGTGGGTCAGTATTTAGTGATTGTGTGCCTGGTGTGACACTGGGCTGTGGGTCAGTGTTTAGTGAGTGTGTACCTGGTGTGACACTGAGCTGTGGGTCAGTATTTAGTGATTGTGTGCCTGGTGTGACACTGGGCTGTGGGTCAGTGTTTAGTGAGTGTGTGCCTGGTGTGACACTGGGTTGTGGGTCAGTGTTTAGTGGGCGTGTGTTTGGGCTGATACTGGGCTGTGGGTCAGTGTTTAGTGAGTGTGTGTCTGGTGTGACACTGGGCTGTGGGTCAGGGCTTAGTGACTGTGTGCCTGGTGTGAAACTGGAATGTGGGTCAGTGTATAGTGAGTGTGTGCCTGGTGTGACACTGGGCTGTGGGTCAGTGTATAGTGAGTGTGTGTCTGCTGTGTCACTGGGCTGTGGGTCAGTGTTTAGTGAGTGTGTGTCTGGTGTGACACTAGGCTGTGGGTCAGTGATTAGTGGGCGTGTGTTTGGGCTGATACTGGGCTGTGGGTCAGTGTTTAGTGAGTGTGTGTCTGGTGTGACACTGGGCTGTGGGTCAGGGCTTAGTGACTGTGTGCCTGGTGTGAAACTGGGATGTGGGTCAGTGTATAGTGAGTGTGTGCCTGGTGTGACACTGGGCTGTGGGTCAGTGTATAGTGAGTGTGTGTCTGGTGTGTCACTGGGCTGTGGGTCAGTGTTTAGTGAGTGTTTTTTTGTGTGTCACTAGGCAATGTGTCAGTTTTAGTGAGTGTGTGATTGGTGTGACTGGGAGATGTGGATCAGTATTTAATGAGTGCGTGTTTGTTGTGACACTGGGCTGTGGGTCAGTGTTTAGTGAGTGTGTGTCTGGTGTGACACTGGGCTGTGGGTCAGTGTTTAGTGAGTGTGTGTCTGGTGTGACACTGGACTGTGGGTCAGTGTTCAGCGAGTGTGTGTTTGGGCTGATACTGGGCTGCGGGTCAGTGTTTAGTGAGTGTGTGCCTGGTGTGACATTGGGTTGTGGGTCAGTGTTTAGTGAGTGTGTGTCTGGTGTGACACCGGGCTGTGGGTCAGTTTTTAGTGAGTGTGTGTCTGGGTTGGCACTTGGCTGTGGGTCAGTGTTTAGTGAGTGTGTAAAACAAAAACAAAAATAACTGGAAAAACTCAGCAGGTCTGGCAGCATCTGCGGAGAGGAGCACAGTTAACGTTTTGAGTCCGAATGACCCTTAGTGAGTGTGTGTCTGGTGTGTCACTGGATGGTGGTTCAGTGTTCAGGGGTGTGTTTCTGGTGTGACACTGGGCTCTGGGTCAGTGTTGAGTGTGTGTGTTTCTGGTGTGACACTGGGCTCTGGGTGAGTGTTCAGTGTGTGTGTTTCTAGTGTGACACTGGGCTCTGGGTCAGTGTTCAGTGTGTGTGTTTCTGGTGTAACACTGGGCTGTGGGTCAGTGTTCAGTGTGTGTGTTTCTGGTGTGACACTGGGCTGTGGGTCAGTGTTCAGTGTGTGTGTTTCTGGTGTGACACTGGGCTGTGGGTTAGTGTATAGTGAGTGTGTGTCTGGTGTGTCACTGGGCAATGAGTCAGTGTTCAATGAGTGTGTGCCTGGTGTGACACTGGGCTGTGGGTCAGTGTATAGTGAGTGTGTGTCTGGTGTGTCACTGGGCTGTGGGTCAGTGTTTAGTGAGTGTGTGTTTGTGTGTCACTAGGCAATGTGTCAGTTTTAGTGAGTGTGTGATTGGTGTGACTGGGAGATGTGGGTCAGTATTTAGTGAGTGCGTGTTTGTTGTGACACTGGGCAATGGGTCTGCGTTTAGTGAATTTGGGTCTGATGTGACACTGGGCTGTGGTCAGTGTTTAGTGACTTTGTGTCTGGTGTGATACTGGGCTGTGGTCAGTGTTTAGTGAGTGTGTGTCTGGTGTGACACTGGGCTGTGGGTCAGTGTACAGTGAGTGTGTGTTTGGGCTGATAATGGGCTGTGGGTCAGGGTTTAGTGAGTGTGTGTCTGGTGTGACACGGGGCTGTGGGTCAGGGTTTTGTGAGTGTGTATCTGGGTTAGCACTTGGTTGTGGATCAGTGTTTAGTGAGTGTGTGCCTGGTGTGACACTGGGCTGTGGGTCAGTGATCAATGAGTGTGTGTTTGTGTGTCACTAGGCAATGCGTCAGTATTTAGTGATTGTGTGCCTGGTGTGAAACTGGGCTGTGGGTCAGTGTTTAGTGAGTGTGTGTCTGGTGTGACACTGGGCTGTGGGTCAGTGTTTAGTGAGTGTGTGTCTGGTGTGAAACTGGGCTGCGGATCAGTGCTTAGTGAGTGTGTGTCTGGTGTGACACTAGTCTGTGGGTCAGGGTTTAGTGACTGTGTGCCTGGTGTGTTACTGGGATGTGGGTCAGTGTTTAGTGAGTGTGTGCCCAGTGTGACACTGGGATGTGGGTCAGTGTTTAGTGAGTGTGTGCCTGATGTGACACTGGGATGTGGGTCAGTGTTTAGTGAGTGTGTGCCTGGTGTGACACTGGGATGTGGGTCAGGGTTTAGTGCGTGTGTGCCTGGTATGACACTGGGCTGTGGGTCAGTGATCAATGAGTGTGTGTTTGTGTGTCACTAGGCAATGCGTCAGTGATTAGTGAGTGTCTGCCTGGTGTGACACTGGGATGTGAGTCCGTATTTGGTGAGTGTGTGTCTGGGTTGGCACTGGGCTGTGGGTCAGTGTTTAGTGAGTGTGTGTCTGGGATGGCACTGGGCTGTGGGTCAGTGTTTAGTGAGTATGTGTCTGTGATGGCACTGGGCTGTGGGTATGTGTCTGGTGTGGCACTGGGCTGTGGGTCAGTGTTCAGTGTGTGTGTTTCTGGTGTGACACTGGGCTGTGGGTCAGTGTATAGTGAGTGTGTGTCTGGTGTGTCACTTGTCTGTGGGTCAGTGTTTAGTGAGTGTGTGTTTGTGTGTCACTAGGCAATGTGTCAGTTTTAGTGAGTGTGTGATTGGTGTGACTGGGAGATGTGGGTCAGTATTTAGTGAGTGCGTGTTTGTTGTGACACTGGGCAATGGGTCTGCGTTTAGTGAATTTGGGTCTGATGTGACACTGGGCTGTGGTCAGTGTTTAGTGACTTTGTGTCTGGTGTGATACTGGGCTGTGGTCAGTGTTTAGTGAGTGTGTGTCTGGTGTGACACTGGGCTGTGGGTCAGTGTACAGTGAGTGTGTGTTTGGGCTGATAATGGGCTGTGGGTCAGGGTTTAGTGAGTGTGTGTCTGGTGTGACACTGGGCTGTGGGTCAGTGTACAGTGAGTGTGTGTTTGGGCTGATAATGGGCTGTGGGTCAGGGTTTAGTGAGTGTGTGTCTGGTGTGACACTGGGCTGTGGGTCAGTGTACAGTGAGTGTGTGTTTGGGCTGATAATGGGCTGTGGGTCAGTGTTTAGTGAGTGTGTGTCTGGTGTGACACTGGGCTGTGGGTCAGGGTTTTGTGCGTGTGTATCTGGATTAGCACTTGGTTGTGGATCAGTGTTTAGTGAGTGTGTGCCTGGTGTGACACTGGGCTGTGGGTCAGTGATCAATGGGTGTGTGTTTGTGTGTCACTAGGCAATGCGTCAGTGATTAGTGAGTGTCTGCCTGGTGTGACACTGGGATGTGAGTCCGTATTTGGTGAGTGTGTGTCTGGGTTGGCACTGGGCTGTGGGTCAGTGTTTAGTGAGTGTGTGTCTGGGATGGCACTGGGCTGTGGGTCAGTGTTTAGTGAGTATGTGTCTGTGATGGCACTGGGCTGTGGGTATGTGTCTGGTGTGGCACTGGGCTGTGGGTCAGTGTTCAGTGTGTGTGTTTCTGGTGTGACACTGGGCTGTGGGTCAGTGTTCAGTGTGTGTGTTTCTGGTGTGACACTGGGCTGTGGGTCAGTGTATAGTGAGTGTGTGTCTGGTGTGTCACTGGGCAATGAGTCAGTGTTCAATGAGTGTGTGCCTGGTGTGACACTGGGCTGTGGGTCAGTGTATAGTGAGTGTGTGTCTGGTGTGTCACTGGGCTGTGGGTCAGTGTTTAGTGAGTGTGTGTTTGTGTGTCACTAGGCAATGTGTCAGTTTTAGTGAGTGTGTGATTGGTGTGACTGGGAGATGTGGGTCAGTATTTAGTGAGTGCGTGTTTGTTGTGACACTGGGCAATGGGTCTGCGTTTAGTGAATTTGGGTCTGATGTGACACTGGGCTGTGGTCAGTGTTTAGTGACTTTGTGTCTGGTGTGATACTGGGCTGTGGTCAGTGTTTAGTGAGTGTGTGTCTGGTGTGACACTGGGCTGTGGGTCAGTGTACAGTGAGTGTGTGTTTGGGCTGATAATGGGCTGTGGGTCAGGGTTTAGTGAGTGTGTGTCTGGTGTGACACGGGGCTGTGGGTCAGGGTTTTGTGAGTGTGTATCTGGGTTAGCACTTGGTTGTGGATCAGTGTTTAGTGAGTGTGTGCCTGGTGTGACACTGGGCTGTGGGTCAGTGATCAATGAGTGTGTGTTTGTGTGTCACTAGGCAATGCGTCAGTATTTAGTGATTGTGTGCCTGGTGTGACACTGGGCTGTGGGTCAGTGTTTAGTGAGTGTGTGTCTGGTGTGACACTGGGCTGTGGGTCAGTGTTTAGTGAGTGTGTGTCTGGTGTGAAACTGGGCTGCGGATCAGTGCTTAGTGAGTGTGTGTCTGGTGTGACACTAGTCTGTGGGTCAGGGTTTAGTGACTGTGTGCCTGGTGTGTTACTGGGATGTGGGTCAGTGTTTAGTGAGTGTGTGCCCAGTGTGACACTGGGATGTGGGTCAGTGTTTAGTGAGTGTGTGCCTGATGTGACACTGGGATGTGGGTCAGTGTTTAGTGAGTGTGTGCCTGGTGTGACACTGGGCTGTGGGTCAGTGATCAATGAGTGTGTGTTTGTGTGTCACTAGGCAATGCGTCAGTATTTAGTGATTGTGTGCCTGGTGTGACACTGGGCTGTGGGTCAGTGTTTAGTGAGTGTGTGTCTGGTGTGACACTGGGCTGTGGGTCAGTGTTTAGTGAGTGTGTGTCTGGTGTGAAACTGGGCTGCGGATCAGTGCTTAGTGAGTGTGTGTCTGGTGTGACACTAGTCTGTGGGTCAGGGTTTAGTGACTGTGTGCCTGGTGTGTTACTGGGATGTGGGTCAGTGTTTAGTGAGTGTGTGCCCAATGTGACACTGGGATGTGGGTCAGTGGTTAGTGAGTGTGTGCCTGTTGTGACTCTGGGATGTGGGTCAGTGTTTAGTGAGTGTGTGCCTGGTGTGACACTGGGATGTGGGTCAGTGTTTAGTGAGTGTGTGCCTGATGTGACACTGGGATGTGGGTCAGTGTTTAGTGAGTGTGTGTTTGGTGGGATACCGGGCTGTGGGTCAGTGTTTAGTGAGTGTGTGCCTGGTATGACACTGGGCTGTGGGTCAGTGATCAATGAGTGTGTGTTTGTGTGTCACTAGGCAATGCGTCAGTGATTAGTGAGTGTCTGCCTGGTGTGACACTGGGATGTGAGTCCGTATTTGGTGAGTGTGTGTCTGGGTTGGCACTGGGCTGTGGGTCAGTGTTTAGTGAGTGTGTGTCTGGGATGGCACTGGGCTGTGGGTCAGTGTTTAGTGAGTATGTGTCTGTGATGGCACTGGGCTGTGGGTATGTGTCTGGTGTGGCACTGGGCTGTGGGTCAGTGTTCAGTGTGTGTGTTTCTGGTGTGACACTGGGCTGTGGGTCAGTGTTCAGTGTGTGTGTTTCTGGTGTGACACTGGGCTGTGGGTCAGTGTATAGTGAGTGTGTGTCTGGTGTGTCACTGGGCAATGAGTCAGTGTTCAATGAGTGTGTGCCTGGTGTGACACTGGGCTGTGGGTCAGTGTATAGTGAGTGTGTGTCTGGTGTGTCACTGGGCTGTGGGTCAGTGTTTAGTGAGTGTGTGTTTGTGTGTCACTAGGCAATGTGTCAGTTTTAGTGAGTGTGTGATTGGTGTGACTGGGAGATGTGGGTCAGTATTTAGTGAGTGCGTGTTTGTTGTGACACTGGGCAATGGGTCTGCGTTTAGTGAGTTTGGGTCTGATGTGACACTGGGCTGTGGTCAGTGTTTAGTGACTGTGTGTCTGGTGTGATACTGGGCTGTGGTCAGTGTTTAGTGAGTTTGTGTCTGGTGTGACACTGGGCTGTGGGTCAGTGTACAGTGAGTGTGTGTTTGGGCTGATAATGGGCTGTGGGTCAGGGTTTAGTGAGTGTGTGTCTGGTGTGACACTGGGCTGTGGGTCAGGGTTTTGTGAGTGTGTATTTGGGTTGGCACTTGGTTGTGGATCAGTGTTTAGTGAGTGTGTGCCTGGTGTGACACTGGGCTGTGGGTCAGTGTTTAATGAGTGTGTGCCTGGTGTGACACTGGGCTGTGGATCAGTGTTTAGTGAGTGTGTATCTGGTGTGACACTAGTCTGTGGGTCAGGGTTTAGTGACTGTGTGCCTGGTGTGTTACTGGGATGTGGGTCAGTGTTTAGTGAGTGTGTGCCTGATGTGACACTGGGATGTGGGTCAGTGTTTAGTGAGTGTGTGCCTGGTGTGACACTGGGATGTGGGTCAGTGGTTAGTGAGTGTGTGCCTGATGTGACACTGGGATGTGGGTCAGTGTTTAGTGAGTGTGTGTTTGGTGGGATACCGGGCTGTGGGTCAGTGTTTAGTGAGTGTGTGCCTGGTATGACACTGGGCTAAGGGTCAGTGTGCAATGCGTGTGTGTTTGTGTGTCACTAGGCAATGCGTCAGTGATTAGTGAGTGTCTGCCTGGTGTGACACTGGGCTGTGAGTCCGTATTTGGTGAGTGTGTGTCTGGGTTGGCACTGGGCTGTGGGTCAGTGTTTAGTGAGTGTGTGTCTGGGATGGCACTGGGCTGTGGGTCAGTGTTTAGTGAGTATGTGTCTGTGATGGCACTGGGCTGTGGGTATGTGTCTGGTGTGGCACTGGGCTGTGGGTCAGTGTTTAGTGAGTGTGTGTCTGGGATGGCACTGGGCTGTGGGTCAGTGTTTAGTGAGTATGTGTCTGGGATGGCACTGGGCTGTGGGTATGTGTCTGGTGTGGCACTGGGCTGTGGGTCAGTGTTTAGTGAGTGTGTGTTTGGTGTGACACTGGGCTGTGGGTCAGTGTTCAGTGTGTGTGTGTCTGGGATGGCACTGGGCTGTGGGTAAGTGTTTAGTGAGTATGTGTCTGGGATGGCACTGGGCTGTGGGTATGTGTCTGGTGTGGCACTGGGCTGTGGGTCAGTGTTTAGTGAGTGTGTGTTTGGTGTGACACTGGGCTGTGGGTCAGTGTTCAGTGTGTGTGTGTCTGGGATGGCACTGGGCTGTGGGTCAGTGTTTAGTGAGTATGTGTCTGGGATGGCACTGGGCTGTGGGTATGTGTCTGGTGTGGCACTGGGCTGTGGGTCAGTGTTTAGTGAGTGTGTGTTTGGTGTGACACTGGGCTGCGGGCCAGTTTTTAGTGAGTGTGTGCCTGGTATGACACTGGGCTGTGGGTCTGTGTCTAGTGTTTGTGTATCTGGTGTGGCACGAGGATGTGTGTCAGTGCTTAGTGAGCGTGTGTTTTGTGTGTCACTGGGCAATAGGTCAATGTTTAGTGAGTGTGTGCCTGGCGTGACTCTGGGCATTGGTCAGTGTTTAGTGAGTGTGTGTCTAGTGTGACACTGGGCTGTGGGTCAGTGTTTAGTGAGTATGTGTTTGGTGTGACACTGGGCTGTGGGTCAGTGTTTATTGAGTATGTGTTTGGTGTGACGCTGGGCTGTTGGTCAGTGTTTTGTGAGTGTCTGTCTGGTGTAACACTGGGCTGTGTGTCAGTGTTCATTGAGTGTGTGTTTGGTGTGACACTGGTCTGTGGGTCAGTGTTTTATGAGTGTGTGTCTGGTATGACACTGGGCAATGTGTCAGTGTTCATTGAGTGTGTGTCTGGTGTGACACTGGGCAATGTGTCAGTGTTTAGTGAGTGTTTGCCTGGTGTGGCACTGGGCAATGGGTCAGTGTTTTGTGAGTGTGCATCTGGTGTGACACTGGGCAATGGGTCAGTGTTTATTGAGTGTGTGTCTGGTGTGACACTGGGCAATGTGTCAGTGTTTAGTGATGTCTGTCAACTCCTGTTAACTTTGAAGCAGAAGCTTTGATACAATGAATCTTGGAGAGTTGTGGACCTGAACAGCTCTGTATTATTAAAGCCCTCTTGTCTGTGCAGTGAGATGAAGTCTGCCTTGCCGATGACGCTTATGTAAGTTCCGTCTCAACATGTGATCCCTGTGCTGACATTTAAAGGTCTGTTCTTATTTTGTACAGCTGTGGAGTCCATAATTACATGGTGATAACTGAGTAACCAGCTGCAGCCTGAATAAGTCTGCCATTGTAAATCACACCTTACATCTGTCCAAAGGATTGAAATCACCCAGTACATTCATAGCCAGTTGATAAAGAATGTATCAACTCCTGACTCAGGTTTGTCCGAAACTACTGCACACAATCCAACTCCCCACTCTCCCACACACACTGTACCCCATCCAACTCCCCACCCTCTCACATACACTGTACCCCATCCAACTGCCCACCCTCTCCCACACACTGTACACAATCCAACTCCCCACCCTCTCGCACACACCGTACCCCATCCAACTCCCCACCCTCTCTCACACACACTGTACCCCATCCAACTCCCCATCATCTCTCACACACTCTACCCAGTCAACTCCCCACCCTCGCTGACACACACTGTACCCCAACCAACTCCCCACCCTCACACATACACACACATATTGTACCCCATCCAACTCCCCACCCTCTCCCACACACTGTACACAATCCAACTCCCCACCCTCCCACACACACTGTACCCCATCCAACTCCCCATCCTCACACACACACTGTACCCCATCCAACTCCCCATCCTCACACACACACTGTATCCCATCCAACTCCTCATCTTCACAAACACACTGTATACCATCCAGCTCCCCACCCTCTCTCTCACACTGTACCCCAGCCAACTCCCCACCCTCTCTCACACACTGTACCACATCCAACTCCCCACCCTCACACACACACTGTACCCCATCCATCTCCCCACCCTCTCACACACACTGTACCCCATCCAACTCCCCACCCTCTCACACACACTGTACCCCATCCAGCTCCCCACCCTCACACACACTGTACCCCATCCAACTCCCCACCCTCTCACACACACTGTACCCCATCCAAATCCTCACCCTCACACACACACTGTACCACATCCAACTCCCCACCCTCACACACACACTGTACCCCATCCATCTCCCTACCCTCTCACACACACTGTACCCCATCCAACTCCCCACCCTCTCACACACACTGTACCCCATCCAACTCCCCACCCTCTCACACACACTGTACCCCATCCAACTCCCCACCTTCACACACACTGTACCCCATCCAACTCCCCACCCTCTCACACACACTGTACCCCATCCAACTCCCCACCCTGTCACACACTGCACCCCATCCAACTCCCCACCCTCTCACACACACTGTACCCCATCCAACTCCCCACCCTCTCACACACACTGTACCCCATCCAACTCCCCACCCTCACACACACACTGTACCCCATCCAATTCCCCACCCTCTCACACACACTGTACCCCAACCAACTCCCCATCCTCACACACACACACTGTACCCCAACCAACTCCCCATCCTCACACACACACACTGTACCCGATCTAACTCCCCACCCTCTCTCTCACACTTTGCAGTGATTGTGGGTAAAACCTTTCCTACTGCCTTTAGGGGTCACATGATTGTACCGATGAATGAGCCCTAAGCCCCGGTACTCTTCGGGGCGGAGCTTTCTAGTCGTGGACCTGGTTCAAGTATGTAGCTTCTACAAGAGCTCTTTAAATAAATTTACCTGTTTCAAGTAGAAAACCCGTCCAGTACACCAAGTTTATTACAATTGATGACGAGGGTAAATAGCTCTGATGCTGCACCTCGCCTGGTGAGTGTGAGTACATTAATTCTTAGGGAAAGAATGAAAAGTATACTCATCAGTCATGTCACTCTTCAGCAGAATTCATGCGTATGACTTGTCCATGGAAGACTGGAGCCAGTGCACAGAGCACCTAGGTTTCCATTTTGTGGCAAATGAAATAACAACGGAGGAGAAGTAGAAAGCAATTCTTTTAAGTGTCTGCGGGAGCAAAACTTATAACCTCATCCATAGTCTGACAGCCCCGAACATGCCCAATTGTAAATCTTTACATGAGCTGGTAGACCTCATGAAGACACATTTTCAGCTGAAGCCATCGATGATTATGCAGAGGTTTAAGTTCAACTCCAAAGTAAGGGCCCAGGGTGAGTCTATCGCAAATTATATTGCGAAGTTGAAGCAGTGGACTGAGCACCGTGACATCGGAGATACTCTCACTGACATGTTGTGGGATCAGTTGGTTTGTGGCGTACATGACGTCGCCATTCAGTGCTGTTTACTTGCTGAAGTTAATATTGATTTAAAGTTCACCATAGAAATAGCGCCAACAATGGAGATCGCTGAGAGGACTCGCAGGCTTTACTGAGTGTGCAACATGGCATCATTCTTCAGTTGGGGCGGGAACCAACTGCCAGGCGTGGCACAAAAACCAGAGTGAGAGAGACAGCCGCAAAGGGGGAGACAGTCTCTACCGCTCGAGGAATGAAAAGACAGACTGGAAGCATCTCAGCAGCGATTCAGAAATAAAATTGTTACTGATGTGGGGTAACCATGTACTGGAAACCTGCAGATTTAAAGAGGCAGAATGCCCCTACTGTCACAAAAAAAGGCACATTATAAAGCAACGCAGGGCAAAGCTGAGACAGCCAATCAGACAAGATGATCGAAGTGCACAATATAACTGAACCAGAAGCTGCTGATACTGATATCTATTCCCTACGCAATGTCAAAGCAGTGAAAGCTGAACCAATCAACGTCACCCTTCAAGTGAATGGGAAGTCTCTAGCCATGGAGGTAGACATGGGAGCATCGGCCACAGTGGTGGGAGAGCACACATTTAAATACCTCAGTGAAGGTACCCAGCCATTGAATCTGGAGAAAACCATGGCTCAGCTGAGAGAGCACTCTGGAGAGGTAATACAGGTAAAAGGCATTGCCACAGTACCTGTATCCTATAGGCAACAGATAGCCCAGCTTCCAGTGATCATAGTGACAGGTGAAGGACCTAGTCTTCTGGGCCGCAATTGCTTACAAAAAATTAAGCTCAACTGTTCAGAAATATTTCAAGTGAGGACAGGAGGAATTCCTGAGCTATTAAGGAAGTATTACATCATATTCTGTGATTAATTGGGAAAGATAAAAGGCCTACAAGCAAAAAGATATGTAGATTCAGAGGCGACACCCCTTTTCTTTATGGCCAGACCTGTGCCTTATTCCCTAAAGGAGAAGGTGGATGTAGAATTGTGCTGCTTAGAGAAGCTGGGCATGATCCAGCCAGTCCAATTTTCAGGACGGGCAGCGCCCACAGTCCCTGTGATGAAACCAGATCAAACTATTCACATTTGCGGAGGCAACAAATTAACTGTGAACACGGCTGCTAAATTAGAAAAATATCCTATCCTGAGGATTGAAGATCTGTACGTTAAGCTAGCTGGAGGAAAATCCTACACCAAACTGGACATGAGCCATGCAGACCAACAACTAGAGCTGGACAGCACATCTAGAGGGTATGGAACCATCAACACGCACAAGAGCCTGTACCAAATACACGTCTACCCATTGGTATATCATCTGCCTGTGTGATTTTCCAAAGGACCATGGAAAGCTTATTGCAAGGACTTCCCCGAGTTGTAATGTAGCTGGATGACACCCTGATCATAGGATCAATGGAAGCCGAGGTTTTTAGGAGATTTTTGGAAGCTGGTGTACGATTGAAGAAAGAGAAGTGTACTTCCCAAGCAGTAGAGGTCACTTACTTGAGTCATTGGCTGGGATTTTCGGTGCCTGCTAGCACTGGGTGTGTTCGGCTCGGACAACATGGCGAGAATGCGAAAAATCGATTTCATGACGTTGTGAAACCAGTTTGTGATCGTCCTCTCCGCCCGTCAATGGTGGGCCACGTTTCCCGCTATCGGATGTCAGGAACCTCATTGTAATACATCAACATATCATTATAAGGGCAGCCCACTGGACTTATCCACGCTGCTGGATTGTCCACCCACATTGGTGGGAAAACACGCCAATGTGTTTCACAACAGCATATATAAGGCAGGCCTGGACAGCTGCACTTCGCTCGGGACTTCAAGGTTTGTCTGCCTCCCCTGCTTCGGGCAGCACTCACAGTCATCAGCGCCAGGCTTCACAGACAGCAGCACAGCACTTTTAAGGGACCTCATGGGCAGGTCTCTACCTACCAGATCAGCCACATGTGGGTGGATTTTCAACAGCTGCAGGGCAAGGTCTTGCTTGGGGAAGGGGGAGAAGTGGTGTCAGGCAAGGGAAGAGGCTGCAGGGTGAGGGCTGTACTGGGGAAGGAGGGTATCCCAGGATGTGCGGGGGGGACACATGTTGATCTCTGTAGCTGACCTCAAGGTGGTGACGGATCAGGAGGCAGTCTCCAGAGGAGATGAGGCCTGATGGAGATGTGAGGGTGTGTGTGTGAGAGAGTGAGTGGTGATGTCCCTTGAGCTGGCAGTGAGTGAGATGCCAGTGAATGTGTGATGGGCTTGAGTGTGTGAGTTTAGAGTGATGAGATGGTTGCCATTCCTGGCTGCATGGATGAGATCACTCATCCTCTAACTGCATTGATTGGCCAACCTCTTCTGTGCAGCATTGGCACTGATTACCACTGTCATCACCTACCAAACCGCAATGGTAATGTAGCTGCCCCGCCTGCAGTCAGAGCGGGGGTAAATGACATCACAGTGGGCCTTCATGGCATCCAAAAGGCGCTCGAGGGCTGCAGTCTTCTTGCCTTTTGGGGCCATTTCTTTGCTACAGCCTTGGGCTGGAAACACTGAGCTCGGCTGCACTTTAGATGTGCTGTCTTGCGTGATGAAGTGACGAGGTGACAGCGTGGCGAGCGAATGAGAGCCCGCCCGCTATCGAAATGCTGTATTTCCCAGGGATGCATAAGTAATTCGACGGGTTTGGGATGGTACGGCGTGGAAACCTGCCATTGTGGCCGGCAGGTAAAGCGTCATTTTACCCGCCTGCTACCACACTTAGTGAAAATCTGGGACGACTCCGCCTCTTGAGTGGATGCCCAAGGTTTGCATCCAGTAGACGAGAAAGTCAAGGAGGCGCCCGCTCCTACCAGTGTCACTGAACTCAAGTCTTTTTTGGGCATGATAAATTATTGCAGTTGCTCATTGCCAAACTTGTCAACAGTGTTATCCCCTTCACACTTACTATTGAGAAAGAACCATTGATGGTCATGGAAGGCGAAACAAGAAGGAGCCTTTGTAAAAGTCAAGAAGCTTTTACACTCATCATGTCTACTGGTACATTATGACCCATCCAAAGAACTAAAATGAACCTGTGATGCATCTCCCTACGGATTGGGAGCAGTGTTGTCACACAGGATGGGAGACGGTTCTGAAAGGCCAATAGGATATGTTTCCAGGAACCTCTCTGCAGCCGAGAAGGGACACTCACAACTTGAAAAAGAAGGTTTTTCAGTAATATTTGGAGTGAAGAAATTCCATCAATATTTGCATGGTTGACATTTCTCCGTAGTGTCAGATCACAAGCCACTAATGGGTTTATTTAGTGAAGATAAAACAATTCCACTGATAGCCTCTGCCAGAATTCAGTGATGGGCTTTGATTTTGTTGGCCGGGTGTGCATATAGCAAATGCAAACGCACCTAGTCGTCTTCTGTTACCAGATGGCATTGTACATGCTACAAGAAGTTGTACTTGTGGTGAATTTCTTGGACTCTTTGCTTGTCTGTTTGAAGCAAATAAGGAATTGGACAAACAGAGATCTAATTTTATCAAAAGTCCAAGACCAGGTATTGCAAGAATGGTCGAATGTACCAGTCTCTGAAGAGATAAGACTATTCTATACCCGTAAAACTGAGTTAAGTTGACAAAAAGGAATCTTGTTGTGGGGATCAAGATTCATTGTCCCTTCACAAGGAAGAACCACTACCGTCAGAGCTTCACTGTGCACATAAGACCATAAGTCCATAAGACATAGGAGCAGAAATTAGGCCATTCGGCCCATCGAGTCTGCTCCGCAATTCAATCATGGCTGATAAGTTTCTCAACCCCATTCTCCCGCCTTCTCCCCGTAACCTTTGATCCCCTTACCAATCAAGAACCTATCTATCTCGGTCTTAAATACACTCAATGACCTGGCCTCCACAGCCTTCTGTGGCAATGAATTCCATAGATTCGCCACTCTCTGGCTAAAGAAGTTTCTCCTCATCTCTGTTCTAAAAGGTCTTCCCTTTACTCTGAGGCTATGCCCTCGGGTCCTAGTCTCTCCTACTAATGGAAACATCTTCCCAGTGTCCACTCTATCCAGGCCTTTCAGTATCCTGTAAGTTTCAATCAGATCCCCCCTCATCCTTCTAAACTCCATCGATTATAGACCCAGAGTCCTCAAACATTCCTCATATGTTAAGCCTTTCATTCCTGGGATCATTCTCGTGAACCTCCTCTGGACCCTCTCCAGGGCCAGCACATCCTTCCTGAGATATGGGGCCCAAAATTGCTCACAATATTCTAAATGTGGTAATCCAGGCACATCGAAAATGAAGATGCTTGTGCAAAGTTATGTCTGGTGGTCAGCTATAGACAGCGATATAGAAAAGATGGTGAAACACTGTCCCCAGTGTCAGCAACAACAGAAGTTGCCTATTTCAGCTCCACTGCATCCGTGGGAGTGGCCTGGTCTACCCTGGGTTAGACTACATATAGACTAGGTAGGACCATTCTTAGGTACCATGTTTTTAGTGATTATCGACGCGCATTCTAAGTGGATGGATTTGTATGAAGTGAGATCACTGATATTGTGTGCAACAATTGAAAAGCTGTGCCAATGTTTTAGAATACATGGCCGACCAGAAGTCATTGTTTAGGATAATGGTACTCTCTTCACTCGTACAGAATTCCAGAGATTCATAAGTTTAAATGGAATTAAACATATTAAAACAGCACCATAGCATCCCTCATCCAATGAGTTAGCAGAAAGAGCAGTACAAACTCTCAAATCAGGAATGAAGAAGTTATCTGAAGGAATGTTAGAAACTGGAATTTCATGCTTTTTTCCCAATTAACGTACGACTCCCCATGCAATTATGGATTCAACACCGTCTGAATTACTGATGAAATGCTGCCTTCAAGGTTAAGTCTGGTGTTTTCAATCTTAGAGGGGAAGTTAGAGTAGAACTAGAGTAGTCAGAAAGTGAATCATGATATTCATGGCAAAGCTCAAAGATTTACAGCGGGAGATACAGATTTCGTGCGACATTTTGGAAATGGACCTCGTTGGTTTCCTGCTGTAATTGTCTCTGAAACTGGATTCTTGTTATTCCAAATGGAAGTGGAAGACCGGATTGTTCGAAAACATGTGGATCATTTAAGGAGTAGAGAGACATCCCAACAACCAATTATTCTGCCAGTAATTGATGTCAAACCTTTAATCCCTGAGGTGATAAATTGACCTAGAATAGACATACCTGATGTCTCTATTGACTCAACTAATTTTGAACTGCCATTGTCTAATGATGTCCCTGATGCTGCAGTTCCTGATCATGTCGATCCAGTGGGAGAATCTCAAGTCGTAGATCTATGTTGCTCTAACCGAATTAGAAAACCACATCAGAAACTTAATCTATTATTGCATGATCTGTGTACATTTGTACATGTTATGGATTAAGGTATTCTTGTAAATAAGAAATGTAAAAAAAAACTAAAGGGGTATAAATGTAGTGATTGTGGGTAAAACCTTTCTTACTGCCTTTAGGGGTCATGTGTTGAATCAACCCTAAGCGTGGGTAATCTTAGGGGAGGAGCTTTCTAGTCGTAGTCCTGGTTCAGGCATCTAGCTTCTATAAGAGCTCTGTAAATAAAGTTATCTATTTCAAGTAGGAAACCTGACCGGTAAATCAAGTTTAATGACTAAAAAAGTCCAATGCTGGTCCGCATGCTGCCACAGGTGGGGCAAGTAGTGTTTGAGGAGGCGGGTGGGTGGGATGCTCAGATTTTGGTATGCTCCTTCCACTGTTTACACTTGGCCTCCATTTGGGCCTGTCAGAGATGTTCAAAACCGGAGGCTTTGAGGATGTCCCTGAAATGTTTCCTCTGCACTCCTGGCCATTGCTTACTGTATTGGAGTTCGAAATAGGGAGCTTGTTTTGGGAGTCATGTGTCAGGCATGTGGACGATGTGGCCCACCCAATGTAGCTGATTAACCATAACCAGTGCCTCGATACTAGGGATGTTAACCTGAGAGGGGACACTGATATTGGACCGCCTAGCCTGCCATTGAATTTCAACTCCCCACCCTCTCACAGAATCACTGAATTGTTATGGTGTAGAAGGAGGCCATTCGGTCCATCATATCTGCACCGGCTCTGTGAGCATTTTAACTTGGTGCCAATCTCCTGCCTTTTCCCTGTAACCCTGCACATTGTTTCTATTTAAATAATCATCTAATGCCCTTATGAATGCCTCAGTTGAACCTGCCTCCACTACACTTCCAGGCAGTGCATTCCAAACCCTAACTACTCGCTGTGTGAAAAAGTTTTTTCTCACCTCACATTTGCTTTCTTTGCAAACCATTAAAAAATCTTATGCCCTCTCTCACACACTCTCATACACACACACACTATACCCTATCCAATCCTGCCTTGTGGGCTGTTGTTTTCCATGACACTGTTGTGTAATCTTGCTGTACAGTAAACATGGATTGGTGTGTTAGCAGTGGAGTGGAGTAGTAACTCTTGGGACAGACAGCTGTGAATATCTTTAGACCCTTGTAGAGTTACAGTTGGACTGCCTCTCAGCTGACAGTATAATCATTGTCTGGGCAGACCTTACATTGGGAAATAAGTCAAAATGGAAGTGAAGAGGAGAAAAACAAAAGCAGAAGTGTAGAGTTTGGATAAATAATAATGTATAAAGGGGAACTGCGCAATTGAAGGTCAGGGCATAGCTCTTACCAACTTCCTCTTTAAGTGTGACTATTTGTTGCAAAATTGTTTTGCATTTAATGTAAGTGTGAATATTAAAAACCCTAAGATTGCTTCAGTTCCATGACTGCTTGTTGTATGGGGGACCTTTTTCTTCCTTCATTGTGGGACACACACCTACTCACACTGGAGATTCTGATTAACCATTGTCATTGTGATAATGCTTCTGTCATAGGACAGGCCAAATTGCAGCAACTATCCCAATACTGACCCCTAATCTTGGGCACAGTCACACTGACTAAAGGCCTTGCTTGCAGATTCCTTTCTTTGGACTGGCCGGTTTATCACACAGGAGATGGCGGTGACCTAACGACTCAGTCAGATTTGAACTGTAACACTGGAATACCTGACCTGCAAGTTGGGGGAGTTAGTGACACAGCATAGGGACCTGTGGTTAACCTTTTTGCAAAGCAGAGTCCCAAAAAACTTTGGATCTGTCATATTTTGACTAAGTTCTATCACAAAGCCCGCCTACTTCCATCAGTGTGAGATCACCCATCTCTTCTCCTGCCTCACTCCATGTGACACTGAAACTCCATCTATGCTTTTATACTCTAGACTAGATTAATCTAATCTACTCCTGGTCAGCCTCCTGCCTTCCACCCACAGACCTTCAACTCTTCCAAAGTCCATATCCTAACTTGCACCCAGTGCCACTCATCTATTGTCCCAATGCTTGTTGATCTACACTGACTTCTTGACCAGCAACATCTCAAATTCAAAATTCTCATCCATGTTTTCAAATCCCTCCATGGCCTGGCCCTTCCTCATCTCTGTAGTCTCCTCTGACCCTACAACCTCCTCCATCAAATCTCTGTTCCTCTGGCTGGCTATTGTCCATCCCCTTTCACTCTTTAACCATTGATGGCCCTGTCATCAGCCATCCAAACCCCAGGTTCTGAAATTCCATCCTTAAACCTTTCTGACTCTTCAACTCCTTCTTGCCCTTTAAAACCTCTCTAAAACCAACCTTTTTGACAAAGTTTATGGTCACTTATCCTAATGCTTTCTCCTTGGCTTGGGGTCCACTTATGTATGACTGCAATTGGGGAAGCAGCTTGGGATGTTTTTCTATGTTAAAGGTGCTTCCTAAATGCAAATCCTTGTTGTCAGTCTGTGTGCATTCATGAAGAAATCCCAATGACAACATCTTCTAAAGACACCATGTCCAAATATCTGTAGGTGTAGTGACCCTGGGTGTAGCTGGGCTGGTTCTTACCCCATTGTCCAGTTATGTCAGGGATATTGCACAGTGATGAAGATGGCTTATTTTCAAAGCCATGACTCTAAGGTGATGAGGCCAATGCTGTACATTCGGCTGAGGCAAGCAGACTGGAGCACATGGTATCTCTGACCGAGCAGCACAGCAGATGCTGCATATCCTAACACAGTATCAGTGGTGAATCAGTGACTGCTGATTTTGCCTCTAAGTCAGAAAGTCAATGAGTTCAAGTTCCATGCGAGAGACTTTGAGCCGATAATCCGGGCTGACACTCCAATATAGTGCTGAGGGGGAGCTGCATTGTCATTGTGTCTATGTAGGAAAATAGAAGTCAGTGGGAATTAGGGGGAAAAAATCTCCACTGGTTGGAGTCATACCTAGCACAAAAGAAGATGGTTGTGGTTATTGGAGATCAATCTTCTCAGTCCCAGCACATCACTGCAGGAATTCCTCAGGGTAGTGTCCTCGGCCCAAACAACTTCAGCTTCTTCATCAATGACCTTCGTTCCATCATAAGGTCAGAAGTGGGGATGTTCGCTGATGATTGCACAATGTTCAGCGCAATTCGTGACTCCTCAAATGCTGAAGCAGTCCATGTCCAAATGCTGCAAGGCCTGGACAATATTCAGGCTTGGGCTGACAAGTGACAAGTAACATTCGTGCCACACAAGTGCCAGGCAATGACCATCTCCAACAAGAGAGAATCTAGCCATCACCTCTTGACATTCAATGACATGGCCATTGTTGAATCCTTTAACATCAAAATCCTGGAGATTACCATTGATCAGAAACTATACTGAACTAGCCATATAAATACTGTGGCTACAAGAGCAGGCCAGACACTAGGAATCCTGTGGTGAGTGACTCACCTTCTGACTCCTAAGGCCTGTCCACCATCTACAAGGCACAAGTCAGGAATGTGATGGAATATTCTCCCCTTGTCTGGATGAGTGCAGCTCCAACAACACTCAAGAAGCTTGACACTGTCCAGATAAAGCAGCCCACTTGATTGGCACCCCATCCATCACCTTCAACATTCACTTCCTCCACCACCGACGCACAGTGGCATCAGTGTGTACCTTCTACAAGATGCACTGCAGCAACTCACCAAGGCTCCTTTGATAGCACCTTTCAAACTCACAACCTCTACCACTTTGAAGGACAAGGGCAGCAGACACAAGGGAACACCACCCCCTGCACCTCCAAATCACACAAAATCCTGACTTAGTCCTATTATCACTGCCTTCACTGTCACTTGCTCAACATTCTCAAACTTGCTTCCTAACAGCGCTGTGGGTGTATCTACACCACATGGACTGCAGCGGTTCAACAAGGCAGCTCACCACCACCTTCTCAAGGGTAATTAAGGAAGGACATTAGGTGCTGGCCTTGACAGTGACACTCACATCCCATGAACTAATTAAAAGAAAACATGCTACAGGAAGTTTGCTCTTCTTAAAGACGGGCTGCCTCTTAAAGGAAAGTTGTACAGGAAGCTTGCTGCAATGGAAATACTTGGAAACTGAATACCAGGACACACAGAAGAATCCATAGTGTAATGGAAAGGGTTGATGAGGGTACTATGGTTGATGTTATGGATATGGACTTTCAAAAGGCATTTGATAAAGTACCACGTAATGTATTTGCTAGTAAAATTGAAGTCCATGAGATTGAAGGACAGTTGCTCCATGGATGCGGAATTGGCCAAGGGACAGGAGGAGGGGAATTGTTGTGAACTGTTGTTTTTCACCTTGTGGGAGAGACTAGAACTAGGGGACACAGTTTAAAAATAAGACAGAGATGAGGAGAATTTTTTCTCTCAGAGAGTCTTTAGACTGGGGAATTCTCTTCCCAGTGAACAGTGCAGGCTGGGTCATCGAAAATGTTCAAGGCTGAGTTAGGTAGATTCTTGGCCAACAAGGGAGTCAAGGGTAATGCGGGACAAGCAGGAAAGCAGAGTTGAGGCCATAAATAAGATCAGTCGTGATCTTATGGAATGATGGCACAGGAATGAAGGGCTGAATGGCCTACTCCTGCTCCTAATTCGTATGTTTGTATGTCTCAGACTGTGGAGACATATGCAGGGGTGTTTCCCTTTGGCAGACTTTGAAATTATTTGCAGTATACGCTAGTCCAGGTTATCACTATCTAGCAAGGAGGAAAGGGGACAATGCTGAAACTTGATGAAACAATGGTTAGACACCAGTTGGAGTATTGCATCCAATTCTGAGTACCACACTTTAGGAAGGATTTCAGCCCTTGGAGAGGCTGCACAGGAGATTTTCTGGAATGTTAGCAGGGATGAGGGAGTTTGGTTCATGTGGAGTGACTGGCGAACTGGGGCTGGTCTTCCTTAGAGCAGAGAAGGTTCAGTGGAGATTTGTTGCTGATGCCCAAAATTATGAGAGGTTTTTAATAAAGGAAAAAGGGGAAATTATTTCTCGTAGGGTCAGAAACCAGAGAACACAGATTTAAAGTAATTGTCAAAAGAACGAGCGAGGAGATGAGCAGGGTTGTTTTTTAAGTGTTTATGACCAAGCATGTTCTGTGTGATAGGGTGATAAAGCAGATTCAAATTAATTTTGAAAAGGAAATTGGTTAAATAATTAAGGGAAATATTAGCGGGACTATGGGGTATAGCAGGGGAATGGGGCTAATTGAATAACTTTCAAAGAGCCAGTACAAATATGATGGGCTAAATGGTCTCCTGTGCTGTGTCGTTCCATGATGCTAAGGGGCAGGCTTGAGGGGCCAAATGGTCTACTCCTGCTCCTATTTCTTATGTTCTAAGTTTTCCTTTATACCATAAACAGTCATTAACTTTTTATTTTTACTTGTGAAATGACTGTAAACACTTTAGATTGCCAGCAGGGCCTGTTTCCTGTGCTGTAGCACAGACCCACAAGCTGCTAGTTACTTAGAAACAAAGCTGTTAATAGACTGGGTGGAGAACACCGAGCTAACTTAAGCAGGGACTAGGCTAGACCTATCCAAACCAGACCTGATCTGTCAGACCAGACCACTCCAGACCAGTCCAGATCACTCTAGATCAGAGATTTGAAATGTAAAATAATTGAGGACTGGGACAATGATGTTTCAACTTAAAATAAACACCAGAAAATGACCACAAAACATCACAAGAAATGTTTAGTTTTGTGAAGGCACAACATACTAATCTGGCTTGGGAGGTGGTGGCAGTGATGGTCAGCGCCAATACCCTACAGAAGAGACCCAGTGCCGCAAAAGGATGAATGATCTCCTCTGTTCCACCAGGGTAAGTCACTCTTCTCATCACTCCCATCTCACACACTCACAAACCCATCACACATCCACAGGGATCTCACTCACTCTCTCACACACACCTTCATTGTCCTCATCCCATCCATGGGACCACTCACCACCCACACAGGCCAGGCATACTCATCATCTGGCCTGCCAGGTCTCCTGCTTACACTCTCCCCATCTCTATTCATGCAGGATAAGCTGGCACACAACAAGAGGGAGAGGTCACAGACTGGTGGAGGAATTCCTGAAATCAAGGTCCTCACAGACTTTGAAAACAGAGCCATCCAGCTGGCCGGCGATAACCGGGACCGGTCCTGTGCTGACGGTGAGGTCGACTCTGCTCTACCAAGTGAGGATCTAATAGTGTAACATCCATCAGACAACCATGCCGTGAGTGATGTGTCCTCCTTCACAGGCCACTGCCATGCACTAATTATCTCTCCTTGCTTTCACAGGCACATCTGGGAAGCAGCCGAGAGGATCCACGAGCCAGATCCTCGACTCAAGCCCCAAAGAAACTTCAGAAAAGGAATCTGATGACACCTTCATTGAAGTTCTGTTACAGCGCTCACCCACACCCTCCACCAGCGCAGAGACACACACCTCGGTGGGACCTAGCTTTAGAGTAGCTTCGGGACCACAATCTGGTGAACACATTACACTGTCTGATCCACAGCAGGCGGAGGCAGGGACTTCCGAGGTCCCCAGCACTCGGAGGACTGCTGGAGGCCAGAACACTGCTGAGTCTGAGTCAGGTGATGAGCCTCTGGACTCGGTCATGTCTCTGTTGCTGGAGCTGCAAAAGCAAGCTTGGGAACATCAGGAAGGGATGTGCGCTGCACTCCTCAGATTGCAGTCCATCCACCTTCAGTCTGAGGTGATAGCACCGGCATGCTAACACACCGAGGTAAACACTGGCAGGATGGCGGCTGCCATGGAAACCTTGGTCCAGGACATCGGTCCCGCTCCGTTGCACGGGCCGAACTCCATCACTGATGCCATAGTTGGCCTCCAGCAGTGTGGATGTGAGAGGGGTGCGGGGCAGCTCGATCTCACTCCAGCTTCCCCTTCTCCTCAAGGAGTCAGCCAGGGGCCCTCGGGCACCCATAGGGAGGAGGATCAGCAGGTGCACACCCCGGGGCCATCCACCCAGGTGACTTCGGGAGTGTCCAGCCCATCCGAATCCCCTCTCCCTGCTTCCCAGCAGCTCCAGCTCCACAGGCCGAGGAGGGTGACCCTGCCACACAGCAGGACCCTGAAAGTAGGCCGGAGCCCTTCAGGTCTCAGCCCTCCAGAGGCTACCTGTCAAGATCATCACAGACAGGGCATCACAGTCAGCGGGCTGCCTCCACCTCTGCTGTGGATGTCCGGGGACCACCAAGACGTAGAGGCAGCGTTAGGAAAGATAAGAAGATATAATTGCACAGCCTGAACATAACGTTCACTATGGTCAATAAACTCCCAAGAATGTGTCCCTGCCTATGGCTCCTTGTTCTGATGAGCAGTGTTCATGTCACTCAGATGTGAAACCTTGGTTCCTGCACAAGATAAAGGCAGGTGTCTCAGTCCAGGGCCTCTTCCCTGTGCTCTGTGCAGCCTTCAGACCAAAGTGATGGTCCAGCCTCACACTCCCTGGACACATTACTGATTCCTGCACCTTGATGGTGCTGGTCATTGCTGCCAGAATGTAGTGGGCCGGTACCACAGAGTTCCCTCATACTGTCTGTGTGCTCTCAGCACCTTTGAGGTGGGACTGGCCCCCATCACACCAGCACCTGTGACCAGTGACTGTGCTCCTGAAGGGGTCAGGTGCTGAAGGCTGACAAAGGATCAGACGCTTTTAAAGTTTCATGGCTCTGTCTCTATGATATGACCCTGATCATGGAGCACAAGCAAGCTGCCCTCGGCCACACAGGAGTCAGGCATTCACAGAGGCTGTGTGAAGATCTATGGAGTGTCCTCACTGCATCTCATCATCATCCTCCTGGAATTGAGGGACCATCAGGACCTCCGCTGCATCTCCATGACAGGAGCCTTATCACAGAGGGTATGTGCACTGCCAATAGCCTGATTGGAGTCAAACGTTCACAAATGCAATATGAGGATCTGTGGTGTCTCCTCACTGCATGTTGTCATCATCCTCCACAAATCTAGCAGCTATGAGGGCCTCCTGAGAGTGCCTGCCTCATCTGGCCAGTGCGAGGGTCTCATCACTGCCATTCCCACCTTCAAAGACCTCCTCACCTTCATCCCTATCGATGTCCTCCTCATTGGAGGAGACCTCCAGCTCCTCCACCTCCTCCTTAGCCAGCTCCTCTCCCCATTGCAGCGCCAGGTTGTAAAGGGCGCAGCAGGTGATGATGATGTGTGACACCCTCTGTGGACTGTATTGCAGGCTCCACCAGACCGGTCCAGGCACTGGAACCGCATCTTCAGCATCCTGATGGTTGGCTCCATCAAGCTGTGAGTTGCAGCATGAGCCTCATTATAGCGTCGCTCTGCTGTAGTCTGAGGCTGCCACACGGGTGTCATCAGCCACGGCCTCTCTGCAGATTTTGTGGACCCTGGAAGATGTCAGGGATCTGAGATCTACTGCGAATGTAGGAGTCATGGACACTCCCTGGAAACTGTGTGCAGACCTGCAGGATGCGTTTGTGCTGGTCACACACCAGCTGCACATTCAGCGAGTGGAATCTCTTGCGGTTGATGTAGTTGACTGCTTGTTACCACGGAGATCTGAGCACCACATGAGTGCAGTCGATGGCTCCCTGCACCTGTGGGAAGCCTGAGATCTGGGCAAATTCCAGCGCTTTTGCTTCCTGGCTTTCCTGATCCTGGACGAAATGCACTAACTTGTGTGCCTTTGTGAAGGTGGCGTCCATGACCTCATGGATGTATTTGTGTGTGGAGGTTTGGGATATCCCACAGAGGTCACCTGTGGAGCCCTGAAAAGGCGTAAAAATTGAGCACCGCTGTCACTTTCATGGCCACTGGCAGTGGATGCTCTCCATGTCTCATTGGTACCAAGTCCTGCAGTAGCTGGCAGATGTGACCAACCAGTTCCCTGGACATGCGCAGTCTACAGCAACACTGGTTCTCAGCCATCTGCAGGAATGAAAGGCGGTGTCTATAGACCCTGGGTCTAGCTAGGCGCTGACCAGCGACAGATCGCTGTGGCTCTTCAGGAGCATGTGTGGGAGCCCCAGCCACCCCTCCTTCCTGAGGGTGCTGCTCCTCCCTCTGCCCAGCCAGGTGCCTCAGTCACTCTCTTCTCCTTCATCTCCGCTCTCTGTAAGCCATGAGGTGCACAGCTGGGTCACCAGGCTTCATGCTCCTGATGTACTCCTCCTGCAGGATGAAAGAGAGAGATGTGTGTGTTAGTTTGGGTGTACTAAGAACCTCTCTTGGTTAAGTGTGAAGGCCCCTTAAGGCATCCCGGAGAGTGCTGACCACCAATTGGATGGGCAGAGTTTAGTGCGCTGCATGGCTGCCCGAAACCCCACCCACCTCTGCCCCACTCCACCTGACCGATTGGTGGCAGCTTTGCGAGGCTGCACTGTTAGTTTGAACCATGGGGGAGACTGGTCCAAACTGGGATGCTGACATTGCAAGGGGCTGTGAGCACCTCCACCAGTGACTGCTCCATGACCAGCTTTAGCAAGGAGATTGTACAACGTGTGCAGTTGTTCAATTGCTCTGCAGTCCACTAAAACGCTCATTAGTTTACAGTCTGTGCCCGAGGGGTGGAGCATTGGTGGCACTTTCATGCCACTGTGTTGCTTGAGTGGGCGGATAAGCTAGAGGCCCGACTATAAGCATGTCAATGTGGCTGTACCTGAACTGTCTCAGCTGCGGGGGAATGGTCACTTTATACAGGGGGTTCTCTAATGCGTGGCTGCTTCCCTCCTCACCCCCACCCCGGATATGTTTGTGCGCTAACATCAACTGCTGTGCAGCCCTTCACCCCCCCCCACCCACCCAAGTCGCCCCAACCGCAGGGCAGCCCTTGCCCCGGCACTGCACTGTCAGTCAGCTGGCAAAAAGTGGCTTGTCTGTGCCCTCGCCTGAATGTACAAGTTACAGGTGATTCTCACGAGCACTGCACAGCATTATTGTGCACTCACCTTTGAGTTCCCCTTGAAGTTCAGCTCGCCAGGTGCATGTCTTGTAAATGCTGTTGTGAAACCACACTGACATGTGCAGATGTTCCAGTGTGGGGGGATGATTCTAGAGAGCTGCGGTTATAATGATAAGCAGGTGTATTGCTATGAGATTCCCAATGTCTGACGGCAGGAAACGTGGTCTGCCATTGACGGGCACAGTGGACAATTGCAAACTGGTTTCATGGAGAGAAAGCCTCAGAGGATGCAATATTGCATTCTCTCCCTGCACCAAGGACCAGAGCGGATACTGGCACCTCAGCAGGGATTGGCGCATCTGAACAAAGAGAAGCACAACCTGGTGAGGGAACTTCACATTCACACATGCAGCTGCCGGACAGTGTGGTGGAGCAGGCCTCAGGCAGTCTGAGGAGTGTTCGAGGCGATCCAGAGACTGAGTCCCAGTCGGATGGTGAGCCTTTGGAGTTATCCACGAGGCAGCAGATGCTGGATGTCCAGCGCGAGGTGTGCGGAGATTTGGCAGATATGCCAGAGTGGTTGTGTGTTCTGTCATGGACTATCGAGGTGTCCATCCAGATCATGTGCACTGCGATCAACCACTCTTCAGAGCACCAAGCTTCCTCCATGGACAGACTGGCAACCACCAGGTTACAGAAGCAATCGTGGCTATGCACTCTGACTCGCACACCATCACACTGGCACTGAGCTCCAGGCCCAGAGCCAGGGTGACAGGGGAACTGGGAGCCTGGACACTGAACCAGCACTTGGGACCTCACCAGAAGGCAGGGGGGCCTAATCACTCCCCATGGTGGAGGCTGAGCAGCAGCAGCCACCACCTGGAAGCACCTATCGGGGTGCAGCCTTCCCTCTGCCCCTCCGCCGTTGGCACAGTCCACCTCAATTGCTGTGGTGACAGAAAGGCCTCTTGCTACTCTGCAGGAGACTTCTAATGTGGGCCGGGCCCTCTAGGCTTTACCCACATGGAGGATGCCCACAAAGTCATCCGGGGCAAGGGGGTAACTGGTCATTAGTCTGTCTCCACTGCAGCTGAAAGTGAGGGGGAAGCGCTCTGCCACAGACACAAGCTGGTTCACATGCGTACGTGTAGAGTATATATCCCTCAGAGGGGCCATGGCCATTTGTAAATAAACCACGTGCTTCATAGCCATCATGCAGCGGTCAAGCCGATTATTTATACTTAAAGGGAATGATGGGAACTGTGATGCATGCAGATTCTTATGTGAATGTGTGTCAAGGTGCAGCTATGGTTAAGGGATGGAGATGGTGATTGGGCTGTCAGGACTTTATAAAAGAGCTTGCTGTGTAGCTGCAATGAAATAGAACCACTGGGAGTATATGCAGCTCAGAGGTCACAACTGCTTGACCTACTGGAACCTCTGCATTATTAAAGATTTCAATGTGTCGCAGTCATCCATGTGCTCCTGTGCAGGCCCTTATACTTCCCTGTTGGGGTGTTCCCTCACCTCCTTATCAACCTCATCATCAGAGGAATGAATGCTAGCTTGTGGCCTCTTCCTCCAGGGCATCCCCTCTCCGAATTATGATGTTGTGAAGAGGGCAGGACACAATAACCATCAGAGATACCCTGGATGGAGCATACTGAAATGCTCCTTCTGATCTACCCAGGTAACAGAAACTCATCTTTAGCAGCCCAATTGTTTGCTGAATGATGGTTGTGCTGTGGCTGTCATTGTACCTCTTCTCTGCGCCTATTCTAGGGGCCCTCAAAGGTGTCATGAGCCACTTCTTCAAAGGATAGCCCTTTCACCCAGCGCATCATCCAGTGCATCAGGTTCATTAAACATGTCTGGCACCTGAGAGTTCCTGACAATGTACAAGTCATGGCTGCTGTCTGGGTACCTGGTGCAGACCTGCATAATTCTTCAATGGTAGTCACATACTAACTGGACAGTAAAAGAGTGATTGCCTTTCCTGTTAATCAGTGTACAGGCTGGCCTGCTAGAGCCTTTATTGCTCCCTGAACCTTGGGGAAAGTTGCCATTGACACAGGTCTATGGAGAATGCAATGTAATGACCTGGCCTTTGGAACATTGCATTGGTGAAGACCTTAATGCAGTGATGTGCAGCAGACTGCGTAATGCCACTGAGGACTCCACAGGCTGCCTGACAGGATCCAGCGGCAAAGAAATTCAGCATCACAGTGATCTTGATGAATACTGGCATTAAGTGACCACCTACACAGTTGGAAGCTATCTCCCCTGTCAAAATCTCACAGACAGAGGTCATTGTGGCTCTGGATAGCCCGAGTCTCCTCTGACACTCTGGGCAGAATCTTGCCCTTGTCGGGCAGGCTTGGCTGAGGCAGTCAGGAAGCCGACTGCCACCCGCGATCAAGGCCGCAAGGCGATTTCACGTTGTTGGGCCAGTTAAGGCCTGCCCAGTGTGAAACGTGAGCTGCCATGCTCAGCGCTGCCTGTGCAGGCTGGGGGTTGGAGTTCGAGCGCTGCCTTTGCACATGTGCGCGAGTGCACGTTTCATAATCTCCCTGAAGCACAGAGCTGCCTCAGGGAGATGAAGCATTTTCAAAAAAAAGAAATAAATAATGTAATAAAACATGTCCCCTTGTGACTCTGTCACATGATCAGGGACATGTTGTTAACTACATTTTAAATTTTTTGTTTTATTTTTATTTGCTTTAGGAAACCTCATCCTGCCTGCGGATGAGGTTTTCTAAAAAGTGCAAAGGCCGCTTGGCCTTTTCCCCAGCAAAACATTTAATTTAATAACCATGTTAATGGCCTTAACAGGCCTTTTAATTGATGGCGGGAGCGCTGCTGACTCCAGTGGTGCCCGCCGAATGAAATATGGCGTGACTGCGTGTTGACTTCTGGACGCTCGCCCAATGTCAACACATGTCATTTTACATTTGAGCGGGTCGGCCGCTTGCCCACCCGCCAAGCTAAAAATGTTGCCCTGTGTCTCAGACATTTGGAGGCAACTCATTCCCTCCCTGTGTATTTGATTGGGAACATAAGGCCTTGTTCTCCAACTCTGTTGCTGCAGCATCCTGCCTTCAGCAGCCCCTAGCTTCTGCACAGGTCTGCCACCCTCCTGACGCTGCAGCCCGACCTGCTCCTGACCCTCTGGTCTTCTCCCTCTCAATGTCTTCCTCGTCTCCCCCTGTCCTCCTCACTCAAGATGTGTCTCCCATGGAGACCACTGTCCCCATGTTGTTCAAATCAAACAGGCTGTGGTGCAGATGAGGCACAAAGTGAACAAGTCTGCAGGCTAATTTCAGCCTTGAAACACCAAAAGAATCCAACAGAATTTTCCGTTCTGCTTGTGATGATTCCTGCGGCAGGCGGGACTGGAAAATCCTGGCCATGCTGCTGAAATTCTCAGTGTAGAGCAGACTGATGGAGAATGAAGGCATCATGGGTGCTTCCAGGATACTGGGCTTTGACCTACAAGATAACCTGTGTATGGTCACACACCAGCTGAGGGGATGAAACGTCCTCCTGTTGTGATACATCCCCAGATTTACATGTGGTGTTGGTAGAGCAACATATGTGCAGTGAATTGCCCCTGCACTGTAGCAAAGCCTGCTATCATGGCAAAGTTATACCCTCAACTACTGTTCTTCTCTGGCGAGAGAGAAGGACATGTGTTCGGCTCTGTTTGTACGCAAAGTCTCAATGACCTCAATTACACAACAATGGGTGACAACTCCTAGATGTTGAACATATCACCTGTTCCAGCCTGGAAGGAGTGCGGTGTGAAAGAATTCATGGCCAAGTCACCTTCACAACCACTGACAATGCCATCTTCACCCTGCTCAGAATTTGCAGCTCTGCCTGAACATGTGGCAGATTTCAATAAGCCCTCCTTTATGAAACACAGACATTGCACACTGTTCCCTGCTGAGGTTAAGATAAGAGAATTGCTCCCTGTAGACCCTCGGCAGATGTGGGATCCTGCTGAAAGTCTTCTTCCCCACCTCCTCCTCCCTCTTTGAACAGTTTGGCCTCCTCTGTGTTACCTCTGCTCAATCTCCCTGTCATGCTGCAGACCAGTGGGGTTGGTAACTACAGCACCCATGAGCAAGTGTTGTGAGCAAAACCCTTGAAGTGAGAGCCAAGGCCTTCACTATGTGCAGCATCACACCCTGCAGCCTTCACCAACTTTAAATGACAGTACAAACCACCAAACACTTCTAATAACTCAGAAACAGGCAGTAGAAATCAATTAGCATCTAACCTGAAAGGAGTAAATGATCTCTTTAAATAGCACTCTTGGAGGCTCTTTCCGGCTGCTTGTTGAGCTGTGTGAGGTTAAAATGGGCTTTAGCTGTTAAGGTTAAGAGTTAAGGTTGAAATGGCTATGCAGTTACACACTGAATGATGTTGCGATCCATCTACTCTACATACTTCAGGTGCACATTCACAATATCCACACTTTTGACTGACATAAACCGTCTTAACACAGCATGCATCAGAAGTGTGCACATGTGGCGTGGAGACTATCTTGGGCCAGAAATGGCCCGTGCAGCACTGAAAATGTGAGTGCTACACATCTGAATTTTGCAGCCCAGATCTTTAAAGTTTTTTTTTAAAGAGCTCGGTGAACAAATGTGTTTCCCTGTTTGGTGAATCTTCAGTCAAGCCCCACTTCCAGGCTGGCAAATAGAGGCAAATTAGCACCACCCTAGACAAGGGCATTTCTCACTGGAATCTGCAACTGGTTGAGCCCTGACACTGCCTGGCAATGGGGCAGGTCATGGAATAGGATTTGTTTTTCTGACACCAGAGCAGTGATGACCCGGCAGCAGCCCGTGGCCTACTCTTGTGGATGAGGCTTTGCCTGTTGTGAAGCTGAGAGTGGAGGCCTGTGTTCTCTCAGGTAGCCATCAGTCACCATTTTAATCTGAGCACAATCAAAGGTCTGATTGACAACGGGCTATGATCACAGCTAATCCCTTCCCCCTCCCTCTTTCGCAGGAAGTGACACTGGATGCCGTGGTTATTGCTTCAGCTCAACTTGATATAATCAACGGAAAACCTGAAGCAAGGCATGACTCTGCCATTTTATCACAGCACACGGCGCAAACAGAACACGTTCTACAACAAGACTTTCTCCAGATGGGAGGACCATCCAACGGCACGTCACTGAACACACAAACTGAGTGAGCCGAGGAACAGCAGTTTCAGTAAGCTACTCATTTCATTTCATTACTGACTGTGTACATGACTGTGCATGTGAGTGTGCTAGTGAGTGAGTTAGCACATGTGTTAGTGTGTGTACCAGTGTGTGTTTGTAGGTGTTTATTTGTGTATGTGTGTGTTGGTGGGTGAGTTACCATGTGTGTGTTAGAGCACGTATATGCTTGTGTGTATGTATTAGTTGTGCACTTTAGTCTTTGGTGTATGTGTTTCACTGTGCTTTATGTATGTGCAACTGTGCATGTTTGACATGCATGTGTGTGTATGTGTAAACTGTTCTGTGTGTGTTAGGCTGTGTGGGGGGCTGTTAATGGGGGCAGCATTCATTCAAAACTCTGCTGCCCCTATCCTCACTCACTTCAGCCCATCATGTCTGCACCGGCTCTTTGAATGAGCAATTCACTTAGTGCCACTCCCCCACCTTCTCCCTGTAACCCTGTACATTCTTCCTTTTCTGATAACAGCTTAATTCCCTTTTGAATGCCTCAATTGAATCTGCCTTCACCAGACTCTCAGGCAGTGCATTCCAGGCCTTAGCCAGTCGCTGTGTGAAAAAGTTTTCCCTCATGTAGCTTTTACTTCTTTTACTAATTACTTTAAATCTGTGCCCTCTCGTTCTCAACCCTTCCATCATTGGGAACAGTTTCTCCCTATCTATTCTGTCCAGACCCCTCATGATTTTGAACACCTCTATCAAATCTCCTCTCAGCCTTCTCTTCTTTGAGGAAAACAGTAACAGCTTCTCCGATCTATCTTCATAGCTGAAGTTCCTCATCCTTGCAACCATTCTCATTAATCTTTTCTGCACTCACTCTAATGCTTTCACATCCTTCCTAAGGTGTGGTGCCTAGAACTGGACACAATACTCCAGCTGAGGCCGAACTAGTATCATATAAGTTCAACATAACCTCCTTGCTCTTGTACTCTCTGCCCCAATTAATAAAGCCTAGGATGCTATATGCTTTATTAACTGCTCTCAACCTGTTCTGTCACCTTCAGTGACTTATGAACATATACACACAGCTCCTGCTGCTCCTGCACCCCCTTTAGAGTTTGTATATTGTCTCTCCATGTTCTTCCTACCCAAATGAATCACTTCACATTTCTCTGCATTAAACTTCATCAGCCACCTATCCACCCATTCCACCAACTATCCTCCTCACAGTTCACAATGCTTCCAAGATTTGTATCATCTGCAAATTTTGAAATTGTGCCCTGTACACCAAGGTCCAGGTCGTTAATATATAACAGGAAAAGGGTCCCAACATTGACCCCTGGGGAACTCCACTACAAACCTTCCTCCAGCCTGAAAAACATCCATTAACCATTACTCCCTGTTTCCTGTCACTCAGCCAATTTTGTATTTATGTTGCTACTGTCCCATTTATTCTGTGAGCTATAACTTTACTCACAAATCTCTAGAGTGGCACTGTATCAAATGCCTTTTGGAAGTCCATGTACACCACATCAGCAGCATACCCTCATCAATCCTCTCTGTTACCTTTTCAAAAAACTCCAGCAAGTTAGTTAAGCATAATTTTCCCTTAAGAAATCCATGCTGGTTTCCTTAATTAACCCACATTTGCCCATGTCACTTAATTTTGTCCTGAATTATCATTTCTAAAAGTTTCCCCACCACCTAAGTTAAACTGACTGGCCTGTAGTTGCTGGGCTTACCTTTCTTGAGCAAGAGTGTAATATTTGCAATTCTCCAGTCCTCTGGAACCACTCCTGAGTTGAAAGAGGACTGAAAAATTATGTCCAGTGCCTCTGCAATTTCCACTCTCACTTCTCTCAGTATCCTTGGATGCATCTCATCTGGTCCCGTTGCCTTATCAATTTTAAGTACAGATAACCTATCCAATACCTCCTCCTTTTTAATTTCGAATCCATTTAATGTCTGAATTACCTCATCTTTCACCATGGCCTAGGTAGCATCTTCTTGCTTGGTAAAGACAGATGCAAAGTATTCATTTAATATCTCAACCATGCCCTCTGTCTCCATGTGTAAATCCCCTTTTTGGTTCCCAGTTGGCCCTACTCCTCCTTTTATCACCCTTTTACTATTTATATGCCTATAGAAGACTTCGGGATTTCCTTTTATGTTAGCTGCCTGTCTCTTTTCATACTCCATCTTTGCTTCTCTTATTGCTTCTTCACCTCTTCTCTCAACCTTCACGACTCAGCTTGGTTTTTAATTGTGTTTCCTGCCTGATACTTGTCATAAGCACACATTTTCTCTTTTATCTTAATTTCTATCTCCTTCATCATCCAGGGAGTTCTGGATTTGTTTGCCCTACCTTTACCTTTCAAGAGAATATACCTCAACTGTGCCCAAATTATCTCTTCTTTGAAAGTAGCCCATTGATCAGCGACAGTTTCTCCAGCCAACTTTTGACTCCAATTTATTCAGCCCAGATCCATTCTTACCCCACTGAAGTTGGCTTTTCCCCAGCTAATTTTTCTCACTCTGGACTGTTCTTTATCCTTTTCCATAGTCAGCCTGAACCTGATGATACAATGATCACTGTATCCGAAATGTTCTACTGCTGACATTTCATCTACTTGGCCCACCTCATTTTCGAGAGGCTCAGGTCTAGCAATGCCTCCTTCCTCATTGGACTGGAAAGATACTGCTGAAGAAAATGTTCCTGAACACGCTCTTGCCCCTCACTGCCCTTATACTATTACTATCCTAGTCATATCCAGGTAATTAGAGTCCCCCATTATAAATACTCTATGGGCTGAATTTTGCCCTTGATGGGTGGGCGGGCCTGACCGACTCGGCGGTGGGCGGGCAGCCGATCGCTGCCGCAAAAACGGACCACGCCGCCATTTTGCGCGGGCGGGCCGATTAAGGACCGCCCAGCGTGACGTCTGATAGGAAGCGCTATGCTCTTCCTGTGTGGGCGGAGGGGGGGATTCCCCAAATGCGAGAGTGCGCTCTTTGGCGCATGCGCACGAAATAGCGCACATCTCCCTGAGGCTAAGTGGTGCCTCAGGGAGATCGCTGAAAGCTTTTCAAAGTTTAAAAATAGAAAAATAAAAAAATCATTAACATGTCTTTAATTGTCTTAATTATCCTGTCAATGGCCATTGACAGGTCGGCGGGCGGACAGCTGATCATGCTGTCTGCCCGCCTTCCTGAATATTTAAATGGGGCGGGATTTTGCCGGAAGTTCCCCGACGTCATCCCGCGTCAGCAAGCGAGCCACGCCCCCGCTCGCTGACAGAAAAATTCAGCCCTATAAGTTTTGCACCTCTCTGTAATTTCCTTGCAAATTTGTTTGCTACATCCTTCCCACTAATTGGTGGCCTATAGACTACACTGAGCAATATAATTGCACCCTTTTTTGTTCCTTAGCTCGAGCCAAATAGACTCTACTTGACTTCTTTGGGACAACCTCTTTCTCCAGCATTGCAATGCTCTCCTTAATCATTACCACCACTCTTCCCCATTTTCTTTCTTTTCTATCTTTCCTGAACGCTTTGTGTCCGGGAATATTTAACACCCAGTCCTGCCCTTATCTGAACCAGGTCTCTGTTATAGCCACAACAGCATATTTCCTCATGGCAATCCATCTGTAACTCACCGATCTTATTTACCACACTCCGTGCTTTCACATACATGCACAGTAACCCTCTCTCTCTCTCCCTCTCCCTCTCCTCCTTTAAGAGTTAAGTCTGCAGAGTTGACCAGGTTTTTGGTCACATGTTCGAATGCCTTCTTTTGCGGCTGAACTTCAAATTCTGTTCGTTAATTTCGCCTGTGAAATGTCTTGGAAGGTTTTCAAACATTAATTTCCTGTATAAATGCACGTGTAGTCTTATTTTTCTTTCATTCACCAGATGTGAGCATCTCATGTTTATTACCCATCACTAATTGACCTTGAGAAGGTGGTGGTGAGCTGCCTTCTTGAACCGCTGCAGTCCATGTGGTGTAGGTACACCTATAGTGCTGTCAGGAAGGGAATTCCAGGATTTTGACCCAGCAACAGTGAAGGAACGATATATTTCCAAGCCAGATTTGGAGGGGAACTTCCAGGTGGTGGTGCATCTGCTGCCCTTGTCCTTCTAGCTTGTAGAGGTTGTGGGTTTGGAAGGTGCTGTCTAAGGAGCCTTGGTGAGTTGTTACAGTGCATCTTGTGGATGGTACACACTGCAATGATGTTGTGCTAGTGGTGGAGGAAGTGAATGTTTAAGGTGGTCATTGGGTGCCAGTCAAGAAAGATACTTTGCCCTGGATGGTGTCGAGCTTCTTGAATGTATTTGGAGCTGCACTTATCCAGGCAAGTGTAATCACTTCTGCTGGGCCTTTCCTTCCAGTGGTATAGGACAAGGGATGATGATGGAGGAGTCTGGGACATTGGCTGTAAGGTAAGATTTTGTGAATTTGACAATGTCTGGCTGCTGTTTGACTAGTCTATGGGACAGCTGTCACCACTTGGCACAGGTCCCAGATGTTAGAGAGCAGGACCTAACAAGGTTGATAGGGCTTGGTGCCTTTGTTATGTCTGAATTGAAACCTAGGGTGAGGCCGGGTGAGCCATTCAGTTTTAATCTCGCTTCAGTTGTCACAGTGGTTTGATAACTGAGTGGCTTGTGAGGCCATTTCAAAGGCAGTTTAGAATCAGCCACATTGCTGTGGGTCTGGAATCACATATAGGCCAGGCTAGGTAATGATGGCAGATTTCCTTCCCTAAAGGATATGAGTGAACCAGATGCATTTATAGTACAATCCAGTAGATTCATGGTCAACATTACTGAGACTAGCTTCTTTATTCTGGATTTAGTTAATTAACTGAATTCAAATTCCCCAACTGACATGATGGGACACAGGTTTCCAATTTATGAGTCCAGGACTCTCAGCTACTAAGTCCGTAACATAACCACTCGGATACAGTATGAAATGTTGCAGTTGAAAACGGCTGTTAATGGGTACAACAAGGGGTTAGATACAAAGTAAATCTCCCTCTACACTGCCCTCATCAACTGCTCCCAGGGTAGGTACAGCACAGGGTTAGATACAGAGTAAAGCTCCCTCTACACTGTCCCCATCAAACACTCCCAGGACAGGTACATCACAGATTTAGATACAGAGTAAATGTCCCTCTACACAGCGCATAGACTAGTCAAACAGCAAGAATTGCAAGGGGTTAGATGCAGAGTAAAGCTCCTTCGACACTTATCCCATCAAACATTCCCAGGGCAGGTAAAGCAGAGGGCTAGATAGAGAGTAAAACTTCCTCGTCTCTGTCACTGTCAGCGCTCCCTGGACAGGTACAGCACGGGGTTAGATACAGAGTAAGTCTCCCAGTACACTGTCCCCTTCAAACACACCCAGAACAAATATTGCACATGGTTATATATAGAGTAAAGCTCCCTCCACACTGTCCCCATCAAACACTCCCAGGATAGGTACAGCACGGGGTCAGATACAGAGTAAAGTTGCTTCTACACTGTCCCTATCAAACACTCCCAGGACAGGTACAGCACGGGGTTAGATACAGAGTAAAGCTGCTTCTACACTGTCCCTATCAAACACTCCCAGGACAGGTACAGCACGGGGTTAGATACAGAGTAAAGCTCCCACTACACTGTCCCCATCAAACACTCCCAGGACAGGTACAGCATGGTGTTAGATAAATTGTTAAGCTCCCTCTTCACTTTAACACTACCAAGGCGGGTACAGCACAGGGTTAGACACAGCCAAAGCTCTCTCTACTCTGTCCCATTAACACTCCTTGGGCAGGTGCATCACAGGTTTAGATACAGAGCTAAGGTTCCTCAACACTGTCCCCATCAAACACTCCCAGGGCATGTACAGCACAGTGTTAGATAGAGTCAAGCTCCCTCTCCACTGTCCTCATTAAATACCACAAGGGCAGGTAAAGCACAGGGTTAGGTACAAAGTAAATCTATCTCTACACTGTCCCCAGCAAACACTCCCAGGGCAGCTACAGCACGGGGTTAGATACAGAGTAAAGCTCCCTCTACTCTGTGCCCATCAAACACTCCCAGGGCAGGTACATCATAGATTTAGATATAGAGTAAAGATCCCTCTATACATCTCCCCATCAAACCAAGGGCAGGAACAGCATGGGGCTAGATGCATTGGAAAGCTCCTTCAACATTTATCCAATCAAAAGCTCCCAGGGCTGGTACGGCACAGTGCTAGACAGAGAGCAAACCTGCGTCTTCTCTGTCACCATCAAACACTCCCAGGACAGGTACATCACGTGGTTAGATACAGAGTAAAGCTCCCTCTACACTGTCCCCATCAAACACTCCTGGGGCTGGTACAGCATGGGGTTAGATTCAGTTTAAACCTCCCTTTTCTCTGTCACCACCAACATTCCCAGGACAGGTACAGCACGGGGTTAGATACAGAGTAAAGCTCCCTCTAATTTGTCCCCAGCAACCGCTCCAACATCAGTCACAAAAGAGAGTGAGATACAAAATAAATCTTCCTCTACACATGCCACATCAAATCCAGGACAGGCACAGCACGGGGTTAGATACAGAGTAAAACTGCTTCTACACTGTCCCCATTAAACACTCCCAGGACAGGTACAGCACGGGGTTAGATACAGAGTAAAGCTCCCTCTACACTGTCCCCATCAAACACTCCCAGGGCATATACAGCATGATGTTAGATAAAGTGTTAAGCATCCTCTTCACTTTAACACTCCCAGGGCAGGTACAGCACAGGATTGGACACAGCATAAAGCTCCTGCTACACTGCGCCATTAACATTCCCTGGGCAGGTACAGCACGTGATTGGATACAGAGTAAACCTCCCTCTACACTGTCCCATCAAACACTCCCAGGCAGGTACATCACAGTTTAGATACAGAGTTAAAGTCCCTCAACACTGTCCCCATCAAACACTTCCAGGGCATATACAGCATGATGTTAGATAAAGTGTTAAGCACCCTCTTCACTTTTACACTACCAGGGCAGGTACAGCACAGGGTTAGACACAGCTTAAAACTCCCTCTACACAGCCTCCTTAACACTCCTTGGGCAGGTACAGCATGGGATAGATGGGCTCCATTTCAGCCAACTCCAGCATGATGCCACCACCAAACACATCTTCCCTTCACCCCCCCCCATGTCGGCATTCCGTAGGGATTGTTCCCTCCGGGACACCCTGGTTTACTCCTCCATCACCCCCAACACCTCATCCCTTCCACGGCACCTTCCCATGCAACCGCAGAAGGTGCAACACCTGCCCCTTTACTTCTCCCCTCCTCACCATCCAAGGGCCCAACACTCCTTTCAGGTGAAGCAGCATTTCACTTGCACTTCCCTCAATTTAGTCTACTGCATTCGCTGCTCCCAATGAGGTTTCCTCTACATTGGAGAGACCAAACGCAGACTGGGTGACCGCTTTGCAGAACACCTTCGGTCTGTCCGCAAGCATGACCCAGACCTCCTTGTCGCTTGCCATTTCAACACTCCACCCTGCTCTCATGCCCACATGTCCGTCCTTGGCCTGCTGCAATGTTCCAGTGAAGCTCAACGCAAACTGGAGGAACAGCACCTCATCTTCCGACTAGGCACTTTACAGCCTTCCGGACTGAATATTGAGTTCAACAACTTCAGATCATGAACTCTCTCCTCCTTCCTCACCCCTTTTTTATCCCCTTTTTTCTAATAATTATTATATTTTTTATATATATATTTCTTTTCCCATCTATTTCTATTATTATTTTTACAATTTATTTCCATATTGTTTTATCACCACCTTTTAGCCTATTTCAATCCCCTCTCCCTATCCCACCCCCACTAGGGCCAACTGTCACTTGCTCGTCCTGCTTTCCACCCTTAATGTCACCATTAGCACATCCTTTAGCTAATACCACCACCGTCAACACCCCTTTGTCCTTTTGTCTATGACATCTTTGGCAATCTCTCCTTTGCCTCCACCTATCACTGGCCCTCTATCCAGCTCTACCTGTCCCACCACCCCCCCCTCCCCCCCACCCAACCAGCTTATATTTCACCTCATTTCTATTTCTCTTTAGTTCTGATGAAAAGTCATACGGACTCAAAACATTAACTCTTGTCTTCCTTTCCACAGATGCTGTCAGACCTGCTGAGTTTTCCAGCGATTTTTGTTTTTGTTTCAGATTTCCAGCATCCACAGTATTTTGCTTTTATCTCCCTCCAGCCTCTGCCCATCAAACACTCCCAGGACAGGTACAGCACAGGGTTAGATACAGAGTAAAGCTCCCTCTACACTGTCCCCATCAAACACTCCCAGGACAGGTACAGCACAGGGTTAGATACAGAGTAAAGCTCCCTCTACACTGTCCCCATCAAACACTCCCAGGACAGGAAAGGCACAGGGTTAGATACAGAGTAAAGCTCCCTCTACACTGTCCCCATCAAACACTCCCAGGACAGGAAAAGCACGGGGTTAGATAGTTACGCATCATCAAATTAGGTAATGAGTCTTTTTGCTTCCCAGTTGATGCAGGAAGGTAATGCGTCACAAGGATGGATGTGTTGGCCGACTAATGGCTGGAGCATAGGGGCAAGTCATGTGATGATACCTCCAGGAATACATTTAATCACAGTTGGCAACCGTACTCACAAGGTCTAAACCTAAACATTCAACTGGAAACATTAGCTCTGTTTGTCTCTCCCCTGATGCTGCCCAGACTTGCTGAGTATTTCCAGCATTTTCTGTTTTTAGTGAAAAAACAATGTCTTTTTTTCTGCCCTTTTCAGAATATCTAACAATTAAGGGATCAGATTTAAGCTAAAGCCATGGGTTTTCCTTCTCTCTCTTCATTGGCAGGTATTTGTGAGCCACACCCGGTTGAAGAGGAACCCACTGTACACACATACTGATGGTCTCATTAAATGTCAGATAATACAGTTGTAACAGCAAATCCCTAAATAAAGAGAAAAAGCTCTAACAAAATTCCTTACGATCAGTTTTCGCTGCCCACAGTTAACTGTTATGAATCTGTAACAAGCTCCGAATATAGCCGCTGACTTCCCACACACATTAAGAGCAGTGATATGTGTCCGCTGCTATTTAGAAAGGCTGCCTGCTGGGTGTGTCAGATAACATCACCCTTTTGAAAGAGGAATCAAGATCCTGCGGTGTAAAATGGACAGCAGTCACCACTTAGCTTTGAGCTGGTCAGGGCCTGCATCGTGATCACTCTGACCAGTCGATGGAATTGATGAGGCAAAAGCGAATGGTCAGTGTCCAATTATTGTACCGGAGGAGCAGAAATTAAAGGTAATCTGGGTTACTGTCGCAATCGAGGCCTCCGCCCTCCTCTTGGGACTGCCATCCTCCACCCCAGGATCCCCAACTTACGGCCCACCCTTCCTGCCCCAGGACCCCCATCCTCCAAGTTGGGAGCTCAATCCTCGCCCCCCCCACATCATCAATACCCTCACCCTGTACTCCCACACCCCAATATGTGACCAAACACAAACCTCCAATTCCCAGCCAGTCAAGGGGGCCACTCACCCTTAGGTCAGCAGCATAGAAGCTGCCATTCAAATGGCAAACTAGACCCCAGAGGAAGCTAATGGGCACAGATTGGACCAAGGTGCAGAGAGATATGTAGAGCATGGAGCAGCTGAAAGGGAAGAACTGAGGAAATGTAAAATATTTATTAATTATCTTTAATATCTTATAAACGGCCCAAAATACTTCGGAGACAAATAAAGGCTGATTTTTTTAACAGCTTAAGCTGACACTCCCAGTGCCGTACTGAGGGAGCGCTACGTTGTCAGATGTCCCATCTTTCAGATGAGATGTTAAAGCAAGGCCCCATTTGGGTGGGTGTAAAGATCCCATGACACTGCTTCAATGCAGAGTAGGGTAATTTCCCCTGGCGTCTTTACCAATATTTTTCCCTCGACCATCACTTAAAAACAATTTGACTGGTTATTATCACGTTACTGCTTTTGGGATCTTGCTGTGTGCAATTTGGTAGCCACATTTCCTACATGTTTTCAGCTGTGACACCAGCCTCAATAGCTTTTGGGGGACAGGTGTCCAGACTTCCACTGGCCTGAAGAACTGTCTCCGGACATCACCCCTCAATGGCCCAGCCCGAGGTTTAAGGTTATGATCCTTTGTTCTAGTTTCCCATCACAGGAAAGAGATTCTCTCAGTTTACCCTTTCAAGTGTTTTAATGCCCTTAGCGTCTCAGTTAGATCACCCCTTAATCTCCTATACCCAGAAGAATATAAGCAACATTAATGCTATTTATTTTGAAATGCATGGGTGATACATTTAAAGTTTAAAGGGGTTAACTTGTGCTTGACCTATGCAAGGCCTTTTGTGTTGCAGTGTGAGTTTGCAGTGTGAGTGCACAGTTTATGGAAAACATTAAATATGAGCTGCAAACAACCTGTCCTCATCACTTAATCCTTTAGCTGGATATCATTGGCCTGTTCAAAAACCAACCTAGTGGAATCGCTGACAGGGAAACAGTGGCTTGCACTCTGGAGAAAGAAAGGGGAAATTCAGAGGTTTGTAAACAGGCATCGCACTGAGGAAATCATGGGGCAACTTCAAATATTTCGAAAACTGATCTCAGATCGAGATCAGGCTGATGAGGTGAAAGTTAGCGTACTCTCTGGCTGGGAACAGCAAACGGGTTTAGCCACTCTCAGCACTGCTCCCAGTGATGGTGGGCTCAAACCATAACCCTCCTCCTAGCTCACTGCTTGTGGGTGATGAAATTCCTTGGAGCATTCCCCTCTCTGTTGGGGTTCCTGGGGCGGGTACTCCTCTCACCAACATAATCAGGGTGGGTGGCGGGGTTTACAGCAGTGAAATGGGGGATTTCTCTCCCTTTGAATTCTTGCTTCTGAATCCAAACAGAAAGAATGAAAAGAAAGAGAAGCCTGCATTTCTATAGCACCTTTCAAAAAGTGGGATAGCCTGAATTATTTTACAACCAATGAAATACTTTTTGAAGTGTTGTAATGCAGGAAAGGTGACAGGCAATTTGTGCACAGCAAGATCCCACAAACAGTGACGTGATCATAACCTGCTCATTGTTTCCAGTGTTGCCAGATTAATGTATAAATTTTGGGCAGGACATCAGGGGAGAGCCCCTCTAATCTTCCTCATTTGTGGTTGTCAAACTTGTTACATCCGTCTGTGGGGGCAGATGGGGGCCTCGGTTTAACATCTCACCAGAAAGATGGCACTGCCAGGGCAGATTAGGTTTTGGGCTCAAGTCCTTAGAGTGGCACTTGAAGCCATGAGCGTCTGACTCAGGGACAAGGGTGTTGCCATCAGAGGCACATTCAGGCTCTCCTCTGGTGCTGTCAATGGTGGGAGTGACTGAGGTAACTTGGTGTATGGGTTTGCACTGAGCTGGACTGATTGTGCTCCTTGCCTGCCTAACGTATGAACAAACCGACTGTGCGATTCTACCATAGCACCTTAGAGAAGGTTCTAGAAACTGCTGCTCCTGGAATATGTTGTCCTTCTGCTTAGCCAACTTCTCCTCAGCACATGAATTTCTCAGTTTTTCTTTCTCCTTCTCTTTAGAAATGGATTTTCTGCTTAATATTTTGTGCCTAATTAAGAGTCCAGTTGCTAAGAGATGGTGCTCAGCACACAATCAGCTCCGTTCTCACTCTCTCCCTTTTATCCCATTAGTAAACAGGAGTAAGTGTGATCAGTCCCGATGGCAGAACAGACAAGACCCACAGCCAAAGCCAGAAAGGGAATGGCCAGGGAGGGTCGGAGGACAGCAAGGCGACGGAGGGAGCTGCGCGACCCCCAGAGTTCAGAGGCCGAGCAGCTGGAGCAGGAGGGCGACTGGAGTTCTGGCGAGCGGTTCATGATCGAGAAGGTCCATGAGTTCTTCCAAGAATGCGGCGGGGCCGAGAGGGGGTTCATCACCCGGGACGACATGCAGGTGAGAGGGTCTCCACACCATCCACTGACACTTCACTGACCAACTTACCCACAGGGGCCTAAGGGTAGGTTAGAGTTAGGGCTGGCTGTAGTCACTGAGACCTAGAGAATTCCAAAACAATCCTAATTGATATGGAAACATTTAATAAATATGTCAAATTATGTCAATTAGTACATTGGACTAATGATATTACTCTAATGATCAGTTTGGTGATGTAGCGTGTTCAAAATGTGCTAACATCACCACAATGGCCCAGTTCTTCTCTTCACCAATGTCCGATGGACACCCTGAGACTCTTCCTTCCATCTTACTCTACTCGTCTCCATAGTGATCTACTTGTGTGAGGTGCCAGCGGAGCCAATCCTCCCACTGAGCCACACCTCATCATGTTCACACAGGCTTCACTGTGACATGGTGCCAATGACCAATCCAAACCCCTTCCTGAAACCATACCCCACCATAGAATTATACAGCACAGCAAGAGGCCATTCGGCCCATCATGGCTATACCAGATCATTGAAATAGTGATCCAATTAGTTCAATGTTCTTGCTCTTCCTCCATATCCCTGAAAATATCTCCTTTACAACTATATTGTATATCCGTAGCTCTGCTGAAAGTTATTGTGGAATCAACTTCTAATGTCGGCTCAGACAGTGGCATTTCTAACAATTCACTGAATAAAACAATTCTCCTTATCTTCCTGCCTGCTCCTTTTCTCAATTATCTTTACTCAGTGTCCTCTGGTTACTGACCATTCTGCCACTGGAAACAGTTTCTCCTTATTGACTCAATCAAAACCCTTCATGATTTTCAACACCTTGATCAAATTCCCCTTAATGTTCTAATGAGAACAATTCTGCTTCTCCAGTCTCTCCATATTAACTGAAATCCTTCAGCTCAGGTATTCTAATAAATCTCTCCTACACCCTCTCCAGGGCCTTAGCATCCTTAAATTGTGATGTCCACAATTACACACATAACTTTCAACTGGGGCCAAATGGGAGTGAGAGGGGAAAATTTAGCATTTACAGAAAAGTTAACATAGCCTTCCAGCAAACACCAATGGAGGCCAGCTTGATATGATTGCACTGAATCTTACTGCACGCTTTGATATGATTGGATCTTTGTATGTGTGTGTGTGTGTTTCTGTGTGTTTGTATGTGTGTGCGTGTGATTGTGTGTGTTTGTGTGTATGTGTGATTGTGTGTGCGTGGTTGTGTGTGTGCATGTGATTGTGTGTGCATGTGTGTGTGTGTGTGTTTGTGTGTGTGTGTATGTGTGATTGTGTGTGCGTGGTTGTGTGTGTGCATGTGTCTGCATGTGATTGTGTGTGCATGTGTGTGTGTGTGAGTGCGGGTGTGTGTGATTGTGTGTGCGTGGTTGTGTGTGTGCATGTGATTGTGTGTGCATGTGTGTGTGTGTGTTTGTGTGTGTGTGTATGTGTGATTATGTGTGCGTGGTTGTGTGTGTGCATGTGTCTGCATGTGATTGTGTGTGCATGTGTGTGTGTGTGAGTGCGGGTGTGTGTGTGTGTGTGTGTGTGTGGGCATGTGGGTGGGTGTGTGGGTGGGTGAGTGTATGGGTGTGTGTTTATGTGTGATATTACTCTAATGATCAGTTTAGTTATATAGTATGTTCAAACTGTTTGTTATTCTTCTCAGCCTCTGCAAATACATTTCATACACAGTCGTTAAGTTGTGCAGATTTCTAAATTGCACGCGTGTGCATTGTCATTTGTCTGGGTGATGTTCCCTCTCTGGGGACTGTCGTTCCCATGGCACTTCTTGTTTCCGTGGTAACTGTTGTTGTTCCATTTCCGTTGTTGGGGACTGGTGGATCTCTGGGAGTGATGGTTGTTTTGTACTCTGTGCAGCTGGTGAGATCCCATCATCCTGCCCGGCCACCTGCAGTGAAGGAACAGCTTCTCTAGCTGTTAGTTTCTGCTTGCAGTTGTGCCAGCATGTTTTGGTCGCTCACTTTCACCGCATACAATCGAGGTGACATCTGTTCTATGCATGTCCCAGGTTTCCAGGTGGGCTGACTCCTGTAGAGAGCGCTGAAGGCTTATATCCTGATGGGCTTTCCAATGCTCAACTCTGGCCAAAATGCAATTTGGCTTTCTGCCACTTCACCTTGATTTTTTGACTCATGCCTGTTACTATTTCTGGTTTCAGTAGATTTTTGCTATTGGAAGAGTAGTTTGGGTGCAGCGTGACATTAGTCTTTGGACTGGACTACTCGCCATGCCTTCAGTCAGTGTGTTTCTCCACTTGAGGATTGCCCTGTATACTTCTGTGCGAGATCTGCTCAATTTCTTGATGATTCCTTTGGTGATTTTTACTGTACCTCAGCCTTTCCATTCGACTGGGGATAGTGCAGAGATGATGTACAGTGTTGAGTTTCCCAATCCTTTGTGAAGTGGCTGAATTCTTCACTAGTGAACTGAGAGCCATTGTCACTCATCACAATGTCTGAAAGTGTGCTTTCAGGCCTTATACAATCCCACCAGCCATTGTTGAAGTCAGCTGGTTTAACTCCCAGTAGTCAGAATAGTTGCCTATGGTGACAAGACAATCAGTCTGGGATGTCATGCATTATCAATGGCTCTCAAGCTTGTTTAGTTTGGTACCTATTACAAGCACTGTACTGGCCTATGTGGTCTTTAATTTCATTGCTCATGTTTGGCCAGTAGAGTACTTCTCTTGTCTTTCTCAGGCTAGATTCAATTCCTTGGCAGCTTGCATGGATGTGCCTCAGCATCTCTCCTCTCACCTCCTTAGGGATGATGACCCTATCTTCTTTGTACAAGATGCCATCTTGGGCTGTCAATTCATCTCGCTATGCCCAATATGCTCTTGTGACAACAGATGTGTCCTTGATGCTCTCAGGCCATCCTTTCATCACCACCTCTTGCAGCACTTGGAGAGTTGCATCGTGCTGGGTCATTTCCTTGATTTGAGCAAGGTGCCTGTCTGTCAGATTCACTGTCTCTGCCGGGTTGATGACTCCCAGATCATGTCAAGCTGCTGCTTCACACTGAATCTGGAAGATTTCACATTCTGTTGTAGCATCCTCAACTTTCTTCATTGGAAAGGTTCCTCTTGACACCATATCAGTGATGGACATCTGTTTCCCTTGCTTGTATGTGACGTCCAGATATTATCTCTGTAAATGAAGTAACATTCTTTGCAACGCTTTGGAGCAGATAGTAGCAGTCTGAGAAAAATGCTTTGAAGTGGCTGCATTAGGGTTGTTCCAGGACCTGTCTCACTGGTGTCACACTGCAAGGTGACCATCATTGACAACATAGTACTTCAGCACTGGCGTTGTTATCAGTAGTTTTTTGATTTTAGTGAACGCTGTTTCTTGTTCTGTTGCCCAATGCCACTGCATATCCTTGGCAGCGAGCTTACATAATGGCTCACATTCTGTTGGCATGTTCAGGGTTACCAGTCCGAGCTTTGGACTTGCTCCGGCTAAGATGAGGGGCTTTTTGCATATTGTCTATGATTTGGAACACTAGATCTTCCTTCTTGCCATTGCATTTTGCTCTCAGACTAATTTGTCCTCTCGGTATGAGTTTGATACAGCCTCAACCTTATTTTCAAGGGCTTCATTTTTGGATGGCTGTGTTGAACCACTTTGAACAAGAATGTGAAGGTCATGATGTTACATGTTGCAACAGTGTCTATCTGACACTTCATGTTCACTTGATACTCTCCTTCTGTGGTCATCATCCTAACAGTCACAAGCCATTAAACCTGACAGAGCTAACCTGTTGTATCATGTATAGTGCTCCATCAGACTCGTCTGCTGCTATCTCACCAGTGACCATCTGTATAGGTTCTTGTTTTGCTTCTTTCTAGCCAAACACTTTTGTGCAAAACAGTTCAGTTTTTTGCAGTTAAAACACTGCTTTCCCCATGCTGGGCAATCCTTCTTTTCCTTTGTATGATGTCATTAGCAGTACTTGCATCCAGCCATCAAGCCCCTATCTACTCTACTCCCATTTTCCAGCACTTGGCCCATAGCCCTGTGTGCTATGGCGCTTCAAGTGTTAATCTAAACACTTCTTAAATGTAGTGAGGGTTCCTGCCTCTACCACCCCCTCAGGCAGTGTTTTCCAGATTCCAACTACCGTCTGGGTGAAAATTTTTTTCCTCAAATCCTCTCTAAACCTCCTGCCCCTTACCTTAAATCTATGCCGCCTGGTTATTGACACCTCCGCTAAGGGGAAAAGTTTCTTCCTATTTACCCTACCTATGCCCCTCAATGTTGTATACCTCAATCAGATCCCCCTCAGCCTTCTCTGCTCTAAGGAAAACAACCCTAGCCTATCCAGTCTCTCTTCATAGCTGAAACGCTCCAGCCTGGGCAGCATCCTGGTGAATCTCTTCCGCACCCTCTCCAGTGCAATCACATCCTTCCTATAGTGTGACGACCAGAACTGCACACAGTACTCCAGCTGTGTCCTAACCAGCATTTTATACAGCTCCAACATAACCTCCCTGCTCTTATATTCTATGCCTTGGCTAATAAAGGCAAGTATCCCATATGCCTTCTTAACCACTTTATCTACCAGTGCTGCTGCCTTCAGGGATCTATGGACATGTACACCAAGGTCCCTCTAACCCTCTGCACTTTCTAGTGTCCTACCATTCATTGTGTATTCCCCTGCCGTGTTAGTCCCCCCAAAATGCATCACCTCACGCTTCTCAGGATTAAATTCCATTTGCCACTGCACCTGCCCATCTTACCAACACATCTAAGATAAAGGCAAAATACTGCGGATGCTGGAAATCTGAAAAAAAAACAAAAAATGCTGAAAAAACTCAGCAGGTCTGACAGCATCTGTGGAGAGAAAGACAGAGTTAATGTTTCAAATCCGTGGGACTCTTCTTTAGAGTTCTACCATATGACTCTTCTTCAGAGATCTGAAGAACAGTCATACGGACTTGAAACGTTCACTCTGTCTTTCTCTCCACAGATGCTGTCAGGACTGCTGAGTTTTCCCAGCATTTTTTGTTTTTGTTACCAGCCCATCTATATCGTCCTGTAATCTAAGGCTTTCCTCCTCACTATTTATGACACCGCCAATTTTCGTGTCATATGCGAACTTACTGGTCATACATCCCATGTTCATGTCTAAATCATTAATGTACGATACAAACAGCAAGGGTCCCAGCACCGATCCCTGCGGTACACCACCCGTCACAGGTGTGTGGGGGTGTGTGTGTGAGGGTGTATGTGTGAGGGTGTGTGTGTGGGGGTGTGTGGGGGTGTGGGGGTGTGGGGGGGGGTGTGTGTGTGTGTGTGTGTGGGGGGGGGGGGCGTGTGTGTGTGTGTGCCTGTGTGTCTGTGTGTCTGTCGGTGTGTGTGTGGGTGGTGGGTGTATATGGGCGGGTGTGAATTTTACTCCTGTCTCTTGATTTCTCTTTCTGCAGAAGCTTCAAGAGAAGTTTTCTTTCAGTCCTGAGGAGTTAGAGGTGGTGTTCAACAAACTGGATGTTGACGGGAAAGGCTGTCTCACTCCCGAGGTGCTGACCAGGGGCCTGAGTAAGTTGGGATGTCACCTCTTTATGAAATGTCATTAAGTGGGCCTACTGAGTCCTTCACTACACCCAGCCTCAGATAGCAGTGGGGTGTTAGAAGTGGGAGATGGACTCATGGACATGTTTGGCACTCCCAGGATCCCCTGCTGGTGGTCGGGAGTTAGAGCCGATGGGAGTAGGGGAGGTAGATTGCACGCTCCCCGACACTCTGAACAGCAGATCCTCCGAGCAGAGGCCACCGCTGGGCGTGCAGCTTCAGTGAACAGGCTCCAGTGCTGTTTCTGAGGTTTGGGTCCCGTTCAAGCAATCAATAGATTCCCACCGTGCTCAAATTTAACAAAGTTATGAAATCCATTTAAAGTTTCTGGTTGGAACTGGATGCAACACAAACATTCCCTTCATGATAATGGCTGTTCGTACCTCCCACCACCACTGTTACCCTCCTGGGGACGGGGGGACTTCCAACCTCGTAATCACCCCACCCTCTCAGCCATAACACCAGCCAATGGGGGATGTGTGAACGGGGGAGGGGGACAGTGAATGTTGGAAGGGAACAGTGAATACGGGAGGGGGCAGTGAGTGGGTGAGAGGGCAGTGAGTGGGGGAGGAGAACAGTGAATGGGGCAGTGAATGGGGGAAAGGGCCAGTGAGTGGGGGAGGGGACAATGAGTGGGGAGGGTACAGTGAGTAGGTTAGCTGGGGGCAGTGAGCGGGAGAGGGGAGAGTGGGGTTGGAGCCAGTGAGCGGGGAGGGGGTGTGGGGAGACGGTGGGTTGGGGAGGGGGACAGTGAATGTGGGAGGGGGGACAGTAAATGTGGGAGGAGGCAGTGAGTGGGTGAGGGTGCCAGTGAGTGAGGGAGGGGGACTGTGAGTGTGGGAGGCGGGCAGTGAGTTTGGATGTGGTGCAGTGGGTGAGGGAGAGGACAGTGAGCAGGGAAGGGGGACAATGTGAGGGGGTGGGGCCAGTGAGTTTTGGGAGGTGACAGTCAACGGGGAGGGGGACAGTGATGGGGGGAAGGGGACAATGAGCTGTGGAAGGGGACAGTGATTGGGGGAGGGGGACAATAAGTTGTGGAGGGGGACAGTGATTGGGGGAGGAGCGAGTGAGTGGGAGAGGGGGTGGTGAATGGGGGAGTGGTCAGTAAGCAGGGAAAAGTTGACAGTGATTAGGGGAGCAGGACAGAGTGTGCGGGAGGGGGACAGTGAGTGGGGGAGAGGCCAGGGAGTGAGAGAGGGTGTGATGAATGGGGGAGGGGTCAGTGAGCAGGGGAGGAGGACAGTGAGTGGGGGAGGGGGAGAAGGAGGGGGACAGTGAGTGGGGGAGGGGGGCAGTGAGTGAGGGAAGGGTGGTGAATGGGGGAGGGGTCAGTGAGCAGGGGAGGGAGGCAGTGAGTGAGGGAAGGGTGGTGAATGGGAGAGGGGTCAGTGAGCAGGGGAGGGAGGCAGTGAGTGGGGGAGGGGGAAGGTGAGTGGGGGAGGGGTGCAGTGGGCGGGGGGTGTGGGCGGTGATCAGGGGAAGGTGAGTATGAATGGGAGAGGAGCAAGTGTAAGTGGGAAAGGGGACAGCGAAGGGGAGAGAGTTTAATGATGGTTCAGTCATGGATTTTTAATGGAGTTACAAATGGACACCATTTGACTGTGAACATTCTAGATTGTCATGGGGAACTCTTGCAGCTGCCCTCAGTCAGCTGATGGGGCCAGCAGTATGGAGTGATCCCGGTTAGTAAGACAGCTGTCTCTGACTATTGCCCAGCTCACAGCCTGTAAGTCATTATGAGGGCTTCTATTTGTTTCTCCTGATTGTGATTGTTCATAAAGTTTAGACTGAATCACTTGGTTCCAAGTCCACAAAGCTTGGGCTGATCCTACAGGCCTGTCCCCTCATTGGTTTATGTGGAGCTGTTTGGTGCAAGAAGTTTGAACTAAACAATGACTATCAGAGCTTCAATCTCCAGGTCACTTTCTAACTGACCAGAACCAGGGGAGAAATGAGCCACTGTCACAGGATGTTTCAGAATCTCTCTATCAGTCCCAAAGCCTACAGCATCAAGTTGAGGTGGAAGATGAGGAGAAGCAACACTTTTCTGCACTGATGGAGAGACTGGGAGCCAACACAATCTTACAAGAGTAAGTGGATGATTTAGTGATGACACAAGTAGGTTGTCAGGAACTGTCGCTTGGTGTACTATTCGAAGAGAAGCGTGTGTACAGGAGATAAAATGTCTGTTTGCAGACAGACAGACAGACACACGTTGTGCTTGTTTCAGCTAAACAAAATAAATGACAGCCATTCGCTGACTCATTCCACAGGGCAATGCCTTGACCAACCAGGGTCAAGCTCCTTGGTTTAAATTTCAAACAATGCTTGGCAGTTAACTGTCAGTGACCAATAGTGGTACCTTCTTCATGACAATGCCTCTTCCTAACCAATCAGCATTCTCTTCACATACAGTATAAATTGTTGTCTCCCTTTTACATTGGTATCCTTCCAAGAGTCCCAAGGTGTGTGGGATATATCAGAGTGTTACAGTGAGGGGTGTGGGGTGTATCAGAGTGTTACAGCGAGGGGTGTGGGATATATCAGAGTGTTATAGTGAGGGGGGTGTGGGGTGTATCAGAGTGTTACAGCGAGGGGTGTGTGGGATATATCAGAGTGTTATAGTGAGGGGGGTGTGGGGTGTATCAGAGTATTACAGTGAGGGGTGTGTGGGATATATCAGAGTGTTACAGCGAGGGGTGTGCGGGATATATCAGAGTGTTACAGTGAGGGGTGTGCGGGATATATCAGAGTGTTACAGTGAGGGTTGTGGGGTGTATCAGAGTGTTACAGTGAGGGATGTGGGATATATGAGAGTGTTAAAGTGAGGGGTGAGGCAAAAAGCTTAGACATGTCTTTTTTTCAGAAATAATCAACTTCTGTGCTACCAAATGACAATATATATATCAGTGTTACTGTGAGGGGTGTGTGGGATATAGCAGAGTGTTACAGTGAGGGGTGTGGGATATATCAGAGTGTTACAGCGAGGCGTGTGCGGGATATATCAGAGTTTTACAGCGAGGGGTGTGCGGGATATATCAGAGTGTTACAGTGAAGGATGTGGGGTGTATCAGAGTGTTACAGTGAGGGGTGTGGGATTTATCAGTGTTACAGTGAGGGGTGTGGGGTGTATCAGAGTGTTACAGTGAGGGATGTGGGGTGTATCAGAGTGTTACAGTGAGGGGTGTGGGATTTATCAGTGTTACAATGAGGGGTGTGGGGTGTATCAGAGTGTTACAGTGAGGGATGTGGGATACATCAGAGTGTTACAGTGAGGGGTGTGGGATTTATTATAGTGTTACAGTGAGGGGTGTGGGATTTATCAGTGTTACAGTGAGGGGTGTGGGATTATACATTGTTACAGTGAGGGGTGTGGGATTTATTATAGTGTTACAGTGAGGGGTGTGGGATTTATCAGTGTTACAGTGAGGGATGTGGGATATATCAGAGTGTCACAATGAGGGGTGTGTAGGATATATCAGAGTGTTACAGTGAGCGATGCAGGATATATCAGAGTGTCACAATGAGGGGTGTGGGGTGTATCAGAGTGTTACTTTGAGGGATGTGGGGTATATCAGAGTGTTACAGTGAAGGGTGTGGGATTTATCAAAGTGTTACAGTGAGGGGTGTGGGATTTATCAGAGTGTTACAGTGAGGGATGTGGGATTTATCAGTGTTACAGTGAGGGGTGTGGGGTTTATTTGAGTGTTACAGGGAGGGGTGTGGGATATATCAGAGTGTTACAGTGATCGATGTGGGATATATTAGTGTTACAGGGAGGGGTGTGGGGTATATCAGAGTGTTACAGGGAGGGGTGTGGGATATATCAGAGTGTTACAGTGATCGATGTGGGATATATTAGTGTTACAGGGAGGGGTGTGGGGTATATCAGAGTGTTACAGGGAGGGGTGTGGGATTTATTAGTGTTACAATGAGGCATGTGGTCTGACAGCTGCTAATAATTCTGTTCTATCTGTCTCTCCTTCTTGGTTTTTCTCAGTAAGTTGGAGATATGGAAACTGTGGGTCCAACTCCGACGCAGTGAGCCAAACCTGCTTGGCAACCTGGAGGATTTTCTGTCCAAGGTCACCGTTCAAATCCAGGAGGCACAGAGTGAGAAGGAGGATTTAGAACGCACACTGAATAAGTGAGTAGTTCAAACCCAGCATTTGCAGGCGGTCATTTCCAAGATCTTCCTGCTGCCTACACATCTAAACAAGTTATTTGTACACACATTGAATAAGGTTGGATAGTTCAACTGCAGACTTACACAAGTGCACACAAGTCGATGAATGCTAGCCTTTCTCTACAAAGAGTTATCTCAAAGCCTAAAAGGACTGGAATACTGAGGAGAGGAAACAATGCTTCCATAATACATTGCCCTGGCCAGAGTCCACCTGATGGAGTACTTCCTAAATAGGAAAAGTCCTTTACAATAGGAAATAGTGGGAGATCATAAAATCTCATAAAAATTATGTACATAGATCATTAAAATGTCAGGAACGAGGACAGAAAATAATCAAAGAGGTTAATAAGGACAGAAGGAAATAAGAGTGGGTGTTGGCCATTTCACCCTTCAAGCCTGCTCCACCATTGAACATGATCATGGCTGACCCTGTACTCAACTACTTGCACCATCACCACATATTTTACTTTCCTTATTACCAAAAAAATCTATCAAGCTCTGGCTTGAATATACTCTATGACTGAGCATCCACAGCTCTTGAGAATAGAGAATTACAACGATTCTAATTCTTATGAGTGAAGAAATTTCTCCTCATCTCTGTCCCAAATGGCCAAACTCTTATTCTGAAACTGTGACCCCCGTGTTCCAGATTCCCCCAGCAGAAGAAACATTTTCTCCACATCTATCCTGGCAAGCCCCTTAAGAATTTATGTTTCAATGAGATCACCACTCCCCACCACAACTCCCCCCAAACTTCTGCCGAAGGGCCATGAAGGCTCGAAACGTTAACTGATTTCTTCTCCACCGATGCTGCCAGACCTGCTGAGTTTTTCCAGGTAATTCTGTTTTTGTTTTGGATTTCCAGCATCCGCAGTAGCTTTTAGCTTTTTGTTTTTACCAGAGAATATAGGCCTAGTTTACTCAATCTCTTCTCATTGGACAACCCCCCCATCCCAGAAAGCAACCGAATGAACTTTCATTGCATTCTCTCTAGGGCTGGCATGTCCTCCCTTAGGAAAGGAGATTTAAACTACACACAGTAATCTAGGAGCGGCCTCACCAAATACCTGCATAATTATAGGAAGGCTTTTTTCCTCTTTTATTCCAATCCATTTGTTATATAAGATAACATACTATTTACCTTCCTAATTACTTGTGTCAGAAGCAGTTCAGGGAAGGTTTACCAGACTAAAACCAGGAATGGGCGGGTTGTTTTATGAGGAAAGGCTGGACAGACTAGGCTTGTATCCGCTGGAGTTTAGAAGAGTAAGAGGTGGCTTGATTGAAACCTTTAGGATCCTGAGAGGTCTTGACAGGGTGGATGTGGAGAGGATGTTTCCTCTTGTGGGAGAATCTAGAACCAGGGGTCACTGTTTCAAAATGTGGGGTTGCTCATTTAAGACAGAGATGAGGAGAATATTTTTCTCTCAGAGGCTCGTGAGTCTTTGGAACTCCCTTCCTGAAAAGGCGGTGGAAGCAGAGTCTTTGAATATTTTTAAGGCAGAGCTGGATAGATTCCATGTTGACTCTGCTTAATAATATTGTGATTTTTCACATTACCGTGTCCCTAATGATAGTTTCTAGCATTTTGCCTCCTACTGATGTAAGGCCAAATGTCCTATAATCCCCCATTTTCTTTCTCCCTTTTTTCTTAACTTAGCGGGGTTATTTTTTTCTATCTTCCAATCTTTGGAAACTTCTAGAATCTTAAGAAATTCTGGAAGATCAAAATCAATGCATCCACGATCTCTGCAGCCACCTCTTTTGAAACCCTAGGATGCAGGTTGTCAGGTCCAAAGGATTTGTTGCAACTTAGCCCCATTCATTTCTCCAATACTGTTTCTTTCCTTATCCTGACTTTTTTAAATTCCCCACTTGTGTCTCGACTCCTGATTTCCCATTATTTGTGGAATTCTTTTTGTGTCTTCTACTGAGAATGGAACTCTGGCCTTTATATTGAAAGGACTACAATATCGGGGGTTAGAAGTCCCGCTTCAGTTATACAAAGCCCTGGTTAGATCACAGCTGGAGTTAGTGAGAGCAGAAATGGGCACTACATCTCATGAAGGATATATTGACCTTGGAGAGAGTGCAGCTTCAATTTATCTGAAGGATAGCCAGTCTCCAAGAGGAGAGATTACACAATCTCAGATAGTATTCTCTGACATTTAGAAGATCAAGGGGTGATTTGATTTCCAAGATATTAAGGACTAGATGAAAACTATTTCTGGTAGTTGGGAGTCTAGGACTAAAGGACATTATCTAAAAGTTAGAGCCAAGCTTTTTAGGAGTGGAACTCGGAAAGGCGTCTCCAGACAAGCGGTGGTGGAAGTTTGGAACTCGCTTCCCCAAACAGCAATTGATGTTAGGTCAAGTTAAATCAGAGATTGATAGATTGATAGATTTTTGTAACCAAGTGTATTAAGGGGTATGAGGCAAAAGTCAGTATGTGGAGGTAGGTCACAGATCAGCATGACCTCACTGAATGATGGAACAGACTCGAGAGTTAAATGACCCCCTCTTGTTCCTATGTTGAGGACTGCCCAATGCAGTTCCGCTACTTCCCCTGTAGTCTTCCACCCATGGTGGTTGACAGGGCCCTCAACCGTGTCCGGCCCATCTCCCGCACATCCGTCCTCACACCTTCCTCTCCCTCCCAGAACCATGATAGGGTCCCCCTTGTCCTCACTTATCACCCCACCAGCCTCCGCATTCAAAGGATCATCCTCCGCCATTTCCGCCAACTCCAGCATGATGCCACCACCAAAAACATCTTCCCTTCACCCCCATGGCGGCTTTCCGCAAGGATCGTTTGCTCTGGGACACCCGGGTCCACTCCTCCATCACCCCCTACACCTCAACACCCTCCCACAGCACCTTCCCATGCAACCGCAGAATGTGCAACACCTGCCCCTTTACATCCCCTCTCCTCACCGTCCAAGGGCCCAAACACTCCTTTCAGTGAAACTTCACTTGCACTTCCCTCAATTTAGCCTACTGCATTCGTTGCTCCCAATGCGATCTCCTCTACACTGGAGAGACCATCGCAGACTGGGTGACCGCTTTACGGAACACCTTCGGTCTGTCCGCAAGCATGACCCAGACCTCCCTGTCGTTTGCCATTCCAACACACCACCCTGGTCTCATGCCCACATGTCCGTCCTTGGCCTGCTGCATTGTTCCAGTGAAGCTCAATGCAAACTGGAGGAACAGCACCTCAGCTTCCGACTAGGCACTTTACAGTCTTCCGGACTTAATATTGAGTTCAACAATTTCAGATCAGGAACCCTCTCCTTCTTCCCCACCCCCTTTTCTACCCACCTTTTTCCAATGATTTATAATTTTTTTACAACTATTTTTTTTCTTTTCCCTCCTATTTTAAAATTTATTTTGACCTATTGTTTCATCTCCACCTTTTAGCCCATTTCGATCCCTTCCCTTACCCCACCCCCACTAGGGCCATCTGCCACTAGCTTGTCCTGCTTATTACCTTTAATGTCCCCATTAGCACATCCTTTAGCTAATATCACCACCGTCAACACCCTCTTGTCCTTTTGTCTATGACATCTTTGGCAGTCTCTTCTTGGCATCGACATATCACTGGCCTCCTATCGAGCTCTCCTGTCCCACCCCCTTCTACCAGCTTATATTTCATCTCATTTCTATATGTCTTGGTTCTGATGAAGGGTCATATGGACTCGAAACGTCAACTGCATCCGTCTCCGCAGATGCTGTCAGAACTGCTGAGTTTTCCAGGTTTTTTTTTTTTGTTCTAGTTCCCCTACCCTTGCCCTTGGGGTGTGTTTTTGCCTGTGGAAGTGACAGCGTGGAGTGGAAACAGCTCCAAGGAAATTCCCAGCCTTAATTAGGCATCTCCTTTGATTTATTGGTCCTTAATGGAAGCTTCATGGAAAACCACTTGGAAGCATCTCTTTTTGCCTCTGTTTGCTATGCATTATGAAATATTGATGCACCTTACATTGAAGTATGTCACTGGGTCACAAAGACTGGTTCAGTCTATATGGGTGCAATTTTACAGCTCCTTCTGGGAACAGGCTACCAGAGAGGGTGCCTGTAAAATTGGGTGCCATGATAGTGCCATGTTGGTCGCCTAGATGCCTCCACTTGTATTTTACCAGTGGTAGGAGGTGTCAGGTGGGCCAATTGAGATCCTTAAGTGGTCAATTAATTGCTGCCTAAGGGCTCTTCCTGCTGCTGCTGGTATTTTACCAGCAACAGTAGGCCCCCACACCACATGTCAAAGACACCAGGTAAAGCTTGGTACCTTTTAGCAGGCCGAGAGGTATCTCTCCTGTGTGGGCATACTGTACCCAAAGAAGGTGCTCCCCCTCCAATGGCACTCCCTACCCTATGTGTTCAACCCTGTTCTCTTGAACCCAGGCCTCCTCGCTAAGACTTAACTGCGTCGTGACTTCAGACTTACTTTGCTATCTGGCTCCGTCACTCCTTGATTTTGGGGCCTGTCTGTAGTTCCAGATGTGGCCACCACTATTGGTGGCACTGCTGGGACTAGAGACCTTCTAGCCATTTGATTGGATGGTAGTTCTCAGGGGTGGGACATCCTTCCAAATGGGATTGGAAGTCCCGTCTTGAGCCAATGAAGGGCTTGATGGCCGTTAAATCACTGCAGGGTGACCCAGTTTAGTGGATGGGACTCATCTTCGATTTTTCAGCTGGAGGCGAGGTCACTGCCACTGTATGAAATTCTGGCCATACTATGATATCAGAAGTGTGACGAGATTGTGGGTTCGGGAAATAATCTCACCAACCATCCCTGTAACTATCTGCTGGGGTCAATGGAAGAGCAGCTCAAAACTGTGATGTTAAAAACCTAGAGCTCAACATTGGTGAGGCTGCCAAAGGCTGGGTTTCCCCTGCCCAGAACTGATATCTCTTCTTTTGCCTCAGGAGGATGGCAGAACACAACACAGAGGTTCGGAGACTCTATGAAGAGATGGAGCTCCAAATTAACAATGAGAAGGAAAGGATCGAGAGTGAAGTGAGTATTGCCAGCTGCCAGGCCAAGCTTTGAATGAATAAGTGTGGTCTCAGCTCACCTCCAGCCTGAGCAGTTTGCCAAGGCCCAGTATATACCGATATCTAACACATTCATTAAACACATGGGCAGAATTTTACATTTGGTGTGCGGGCACACGCCCGACATGCTGAAACATAAAATGATGCGCAGTTACGTCGGGCGTGCGTCTTGACACCATTGCAAAGCGATATTTCATTCAGCGGGTGTGCGTCGGAGTTGGCTGCGTGCCCACCAATAATTGAAAGACCTATTAAGACCATTAACCAGGTAATTAACCAGTATTTCATGCTGCCCGTCCAACCATACGGTTTTTAGCAAACCTCATCCACGAGCGGGATGAGGTTCCCTGAAGCTATTACAAATTAAATAAAAAGTTTCATCTGAACTTACAAATGTGTCCCATCTCATGTGACACAGTTGTATGAGGGGACATGTTACATTGAATTTTTCTGCTCTTTATCAATTTTTTCAAAGAGTGCTTCAATTCTCCTGAGGCAGCTCCATGCCTCAGGGAGGTTGAAGTGCTCCTTCACGCGCTTGCACAAACTGCGTGCTAGGTCCGGCTCTCCCTCCTCCCCCCACCTGCACAGGTAGTTCAGCGCTACCGCTTGCGATCCCGCCCACTTAAAATCGTGACCGCCCCCACCTGCTCCTGCTCCCGCTGAGCCTGCCAGACGAATGGAAAATCCTGGCCATTGAGTCTGTCTGTCACTGATGCAGATTTGCCATTCAAGCTGGGGGAATGGAAAGGAATGTGGTAACAATAGGGAACAGTATAATCAGGGGGACACTGTCCTCCGCAGGTCTGACCTGGAGCTCCGAAAGCTGTGTTGTCTGCCCGATGCCAAGATTAAAGACTTAAAGACATCTCATCGTAGCTGGAGACGAATTTGGAATGGGAATGGAAGGATCTAGTTGTTGAGGTTGACCTAGGAACCAATGACATAGGTAGAACTTAAAATAATGTTTGCTGAGAGAGTTTGAGCAGTTAGTGTCCAAACTAAAATCCAGAACATCTGGATTGTCACCTGTGCCATGGGACAATTGACATAGGGTCAAACAGGTTGGAGAATTAAAGTGAATGGATCGAACAGCAATGTGGGAAGAAGGGGTTTCAATTCATGGGCAACTGGCACCAGTACCAGGGGAAGAGGGATTGGGATGGGCTCATATAGACAGAACAAATCAAATTAGCAAAAGTAATCTGAAAAATGAGTTTGTAAAATGCTTTTGTGACAGTTTCCGGGAACAATACATTATGGAACCAACGAGGGATGAAGCTATTTTAGCTGCAGCATCGTGCAATGAGGCAGGGTTAATTAGTGATCAGATAGTCAAAGATTCACGGGCAAAAAGTGATCATAATACAACTGAATTCAATATTAAGTTTTAGAGCCACACACTCCAGTGCCAAACAAGAATCTTAAACTTAAACAAATCCAATTACAGAGGTATGAAGGGAGAGCTGGCCAAAGTGGATTGGGAAAATAGACTAAAAGGCATGGTGGTGAATGAAAAGTGGGAAAGATTTAAAGGAACAATTCAAAATATTCAGCAGAACATTCAACATTCCATTAAAAAAAATAAAAAATCAGCAAGAAAGAGCCATTTGTGGCTTACTGGTGAAGTTAAAGACAGTATTAGATTAAAAGAAGATGCTTATATTGCTGCAAAGAATTCTTTAAAATTTATTCTTTCATGGGATGTGGGTATCACTGGCTGGGCCAGTATTTATTGCCCATCCCTAATTACCCTTGAGAAGGTGGTGGTGAGCTGCTTTCATGAGCCACTGCAGTCCCTGTGGTGTAGGTACACCCACTGTGCTGTTAGGAAGGGAGTTCCAGGATTTTGCCCCAGCGACAGTGAAGGAACGGTGATATATTTCCAAGTCAGGATGGCGAGTGGCTTGGAGGGGAATTTCCAGGTGGTGGTGTTTCCACCTATCTGCTGCCCTTGCCCCCCTAGGTGGTAGATGTTGTGGGTTTGGAAGGTGCTGTTGAGTGAGTTGTTGTTGTGCATCTTGTAGATGGTACTCACTGTGTGTTGGTGGTGGAGGGAGTGAATGTTGAAGGTGATGGATGGGATGCCGATCAAGTGGGCTGCTTCATCCTGGATTGTGTCAAACTTTTTAAGTGTTGTTGGAGCTGCACTCATCCTGGCAAGTGGAGAATATCCCATCACACTCCTGACCTGTGCCTTGTAGATGGTGGACAGACTTTGGGGAGTCAGGAGGTAGGCTACTCTCTGCAGAATTCCCAGCATCTGACCTGCTCTTATAGCCACAGTATTTATATGGCCAGTTCAATTTCTGGTCAATGGTAACCCTCAGGATGTTGATAGTGAGGGATTCAGGGATGGTAATGCCATTAAATGTCAAGGGGAGATGGTTAGATTCTCTTTTGTTGGAGATGGTCATTGCCTGGCACTTATGTGGCATGAACGTTACTTGCCACTTATCAGCCCAAGCCTCAAGATTGTCCAGGTCTTGCTGCATTTGGACATGGACTGCTTCAGTATCTGAGGAGTCGCAAATGATGCTGAATATTGTGCAATCATCAGCGAACATCCCCACTTCTGACCTTATGTTGGAAGGTCATTGATGAAGCAGCTGAAGATGGTTGGGCCTAGGCACTACCCTGAGGAACTCAGATGATTGACCTCCAACACCCAAAACAATCTTCCTTTGTGCTACGTATGATTCCAACCAGCAGAGAGTTTTCCCCCTGATTCCAATTTACTCCAGTTTTGCTAGGGCACCTTGATGCCACACTCAGTCAAATGCTGCCTTGATATCAAGGGCAGTCACTCTCACCTCACCTTGGGAGTTCAGCTCTTTTGTCCATGTTTGAACCAAGGCTGTAATGAGGTCAGGAGCTGAGTGGCCCTGGCGGAACCCAAAATGAGCATCATTGAGCAGGTTATTGCTAGGTAAGTGCCACTTGATAGCACTGTTGACGACGCGTTCCATTACTTTGCTGATGATGGAGAGTAAACTGATGGGACGGTAATTGGTCATGTTGCATCTGACCTGCTTTTTGTGTACAGGACATACATGGGCAATTTTCCATCCGGGAAGATGCCAGTGTTGTTGCTGTACTGGAACAGCTTTGCTAGGGCGCGCGGCAAGCTCTGGAGCACAAGTCTTCAGTACTATTGCCGGAATATTGCCAGGGCCCATAGCCTTTGCAGTATCCAGTGCCTTCAGCCATTTCTTGATATCATGTGGAATGAGTCATATTGGCTGAAGACTGGCATCTGTGATGCTGGGACCTCAGGAGGAGGCTGAGATGGATCATCCGCTCGGCACTTCTGGCTAAAGATGATTGAAAATACTTCAGCCTTATCTTTTGCACTGATGCGCTGGGCTCCCCCATCATTAAGGAGGCGGATATATGTGGAGCCTCCTCCTCCTCCTATTAGTTGTTTAATTGTCCACCACTATTTACAACTCAGTGGCAGGACTGCAGAGCTTAGATCTGATCTTAGATTTATCGTGTGTTACTTTCGCTGTTTAGCATGCAAGTTGTCCTGTGCTGTAGCTTCACCAGGTTGATGCCTCATTTATCGGTATACCTGGTGCTGCTCCTGGCATGCCCTCCTGTACTTTTCCTCGAACCAGTGTTGATCCCTTGGCTTGGTGATAATAGTAAAGTGGGGGATATGGTGGGTCATGAGGTTACAGATTGTGGTTGAGTACAATTCTGCTGCTGCTGATGGCCCACAGCGCCTCGTGGTTGCCCAGTCTTGAGTTGCTAGATCTGTTCGAAATCTATACCATTTAGCATGGTAGTAGTGCCACACAACACAATGGAGAGTATCCTCAATGCGAAGATGGGACTTTGTCTCCACAAGGACTGTGCGGTGGTCACTCCTACCGATACCGTCATGGACAGATGCATCTGCGGCAGGTGGATTGTTAAAGACAAGGTCAAGTAGGTCTTTCCCTCTTGTTGGTTCTCTCACCACCTGCTGCAGACCTAGTCAAGCGGCTTTGTCCTTTAGGACTCAGCCAGTAGTGTTGCTACTAAGCCAGTCTTGATTATGGATGTTGAAGTCCCCACCCCCCTTGCCCATGTTTGACTTGATATCCAGAGTCAATGTTGAGGACTCCTAGGGCAACTCATACCTGAATACCACTGGTGGGGCAGGTCATACCCAGGGATGATGATGGTGGTGTCTGGGATATTGTAAGATGTGATTTGTTAGGTATGACAATATCAGACTGTTGGTTGACTAGACTGTAGGACAGCTCTCCCAATTTTGGCACAAACCACCAGATTACCCCCTTAAAGGGCATTAATGAATCAGATGCATGTTTACAACAATTGACAATGATTTGTGATAGCAATTACTGAGGCTTGCTTTTAATTGCAGATTTATTAGTTGAATTTGAATTGTATCAGCTGCCTTGGTGGGATTTGAACCCTTGTCCACACAGCATTAACCAGGGCTTCTGGATTATTATTCCAGTGACATTAACACTACACCACCGTCTCCCCATTTAAGCCGTAGTAAGTCTGAGTTTTGGGAGTGTTTTACTTGCAAATGGTGACCAAAAAGAGAAAAAATAGAATATGAGAACAAACTAGCCATGGATAAGGGGTGGATCATTTAGGACTGAGATGGGGAGAAATTTCTTCAAAAGATTGTTAATCTTTGGAATTGCCTATCCCAGAGGGTTGCGGAAGCTCCATTGTTGAATATATTTAAGGCTGGGCTAGACAGATTTTTGATCTCTCAGGGAATCAAGGGATATGGGGAGCGGGCAGGAAAGTGGAGTTGAGGTAGAAAATCAACCCCTTCCAATGCCCTTCCAAACAGTCTGCCTCCTGAGGTCATGGCCATCAGCGCCTGTCTCCCAGTTGTCAGTGTCCTTATCTGCCATCTTCATATCTATCTTGCCAGTGTCCTTGTAGCAAGAGGTCGTGACCTAGTGGTCAATTCATCATATGGAAGGTTTGATAAATAAATGAGGCACTAATGAGGTTTATAAACCAACTGTCAATTTATTTTGGTATATGTTTCAAAAAAAAGAATCTCATGATTTTTATACCAACTCTTTCTGACTTTGCTTCATGATTTATGAGATGGTGGGGTTAACATTACTGGGATATCAATGAACCAGTTGGGTTTTTCCATCAAGCTGACAGCTTCATAGTCCCCCAGCCTTATTTCCAATTTTTTTTTCAAATTCTCAAACTGCAGTGGTGGGATTTGAGCTCTTCTTCACTGGATTATTAGTTCAGCAGTATATTCACTACACTGCTGTAAACCTGCACTTACAGCTACCATGCACTCCTCCACTAAGGACACATTTCTCTCTGTCCTTTTAGAATATTGTGAAGCTCCACACTCAGAGCCAGGATTTGCAAAAGGAGTTAGACAGCAAACAGGAGGAAGTGAAACATCTGGCTCAGGCACAGACACAGGTAAGCCAGGTGTTAGTCACCTGCCACATGTTAAATAGCCTCCTCCACATGTGCAATGTCTGTCCACCCTGAACTCCTCTTCCTCGAGTTGAAGTCTAGCTGTGGCAAATTGATGAACTGGGAACCACTGAAAAATCTGAAGTGAAGACCAAAGGCATTGACGACACAATGTCTCATCAGCAGCTAGAAGAGAACCAGTGGCTTTTATGGACCTGGCTGAGAATAAGAACATAAGGAATAGGAGCAGGAGTAGGCCATTCGGCTCCTCAAGCCTTCTTCTCCCATTCAAAAAGAATATGGCTGATCTGATCATGGCCTCACCTCCGCTTTCCTGCCTGCCCAATAACCCTCAACTCCCTCATTGATCGAATGTTCTTGACAACCAGAAAACCCAAAACAAAAACGTCGAAAGGAAATCGGTAGAAAATGCCAGGTTAATTAAGAGTGGAAAGAGGAGCTAATGGGGCCTGAATTCATAGAATTATACTAGAAATTTACAGCACAAACCAGGCCATTTGGCCCCTATATGTTGGTGTTTTTGTGTCACACATGCTTCCTCCCGCCTTACTTCACCTAACTTGATCAACATTTTCTTCTATTCCTTTCTCCCTCATGTAGCTTCCCCTGAAATGTATCTATTTTATTCACCTTGACTACTCTGAGTGGGAACAAGTTCCATATTCTACTTCCTTCTGCCAAGGGCAGGATTTTCCTTTTTGGGTCAGGTCAAATAGGGGTTATGGCCCCACACTGTGTGGAAAACAATCCCCTGGAAGTGATTCCCCCCTGAATTGGTCAATTAGTGACCAGAAAAGGGGCCTTGCCATCCCATTAAGGACAGTGAGTGGGCTCTCAAAGCTGGAGGGTCAATAGGAGGCCTTGAGGCACTGGAGGAGATGTAGCCTACAATTCAGGGGACAGAGAGAGGTGCCTCCATTTTGAGTCACCCTTTCTGCACATTATAAACTTCTATTAAAAAATGTCCTTAGCAATCAGGCCAACATTGTGGAGTGGGTGGGCTGCCTGTGACCACAGCTGGAGCTAGTCAGGCAGGGAGGGAAAGCCTGCCTGGAGTACCAGCCACCTCCCCCTCCGGCCTGCCACTGGGAGGCCACTTCCCCCGGCAGATGGTCTAGTTCATGATACCTCAGGGGGCTTGCAGCCCGACTGGAAATCCCAGTTAGCCTCTGACAATGGGAGGCAACAACAAGCCACTCAGTTCAAGGGCAATTAGGGATGGGCAATAATTACTGGCCTTCCCAGAAATGTCCACACCACATGTAAGAATAATACAAAAATAAAACATCCGCCCATTTTGCATTCAACTATTGAAACCAATCAGAAAGTTGTCCTGAGTGAAGCAACATCTGCTTTAAATCCCAATGAATCTAAAGAATTTGTCTTGGATACAAAAACCTGGAGTGAAGTGAGTAAAGAGATAGGAGCAGTGTGGAATATGATTGGAAGAAACTGGAACACAAGTGAAAGAAAAACTCATTAGATCAGGTTCTGGAGATGTGGAGAGAATCTCATTGAGTCCTCTGCTGTAAGAGATTGTTGACATATCAATATACCATGTTAGACTGATTTAGAGGTTGCTGTGTGTAAAATCTTTCTCCCTCCTTTTAGTGTATATTCTGTGATATCTTGTGTGTCAAAAGGTGACGACTGTCATTAAATAGATGAAGCATTCAGATGAAACAGTTCTGCAAGCAGATCCATTATTGTATCTGTGTGAGGTTAGAAATATCTGGTGCGGTAGGGCCACTGGTTTGAGACCACGTGTGCACTAACAAGGTTACTGCACAAGATAAGAGTTCATGATATTGGGGGTAATATATTAGCATAGATAGAGGATTAGCTAACAGGAAAAAGTCAGGATAAATGGGTCTTTTTCAGGTTGGTAAACTGTAGCTAGTGGAGTGCCACAGGGATCAGTGCTGGGCCCTCAACTACTTATGATCCATATTAATGATTTTGATGAAGAGGCTGACTGTATTGTAGCCAAATTGGCTGATGATACAAAGGTAGGTAGGAAAGCAAGTTGTGAAGAGGACGCAGAGTCTGCAAAGGGATATAGACAGGTTAAGTGAGTGGGCAGAAGTTTGGCAGGTGGAGTATAATGTGGGAAAATATGAACTTGTCCACTTTGGCAGGAAGAATAGAAAAGTAGTATATTATTTAAATGGAGAGAGACTGCAGAATGCTGCAGTATAGAGGGATCTGGGTGTCCTTGTACATGAATCACACAAGTCAGCATGCAGGTGCAGCAAGTAGTTAGGAAGGCAATGGAATGTTGGCCTTTGATGCAAAGAGGGATGGAATATAAAAGTAGGAAAGTCTTGCCAAAACTGTACAGGGCATTGATGAGAGCGCACCTGGAACACTGTGTACAGTTTTGGTCTTCTCACTTACGCAAGGATATACTTGCATTGGAAGCAGTTCATAGAAGGTTCACTAGGCTGTTTCTTGGGATGAAGGGATTGTTTTAAGAGGAAAGATTGAGCAGGTTAAGCCTAAACTCACTGGAGTTTAGAAGAACGAGAGGTGACCTTATTGAAACATATAAGATTCTGGAAGGGTTTGACAGGGTAGATGCAGAGAAGATGTTTCCTCTTGTGGAGGGATCTAGAACTAGGGGGCACAATTTAAAAATAAGGGGTCTCTCATTTATGATGGCGGTGAGAGGGAATTTCTTCTCTCAGAGGGTCATTAGTCTTTGGAATTCTCATCCCCAGAGAGCAGTGGATGCTGGGTCATTGAATATATTCAAGACCAAGAAAGACAGGTTTTTGATTGACAAGGGAGTCAAAGGTTATGTGGAACAGGTAAGAAAATGGAGTTAAGGCCACAATCAGATCAGCCATGATCTTATTGGATGATGGAGCAGGCTCAATGGGCCAAATGGCCTACCTCCACTCCTATTTTGTATGAGACACAGAAAGGCCACAGCTCAGATATAGGAAAACCAAAATAATACTTTCAGATATAGCCATGGGCATTGGGGCATAAGATCTAGGTTGTGGAGAGTAATATATATGGCAGGAATCCTCCTTTATCTAGTGGGTAAGCAACAGCTAGAACTGGTGGAAGATGGGTGTCTGACACCAGGAGATTGGGTAATTTCTGTAACAATGGGATCAATTGTGATGAAGGGATTTACTCACCTGAAACCATCGTATGATCCCAAGATCTGAGATAGTGTGTTGTCATCCTGAGGATTATAATCATAGGTTTGTGTGTTCCTCCCTCCCAGGTACAGGCGGAGCTTGTCTCTCTGCGCAGTAAACAGGACGAGGCCATCACTGAGATCGAGATGCTCAAACTGAACAATGAGCAACTGGAGAGTCGGCTGGAGCAGATCCAGCAGGAGCTTCAGGAGGCCCAGGATCGGCTGGTGGCTCAACAGGAGGAAGCAGCTCACCGAGAGGAAAAAGAAGGGTAAGAAGCCCTGTACACACCACACACTGCATACAAACCCATATGCTGCGTGCGCACCCATGCACTGTGTGCATACCCATTTACTGTGTATACCCATGCACAGTGTAAACACCCAGACACTGTGTAAACATCCATACACTGCGTACTGACCCATACACTGTGTACACACCCATCCACTGCGTACACACCCATACACTGCGTACACACCCATACACTGCACACACACCCATACACTGCGTACATACCCATACACTGCGTACACATGCAGACACTGTGTACCAACCCACTCACGGTGTACACTCCCTGCACACTGTGTACACAACCCGCACATTGTGTACACAACCTGTTCGCTCTGTACACACCCTGCACATTGTGTGCATACCCGATACATTGCATACACAGAGGCAGCGTGAACACCGGGCACAGCCTCATACTGTTACAGGCAGTGACTGTGGTTCCCAACCCCTGCAAGACCCTGATGAACAGCAGGAAGAGTGGACCGGGTCTGGGATGTGGGCTTGAGGAGCCGGTGAGTGAGTAAACATAACAATAACAATAATAAATTTATTACAGAGAGCGGGATCAACCTCCCAGCAGTGAGGGACTGTGTTCCAGTGAAGCTGATCCACAGGTAATGAGGAACGGACATAATATGTTTAATTCTATAAATAGACTGCTTCTAAATCATTGGAAATTTATATTGACTTCCAGAAGCATTTGATAAAATTAATTGCGAGAGACTGTGAGCTAAATTTGAACCTTATGAAACGGAGGTAAATTATTGACCTGTGTGAATGGCTGAGTGGCAGGAGACAGAGCGTCGGGACAGGCACTTAAATTGGCAGAATGTGACTAGGAACTGTTGGGGCCTCAGCTATTTACTGTTTTCATTAATGTCTCAGAAGATGGAACAGAAAGTCACATGTCCAAGTTTTCCAATGACACACATATAGGCTGCTGCATGATCAGGTAGGTAGGTTACTAGCCACAGTATAGGAGGGAGACAATTGGTTATTTAGCTCGAGGGGCATCACTCCATGTCAAGCATGGGGCAGGCGAGGAGGCAAGTTCTGAGTCTATCAGCCAGAAAGGGAATCAAACCCACATTGTTGCCCTTATTCTGAACCACACACTAGCCATCTAGCCAGCTGAGCGAACTGGTCCTGTAAGCAGCTTAGGTGGAAGCAAAAAAATTGCAAAAAGTTATTAGTAGATGAAGTGAATGTACAAAACTGTGGCAAATGGATTTACATACAGCTAAGTGTGAGGTCAACAACTTTGGACCTAAAAAGGGTTTCCAGAGTACTTTCTAGATGGTGAAAATCTAATAACAGTGGAGAACCAAATAGCCTTGGGGTCAAACGTCACAGACAGTTAAAGAAAATAATCAAAAAGCCTGGACTTCATTTCTAACAGGCTAGAATACAAGGGGGTAGATGTTATGCTACATCTATACAAAGTCCTAGATGTACCTCAGCTGCAGTACTGTTTTCAGTTAGGAAGGATACATTGGCTTTGGAGGGCGTTCTACTGGAATGCTAGCTGGACTCCAAGAGGTAAATTATGAGGCGAGATTACACAAATTGTGGTTGTATTCCCTGGAATTTGGAAGGTTAAGCAGTGATTCCTGTTTCTATGTTCCTCGAAACTGAAATAATGTTCAATGTAAATGTGATGGAGAAAACATTGTAATTTGGTAGTTTGCATTGCTTAATGTTTGCTTCTGATTTGAATTCGGAGACAAGTACAATCTAGATGATGTTTTATTGAAATGCCTGTTTCCCTGGGAAGTGTAATGTTCATATAAACTCACGGAAGGGACGTACCATTTGAATTCAAAGGACAATTTAAAATCTAAGACCTAACGTTCTGCCTGTTCAGCAGAAATGTGATCTTCTGTTAAGCTTTATATTTCCTGTCCCAACAATAAAAGAGTTCCCAAAACTCAATATGTGTAGAACATTTTAGAAAGAAGGGTTTTGATAGAAGAGCTAGGGTTCTAGCAGGATTAGCTCAAGTGGCAGACTGAGGTAGTGTCATGGAGGGAGAGGCTTCAATGGGAGAGTTGGTGTTCTAGTGGGCTGGGTTTTGGTCAATGTTGGGCTTCTAAAGAAATGAGGTAAATAGTTTTTTGGTAGCACAGAACTTGAGTATTGCTGAAAAAAGAGACACGCAAAGCATTTCGGTGTATGTTCATCAGGACACCACAAGATTACCAGTACAAGGAGAAAACAACAATTTACACTATATGAGAAGAGAGTGTTGATTGGTTGGCAAGTGGACTCTGATTGGTAGACGCGTTGCCATAGAGAATGCACCAGTGATGGTGACCAACAGTTAACTGTCAAGCATTGTTTGAAATTTAAACCAGGCAGCTTGAGCCTGACTGGTCAAGGCAATGCCCTGAGGAATGAATCAGCAAATGGCTGTCACTTATTTTGTTTAGCTGAAACGGGCGCAATGTGTGTACACGTTCTTTCTATCTGTATTAATATATGTAGCTTCCAGTGTACGTAAATGAGCCACACTGTGAGCCTGACTGACAATCTTAAATTGGTTGTAGGTGTAATTCTTAGCACAATGAGGATTATTTAATAAATGTTGTCCAATCGCAGAATCACATCTAATGTTGGACACTGCGCTTTGAGTTTTGCAAGCACGGGTTGGTTGGGTACAGTCTGCACCTTTCCTGTTGCGTACAGCGGCTGGGGCATGCTGTTTGATACGATCCACCAGTCTTTGGGACGTATGGCCTGCATACCTAGCATCACACTGACACTGAAATTCATATACCACATGACTCATTTGTGTAATAGGCAGAACATCTTTCTGGCTTGACAGCAGCATCCTGTTACTGGCGGATATCACTCGTGTTGCTATTGCATTTATAAGTGGAGGATTGTGATATTCCACAAAGGTTCCCAGTGGAGCCCTGGAATGAGCCACTTGCAAAAACATTGAGTGTGGCGGTCACCTTTAGAGCCACTGGCAATGGATGGTCACCCAGTCCATGCGGCGTCAGATCCTCCTGAAGAATGTGGGAGATGTGAACCACCACACGTCTGGACAAGTGAAGGTGTCTACTGCACTGTCTCTCGCTCATCTGCAAGTATGAGAGGCATCTTCGGTACATCCTGGGTCGCGTCAAATGCCTCTATGGAATTAGTACTTCCTCAGTTCCTGGGTCTTGATGTGGCCTCTCTGGCCCATGTTCCTCAGGGTGAGGCTCTTCCCTTTGCCCTGCCTGACAGTGATGGACCCTTCTTTGCCTCCTCAGTTGTATGAAAACCATGAAGAAGGCAGCATTGCCTGCTGCCAGCATTCTTCACTCCTCCTGGTCTCTGTGGGGAGAGTGATTAGAGACATGATTGAACATAACCCTGCAATGATCACCTTCCATTGCCAAATGAGGGATTCATTGTGAAGCGCTTGGGCTGCCCTCATTCCGGGTATCCCATCCCCAGATCCTCCCTTGCAGCTGTAGCACGGGGTCACTGGTAGCTGACTTTTCTCCTCACCACCCCAGGAGTGACAGCACATTGGGGGTTGGATCTGGATGAGTACAGCAAGGCGCTCTGAGCCTGAGTCAGGGCACTGCCAGGCTGCCTCCTTTGGAGTGGACTAGAGCCCAGCCATACACTAATGTAATGACTGTAATTGCTGAGGTGTGTAAAAACTCAACCACTCAGCTGCAATGTGTCGGGGTCTTTGGAGCATTTTGCTTATGCTCTTTAGTTGTTTCCCCTTTACAGTTCGATCCTTCTGACCTTTTCATGTTCCTATGAGAGGGACAAATGGTTATTCAAACCCAATCAACATTTGGCCCCAAGCTGTAATGGATTCTTGCAAGCTAATGCTCACCACGGGCAGAAAATCTTGCTTGGTGGGTGGGTGTGCGCCCGATCTGCTGGAGTGTGCCGGCATCAACGCACAGTCGCATGATAGCTCAGTGAGCGGGCGCGCGCCAGAGCTGGCAGCACACCTGCCAACAATTAAAAGGCCTGTTAAGGCCATTAAATAATCAATTAAATTAAAATTTTCACTGCTCATCCAACCTAACGATTGGCGGGCGAGTGAAAAGGCCAAGCGGCCTTTGCTTATTTTTGGAAACCTCATCCACAGGCGGGAAGAGGTTTCCAAAATCAAATACAAATAAAATAAAAGTTTTACAATTGAATTAATAACATGTCCCTGCTCATGTGACAGAGTCTTGCAAGCTAATGCACAGAGTCACATGAGGGGACATGTTTTATTACTCATTTTCATTTTCTTTATTTTTTAACGATGCTTCATGTCCCTGAGGCAGCTCTGTGCCTCAGGGAGATTATGAAGTGTGCACTCACACACATGCACCAAGTTTGCGCTCACCCCACTCCCCCAGCTTGTACAGGTAGCTCTGAGCACTGCTACTCGCGTTTCACGCTGGGCGGTCCTTAATTGGCCCGCCAGCATGAAATCGCGGTCCAGTGCTGATCATGGGCAGTGGTTGGCTCCCCGACCGCTTCTGCCCGCCAAGCCTGCCCTCCAAGGGCAAAATTCTGCCCCATGTGTTAAGGTGCCCAAATCCTTCAATTGACATTTTGAGTCTTCCTAACATGTCTCAGCTGAGCCTTGCTCTCCATGTCCTGAAGCGGTAATTATTAGGGTGCCCCTCCAATCGGCCTAAAAGTGGAGTAGTTGCCTCCTCCTCCAAGCCCTCAAACCCCTGCCCTGGCAATATTTTTCCAAGTTTATTTTTCAACTGTGTCTTTACATCGGCTGTCGAAATGGTGCTGCTCCATTTCTATTGTGAGAGCAGCTTCCAATCCACCCCCGTCAACTCCCCCACCACCACCCCCCCACACCCCCAAACCGCACAGCCCTCCCTGTCACCACCCAAGTCCCTCCTATCGTCCTGGAAGAACATCATGTTCAAATTTCCCTCCCTCCGACCACTCTCCTTCCTCCCCCTCTAACCCTGGAGCCCATCGTTATTCTTGTAGACATCCCTGCCCTCCCTGAACCATTTTCTGTGGATGTCCCCATGTCACCCTGACCCCTCCCCATCTTGAGATCCTAAGTATAATGTACTACAAGGACCCCCCTCCATGAGACCATCGAATGCCCCCCACCTTACCTACCAGTTCCCCATCTACAGGCTGCAGATGCCTCCTCCAACTGTGACTGTGCCACCTGCTGCCCAGTACCAAGCCGGTAACCCCCAGGACCCTAATGTGTGAGGGACTGCCCACACCCTGCCTGCCATGCTGTGCATGACTGTCACAACACAGACAGGCCCTCCCCCTCCCTGGGACCAAGACATGTGTGCCAGGCATAGCCTTACAGCATGGTGCACACTGTCCCAGCACTGCCTTTAATTTCTGGCCCTGTCTACATGCTATACACTGCCCTGGGACTGCCTTACACTAATGCTCCCTCTTCCTTTAAATCTCGCGCCCCCCCGGCACCCCCCAAGCCCCAGTCATGTGTCTCTGTCCACCCCTTCCCTCCTGTGCTCCAGTCACCCCCACCGACCGACCCTGAGTCAAGCACCTGCCTTCCAGTCCCTCACCCTCCTTCCCTGCTTCCCATCCCTTCCCCTAGTCTTGCCTGAGCAGCCTTGGCCTGGAATCGGAGGTGCTGGGAGGGCAGTGCAGTGAAAGGTAGGTGAACGCTGCACGTACAAACCCCCAAAGTTGTGAGTGAGATGCAGGTCGCCAGGTACATGCCACTTGTATTGGTCGTAAATCAGACTAGTCTAATTACCCACCAGTGGGGCAATTAGATTTGGAGTGCGAACGTGATTCCAGGGAGCTGGGTTTTTAATGAGCATTCATGAGATGCAAATGGATGCGAATGAAGTTCCTGACATGGAGCAGCGGGAAACTCAACCTGCCATGAAAAGCAAGTGGGGGAAAGTGCAAACTTTCCCTGCTAGCGGAAAACTGATTTTTGGCTGCACACCGAATTTCCGGTCCGACCCGTCACAATTTCCATAGCATCCCTGTGGCGGGGCAGATGAACAACCTCATGATATATAGAAACATAGAAACTAGGAGCAGGAGTAGGTCATCCGGCCCTGCGAGCCTGCTCCGCCATTCAATATGATCATGACTGATCCTCTAAGTCAATGCCATATGCTCGCTCTCTCCCCATACCTCTTGACGTCTTTAGAGTCTAGAAATCTATTTCTTTCTTAAATATATTCAGTGACTTGTCCTCCACAGTCTTCTGTGGTAGAGAATTCCACAGGTTCATCACCCTCTGAGTGAAGAAGTTTCTCCTCATCTCAGTCCTAAATGGCCTACCCCGGATCCTGAGACTGTGACCCCTTGTTCTAGAGCCCCCAGCCAGAGGAAATATCATCCCTGCATCCAGTCTGTCCAGCCCCTTTGGAATTTTATATGTTTCAATGAGATCCCCTCTCATTCTTCTAAACTCCATTGAATACAGGCTACAGGCCTAGTCAACACAATCTCTCCTCATATGATAATCCTGCTATCCCAGAAATCAGTCTGGTGAATCTTCGCTGCACTCCCTCTATGGCAAGTGTATCCTTTCTTAGGTAAGGAGATGAAAACTGCACACAATACTCCAGGTGTGGTCTCACCAAGGCCCTGTATAGCTGCAGTAAGACATCCTTGCTCCTGTACTCAAGTCCTCTCGCAATGGAAGGCCAACATACCATTTACCTTCCCAACTGTTTGCTGCACCTGCATGCTTGCTTTCAGTGATTGGTGTACAAGGACACCCAGGTCTCTTTGTACATTAACATTTCCCAATCTATCACCATTGAAATAATACTCTGCCATTCTGTTTTTCCTATTGAAGTGGATAACTTCACACTTGCCCATGTTATACTGCACCTGCCATGTATTTGCCCACTCGCTCAACTTGTCTAAATCACCTTGAAACCTCCCAACACCCTCCTCACCACTCACATTCCCACCAAGTTTTGTGTCATCAGTAAACTTGGAAATATTACATTTGGTTCCCTAATCCAACTTATTGATATATGTTATGAATAGCTGGGGTTCAAGCACTGATCCCTCCAGTACTGCACTAGTCACTACCTGCCACTCTGAAAAATACCCATTTATTCCTACTCTCTGTTTCCAGTCTGCTAACCAATCCATGCCAATATATTACCCCCAATCCCATCTGCTTTAATTTTGCACACTAACCTCTTATGTGGGACTTTATTAAAAGCTTTCTGAAATTCCAAATACACCACATCCACTGGTTCTCCCTTATCTATTCAGCTAGTTACATTCTCAAAAACTCCAGTAGGTTTGTCAAACATGATTTCACTTTCATAAACCCATGTTGACTTTGTCTAATCCCACTGGATATTTTCTAAGTGTCCTGTTATCACATCCTTTATAATAGACTCTAGCATTTTCCCCACTCTGATGTTAGGTTAACAGGTCTGTCATTCCCTGTTTTCTCCCGCCTTCCTTTTTTAAATGGTGGGGTTACATTTGCCACCCTCCAATTTACTGGGACTGTTCCAGAATCTACAGAATTTTGGAAGATGACAACCAACACATCCAGTGTTATGGGTGTCCTGTATAAGTATCAATGACATATGTAGAAAGAGGGCCTCAGGAAGATTTTAGGGAGCTAGGAATGAGGTTATTAAGCAGGTCCTCAAAGACAGTAATCTCCAGATTACTCCTGGTGCCATGCTTTAGTAAGTATAGGAAAATAGGAGGATAGGCCAGATGACTGTGTGGCTAGGGAGATGGTGCAGGAGGTAGGGTGCTAGATGCCTGGGACATTGAGACTCGTTCTGGGGGATGTGGGACATAGGACAAACCAGACTGGTTGCATCTCAACAGAGCTAGGACCAATGTCCTAGCGGGGTGCTTTGCTAGTGTTGTCGGTGAGGGTTTAAACTGACCTGGCAGGAGGATGGGAACTGGGATATAGTATATAGTACAAGGAGCACAAAGGGTTAAGAGAAGCAAATAGTACTAGAGTAAGAAATAAGGAAGTATTAGGTGGAGTCAGATGAGGAGGAAATACAGTAAGATCTAATTCAGATTTACAGTGCCTATATGTAAATGAACAGAGTGTGGTAAATAAGGTTAGTGAGCTTCAGGCACACGTAGCCACGTGGCAATATGATGATGTTGCAATAATGGAGACCTGGCTCAAAAAGGACTATTAAATGTAGAATCATAGAATGGTTTCAGCACAGAAGGAGGCCATTCAGCCCATTGTGTCCATGCCTGCTCTCTGTAAAAGCAACTCAGCTAGTCCCATGCCTCCACATTTTCCCTGTAGCACTGCAAATATTTTCTCTTCAGTTAATTATCCAATTCCCTTTTGAAAATCTCCAATAGACTCTCAGGCAATGCATTCCAAATCCTAACCACTTATTATGTAAAAATGTTTCTCCTCATGTCACCGTTGGTTCTTTTGCCAATCATCTTCAACTGTGTCCTCTGGTTCGCATTCCTCCCACCAATGGGAACAGCTGCTCCCTATCTGCTCTGTCCAGACCCCTCGTGATTTTGAACATCTCTATTAAATCTTCTCTCAGCCTTCTCTTCTCCAAGGAGAACAGTCCCAGCTTCTCCAATTTATCTACATAGCTGAAGTCCCTCATCCCTGGAACCATTCTCGTGAATCTTTTCTGCACTCTTTCCAGCATCTTCACATCCTTCCAAAAGAGTGTCCAGAATTGGATGCAATACTCCAGCTGAGGCTGAACGAGTGTTTTATAACGTTCGCCATAACGTCCTTGATTTTGTACTCAGTGCCTCTATTAATAAAGCCCAGGATATGCCTCTTTAACCAACCCCTCAGTCTATCCTGCCACCTTCAGCAATTTATGTACGTAGACACATGGGTCTCTCTGCTCCTGCACCCCCGTCAAATAATATCCTTTATTTTATATTGCCTCTCATTGTCCTTCCTATCAAAATTAATCACTTCACACTTCTCTGCATTAAATTCATTTTCTCCTTGGCCGCCCATTCCACCTGTGTCTGTTTCCTCTTGAAGTCTATCACTATCCAGCTTCACAATACTTCCAAGTTTTGTACCAGCTGCAAATTTTGAAAATGTCCCCTGCACACCAAGACCTAGGTCATTAATATATATCAGGAAAGGAAGGAATCCTAACACCAACCCTGGGGAACTCCACTCTAAACCTTCCCCTAGTCCAAAAAACAACCGTTCACCACTGCTCTCTGTTCCCTGTCACTGACCTAATTCCATATCAATAGCTATATTGTTCTTAGCTCTAACCAAATAGATTCTGTCCTTGAACCCTCTGGGGCATCCTGCTCTCCAATGCCATAATATCATCCTTAATCAATTGTTGTCACTGTCCCTTTTGTTTCTCTGTGGGATCCACCTGATAATGAAGTAATCTCTAGTGTTTCTTAACTATAAGCAAATAACCTCTATCTTTGGCTGATCCAGCAGCACTGTAATATTTCCCTTAATCATTCTTGCCACCCCTCCTCCTTTCTTTCCTCCTCTATCTTTCCTGAATACCTTATTTCCCGGGAGCTGGGACCAATGTCCTTGCAGTGTGGTTTGCTAATGTTATTGGGGACGGTTTAAACTAAGTAGGGGGATGGGTACCAGGAGGTAATGTTAGAGACAGAGAAACAAGATGCACAGAGAATTGTGAGAGATAGCACTAGAGTAAGAAATAGTAAGGTATTAGGTGGGGTCAGAGTAAGAGAGAATGCAATAAGGTCTAAATTACATTTATAGTGCGTGTATGTAAAAGGTCATGAAACATGGTAAATAAGATTGGTGAACTGCAGGTCATGGTGATAATAGAAATCTGGCTCAAAAAAGGGCAGGACTGGGAACTAAATGTTCCTGGATACAAGGTGTTCAGGAAAGATAGGGAAGGAAATAAGGCAGTATTGATTAAGGATGATATTATGGCATTGGAGAGCAGGATGCCCTAGAGGGTTCAAGGACAGAATCTATCTGGTTAGAGCTAAGAACAATATAGCTATAATTACACTACTGGGTGTATTCTACAGGCTACCAGCTAGTGGGAAAGATGCAGAGGAACAAATTTCCAAGGAAATTACAGAGGTTGTAAGAACTATAGAGTAGGTAAAATGGGGGACTTTAATTACCTGAATATAAACTGTGATAGTAATACGGCAAGAGTTTCAAGGGTGTATTCAGGAGAATTTTCTACATCAGTGGGTCTCCAGTCCAATGATGAAAGAGGCATTGCTGGATCTGGTTCTGGGGAATGAAGTAGGTCAAGGCAATCAATTGTCAGTAGGGGAACAGTGATCATAATATCATAAGGTTTAGATTAACTATGGAAAATAAAAACAAACAACCAGAGTAAAAGAAATTCACTGTGGGAAGGACCAATTTCAATGGAGTAGGAATGGATCAGTCCCAGATAAGTTGAAATCAAATATTGGCAGACAAATTGTAACTGAACAATGGGCTGCCTTAAAAAAGGAAATAGTTTGGGTAGAGTCACACTACATTCCCAAGAGGGGGAAAGGTAGGAGACACAAATCCAAAGCTCCCTGAATGAAGAAGGAGTCAGAGAGTAAGATAAAGCTGAAAGAGAGTATGTATGACAGATGACAGGTGGACAATGCAGTTGAAATTCAGGCTGAATATAGAAGGTTCCAAGGGAAAGTGAAAAAAGAAATATGAGCAGCAAAGGGAAAGTATGAGAAGAAATTGGCAGCTAACATCAAATGAAATCTAAATGTCTTCTTAGAGAAGAAATGACTGAGAGGAGATTTGCTAGGCATATTCAAAATCCTGTGAACTCACTGTCTCACACAGTCTCACATCTCCATCTGGCCTCATCTCCTCTGGAGTCTGCCTCTTCAGTCCTCATCATCTTGAGGCCACTTGCACAGATCAACATGTGCCCCCGCATGGGATACCCCCATTACTCAGTACAGCATCACCCTGCAGCCTCTTCCGTTGCCTGAGGCCACTTCTCCTCCTTCCCCAACCAAGCCCTAGCCCTGCAGCTGTTGAAAAGCCACCCACGCCTTATGGCTGATCTGGTAGGTGGAGACCTGCCCGTGAGCCCCTCTAAAAGTGATGTGGTGCTGTCTGTGAAGCCTGGTGCTGATGACCATGAGTGCTGCCCGAAGCAAGGTAGGCAAACAAACCTCAAAGTCCTGAGTGAAGTGCAGCCCACAAGGTGCATGTTGCTTATGTACAGCTGTGAAACACATTGGCGTCCAATTGATCCAAAGAGGGGGGGATGATTCCGGTGAGCAGGGCTTATAATGAGATTCTAAAATATTGAAATTAGGTTCCCAACATGTGGCGGCAGAAAACACGGCCCACCATTGACAGGTGGAGCAGATGATCGCAAACTGGTTTTACGACGGCATAAAACTGATTTTTGGTCTTCTCGTCATATTGTCCACTCACGCCCGCCATGACGACTGATGCCAATGGGACCGGGCGATTCTGCCCAATTATTCTATTCTAGAAGGTCTAGAGTTGTGGATTTTGAAGACCAGGTTTCTAATGTTCTGACATTTTATAAGTTCTCATATTCTTAACTTCTAATATAAACTGTAGTTTTTCTGGAGAACATGACTTCACCCATCTTGAATGTGGATAAGGTGTGAGCTCTATGGAACAGAACAACTACTGAAGCAACATGTCTTCAAATGAGAATGACAGCCATTGAGTGGATGGTAACTGTGGATTAAGGGATTGTGCATTAGCTGCCTTATTTTTTATAATCACTGGTTCTCCATTTCAGATAGAGGTCAGGCAGAGATGGGATTCTGACACCAGCCAGGGTGATGTATGGCCAATGTGGTAAGTGACTTATCTCTCCCATCTAGAACCCTTCAGCCCCCAACACCATCTCATACCACTCAACCAGAGCTTAACATGGCTGTTGCATAATGGAAGCCAACTGCTGTTAGATTCTAACTGATTCAAATGAGAAGCAAAGTATCTTGAAAGATATATTTATATAAATATTTATTTTATATATATATATATATATATATCTAATATATATTCTCAAGTCCCTTGAGGATCTTTGCTATTTTCTCTTTTGCCTTTGCTCAATCAATCAATCTCAATAGTACAAACTCCAATTGTTCCCCAGTATCCATAGCCTTTTGAGGGGGAGTGAATTCCAGATTTTCACTACTGTTTGTGTGGAAATGTTCTTCCTGATTTCACTCCTCTTCATACTGGCTTTCGTTTTAAGATAATGTTCTCTCTTTCTTGATTTCCCACCAAATTTTTTCTCTATTCACCTGCTCAAATTCCTTAAACACCTCAATCCTCAACCTTCCAAAACTCAAAGGAATGCAAACAAATTCATGCAACCTGTTCTCATTATTTAAACCCTGGTGACGTGATTGCTGTCCTCGGACTAATGCAGTGTCCTTTTGTTTTTCACATTACACCCATTCAACAGGCATCAGAGCAATTGGGAGAGTGCGGGTCACGTGAGCCGCATCATCTCGATTGAAGAAGAACCCCTGCCGCAGCAGGCCCAGGAGGATTTTGGGATACAAAGTTCAAGGGTTACCAGACAAGAAGTCGATATGAGCACAGTTAAAGATGGAGAGGCTGTCTTTGAAGAAAAGGAAGAGGCCTTGTGGAGTGTTGGAGCAGCAGGTCCAACAGAACAGGTAACCATTGCTGGCCAGCAGCTTCCTCTTTAGTTGGACCAAACAGAGGGGCTCATTCTCTTACTCATCATCCCACAGAAGCCTCAGCCATCAGCTGTCTGCCTAGCCCTGGCCTCTTCCTCAATATTAATCGCTCTACCACAGGTGTCCACGCCTTCAGTTGCTTTGGCCCCAAGTTCTGGAACTCCCCCCCTGAATCTCATGCCTCACTAACTTTCTTTTTGTAATAAACTTGGTGTACCAGACAGGTTTCTTATTAGAAACAGTAAATTTTATTTACAGAGTCCCTGATGAAGCTAGATGCTTGTATCAGGTCTATGACTGGAAAGCTCTGCCCCTAAGATTACCCGTGCTTAGGGCTGATTCAGTGGCACAATCATAATCCCTAAAACAGTATGAAAGGTTTTACCCACAATCACTACATTCCTCCCCCTTTATTTTTTTTCACATCTCTTATTTACAAGAATATCTTAATCCAGATCACATACATATACACACAGTTCATGCAATTATAGATTAAGTCTTTGAAGTGGTTTTCTAATTCGGGTAGAGCGATGTAGCTCTATGATTTGAGATTCTATCATTGGATTGACTGGACCAGGAACTGCAGCATCAGGGACATCCTTAGACAATGGCAGGTCAGAATTATTTACTTCGACAGAGACATCAGGTGTGTCTATTCTATGTCGATCTGGCACCTCAGGGATCAAAGGTTTGACTTCAATGTCAGGTAGAGTAACTGGTTGTTGAAGTGTCTCTCTACTTCTTAGATGATCCACATGTTTTCGAACAATCCAGTTTTCCACTTCCATTTGGAATGACAAAGGTCCTGTTTCAGAGACAATTATACCATTGCTATTGGGCCTCCCACCTCCCTGGTCCACGCACCATCCTTAATTGCACAGGGCTGCTGGAGGTACCCTGCTTCATTAGTGGCTTCCAGCAATATCATGAGTGACCTGACTTCTGGGTCCTCAAGCCAGAGTTGAAACCAGGTGAGGATTGTGACCCAGCAGGGAAAATTCAGCTCACTGTGAGTCAAAAAACTAAATGAGTTTATTGCGGAGTGAGATGGAGAGGCTGAAAGAAAGAGAGAGCGAGAGAAAGGCAGGGATACCAGAGAAGAGAGAGAAGGAGATAGAATGACAGACTGAGAGAACCATAGAATGAGGGAGGTTCAGAGAGACGGTTTACAGTACACTTTTTATCAAGATTACATTTTCATTGATTATTGAAAGTGGTCGCTTTGTGTGTTCCTCTCTCCCAGGTACAGGCGGAGCTTGACTCTCTGCGCAGTAAACAGGACGAGGCCATCACTGAGAACGAGATGCTCAAACTGACCAATCAGCAGCTGGAGAGTCGGCTGGAGCAGATCCAACAGGAGCTTCAGGAGGCCCAGGATCGGCTGGTGGCTCGACAAGAGGAAGCAGCTCACCGAGAGGAGAAAGAAGGGTAAGAAACCCTGTATGCACCTCACACTGTGTACACACCCTTTATACTGTGTGCACACCCCATACTGTGTACACCCCAAATATTGTGTACACAGCCCATGTACTGTGTACACACCCTGCACACTGTGTACACATCCCATACACCACCCTCCACACACTATGTACACAGTCCGCAGTTTGCAAAGACATCCTGTGTGTTGTGTACACACCCTGCACACTGTGTCTACACCCCACACACTGTGCACATACCCTGAACACTGCATACAAATTCCACATGCAGTGCACACACTACAAAAACTGTGTATGCACCTCACATACTGCGTACACACCCCACTTGCTGGATACACAGCCCTCACACTGCTTATACAACCTGCACATGGTGTACACATGGCATGCACTGTTTATACATCCCACACACAGTGTACACAATGCACACACTGCTTATACAAACTGTACAGTGTACACACCCCACACACTGCTTATACACCCCCCACAGTGTACACACCGCATACGCAACTTATACACCCCGCACACAGTGTACACAACACACACACAGCTTATACACCACATACACAGTGTACACACCCCATGCATTGCGTACACACCCCACATTGCTGACATATTCCGCACAAAATGTACACATCGCACACAATGCTTATACACCCTGCACACAGTGTACACACCCCACACACTGCTTAAACACCCTGCACACAGTGTGCACACCCCACACACTGCTTATATACCCCACACACTGTGTATACAACATATACACTGTTTATACACCCCGCACACATTTTACACACCGCACGTGCTGCTTATACACCCCACACACAATGGACACACCCCACACGCTACTTATACACCCCACACACAGCGAACACATCACATAAACTGCTTATACACCACACACACAGTGTACATATCGCACACAATGCTTTTACACCCTGCACACAGTATGCACACCACACACGCTGCTTATACACACCGCACACACTGCATATATACCCCACACACAGTGTACATACCACACACACTGTTTATACACCTCATACACAGTGTACACACCCCACACGCTGCTTATACACCCTGCATACATTGTACACACTGCACACAATGCTTATACACCCTGCACACATTATACACACCGCACACAATGCTTATACACACCGCACAGTGTACATGCCCCACACATTGTTTACACACCTTGCTGTGTCACACCGCACACACTGCATATACACCCCACACACAGTGTACACACCCCACACATTGCTTATGCACCCCACACAGTGTATACACCCCACACAGTGTACACACCCCACACACAGTGTACACACCCCACACACAGTGTACACACCCCACACATTGCTTATACACCCCACACACAGTGTACACACCCCACACACAGTGTACACACCCCACACACAGTGTACACACCCCACACACAGTGTATACACCTCACACACAGTGTACACACCCCACACACAGTGTACACACCCCACACACAGTGTACACACCCCACACACAGTGTACACACCCCACACACAGTGTACACACCCCACACACAGTGTACACACCCCACACACAGTGTATACACCCCACACACAGTGTACACACCCCACACACAGTGTACACACCCCACACACAGTGTACACACCCCACACACAGTGTATACACCCCACACACAGTGTACACACCCCACATTGTCAGGCTCAGCCTCACGCTGATACAGTGAATGCAGTTCCCAAACCCAGGAAATTCCTGATGAACAGCGGGAACATGGAACCTGGTCTGGGATTTGGGATTGAGGTGCCGGTAAGTGGGGAAATCTAACAATAAATGTCTCCAGTAAGCCTTTTCTCTGTCTCTGTCACTGTCACTGACTGTTGGATCTTGTAGATCCCCACCACACGCTTGTTGTAAGTGGTGGCTGAGTTGGTGCTATAGATAGAGTTGATCAGCAGACACGTCTTAGGTGGAAAACATTATGTTTATTTACAAAGGTGCTCAGCAGCAACTACATGTGCTTTCACTTCAAACCCTATCTCCATACTACTGACTACTAACTACAGAGGCAGCCTGCGCTACTCTTCTATTGATTACTAAAGATCATGTGATTTTCCTTAACAGCATTCTTCTTAAAGGTATATTACACATTAGATTAAAGCATAATTACCATATCCCTCCCACTTTACTCGGATATACATTTTATATTTATAAGTACAATTTTCTCAAGATAGCAAATTATTTACACTGGTAAGTAATTTACACATTCAATCTTTCTGGGGGTTTCCATATGTGTGTAGGTTGTCTCAGCTCTTCAGCTTCACATTCTTTGTCAGGAACCTCCTTTCCCAGAGTTGTCTGAACATCAGGTGCTTCTGTGGGCACCTGCAGACCTGTATCCTCAACTCTTGCAGGCACATCAGACACATCAGAAACACCAAACATGTCTGTACTGGGTTGAGTTCTCTCAACAGGAAACGTTGACCTGGTCGTGAACACTGGTGGAATCATCTCTTTGTGATTTTTTTCTCTCTTCCTTAGATAATCCACATGTCTCCCTATGACTCGGCCTTCCACCTCCACGTGGTAAGATAGAGGTCCAGTCACTGCACTTATTTCACCTGGTAACCACTTTGGTCCTTCTCCAACGTTCTCCACTGATACAGTCTCTCCCACAGTAAATTTCCTCTCATGACTATGCCAGTTGTGTCTAATTTTCTGGCTTCCCTGACTCCTTTTGACCTTCCCCTCTAAATTCGGCATTATTAAGCTCAATCTTGTCCTGAGATGGCGTTTCAACAATAACTCTGTAAGTGTGATACCTGTTGTTGTGTGAGGGGTAGTCTTGTAATGAAAAAGAAAGCATGCTAGCTTGGTTGCGAAGCAATCTCCAGTTAACTTTCTCATGTCTGTCTTGAATGTTTGAACTGCCCTTTCGGCCAGTCCGTTTGAGGGAGAGTGGTACCAGTGCAGTTTTCACATGAGTGACACGGTTGAGGCTGATAAAACGTTGAAACTCAGCACTCGTAAATGCTGTGCCATTATCAGAAATGACTACTCCTGGTAGTCCGTGAATGGCAAAACTCTGAAGTAGTTTCTCAATTGTAGCAGAAGATGTTGGTGACTTCACCTCATTTATGTCCATCCATTTTGAGTGGGCATCGACAATGAGCAGAAACATTGTTCCCATAAAAGGTCCCACATAGTTAATATGTAATCGCACCCATGGCCTTCCTGGCCACTCCCAAGGGTGTAACGGAGCTGTTGGAGGTAACTTTTGTAGTTGCTGACACTGTATACAATTCTTCACTAAGCTCTCTATTTCTCCATCCATCCCAGGCCACCATAGATAGCTGCGTGCTATGGTCTCCATTCGGGAAATACCTGGATGTGCACGGTGTAGCTCAATTAAAAGTGGCTCTCTTTCCTTTGGAGGAACTATCACTTGCGCCCCCCACAATAAGATGCCACCCTGGCTGGATATTTCATGTCTTCTTTGAAGTACGATTTCATTTCATCAGGTGCAGGCTCGTGAGACTAGCCATGAAGCACTTGTTCTCGTACTTGAGATAGGACTGGGTCCCAACTTGTCCATTGTTTGATCTGTCAAGCACATACCAGAGAGGAATCTAAGAAATTTAGTAGTAAAACAAGTTACTCTGGAACTGGGATTTGCTCATCATTTTCTTGTAAAGGCAAATGACTGAGGGCATCGGTGTCTGCAATTTGATTTCCAGGTCTATGTACAAAAGTATATTCATATGCTGCCAGGATTAAAGTCTTATTTGTGTCTTCTTTCTATGTGCTTTCTTCTTTCTAGCACAAACTTTAATCCCGACATTCTTTTCAACTTCCATATTGGCCAGACTAACCTCAGACGTAAGCTCGACTTGAGTGAGCTCAGTGGTCAAGTCTCCCAAAATGTCATTATCTGTCTGCTTCCTAGAAAATTCTGCCACTTTTGCTTCCAAAGCCTCTTTGGCTTCATGCAGCTCATTCTTCAGCTCTTGTGTCTCTTTTTTGTATTTGTTTGTTGCCTCCTGGAAAATTGAGCATTGTTGTGTCTTATCTGCCAACTCATTCTTCAGTTTGTTCAGAGAGGTGCTGAATTCTTTCTGTTTCTCTTCATACTTTTTCAGAGGCACAAACTTTGACCTGAGGGAATCTTGTCATGTGTGAAGGTCTTTCAACAGGTTTTCTTTTTCCCTTCGGAGGTTGCTCACCTCGTCTCGAACTCTGTCATTAAGCATGTTCTCTCTGAGTTCCTTCTGCTGTACTACCGTGTTTTGGCTTAAGACAGCCTGCTTTTCTACAGGTTGTTGAGCCCTTACACACTTCTTTTCCAAAACAGGAACATTTCCAGCTCCCTTTCAGAATCTCAGTGGCTACTCAAGGCCGATTTCCCTTAGCCAGTTTCGCCCTAAAATACTTGGTGCTCTGCCTCTCAATGCCAACACTGGTAGCTTTGCAGACTGGCGTCTGTAATGGACAATTACTCTACTTATGCCTTTGACTTGAATGTCTTCACCCATATATGTTTTTAGTTTGGCATCAGTTTCTGTTGTTTCAGGCTCTTCTACATTGTAGGTCTCACTGGGTTTTTTCTTTTGTTTGAAGGTCTGCCTGACTCTTTCCTTGCACGGTCCCATTACCTGCCCACTTCCATGACAATGAAAACAACCGGTTTTTTTGAACTGCCAATCGTTATAAGGCTACTTGTTTCCACCTCCATTGAAATTATTCCTTGTTTTCGCTGCTAAGTCTTTTTTCCTCATTTTCCAACTTTCCTGCCTCTCAGCAGAGTCTTGCATTTTCCCACCATTTTTGGTTGGGGCTTCCCTCCCAATGTGGAGGATGGCGCCATTTTGCACTCCCTGTGTGGCTTTTGAATCCCTTACTGCGCTTTCGATGGCAGTGCTATCTCCAGCACTTTCTTAAAACCCAAATTTGTTTCGGACAAAAAACTCTTCTGAACCGTGTCCTTCTTCACCTCACACATTAAACAATCTCTGAGCATGTCGTTTAGCGATGTACCAAACTCACAATGTTCTGTTAACTGCTTCAAACTTGGCACCTAACATGCAATTGTCTTCCCCGGGGCTCTATTTCTCGAGTTAAACTTGAACCGTTGCATCGTTACCGAGGGCTTTGGCTGGTAATGACCCTTCACGTGGTCCACCATTTCATCAAACTTTTTCGAATCTGGGGCACTGGGTACTGTCAAACTTCGAATCAAGCCGCAGGCTTTATTCCCACACGTGGCCTCTTCTCTTCCCCCATAACCTTGTTCACTTGGAAAAAGAATGCGAGGCATTCAATGTAATGAGACCAATCATCTGTGGCTGGATTGAAAGGATCAATTCTTCTGAATTGCGGCATTCTGAGAGGGAATTACTTTGTCAATTTGAACAGAACTTCTATTTACAATTACTGGTCGAGGTATAGCCCTATTTCGTTTCTCTCGATTTCTTCCATTAACTTGTTTTATTCTTGCTTTATCCTCATTTTATCCTCGCTTTATCCTTATCGCCAGTTTGTTGGATCTTGTAGATCCCCGCCACACGCTTGTTGTAAGTGGTGGCCAAGTTGGTGCTATAGATAGAATTGATCAGCAGATACGTCTTAGGTGGAAAACATGTTTATTTAGAAAGGTGCTCAGCAGCAACTAAATGTGTGCTTTCACTTCAAACCCTATCTCCATACTACTGACTACTATTACAGAGGTAGCCAGCGCTACACTTCTATTGGTTACTAAAAATGTGATCTTCCTTAACAGCATTCTTCTTAAAGGTATATTACACATTAAATAAAACCCTACTTACCATACTGACACTCTCTCCCTGTCTGTCTGATTCTTTGGTTTTATTACAGAGAATGGGTTCGGTCACCCGGCAGTGAGGGATGGCGTTCCAATGAAGCTGATCCACAGGTAATGAGGGATGCACACAGCAGGGAAAAGTGGGGGGGGATTCAGTCACAGTCCATATGTGTCTGAGGGTGAGATCTGGGATAGTAGCCAGAGGGAGAGCAGTGAGGGTTCATGTACCATCGCTGGGTTTAGACAGTGAGCAGGGGCTGACTGCCAGGGATGGAGTCACACTGACTCTGGATGGACTAACATAGAGACCTGGCTCAGAAAAGGACAGGAGAGGGTACTAAATAATCCTGGATATGAGGTGTCCTGGAAAAATAGGGAAGGAAAGAAAGGAGGAGGTATTATTGATTAAGGAGAATATTACAGTGCTGGAGAGAGAGGATGTTCTAGATGGGTCAAGGACAGAATCTATTTGGTTAGAGCTACGAAATAAAAGAGGTACAATGACTCTGCTAGGTGTATTCCATAGGGCATTAATGTAAAAGGTAGAAAGATATAGAGGAACATATTTGCAAGGAAATTACCGAGAAGAGCGAACACTATCAAGTAGATATAATGGTTGACTTTAGTTATCCTGGTATAGACTGGGATAGTAATAGTTTAAAGGACAAAGAGGGGGAAGAGGCTCAGGAACATCTTCAGGATAATTTTCTACATCAGTATGTTTTCAGTCCAATGAGGAAGGAGGCATTTCTGGATCTGGTTCTGGGGAATAAGGTGTATCAAGTGAAACAAGTGTCAGTAGGGGAACATTTAGGGGACTGCGATCATTGTATCATAAGGGTTAGGTTAGCTATGGAAAAGGACAATGAGCATTCCAGAGTACAAATAATTATTTGGTGGAGGACCAATTTCAAAGGAGTGAAAATGGATGTAGCCCAGGTTGAAATCAAAGACCCGCAGGCAAACTGTAACTGAAGAATGGGTTGCCTTTAAAAAGGAGATGGCTGGGTACAGCCAAGATACCCCCACAAAGGGGGAAGCTAGGGCAAACTAATTCAGAGCTCCCTGCGTGACTGAAGAGATAGAGATTAAGATGAAGCAGAAAAAGGGTGCGTATGACAGATGTCAGGTGGATAATACAATTGAGAACGAGGCTGAATATAGAAGGTTCAGAGTAGAATTGAAAACCTAAATAGGAGCTGCAAAGACGGAGTATGAGAAAGGAATCCAAAAGTCTTCTATATGCCTATAAATAGTAAAAAGGAAGAGTGGGGCTAATTGGGGATCGAAAAGGTGATTGACGCTTGGAGGCGGGAGGCATGGCTCAGGTACGAAATGGATATTTAGCATCCTTCTTTATTAAGGAAGAAGATGCCGCCAATTTCATAGCAAAAGACGAGCTGGTTACAACACTTGATGTGTCAAAAATGAATAAAGAGGAGGCATTGGATAAACCGGCTGGATGTGAAATTAATAAACATGATGAGATGCATCGAAGATACTGGGGGAAGTAAGGTTGGAAATTGTGGAGGCGCTGACCATTATCTCCCGATCCTCTTTAGATACAGGGATGGTGACAGAGTTTTAGAGAATTGCAAATGTTGCACCCTGGTTCAAAAGAGGGGGGAAGGTTAAACCCAGCAACTACAATCCAGTCAGTTTAACCTTGGTGGTGGGAAAGCTTTCAGAAAAGATAATCTGAGGCGAAATCATTAGTAACTTGGACAAATTTGGGTTTGTTAAGGAAAACTAGCACAGAGTTGTTAAGGGCAAATCATATTTAACTAACTTGTTTGGGTTTTTTGATAAGGTAGCAGAGAGGGTTGATATAGGTAATGATGTAGATATGGTGCACGTGGTCTTCCAAAAGACATTTGATAACATGCCACTGAACAAACTTGTCAAGACACTGTCAGCACAGAACAAAGTTGTCTGAGTGACAGGAAACAGAAAGTAGAAGTGAACGATTGTTACTTGGACTGGAGGAAGGTACATGGTCCGTGTCCCCAGGGGTTGGTATGGGACCCACTGCTTTCTTTGATCTTTACTAATGCTGTAGGGAAAAATTTAAAAATTTGCAGGTGACACAAAACTTGTGAACTGTGAGGAGGATAGTGATAAACTTCAAGAGGACAGAGACAGGCTGGTGCAATGGGAAGAAACATGACAGGTGAAATTTAATGCAGAGAATTGTAAAGTGATTCATTTTGGTAGGAAGAACAAGGAAGAGCAACACAAAATTAAGGAGACAAATCTAAAGGACATAAGAACATAAGAAATGGGAGCAGGAGTAGGCCATTCAGCCCCTCAAGCTTGCTTTGCTATTCAGTAATATCATAAATGATCTGATTGTGGCCTTAACTCCCTTTCCCTGATTGCTCCCTGTAACCAGTAGCTCCCTTGTAGATCGAAGGGTGTACAGGAGCAGAAGTACCTGGGAGTAGATATACAGAAATCGTTGAAGTTGGCAGAGCATGTTGAAAAAGCGATTAAAGGGGTGCATGGGATTCTGGGCTTGATCAATATAGGCATACAGTGCAAAGCAAGGAAGCTATGGTTTGGCCTCAACAGGAAGTTCTGCTTATCGGATGTTAGGAAGGATGTGAGGTCATCGGTGAGGATGTAGAAAAGATTGAAGAGAACTGTTCTAGTGATGACGGTTGCCAGTTGCAAGGCATCCCTAGCACAGGACTGTGCTTGAGGAAGCTGGGGTGCAGTCAACAAAAGCACAATCCTGATAGTTTGGCAATCTTTACCCAATGGCATGGCAAAGCCATGACACCTGGAGAGCGTCAATCCCACTGTAGCTTTCATCCTCCTTCACAACCGCTGAGGACTTGAAACATGTGTTTTAATAGAGCTTCATCCCAGATCCACCCAAATCAGCGTAGCAGGCTCATTAGGAATGGATTCAGCTCAGCAGGGGTTGTTGACACAGCTGCCAAGGGGGCTGTTAGCTTGATTATTTTGATGGCTTAAGCAGATTTTAACTGCGATGTCCTTGGTGGAAACATATGCTGTGAGCAGAGCCACAACCAGTCTGCCTCCTGGGGGTGTGAGGACAAACATAGATTGGAGGAACTGGGGCTGTTCACCTTAGAGAAGAGAAAATTAACAGGAGCTTTGATAGAGGTGTGCAAAATCATGATGGTTTGAACAAAATAAACAGAGAGAAATCAATCCCAAAATTGGAAGGGTCGAGGACCAAAGGACATTGATTTAATGTAATTGGCTAAAGAAGCAACAGTGACACGAGGAAAGCTTTTTAGCACAGCACTGGTTAGGATCTGGGCTCCACTGCCTGAGAGTGTGGTGGAGGCAGATGTAATCGTGACTTTCAAAAAGGAATTGGACAATTATCTGAGGAGAAAGTATTTGCAGTATTGCAGGGAATATACAGGGGAATGGGAGCTGGTGAGTTGCTCTCACAGAGAGCCAGCACAGACACGATGGTTTTAATGGTCTCCGTGTGGTGTTGTAACCATTCTATAAGGTGGACACCTTGTCTGAAAGTAATTGGGCAGGAAGTAAAATTCTGTCACACCTTAATGGGGAGGAGTTTTTAAGTCTTTATATGGCTACAGATAGACAGGCTCATGTGAATTAAATGTCTCCGTCAATATGTTCCACTTCTGTAAGATATTTCCTTTGTTCCAATCACTGATAAAGAGTGAATATACTTTGTAAAGATAGTCACATTTCCATGGGTTATCAATAGCACTGATTTTGCTCACTTAATGTTACCTCTGTTCAAGAGGTAACTACAACAGGTAAACAATTACTGCCTGAGGACAACAAGCCAAATTTTCATCTTGGAGGCAGGAATTAGGATTCGGGCCTTTTCCTGATGTCACGCTCCTATCTCCTGCCCAGCAGTGCTCGCTCATGCTTATCTTCATGATGGGGTGGCAGGGGCAGGCTGGGGTCAGGCCACCACCTCCCACTGGTGCAAGTTGGAGGTGGAGGTGGCTAGGTTAAAAGGCCCTCCTCCATTTACACAGCTCTAGCAATGAGTGTGAGTCCCTCTAACCCTCTCATCCCCATGACTCCTCACCCCTCCATACCCCCTGATGCCCCCTCATATGTCCAACTCAACCACCTCACACCCCCACACCCACCCACCCAATATCTACTATATTCAGAGCTCACAAGTCCCATAATAAATTTGGGATGCCTTTGAGAAGCTCATAAATCTGTGAAAATAAACAAGCTACCAGCCTCCTTGATAGCATTGTCAACAAACCATGCTGAGCTGAATCTATTCATAATGAGATTCCATTGCATAACTGTGTTAACAAAGCCTCCAGAACTTTGTCTCCGCCATCTGTCAAAGCTTTGAAACAGCTGACAGATGGCTGAGCTGAAATTCAACAAAACCATGAAATTGACAGCCAAATCTGAATTTTTTTTTTTTGCAATGCAGCAAAGGCAGGCTCATGCAAATTGAATGCCTCCCTCAAAGAGTTCCATTTCTGTAAGATATTTCCTTTGGTTCAATGAATGATGTTTTTTTCAATGACTTTATCCACTGGATAGTGTAGTCCAGTCCATCTGAAGACTTTTCCACGTTCACAATGCTGTTCAATTTAATGGTAACTTGTCTTTCCAAAACAAGTCTCTATCATTACTCACTCTGTTAAAAACATATATAACGTCTCAGACAGCATTCCATTATCACATGTGAAGCTGGCACCAACTATTGAATTTGCCTGTCAAATGGCTCCCAAGTTCAAACCAAGGATCCTCCATGGCTCATGACACCTCTGAGCTGGTGTGAGTAATGTCATCTACAAATGCCACCCGACTCCATGAAAATAGCTCACTTCCGCAATGGAGCTGGCAATGGCGGGACAGCTGGATGTGGGCTGGTGACCTATCCCCTTAGCCTGTACCAAACAAAATCTCCAGTGACGGGAATGGGGATGGGTTCCGCCAACCATTTCCAAAGCCTCCTGATGTGGGTTGGTCCTGAGTTGGGACAGGAAGATCTAACCCAACATTTCTGGGAATTTGCAGGGGGAGAGCTTTGGGGTGAAACAATCGGTCCCAAATTCTCTCTGGAGTCTCGCTCATTTCCCAGCATGTTTGTTGGGTGTCAGGGTGTGAAATTGGGCGGGGGGATGAAACGCTGAATCAGGCAGCTCATGAGCACATTTGTTATTAGATTTTGATGGAGATGTAGAGAGAGACAGTCATACTGACAACAGGTGAGATAGAGAGGTAGAAAAAGAGACTGAGAGAAAGGAACAATAGAGAGTGAGAGAGGGAGAGAAAGAGAGAGAGATAGAGGGGGGATGGTTTAGAATTCATTTTATGAGACAATTTACCATTTAATGGTTATTGAATGTGGTCACTTTGTGTGTTCCTCCCTCCCAGTTACAGGCAGAGCTTTTCTCTCTGCGCAGTAAAAAGGACGAGTCCATAATTGAGAATGAGATGCTCAAACTGACCAATCAGGAGCTGGAGAGTCGGCTGGAGCAGATCCAACAGGAGCTTCAGGAGGCCCAGGATCGGCTGGTGGCTCGACAGGAGGAAGCAGCTCACCGAGAGGAGAAAGAAGGGTAAGAGATCCCCACCATGCACCACATACAATGTCTACACACCCTATGTCCTGTGTGTACACGCCGCATACTGAATACAACTCCACACACAATGTACAAACCCAAACGTAGTGTACACAGGGACAGTGGGAACATTCTTGTTGAGCCTCACACTGAAACAGTGAATGAATGTGATTCTCAATCGCAGGAAATTTCTGATGAACAGCAGGAAGAGGGATCCTGGTCTGGGATTTGGGATTGAGATGTCAGTGAGTGAGGAAATCTAACAATAAATGTCTGCTGGAAGCCTTCTCTCTGTCACTGATACTGATATTTTCTCCCTGTCTGACTGATTCTTTGGTTTTATTACAGAGAGTGGGTTCTGTCTGCCAGCAATGAGGGATGGCGTTCCGCTGAAGCTGATCCACAGGTAATGAGGGATGGACACAGTAGGGAAAAGGGGAGGGTTCAATCACAGTCCGTATGTGTGTGAGAGTGAGATCTGGGACATGGATAGTAGCCAGAGGGAGAGCAGTGAGGGTTCATGTATCATCACTGGGTTCAGACAGTGGGCAGGGGCTGACTGTCAAGGATGGAGTCACACTAACTGTGGATGTGAATCGGGATGGGGGAGCAGGGGAAATGATGGCAGAATCTTCCAAACTGATTCACAGTCACCATACAGGCTGGACTGGTTGTACCTGAACAGAGCTGGGCCAATATCCTTTCGGGGTGGGTATGCTAATATTACAGGGAAGGGTTTAAACTAACTTGGCATGGAAACCAGGAGGTAACATTAGAGAGGGACAAACAAGGTGCGCAGAGAATTGGGAAAGACACTTGGCACCAGAGCAAAAAATGCTAACATATTAGCTGGTGTCAGAGGAAGAGAAAATGTAATACAGCCTTAATTGGGTTTGTTGTGGATGTATGTTTCCACACAGAGGATGGTTATGAGCTTGGTGAGCTGCATGTGCAAATAGCCACAGGGAGACATAATCTTGTAGTGATGAGGGAGGCCTGACTCAAAAACAGAACAGGACTGGAACTGGGCTCTAAACAACCCTCTATGCAATGGGCTGGATTTTGACTGTGGCGGTCTGTAGCTTGAGTTGGGAAATTTCCTGACTCTGCGGACACGGCTCTGTCTAAAGTGGCCTGAGTGTCACGATTTCTCTCCAGGCCTTGGTGGTAAGGGGGCAGCTGCATGATGGTGTTGGGCCTGCCACCCCGCAAGTGGATTGTGGGCAGCCACGGGGACGGCCGGATGCCCAGCTGGGCTGCTTCAAAGGTCTGCCTCAGTTTTCTGGGACAATGTCCCAGCTGTATAGACTCTCCAGCGCTCACCAAAAGGTACTGAAAGCCTCCTTGTCAGTGGCACCCACGTGCCAAGAAAATCTTTTAAAAAATAACTAATAAAAATGATTATTTTCAATAATTGTCCACCATAGGCAGCAATTACACACAATTGCTCTTAAGATCTTATCTATCCTGAAAAGTGCCCAGTTGACCTCAGATTACCCTGGAAGGGCAAGCAATCTCAAAAATTTGTGCAAAAGGTGTGTTTCACATTGCTTCTCTATAATCGCAACATGAGTGATTTCACCACTACCAGGAAGCTACCATCAAGCCAAAAAGATGTTCTGCCTACCACACAAATGAGTAATGTGGTGTATGAATTTCAGTGCCAGTGTGATGCCAGGTTTGTTGGCCGTATGTCCCAATGCCTGGTGGATCATAATAGACAACACACCCCCTCAGCTGCTATGAAAACAAACATCAATTTATATCCCTAATCCTCAAATAGCCTCTTTGAGCTGCCAATCAAACTGTGAAATCAGGCCCTTTAATTTTTGGAAATCAGCCAAGGATTCATAAAGAGCCCTTAGAGAATGTCAATAAATAGCAATTGAACTGCTAGGACAGTTTTTTTAACTTCTCACTGATACCTGCAGCCTGTTTTTCCCCCCGGCTTTCAAGGGCTGGGTATTTAAATGAAATCCATGTCATGAAATATACACAGACCTTATCTGCCATTGAAGAGCATTTATGTGCTCTTCATCAATTCTTGACCTCCACAATGCAGATTAAGACACTTGCTACAATGACAATGGAATGTGTTTGAACTCAGTACTGAATACAATTGGCCCTCCTGAGTACAGATCACTCATGTGTGAACCATGCCCACTCCATTCTCCTGTGGCAAAAAGTGGATGAATTGGAGATAGGGACAAGACTCCTGCAGCTGGGCCCCACTTGCCAGTTCAGAAGATCCCTGAAGTGTCCACGATTGCATGAAAATCAGGTCCAATATGCTCAGGAAGGATAGGGAAGGAATGAAAGGTGAAGGTTTGGCAGTATTGATTAAGAATACGTTGCTGTGCTGGAGAGAGTGGATGTCATAGAGGGATCAAGGGTAGAAAATACTTAGTTAGAGCTAAGAAACAAGGGAGGTATAATAACACTACTGGGGGTATTCTGTTGGCCACCAACAGGTGGGTAGGTTTAGAGGAACAAATTTGGAAGGATGGAGGTTGTGTAAGAGCAGAGGGATGTGGGGGTAATAGTGAAGTGAGGGTGGCTGCACTTGACATCAAGGCAGCATTTGACCGAATGTGGCATCAAGGAGCCCTAGCAAAACTGGAGTCAATGGGAATCAAGGGGAAAACTTTCCGCTGATTGGATTCATACCTAGCACAGAGCAAGATGGTTGGAGGTCAGTCATCTCAGCTGCAGGACATCACTGCAGGAGTTCCTCAGGGTAGTGCCCTTGGCCCAACCATCTTCAGCTGCTTCATCAATGACCTTCCTTCCATCATAAGGTCAGAAGTGGGGATGTTCGCTAATGATTTCACAATGTTCAGCACTATTCGTGACTCCTCATATACTGAGGCACTCCAAATGCAGCAAGACCTGGACAATATCCAGGCTTGGGCTGACAAGTGGCAAGTAACACTCATGCCACACAAGTGTCAGGCAATGACTATCTCCAACAGGAGAGAATCTAACCATCACCCCTTGATGTTCAGTGGCATTACCATCACTGAAGCCCCCACTGTCAACATCCTGGGGGGGTCAAATCCATTGACCAGAAACTGAACTGGACAAGGTATATAAATACTGTGGCTACAAGAGCAGGTCAGAGGCTAGGAATATTGTGACAAGTAACCCACCTCCTGATTCCCCAAAGCCTGTCCACCATCTACAAGGCACAAGACAGGAGTGTGATGGATACTCTCCACTTACCTGGATGAGTGCAGCTCTGACAACACTCAAGAACCTTGACAACATCCAGGACAAAGCAGCCCACTTGATTGGCACCACATCCACAAACATTCACTCCCTTCATCACCGATGCACAGTAGCAGCAGTGTGCACCATCTACAAGATGCACTGCAGGAATTCAGCATGGCTCCTTCGACCGCACCTTCCAAACCCATGACCACAACCATTTAGAAGGACAAGGGCAGCAGATAGATGGGAATACAACCAACTGGAGGTTCCCCTCCAAGTCACTCACCATCCTGACTTGGAAGTATATGGCTGTTCCTTCACTGTCATTGGGTCAAAATCCTGGAACTCCCTCCCTAACAGCACCGTGGGTGTAACCACACCACATGGACTGCAATGGTTCAAGAAGGCAGCTCGCCACCACCTTCTGAAGGGCAACTAGCGATGGGCAATAAATGCTGGCCCAGGCTGAGAAAGTGGTTAATAAGAGAGACAGGCTCCTGGTTTTATAAATAGAGGCATAGATATTGTGTTCCGCCCTGGGTATAGCAAACCAGGAAGGATTTGAAGGCATTGCAGATAGCACAGAAAAGATTTGAATTATGTGGATAGATTGGAGAATTGTGGGCTATCCTCCTTGGAGAAGGGAAGTCTGGGAGGAGTGTTGATAGAGTGTTCAAATTCATTAGGGTCCTGGACAGAGCAGATAGGAAGAAACTGTTCAGATTGGTGGAAGGGTTGAGAAAGTGAGGACACTGATTTAAATTGATTAGGAACAGAACCCAAAGGTGACACAAGCAAAGAGTTTTTACACAGCGAGTGGTCAGGATCTGGGCTCCACTGCCTGAGTGTGTGGTGGAGGCAGATATAATTGTGGCTTTGAAAAGGGAATTAGACAATTATCTGAGGAGAAAGGATTTGCAGTAATGCAGGGAAGACACAGGGGAATTGGAGTTGGTGAGTTGCCCTCACAGAGAGCCAGCACAGACACGATGGGTTGAATGGTCTACCTGTGGTGTTGAAAGAATTTTATATGGTGGACACCTTGTCTGAAAGGAATTGGGCAGTGAGTAAAATTCTACCTCACCTTAATGGGGAAGAATTTTTAACTCTTTATAAGGCTACAGATAGACAGGCTCATGTGAGTTAACTGCCTCCCTCAATGAGTTCCATTTCTGTAAGCTATTTCCTTTGTTTCAATGACTGATAAAGAGTGAATATACTTTGTAGAGATATTCACATTTCCATGGGTCATCAGCCGCACTGATTATGCTCACGTAATGTTACCTCTGTTCAAGGGGTAACTACAACAGGTAAACAATTGCTGTCTGAGGACAACTAGCCAAATTTTCATCTTGGAGGCAGGAATTGGGATTCAGGCCTTTTTCTGTTGTCACGCTCCTATCTCCCGCCCCGCAGTGCTCACTCATGCTTATCTTCATGATGGGGTAGCAGCGGCAGGCTGTGGTCAGGCCACCACCTCCTACTGGTGCAAGTTGGAAGTGGAGGTGGCTAGGTTAAAAGGCCTGCCTCCATTTTCCCAGTTCTTGAAATGAGAGTGAGGTACTCTAACCCACACACATCTGCCCTCTCAGCCCAAGCCCCCTCACCATTCCATACCCCCAATGTTGCCCCCCCCATACTTAAAACTGAACCATCTCACATCCCCACACCCACTCACCCAATATCCAGTATATTCGAAACTCACAAGTCTGGTAATAAATTTGGGAAGCCTTTGAGAAGCTCATAAATCTGTGAAAATAAACAAGCTAACGGCCCCCGTGAAAGCTGTGTCAACAACCCCTGAAATGAATCTATTCATAATGAGATTCCATTGCACGACATGGTCAATAAAACCTCCAGAGCTTTGTCTCCAAGAAGCCCTGCCATCTGTCAAACCTCTGAAACAGCTAACAGATGGCTGAGCTGAAATGAAACAGAAACGTGAAATTGACAGCCAAATCTGAATTTTACATTTTTGCAATGCAGAATATCACTTTATCTATTGGATAATGTACTGCAATGCATCTGAAGACTTTTCCATGTTCACAATGCTGTTCAATTTAATGGTGACTTGGCTTTCCAAAACAAAGCTCTATTATTAATCACTGTGCTAAAGACATAAATAACGTCTCGCACAGCATTCCATTATCACATGTGAAGCTGGCACCACCTTTTGAACTTAAGAGTCAAACGTCTCCCAAGCTCATGACACCTCTGAGCTGGTATGAGTAATGTCATCTACAAATGCCACCCAACTCCATGAAGATCGCAGAATGTCTATAATGCCCACTTTCGCAATGGAGCTGGCAATTTCGGGACAGCTGGATGTGGGCTGGTGACCTATCCCCTTATCCTGTGCCAAACAAAATCTCCAGTGACGGAATGGGGATGGGAATCCCCAGAAGTGGATTCCACCTACCATGTCTAAGGTCTCCTGACATAGGTTTATCCTGAGTTGGGACAGGAAGATCCTGCCCAACATTTCTGGGAATTTGCAGGGGGAGAGGTTTGGGGTGAAATGATTGGTCCCAAATTCTCTCTGGAGTCTCGCTCATTTCCCAGCTTGTTTGTTGGGTGTCAGGGTGTGAAATTGGGTGGGGGGATGAAATGCTGAATCAGGCAGCTCGTGAGCACAATTGTTATTAGATTTTGATGGAGGTGTGGAGAGAGACAGTAACACTGGCAACAGGCGAGATAGGGAGGTAGAGAAAGAGACTGAGAGAAATGAACAATAGAGAGTGTGAGAGACAGAGTGATGGAGGGGGGGATGGTTTAGAATTCATTTTATGAGACAATTTACCATTTAATGGTTATTGAACGTGGTCGCTTTGTGTGTTCCTCCCTCCCAGTTACAGACGGAGCTTTTCTCTCTGCGCAGTAAAAAGGACGAGTCCATAATTGAGAATGAGATGCTCAAACTGACCAATCAGGAGCTGGAGAGTCGGCTGGAGCAGATCCAACAGGAGCTTCAGGAGGCCCAGGATCGGCTGGTGGCTCGACAGGAGGAAGCAGCTCACCGAGAGGAGAAAGAAGGGTAAGAGATCCCCAGCATACACCACATACAATGTCTACACACCCCATGTCCTGTGTGCACACGCCGCATACTGAATACAACTCCACACACAATGTACAAACCAAAACGCGGTGTACACAGGGACAGTGGGAACATTCTTGTTGAGCCTTACACTGAGTCGGTGATAGAATGTGATTCTCAATCGCAGGAAATTTCTGATGAACAGCAGGAAGAGGGATCCTGGTCTGGGATTTGGGATTGAGATGTCAGTGAGTGAGGAAATCTAACAATAAATGTCTGCTGGAAGCCTTCTCTCTGTCACTGATACTGATATTTTCTCCCTGTCTGTCTGATCCTTTGGTTTTATTACAGAGAGTGGGTTCTGTCTGCCAGCAATGAGGGATGGCGTTCCGCTGAAGCTGATCCACAGGTAATGAGGGATGGACACAGTAGGGAAAAGGGGAGGGTTCAATCACAGTCCGTATGTGTGTGAGAGTGAGATCTGGGACATGGATGGTAGCCAGAGGGAGAGCAGTGAGGGTTCATGTATCATCACTGGGTTCAGACAGTGGGCAGGGCCTGACTGCCAGGGATGGAGTCACACTGACTGTGGATGAGAATCGGGACAGGGGAGCAGGTGATGTAGCACTGATTTTGCTCACTTAATGTTACCTCTGTTCAGGAAATAACCACAACAGGTAAACAATTGCTGTCTGAGGACACCTAGCCAAATTTTTGTCTTGGAGGCAGGAATTGGGATTCAGGCCTTTTCCTGTTGTCACGCTCCTATCTCCCGCCCCGCAGTGCTCACTCATGCTTATCTTCATGATGGGGTAGCAGCGGCAGGCTGTGGTCAGGCCACCACCTCCTACTGGTGCAAGTTGGAAGTGGAGGTGGCTAGGTTAAAAGGCCTGCCTCCATTTTCCCAGTTCTTGAAATGAGAGTGAGGTACTCTAACCCTCACACATCTGCCCTCTCACCACCAAGCCCCCTCACCATTCCATATCCCCAATGTTCCCCCCCCCCGCCATACTTCCAACTGAACCATCTCACATCCCCACACCTACTCACCCAATATGCAGTATATTCAAAACTCACAAGTCCTATAATAAATTTGGGAAGCCTTTGAGAAGCTCATAAATCTGTGAAAATAAACAAGCTAACGGCTCCCGTGAAAGCCGTGTCAACAACACCTGAAATGAATCTATTCATAATGAGATTCCATTGCACGACTTTGTCAACAAAACCTCCAGAGCTTTGTCTCCAAGAAGCCCTGCCATCTGTCAAACCTCTGAAACAGCTAACAGACGGCTGAGCTGAAATTCAACAAAAACATGAAATTGACAGCCAAATCTGAATTTTACATTTTTGCAATGCAGAATATTACTTTATCTATTGGATAATGTACTGCAATGCATCTGATGACTTTTCCATGTTCACAATGCTGTTCAATTTAATGGTGACTTGGCTTTCCAAAACAAAGCTCTATTATTAATCACTGTGCTAAAGACATAAATAACGTCTCGCACAGCATTCCATTATCACATGTGAAGCTGGCACCACCTTTTGAACTAACCTGTCAAACGGCTCCCAAACACAAACCAGGGATCCCCCATGGCTCATGACACCTCTGGGCTGGTGTGAATAATGTCATCTACAAATGCCACCGAACTCCATGAAAATAGTGGAATGTCTGTTAAGCCCACTTTCTCAATGGAGCTGGCAATGGCGTGACAGCTGGGTGTGGGCTGGTGACCAATCCCCTTATCCGGTACCAGACAAAATCTCCAGTGACGGGAATGGGGATGGGAATCCCCAGAAGTGCGTACCGCCTACCATTTCTCCTGACATAGGTTTATCCTGAGTTGGCACAGGAAGATCCTGCCCAACATTTCTGGGAATTTGCAGGGGAGAGGTTTGGGGTGAAACAATCGGTGCCAATTTCTCCCTGGAGTCTCGCTCATTTCCCAGCTTGTTTGTTGGGTGTCAGGGTGTGAAATTGGGTGGGGGGATGAAATGCTGAATCAGGCAGCTCGTGAGCACAATTGTTATTAGATTTTGATGGAGGTGTGGAGAGGGGCAGTAACACTGACAACAGGTGAGGTAGAGAGATAGAGAAAGAGAGTGAGAGAGAGGAAGAATAGAGACTGAGAGACAGAGAGAGAGAGATGGAGAGAGAGATGGCGAGGGGGATGATTTACAATTCATTTTATGAATTGATTTACCATTCAATGAGTGTTGAATGTGTGTTCCTCCCTCCCAGTTACAGGCAGAGCTTGTCTCTCTGCGCAGTAAACAGAATGAGCCCATAATTGAGATCGAGATGCTCAAACTGAACAATCAGCAGCTGGAGAGTCGGCTGGAGCAGATCCAACAGGAGCTTCAGGAGGCCCAGGATCGGCTGGTGGCTCAACAGGAGGAAGCAGCTCACCGAGAGGAGAAAGAAGGGTAAGAGATCCCCAGCATACACCACATACAATGTCTACACACCCCATGTCCTGTGTATACACACCACGTACTGAATACAACTCCACACACAATGTACAACCCAAACACAGTGTACACAGGGACAGTGGGAACCTTCATGTCGAACCTCACTCTGAAACAGTGAATGAATGTGATTCTCAATCCAAGGAAATTCCTGATGAACAGCAGGAAGAGGGAACCTGATCTGGGATTTGAGATTGAGGTTTTAGTGAGTGAGGAAATCTAACAATAACTGTCTCCAATATGCCTTCTCTCTGTCACTGTCAGTGACACTCTCTCCATGTTTCATTACAGAGAGCGGGATCAATTTCCCGGCAACGAGGGATGGCGTTCCGATGAAGCTGATCCACAGGTAATAAGGGAGGGACACAGTAGGGAAAAGGGGGTGGGGGGGGATTCAATCACAGCCTGGATGTGTGTGAGGGTGAGATCGAGGTCATGGATAGTAGCCAGAGGGAGAGCAGTGAGGGGTCATGTACCATCACTGGGTTCAGACAGTGGGCAGGGCCTGACTGCCAGGGATGGAGTCACACTGACTGTGGATGTGAATCGGGATGGGGGAGCAGGGGAAATGATGGCAGAATCTTCCAAACTGATTCACAGTCACCATACAGGCTGGACTGGTTGTATCTGAACAGAGCTTGGCCAATATCCTTTTGGGGTGGGTATGCAAATATTACAGGGGAGGGTTTAAACTAACTTGGCATGGAAACCAGGAGGTAACATTAGAGAGGGACAAACAAGGTGCGCAGAGAATTGGGAAAGACACTTGGCACCAGAGCAAAAAATGCTAACATATTAGCTGGTGTCAGAGGAAGAGAAAATGTAATACAGCCTTAATTGGGTTTGTTGTGGATGTATGTTTCCACACAGAGGATGGTTTATGAGCTTGGTGAGCTGCATGTGCAAATAGCCACAGGGAGACATAATCTTGTAGTGATGAGGGAGGCCTGACTCAAAAACAGAACAGGACTGGAACTGGGCCCTAAACAACCCTCTATGCAATGGGCTGGATTTTGACTGTGGCGGTCTGTAGCTTGAGTTGGGAAATTTCCTGACTCTGCGGACACGGCTCTGTCTAAAGTGGCCTGAGTGTCACGATTTCTCTCCAGGCCTTGGTGGTAAGGGGGCAGCTGCATGATGGTGTTGGGCCTGCCACCCCGCAAGTGGATTGTGGGCAGCCACGGGGACGGCCGGATGCCCAGCTGGGCTGCTTCAAAGGTCTGCCTCAGTTTTCTGGGACAATGTCCCAGCTGTATAGACTCTCCAGCCCTCACCAAAAGGTACTGAAAGCCTCCTTGTCAGTGGCACCCACGTGCCAAGAAAATCTTTTAAAAAATAACTAATAAAAATGATTATTTTCAATAATTGTCCACCATAGGCAGCAATTACACACAATTGCTCTTAAGATCTTATCTATCCTGAAAAGTGCCCAGTAGACCTCAGATTACCCTGGAAGGGCAAGCAATCTCAAAAATCTGTGCAAAAGGTGAAGCTAGCTGTTTCATGTTGCTATTATGCAGTAGCAACACGAGTGGTCAGGATCTGGGGTCCACTGCCTGAGTGTGTGGTGGAGGCAGATGTAATTGTGGCTTTCAAAAGGGAATTGGACAATTATCTGAGGAGAAAGGATTTGCAGTATTGCAAGGAAAACACAGGGGAATGGGAGCTGGTGAGTTGCCCTCACAGAGAGCCAGCACAGACACGATGGGTTGAATGGCCTCCCTGTGGTGTTGTAACCATTCCATAAGGTGGATACCTTGTCTGAAAGGAATTGGGCAGGAAGTAAAATTCTCTCACACCTTAATGGGGAGGAATTTTTAAATCTTTGTATGACTACAGATAGACAAGCTCATGTGAGTTAAATGCCTCCCTCAATGAGTTCCATTTCTGTAAGATATTTCCTTTGTTTCAATGACTGATAAAGAGTGAATATACTTTGTACGGATATTCACATTTCCATCAGTGAAACTGATTTTCCTCACTTCATTCATTCAGCAGGTGACTGCAACTGATAATCAGTAATGTCTGAAGATGATATTTTGGGAGTTTACAGAGAGTGATGATTGGGGTGAAACCCCTTCTGCCAATTTCTTTGGAGTCTCACTCATGATTCATGAGTGTTGACGTGTCGCGATTAGGTGGTGAGGTGAATTGTTGGTTCCTGTAACCTGAGATCATGTTTGTGATTAGATAGTGATGGAGGGTCAGAGAGGGACAGTCAGGCTGAAAACATGTGAGATAGAGACATCGAAAATGAGACCAAGAGACACGGATATTAGAGACAGAGAGAGATGGAGATAAATAGAGGTGGTTTACAATACATTTGATGAGAAGATTCACTGTTATTTGGTGATTGAATGTGGTCGCTTTGTGTGTTCCTCCCTCCCAGGTACAGGTGGAGCTTGTCTCTCTGCGCAGTAAACAGGACGAGGCCATCACTGAGATTGAGATGCTCAAACTGACCAATCAGCAGCTGGAGAATCGGCTGGAGCAGATCCAACAGGAGCTTCAGGAGGCCCAGGATCGGCTGGTGGCTCAACAGGAGGAAGCAGCTCACCGAGAGGAGAAAGAAGGGTAAGAGATCCCCAGGAGGTGTTGTGTCCCATGGGGCATTTGATCATCTCAGTCATTCTCCATCTCTGTATCCTCCAATCCGATGTGACACACACATTTCCAGATCCTTTCCCAGAACACACATTATTAACTGCTTTGTCCTCCAATCTCTCTCACCACAACACCATGGAGCACAAACTACAGCAAGTTGTGAATTGGAGGTTGAATTCCTGAATTCTCTCCCAGCAGTATTCCACAGGACAGTGATGGAGCATTCAACACATGGAGCCTCTTCACACATTCCATTCATTCATGGCTTCATCCAATAAGCTCTTCAGTTGAATTGATTTTGGGTTTCCTTCTCCCACTGGTATTGGAACCTCTTCCTCTGCACTGAAAACAGATACAAAATCTTCATTTTATACCTGACAGCCCACACACTGTGTGCATAAGAACGTTTGAATTGAGAGCACGAGTAGGCCATTCAGCCCCTCCTGACTGGTCTCCCCCATTCAATATGATCATGGATAAGCTGATCTTTAAGTCAACTGCTGACCTAACTTGGTTTGTCCTACATGTGACTCCAGGCTGACAGCAATGTGGTTAACTCTTAACTCCCCTCTGAAAGGGGCTAGCAAGCCACACAGCCATACCAAAACCACGACATAAATGCCAAAAAAGAATAAAAGCAGATGCACCACCCAGCATCGACCTAGGCACTGGAAACAACAAATTCACACCCAGCCCAGCCGAACCTGCAATGTTCTCCTTACTACCACCTGGGGATTTGTGCCAAAATTGGGAGAGCTGTGTCACAGTGTAATCAGACAACAGGCTAACATTTCATAGTCACTGAATGATACCTTACAGCCAATGTCCCAGACACCACCATCACCACCCCTGGGTGTGTCTTGTCCCACCGGAAGGAGAAACCCACCTGAAGTGGCGACACAGTGATATACGGTCGGGAAGAAATTGCTCTGGGAGTCCTCAACATTGACTCTGGATCCCATGAAGTCTCATGGCATCAGGTTAAACATGGGCATGGAAACCTCTGACTGATTACTACCTGCAGCTTACCAACCCCCCACCCCCACCCTAACTCCCACCCTCACCTCTCAGTTGCCTCCTCTATTTTGAACACCAGTTGGAAGATTCATTGAGGGTGACAATGACACAAAATATACCCTGGTTGGGGCCTTTCATGTCCATCAGCAACTGTGGCTCAATAGCACCACTAATGGTCTAGTTGGCCAAGTCCTGAAGCACATAGCTGCTAGGCTGTGACTGCGGCAGGCAGTGAGGGAACCAAGAAGAGGGAAAAACCTCCACTGGTTGGAATCATACCTAGCACAAAGGAAAATGGTTGTGGTTGTTGGAGGTCAGTCATCTCAGCTCCAGGGCATCACTGCAGGAGTTCCTCAGGGTCGTGGCCTCGACTCAGCCATCTTCAGCTGCTACATCAGTGACCTTCCTTCCATCTTAAGGTCAGAAGTGGGGATGTTCGCTGATGATCGCATAATGTTCAGCACCATTTGTTACTCCTCAGACACTGAAGCAGTCCATGTCCAAATGCAGCAAGACCTGGACAGTATTCAGGCTTGAGCTGACAAGTGGCAAGACACATTCACGCTACACAAGTACCAGGCAATGACCATCTACAACAAGAGAGGATCTAACCATCACCCCTTGACATTCAATGGCATTACTATCACTGAATCTCCCACTATCAACATCCTGGGGGTTACTATTGACCAGAAACTGAACTGAACTAGCCATGTAAATACTATGGCTGCAGGTGCAGGTCAGAGGCTAGGAATCCTGCAGTGAGTAACTCATGTCCTGACTCCCTAAAGCCTGTCCACCATCTGCAAGGCACAAGTCAGAAGTGTGATGAAATACTCTCCACTTGTCTGGATGAGTGCAGCTCCAACAACACTCAAAAAGTCCCACATCATCCAGGACAAAGCAGTCCGCTTGATTGGCACCCCTTGCACAAACATTCGCTCCCTCCACCACCGACGCACAGTAGCAGCAGTGTGTACCATCTACAAGATGCACTGCAGAAATTCATCAAGCCTCCTTAGGCAGCACCTTCCAAACCCACGGCCACTACCATTTAGAAGGACAAGGGCAGCAAATAGATGGGAACACTACCACCAGAAGTTCCCCTCCAAGCCACTCACCATCCAGACTTGGAAATATATCACTGTTCCTTCACTGTCACTGGGTAAAAATCCTGGAACTCCCTCCCTAGCAGCACTGTGGGTGTACCTACACCACATGGACTGCAGCAGTTCAAGAAGGAAGCTCACCACCACCTTCTCAAGGGCAATTAGGGATGGGCAGTAAATGCTGGCCCAGCATTGAAAGGGAAAAAGTGTTTGTCTGATTGTGTGTTTTAAACCAAAATAAAGGTAATTACAAGTGTATGAAGGCAGAGCTAGCTCAGGTGCGGGGAAACTAGGTTAACTGGTAGGTCAGTAGAGATACAGTGGCAGAATTTTAACAAGATATTTAATAACTCTCAGCAAGGATTTATCCCAGTGAGAAATACAGACTTTTTGAGAAGGATGCATCATTCGTGGCTACATTAGGAAGTTAATAGAATCAGACTGAAAGAAGCACTGTACAATTCAGTGAAGATTAGTCATGGGTCAGAAAATTGGACAGATTTTATGAACCAGCAAAGAACGACCAAAAAAATAATAAAGAGGGAGAAATCAGAGTACGAGAGAAAGCTAGCTAGCAATATAATAACAGATAGTATTAGATTTTACAAGTATTTCAATCAGAAAAGAGTAACTAAAGCTCATGTTGATCCTCTAGAGAGAGAGTCTGGGTAATTGAGAATGGAAAATAAGGAAATGGCAGAGGTGTTAAACAGATATTTTGTGTCTGTCTTCACTGTGGGAGACTTAGAAAACTTCCCAAAGATACTTGAAAATCAAGAGGTGAACGGGAAGGAGGAACTTAAAACAATCACTGGCACGAGAGAAAAGGTGTTGGGAAAACAATTGGGCATAAAGTCTGACAAGGCCCCAGGGCCTGATGACCTGAACCCTAGGGTCTTAAAAGAAGTAGCTGCAGAGATAGTAGATGCATTGGTTATAATCTTCCAAAATTCCTTAGATTCTGGAAGGGTCCCAGCAGATTGGAAAATAGCTAATGTAAAACCTTTATTCAAGGAAAGAGGGAGACAGAAAGCAGGAAACTACTGCCAGTTAGCCTAGTATCTGTAATTGGCAATTGTTCAAATCCATTATTAAGGAGGTCATAGCCGGATATTTAGAAAATCAGAGTGAGATCAGTCAGAGTCAATGTAATTTTGTGAAAGGGAAATCATGTTTAACTAATCTATTAGAGTTCTTTGAGGTGTAGCAAGCAATGTGGATAAAGGGAAACCTGTAGATGTGATGTACATAGATTTCCAGAAGGCATTTGATAAGTGCCACATCAAAGGTTATAACACAAGATAAGATTACCTGGTATAGGGTGAAGCATATTAGCATAGATAAAGGATTGGTTTACTCACAGGAAACAGAGAGCAGGGATAAATGGATCTTTTTCAGGTTGGCAAGCTGTAACTAGTGGAGCACCATAGGCATCAGTGCTGAGTTATCTAATATTGAGAATGTATATCAATGACTTGGATGAAGGGACTGAATGTATGGTAGTTAAATTTGCCAATGACACCAAGATAAGTAAGAAAGTACGTTGTGAAGAGGAGGTAGAGAGTCTGCAAAAGGACAGGTTAAGTGAGTGGGCAAAAATTAGGCAGATGAGAAAAATGTGGGACAATGTGAACTTATCCACTTTGGGAGGAAGAATAGAAAAGGAGCATATTATTTAAATGGAGAGAGATGCAGAACTTGAGGGCACAGAGGGATCTGGGTGCCCTGGTGCATAAATCACAAAAAGTTAGTTTGCAGGTCCAGCAAGTGATTAGGAAGGCAAATGGAATGTTGTCATTTATTGCAAGGGGAATGGAAGATAAAAGTAGGAAATTTTTATCTCAGCTACAAAGGGTGAGACCACATCTGGAAGACTGTGTACAGTTTTGATCTCCATATTTGAAAACAAGGTATAATTGTGTTAGAAGCGGTTCAGAGAAGGTTCACTCAATTCATTCCTGGGATTAAGGATTTATTTTATGAAGAAAGGTTGAACAGGTTGGGCCTATACTCATTGGAGTTTAGAAGAATGAGTGATGACCTTATTGAAACATATAAGATCCTGAGGGGACTTGATAAGGTGGATACCGGGAGGGTGTTTCCTCTCATGGGAGAGACTAGAACATGGGGACACAGTTTCAGAATAAGTGGGTTGAGGAGAATTTTTTTCTCTCAGTGGGTCGTTAGTCTGTGGAATTCTCTTGCCAAGAAGGCAGTGGAGGCTGGGTCATTGAATTTATTCAAGGTTGAGTTAGACAGATTTTGATAGACAAGGGAGTCAAGGGTTATCGAGGGGCAGACAGGAAAGTGGCGTTGAGACCACAACTAGACCAGCCATGATCTTTTCGATAATGATGGAGCAGGCTCGAAGACCAAATGGCTTACTCCCAAGTCCTATGTTCCTATTTTCCTCTGTACGAGGAAAAACTGCATGGTCCTTGTGGAGACGAAGTCCTGTCCTCGAGGTGAGGATACCCTCCATCATGTTGAGTGGCACTACCAAAGTGCGAAATGGGTCAGTTTCAGAACAGATCTAGCAACTCAAGCCTAGGCAACCATGAGGTGCTGTGGGCCATCAGCAGCAGCAGAATTGTATTCAACCATGATCTGTAATTTCATGATCCAGCGTATTCCCCACTCTACCATTACCACCAAGCCAGAGGATATACCCTGGTTCAATGAAGAGTGCAGGAGGGCAGGCCAGGAGCAGCACCAAGCATAACTGAAAATGAGGTGTCAACCCGGTGAAGCTATAACACAGGACTACTTGCATGCCAAACAGCATAAGCAGCAAGTGATGGACAGAGCTAAGTGATCCCACTAACAATGTATCAGATTTAAGTTCTGCCGACCTGCCACATCCAGTCATGAATGGTGGTGGACAATTAAACAACTCACTGGAGGAAGAAGCACCACAAACATCCCCATCACCAATGATGGGAGGAACCCAGCACATCAATGCAAAAGACAAGATTGAACTATTTGCAACCACCTTCAGCCAGATGTGCCAAGCGGATTATCCATCTCGGCGTCCCCTGGAGGTCCCCAGCATCACAGATGCCAGTCTTCCCCAATTCAATTCCTAGCACAAAGGAAGATGGCTTAGGTTGTTGGAGGTCAATCATCTCAGTTCCAGGACATCACTGCAGAAGTTCCTCAGGGTAGTGTCCTCAGCCCAACCATCTTCAGCTGCTTCATCAATGACCTTCCTTCCATCATAAGGTCAGAAGTGGGGATGTTCGCTGATGATTGCACAATGTTCAGCACAATTCGCAACTCCTCAGATACTGAAGCAGTCCATGTCCAAATGCAGCAAGACCTGGAAAATATCCAGGTTTGGCCTGACAGGTGGAAAGTAACATTCACGCCACACAAGTACCAGGCAAATGACCATCTCCAACAAGAGATAATCCAAACATCGCTCCTTGATGTTCAATGGCATTACCATCACTACATCCCCCACTATCAACATCCTGGGGGATACCATTGACCAGAAACTGAACTGGAATAGCCATATAAATACTGTTGCTACAAGAGCAGGTCAGATGCTGGGAATCCTGCAATGAGTAACTCATCTCCTGACTCCCCAAAGCCTGTCCACCATCTACAAGGCACAAGTCAGGAGTGTGATGGAATACTCCCCACTTGCCTGGATGAGTGCAGCTCCAACAACACTCAAGAAGCTGGACACTGTCCAGGACAAAGCAGCCCGCTTGATTGGCATCACATCCACAAATATTCACTCCCTCCACCACCGACGCACAGTAGCAGCAGTGTGTACCATCTACAAGATGCACTGCAGGAATTCACCAAGGCTCCTTTGACAGCCTCTTCCAAACCCTCGATCACTACCACCTAGAAGGACAAGGGCAGCAGATAGATGGGAACACCACCACCTGGAAGTTCCCCTCCAAGTCACTTACCATCCTAACTTGGAAATATATCGCCGTTCCTTCATTGTCACTGGGTCAAAATCCTGGAACTCCCTTCCTATCAGCACTGTGGGTGTACCTACACCACATGGACTGCATCGGTTCATGAAGGTGGCTCACCACGACCTTCTGAAGGGCAATTAGGAATGGGCAATAAATGCTGGATTAGCCAGTGACACCCACATCCCATGGAAGAGTTAAAAAAAAAAATCCCATTAGTGTCTCTAGTAAGATTTCTCCCTGTCACTGTCACTGACACTCTCTCCCTGTCTGTCTGATTCTTTGGTTTTATTACAGAGAGCGGGATCAATCTCCCGGCAGTGAGGGACGGCGTTCCGATGAAGCTGATCCACAGGTAATGAGGGATGGACACTGCAGGGAAAAGGGGGTTGATTCAGTCACAGTCCATGTGTGTCTGAGAGTGAGATCTGGGACATGGATAGTAACCAAAGGCAGAGCAGTGAGGGTTCATGTACCATCACTGGGTTCAGACAGTGTGCAGGGCCTGACTGCCAGGGATGGAGTCACACTAACTGTGGATGAGAATCGGGATGGGGGAGCCGGGGAAATGATGGCAAAATCTTCCAAACTGATTCACAGTCACTCGGTGGGTGATGTGTCTGAGAGGAAGTTCACAGGAGACAGAATAGGTCACATTTGCTCAAACACTTTTCCCTTATTTAATGTTCCCTGTATTCAGGAGGTAATTGCGACAGGTTTTCAGTTACTGTCCGAGGGTGACATTTTGCAGAGGGTGGGGACTGAGGTGATAGTGTTTGAGGTGATTGAGGTGAAGTCAGTTTCTCTCTGAATTCTCCCTCATTTCCCATCCTGACTGTTGGGGGTTGGGGTGTGAAATTGGGTGAGGGAATGTGATGCTGAATCCTGCAGCTCATGAACACGTCAGTGATTTGATTCTGATGGAGAGGTGGAGAGAGAGAAAGGCTGGAAATGTGTGAATGTGAGAGAGGGAAAACAGACTGAGAGAGAGACATTAGAGACAGAGAGAAATGGAGAAGGAGATGGTTTACAATACATTTGATGAGAGGAGTTACTGTTATTTGGTGATTGAATGTGGTCGGTTTGTGTGTTCCTCCCTCCCAGGTACAGGCGGAGCTTGTCTCTCTGCGCAGTAAACAGGACGAGGCCATCACTGAGATCGAGATGCTCAAACTGACCAATCGGGAGCTGGAGAGTCGCATGGAGCAGATCCAACAGGAGCTTCAGGAGGCCCAAGATCGGCTGGTGGCTCAACAGGAGGAAGCAGCTCACCGAGAGGAGCAAGAAGGGTAAGAGATCCCCAGGAGGTGTTGTGTCCCATGGGGCATTTGATCATCTCAGTCATTCTCCATCCCTGTATCCTCCAATCCGATGTCACACACACATTTCCAGCTTCTTTCCCAGGACACACATTATTAACTGCTTTGTCCTCCAATCTCTCTCACCCACATCACCTTGGAGCACAAACTACAGCAAGTTGTGAATTGGAGGTTGAATTCCTGAATTCTCTCCCAGCAGTATTCCACAGGAACAGTAGTCAACACATGGAGCCTCTTCACACATTTTTGTGTTTTGGGTATCAGGTTCGCTTTGTCCGGTGAATGCTAACAGCGACCTTGGTATTAACACTTTAATTGGTGCTGAAACAATACAGGCAGATAGACTGATTAACTGAACAAACACTGGTGGTTTATTGGAACTAAGAACAGAGCACTAACCACTAAGAACAGACCTCCATCTCTAGACTTACAGTTACCAAAGACACTTGCACTGTGTAGCGATTGGTTAATACAGTCACATGGTCAACTAACTGCAATCTGTTAAAGGTACAGAGCACTCCACTTTACCACATCCCTCCCGCTCAACTCAAAAGTACAATTGACAAGTATCACAACATTCCAATTATTTACATGAATAACTATTTACAAGTCAAGTCTCTCAGGGGGCTTCCTCGGATGTGTCAAGCATCGTAGCTCAACGGCCTTGGCTGGTTTTTCCAAGACCCCTTCTCAGGGCCCAACTGTCCACCAGGCCCTCCGGTGGAAATGGGAAAGTCTGTGCCTTCGACCCTCTCGGGTCCAACAGGCCCTACCGGTACTTCCAAATCATGTGACATTTCTTCCACGTGTGCTGCAGACTCAAACGCAAACAATGACGGCATTCCTTCTCGCGGGACTGTCTCTCTTCTCCGAAGATGATCCACGTGTCGTCTAATTATTCGGCCGTTTACCGAGGCATTATAGGAGAGAGGACCTGTCACGGCACTCACTTCGTCTAACAGCCAATGGGGCCCATCTCCAAAGTTCTTCACGAGAACTGTGTCTCCCACCGTGAAATTTCTTTTATGATTATGGCCGTCATGTCTGGTCTTCTCAGGCTTTTGGCTTCTCTCCACTCTCCCTGCTAAATTTGGTCTGATAAGAGTTAGACCGGTGCGGAGACGTCTCTTCATTAGTAATTCAGCGGGGGCAATACCGGTGGTCATATGTGGTGTTGTCTGGTATGCGAACAGGAACCGTGACAATCTGGTGCTGATGGAAACCCCGTCCAGTTTTCTCATCCCAGACTTAAAAGTTTGGACCGCCCGCTCAGCCAAACCATTAGGGCCGGGGTGGTAAGACGAGGTTTTGATATGAATTATTCCGTTGAGGGTTTTAAACCTGTGGAACTCCCCACTGGTAAATGCAGTCCTGTTGTCTGACACGAGCACCTCTGGTAACCCATGCACTGCAAAACTCTGTTGCAAACGGTCTATGGTGGCGGCAGACGTGGGTGACCGGACTTCATAGACATCCATCCATTTGGAGAGGACGTCTATTAGTAAGAGGAACATTGTGCCCAAGAAGGGCCCCATGTAGTCGACTTGGAGGCGTACCCATGGCCTCCCCAGCCATTCCCAGGGGTGCAATGGAGCTAAGCGGTATAGCTTTTGTACCTGCTGGCTTTGAAGACAACTTCTGACTCGGGTTTCAATGCCCGCGTCCATCCCTGGCCACCACAAGTAGCTGCGCATGAGTATCGTCATCCTACTAATGCCAGAGTGAACACTATGTAATTCGGCCAGTAATGGCCTTCACCCTCTCGAGGGCACAATAACCCTTGCTCCCCAGAGCAATCTGCCATCCTGACAGGTGAGCTCATATCTATGATTGAGATAAGGCTTCATGTTATCAGATTTTGGCTCGCCTGATCATCCATTCAAGACCTGCTCCCGGACGTGAGGTAAAAATGGATCTCGGCTTGTCCACTCATGGATTTGTTTGGAAATCCCAAAAAATTTAGCACTAAGACAAGTTCCTGGGGAATTGGAACCTTCACGTTGTTATCTGACAGGGGGAGGCGGCTCAAGTGTCAGCATGTGTGACCTGGCTTCCCAATCGCTGAATAAAAGTGTGTTCGTAAGCAGCCAATATCAGTGGATGCGAGTAGATGAGATGGGGGGTATCACCTTATCCTCTCCAAATAATCCCAGCAGAGGCTTGTGGTTGGATATAATGTGAAAATGGCGACCGTGGAGATATTGATGGAATTTCCTAACACCAACACAGCAGACAAACCCTCCTTCTCAATTTGAGAATATCATCACTCTGCAGTACTGAGCGTGCGAGATGTATAACCAATGGGTCGTTTGGAGCCATCCACCATCCGATGTGAAAATACAGCCCCTACCCCATAAGGGGATACGTCACAAGTTAAAATCAATTTTCTTTGAGTCAAAGTGGACCAATAGGGCCGATGATCTTAACAATTGCTTTACCTTCAGAAATGCATCCTGGTGTGGAGTTTGCCAAATCCATTTATGGTTTTTCTTAAGCAATGTGTATAACGGAGCCAGTACGGTTGATAGGTTTGGGAGAAACCACCCATAGTAGTTTATCATGTCTAAGAAGGCCTTTAGTACTGCAATGTTTCTCGGTGCAGGCGCCTCGCGATTAGCCTTGACCTTTTCTTCCACAGGATGCAGGTCCTGCGCGTCGACCTTATGGTCCAAGTAAACTACCTCCTTGGCTTGGAAAATACATTTATCTCATTTCAAGCGCACCCTCGCTTGTGAGAAGCGTTTGAGCACCTCCTCCAAATTAACTAAGTGTTTTTTGTCAGTTAGTCCAGTGACTAAGACATCATCCAGATAAACAACGACATGGGGCAGTCCCTGAAGTAGATTACCATAGTACGCTGGAAAATTGCACACGCTGATGAGACCCCAAAGGGTAGTCGAGTATATTGATACAATCCTCGATGTGTATTGATGGTCATGAATTCCCTAGAGCCTTCTTCCAAATCTACCTGCTGATAGGCATGGCTCATGTCGAGTTTTGAATATGTGATGCCCCTGCAAATTTCGAATATAATTCGTCAATCTTCAGTATCGAGTGTCCATCAAGTTTGGCCACTCTGTTTACAGTTAACTTGTAGTCACTGCATGTGAACACTTTGGTCTGGCTTCATACGGGTACTATGGGTGCCGCCCACTCTGAAAATTGCACCGATTGTAAGATTCCCAACTTTTCCAGCCTGTTTAGCTCAGTCTCAACTTTGTCCCATAGAGCATAAGGGACTGGTCTGGCTCTGATAAACCTAGGGGTTGCATTAGGGTCTACGTGGATTTTGGCTTGTAGCCGAAGAATCCTTCCGAGCTCGTCACTGAAAATGGAAGTGTAATTTTGTAACAATTCCTGTAAGTTTCTCATTCTGATTTGAAAAATCTCGGCAATTTAATCTTTTTGAGCCAGTTGCGACCAATTAAACTAGGGCCCACCCCAGCTACTACTATAAGGGGTAAATTTGCAGACTGATACTGCATCAGGACTTGACATATCCCTTTCAGTCTTATTTCTTCGCCCGTATATGTTTTTAATTTAGTGTCTGATTCTTCCCAACTTAAAGGACGGACTCCTTTATTCAAGTCTCTGAACGTATGTTCTCCTATGACAGACTTTGATGCCCCAGTATCGACCTCTATCTTGATGGGTTGTTCATTGACTCTAATGACTACCTGGCTTGGCTCAGTTCGACCCACTTTCAGGCTGTGTAATGAATAGATGTCAGATTCTGCTTCCTCTGGTCCTTCAACGAGACAGATTTTGTGATTTCTATCTTTGTTTTTAAAATGCTGTCTCAGCCAATCTTGACAGTGCCACATTATGTGACCATTGCAGTGGCAGAAAAAGCATTCGATATTTCTGAACTGTTGTTTGCCTACAGGCTGCCTGTATGCATTTCTCTCATTAATGTTGTGGGTTTTCAGTGTTGTCCTGTTGTTCTTCAATGGTCTGTACATTGTGGGCGTTTTCCGCCTTTCTGTGGAGTCCGACGTTTTTGTTCCTTTTGTTACCGGCCCTTCCCGCCCTACAAGATGGACGGTGCCATTTTGTGTATCTTTTATTGGCTCTGAGTCTCTAACAGCCTCTCCATGGCTGTGGCCAATTCTAATGCCTTACTGAAGTCTAGATTAGTTTCAGACAGCAATCGCTTTTGAATAGCATCATCCCCGATTCCTCATTTCAATCAGTCTCTCAATATATCATTAATTGAAGTTCCAAAAAAATTCCTTTAAAGCAGCTACATAGCCAGCGATTGTCTCTCCTGGAAGCCTATTCCCAAAATTTAATTTAAAACGCTGCATAGTGACTGAGGGCTTTGGCTTCAGGTGGTTTTTGACAATATTTACTAACTCGTCGAAAGTCTTCGTATCGGGGGTGTTAGGTGACGTGAGGCTGCGGATCAGCCCGTACGTTTTGCTCCCACATGTGGACAAAAGAATCGCCCTCTTCTTGTCCTCCCCCGGATGTTGTTAGCAGTAAAGAAGAACACCAGGCGTTCGACATAATGAGACCAGTCACCGGAAACGGGGTCAAATGGTTCAAGATGCCCAAACTGCAGCATACTCAATGACTAAGGAGACTGCGCTTCCAAACAGCTTTCAAGGTAGTGGTGAGGTAACGTAGCTGGCTTACTGCGGCTTTCTTCATTGCCGTCAATTGATCTGGTTTATCCTCGTCACCAGGTTTATGTTTTTGTTTATCTGGTTTGCTTTGTATGGCAAACGCAAGCTGCACCCTTGATATTAACATATTCGTTGGTGCTTGAAATAATACAGGTAGGGAGACTGATTAACTGAACAAATGCTGGCAGTTTATTGGAACTAAGGTCAGGACACTAACACAATGTGTGCTTCTTCAATCACCTCCAGCTCCAGACTTACAGTTACCCAAGAAGCCCGCGCTATATAGCGATTGGTCAATACAGTCACATGGTCAACTAAGTACATTTTCTTAAATGTGCACAGCCTCCACTTTACCACAGACATTCCATTCATTCATGGCTTCATCCAATAAGCTCTTCGATTTAATTGATTTTGGGTTCCCTTCTCCCACTGGTATTGGAACCTCTTCCTCTGCACCGAAAACAGATACAAAATCCTCATCTAACAAATCAGCCATTTTCTTATTGCTCATCATAGTCTCTCCTGTATCTGTCTTTAGTAGACCCACATTCCCATTCTCACCACTCTCTTTCTTTTAATATAATCTGAAAACGTTTCCTGTTAGTTTTGATATTCCTTTTCCTCTACACTGAAAACCAAACAAAATTCTCATTGTACATTTGACAGGCCACACACTGCGGCATAAGAACATTGGAAATGAGAGCTTTTCTTCTTTTTTATTATTTTATATTCTTGTTGCCATGATCAGCACCTTCTATAGCCTTTAACGCTTCCTTTATCCTGTGTCCCTGACATCTTTGTCAAATTTCTCCTTAGCTCCCCTTTCCTTCTATTTCGCCCCACTAGCTCCAACCCCTCTTAAACACTATGATATCCAACGCATTTCTGCCTCTCTTCAGCTCTGAAGAAGAATCATAGGGACATTGGGCCAGATTTTATGTCCCGCAGGTGGGCATGTGCCCAACCTGATTGGATGTAAAATAGTGCGCGATGATGTCAGGCAATGTCATCACACACTTGTGCGATATTTAGGCTGGAGGGTGCATGGGAGAGTCGGCAGTGCACCCGCTGACCATTAAAAGGCCCATAATCAATGAATTGAAACATATTTTTCATTGCCTGTACAACCTTACGGTTGGTGGGCAGGTGAATTTGCCAAGCAGCCTTTTGATTTTTTTAGCAAACCTCATCCACGGGCGGGGTGAGGTTTCCGCAATTAAATAACAAAAAAACTTTTGGGCTGAATTTTTTTCCTGTTCATGTTATTGTGAGTTAGTCCCATGTTGGGACATTTTTTTCAGATTTTAAAAGTGTTTATTTTTGATTTGAAAATCATTCAGCTCCCTGAGGCGGCTCCCTGCCTTCAGGGAGCTGTTGGTGTGCGCTCCCCTGTGCATGCGCTCACGCTCCTCCTGCCCCCACACCAGCAGTGCTGAGCTTCTCAGCGCACGTTTCACGCTGGCTGGCTGGTAATTGACCAGCCAACATGAAATTGTGGTCAGGGGCTGATCGTGGGCGGGGGACCATTTCCCGGCCACTCCTGGGCCCGCCCGCCACGCCCGCCCAACGATGCGTAAATCCTGCCCATTAGCTGTTTCCCTCTCCACAGATGCTGCCAGACCTGCTGCGTTTTTCTAGCGTTTTCTGTTTTTATTTTACATTTGAAATGAGATCAGGAGTAGGTCACTGGATCCCCCCTGACTGCTCCCCACCCCCTCCATTCAATAAGATCATGGCTGATCTGTTTGTGTTTCGAGTTCCACATTCCCGTCTACCCCCGATAACCTTTGATTCTCTTGCCTAGCGAGAATCTATCTACCTCTACTTTAAAAATATTCAATGACCCTGCCTCCACTGCCTTCTGAGGCAGAGAGTTCCAAAGTCACACAGCCCTCTGAGAAAAATATTCTCCTAATCTCTGTCCTAAAAGGACAACCCCTAATTTTAAAACTGTGCCCCCTAGTTCTGGACTCACCCACAAGAGGAAACATCTTTTTCACGTCCACCTTGTCAAGGCTGTTCAGGATCTTGTACACTTCAATCAAATCACCCCTCATTCTTCTGAACTCCAGTGGAAACAAGCCCAGTCTGTCCAACCTTTCCTCATAAAACAGCCCACTCATTCCAGGTATCAATCTAGTAAACCTTCTTTGAACTGCCTCCAATGCATTTACATCCTTCCTTAAATAAGGAGACTAAAACTGCACACAGTGGCCTGAATCTTGCCGTCGGTGTGCAGGGATGGGCCTGACACACCGGCAAGTGTGTAAAATGATGCGCGATGACGTTGGACGTGTGTCCCGATGTCATTACATTATCTCGTGATGCTCGTGTAGCAGGCGTGTGCCCAGGTCCACTGTGCACCCGCCAATAACTGATCGGCCTATTAAGGCCATTAATGAATTAATTAATGTAATTGTTTACGCTGCCCGTACACCCTTAAGATTGAGGGACAGGCAAAAAGACCAAGCGGCCCTCAAGTTTTTTAGGAAACCTCATCCACAAGCGGGATGAGGCTTCCTAGAGCCTCATAAAAAAAATTTCTGAAATATAAAACATGTCCCTTCTCAATTGACACAGTCACAGGAGAGGACATGTTTAATTAAATTTTCAAACCATTTATTTATTTATTTCAAAAGCGCTTCAATCCCCCTCTGAGACAGCTCCGTGCCTCAGGGGGATTGAAGCGCTCTAACACGCGCATGCGCGAAAAAGCGCTGGCCCCGACTCTCCCTCCTCCCCCCGCCTGCACAGGTATTGCTGAGCGCTACGGCTCGCGTCTTATGCTGGGTGGGCCTCAATTGGCCCGCCCGCGTAAAATGGCGGCACGGAGCCAATCGCGGGCGGCAATCGGCTCCGCGACCGCCCCCGCCCACTCCCGCCGAGCCTGCCCACCGACAGAAATTCAGGCTAGTATTCAAGGTGAGGTCTCACCAATGCCCTGTATAACTGAAGCATAACATCCTTACTTCATACTCAGTTCATCTTGTAATAAAGGAAAGCATTCCATTTGCTTTCTTAATTACTTGCTGTACCTGCATACTAACTTTTTAATGACTCATGTATGAGAACAGATACATTCCTCTGCACCTTGAAATTCTGCAGTTTGTTCTCCATTTAACCAATACACTTTTTTCTTCTTCCTACCAAAGTGAACAGTTTCACGTTTTCTCACATTATACTGCATCTGCCAGATTTTTGCCCACTCACTCATCTTATGCATATCCAACTGTAGACCCCTTATGTGTTCTTCACAACATACTTTCGTACCTATCTTTGTGTTGTCTGCAAATTTATCTACCATGCCTTCGCTCCCCTCATCTAAGTCAGCAATGTAAATTGTAAAAAGTTGAGACCACAGCACGGACCCCTGTGGGACTCCTTTTGTCACATCCTGCCAATCAGAAAAAGACCCATTTAGGCATACTCTCTGATTTCTGCCAGCCAGCCAATCTTCTATCCATGCTAATATGTTACCCCCCCGCCCAAACCATGAGCTTTTATTTTTCACAATAACCTTTGATGTGGCACGTTATCAAATGCCTTCTGGAAATCCAAGTACAGCAGAACTCCAATAAATTGGCTAAACATGATTTCCCTTTCACAAAACCATGCTGACTCATACTGTTTACCTTAAGCTTTTCTTGGTGCCCAGCTATGACCTCTTTAATGATCGACTCTAACGCCTTCCCTATGATAGACCTCGAGCTAACTGGCCTATTGTTTCCTGTTTTCTGCCTCCCTCCCTTATTGAACGGAGGAGTTATATTTGCTACTTTCTAGTCTGTTGGAACCTGTCCAGAATCTAGGCAATTTTGGAAAATTAACACCAACGCATCTACTACCTCATTAGGCACCTCTTTTAAGACCCTAGGATGAAGTCTAACTGGATCTGGAGACACCATCATCACCATCCCTGGGTATGTCCTGTCCCCAACTGCAGGAGAGACTCATCTAAAGTGGTGGCACAGTGGTTTACAGTCAGCCCCGGGATCTTCAACATTCACTCTGGACCCGATGAAGTCTCATGGCATCAAACACGGGCAAGGAGACCTGCTCCTGATTACCACCTACCGCCCTCCCTCAGCTAATGCCCCCATGATGAACACCACTTGGAGGAAGCACTGAGAGTTGCAAGGGCACAGAATGTACTCTGGGTTGGGCATTTCAATGGACATCAGCAAGATTGGCTCGCTAACACCACAACTGACCGAGCTGGCCGAGTCCTAAAGGACATAGCTGCTAGATTGAGTCTGCGGCAGGTGGTGCGGGAACCAACAAGAGGGAAAAACATACAAGACTTTATTCTCACTAATCCACCTGTTGCAGGTGCATCTGTCAGTGACAGTATTAGTGGGAGTTCAGTTTGAAATGAAGAAGTGTGTCTAAGGCTAGTGCTTTAAACCTGAATAAAGGTAATTATGAGGGATGGAAGGCAAAGTGAATTAAGTGAATTGGGAAACGAAGTTAAAAGGTAGGACAGTAGAGATGCAGTGGTATACTTTTGAGGATATATTGAGTAATTCTGAGCAAAGATTTATCTCAGTGAGAAAGAAAGACGCTTTGAGAAGGATGCATCATCTGTGGCTGAATAAGGAAGTTAAGAATTGTATCAAATTGAAAGAAGCACTGTACAATTCTGCAAAGATGAGTGGTTGGTCAGAAGATTGTCAGACTTTATGAACCAGCAAAGAATGGCTAAAAAAAAAAGAGGGAGAAAATAGAGTATGAGAGAAAGCTGGCTAGAAATATAAAAACAAATAGCAAGAGTTTCTATAAGTATTTAAATAGGAAAAGAGTAACTAAAGCTCATGTTGATCCTCTAGAGAGAGAGTCTGGGTAAATGATAATGGAAAACAAGGAAATGGCAGAGGTGTTGAACAGATATTTTGTGTCTGTCTTCACTGTGGGAGACTTAGAAAACTTCCCAAAGATACTTAAAATCAAGAGGTGAATGGGAAGGAGGAACTTAAAACAATCACTGGCACGAGAGAAAAGGTGCTGGGAAAACGATTAGACATAAAGGCTGACAAGGTCCAGGGCCTGATGACCTGAACCCGAGGGTCTTAAAAGAAGTAACTGCAGAGATAGTAGATGCATTGGTTATAATCTTCCAAAATTCCTGAGATTCGGAAAGCGTCCCAGCAGATTGGAAAATAGCTAATGTAACACCTTTATTCAAGAAAAGAGGGAGACAGAAAGCAGGAAACTATGGGCCAGTTAGCTTAACATCTGTCACAGGGAAATTGCTGGAATCCATTATTAAGAAGGTTAAAGCAGGGTACTTAGAAAAACAAAATAAGATCAGGCAGAGTCAACGTGGGTTGGGATCCTTCGGCCCTGACCTGGCAACTTTCTCGTGGCAGACGCGGTGAGGCATTCAAATCTCCATTGACTTCGGTGTGACCGGAAGATCCCATCAGCGGGAGGAGCAGGAAAATCCCAGCCATGATTTTGTGGAAGGGAAGTCATTTAAACTAATTTATTCGTGTTCTTTGAGGGAATAGTAAGCAAAGTGGATAAAGGGGAACCTGTAGATGTGATGTACCTGGATACCCAAAAGGCATTTGTTCAGGTGCCACGTCAAACGTTTCTACACAAGATAAGAGCACAAGGTGTAGGGGGTAACATATTAGCATGGATAGAGGATTGGTCAGCTAACAGGGAGCAGAGGGTAGGGATAATTGGGTCTTTTTTGAATTGGCAAGTTGTAACTAGTTGAGTTCCTCAGGGATCAGTGCTGGGGCCTCAATTCAATCTACATCAATGATTTGGTTGAAGGAACCGAATGTATTGTAGCTGAATTTGCTGATGATACTGAGATAGGTAGGAAAGTAAGTCGTCAAGAGGAGGTAGAGAGTCTGCAAAAGGATATGGACAGGTTAAATAAGTGGGCAAAAATTTGGCAGATGGAGTATAATGTGGGAAAATGTGAACTTGTCCAGTTTGACAGGAAGAATAGAAAAGCAGCGTATTATTTAAATAGAGAGAGATTCTAAAGTCCATTAACTTTTGCAGAACTAGAAAATGTCACCTGGTGGAGAGGCCATAAAATTCTGCACATGAATTACAAAAAATTCATATGCAGGTACAGCAAGTGATTAGGAAAGCAAATGGAATGTTGTCAATCATTGCAAGGAGAATGGAATATAAAAGTAGGGAAGTTTTACTGCAGCTGTACAGGACATTGAGAGCAGTGTGTACCATCTACAGGATGTGCTGCAGCAACTCACCAAGGCTCCTTTAACAGCACCTACCAAACCCTTTACCACTTAGAAGGACAAAGGCAGCAGATACATGGGAACGCCACCACTTCGAAGTTCCCCTCCAAGCTACACACTATCCTGAATTGGAACTTTATCGACGTTCCTTCACTGTCGCTCGGCCAAGATCCTGGGAATCCCTCCCTAACAGCACTGTGGGTGTACCTACACCACATGGACTGCAGTGTTTCAAGAAGGCAGCTCACCACCACCTTCTCAAGGGCATTTAGGGACAATAAATTCTGGCCCAGCCAAGGATGCCCACATCCCATGAAAAAATGTTAAAAATCAATAAATGTCTCCAGGAAGCCTTCTCTCTGTCACTGTCACTGACACTCTCTCCCTGTCTGTCTGATTCTTTGGTTTTATTACAGAGAGTGGCATCAATCTCTCGGCAGTGAGGGATGGCGTTCCGATGAAGCTGAACCACAGGTAATGAGGGATGGACACAGCAGGGAAAAGGGGGCGGATTCAGTCACAGTCCGTGTGTGTCTGAGGGTGAGATCTGGGACATGGATAGTAGCCAGAGGGAGAGCAGTGAGGATTCATGTACCATCACTGGGTTCAGACAGTGGGCAGGGCCTGACTGCCAGGGATGGAGTCACACTGACTCTTGGTGCCCCTGGGGAGGGTTTAAACTAACTTAGCTGGAGGATGGGAAGTGGGAGGTAAAACTACAGAGGGAAAAGAAGATGCAGAAAGAATTGGAGGGAGATAGAGCTCTAGAGTAAAAATGATAAGGTATTAGATTATTAGGAAATGTAATAACGCCTTGATTGTTTTTATCGTACATGTATGTTTCCATACAGAGGATGGTTTATGAGCTTGGTGAGCTGCACGTGCAAATAGCCACAGGGAGACATAATCTTGTAGTGATGAGGGAGGCCTGACTCAAAAACAGAAACGGACTGGGCACTAAACAACCCTGGATACAATTGGTCAGGAAGGATAGGGGTGGGGTAACAATATTGATCAAGGGTAATATGACTGTGCTGGAAAGAGTGGATATCATAGAGGGATCAAGGACAGAATTTATTTGGCTAGAGCTAAGAAACAAGAGAGTTATAATCACATTACTAGGGGTATTCTGTAGACCACCAGCAAGTTTAGAGGAACAAATTTGGAAAGATAAAGGGTGTGTAAGAACAGAGAGATGTTGGGTATATGTGCATAAATCATTTAAGGTGACAGGACAGGTTGAGAGAGTCATTAATAAGGCAGACAGGCTCCTGGTTTTATAAATAGAGGCATAGAGTATAAAAGCCTCAACTGGAATATTGTGTACAGCTCTGGGTATCACAAACGAGGAAGTATTTGAAGGTATTGGAGTTGGCGCAGAAAAGATTCATGAGAACGGTTCTGGTGATGAGGGACTTGAATTACGTGGATAGATTGGAGAATTGTGGGCTATCCTCCTTGGAGAAGAGAAGTCTGGGAGGAGTTTTGATAGAATGTTCAAAATCATGAGGGTCCTGGACAGAGCAGATAGGAAGAAACTGTTCAGATTGGTGGAAGGGTTGAGAAACTGAGGACACTGATTTAAAGCGATTAGGAACAGAACCCAAAGGTGACGCAAGCAAAGGGTTTTTACACAGCGAGTGGTCAGGCTCTGAACTCCACTGCCTGAGTGTGTGGTGGAGGCAGATGTAATTGTGGCTTTGAAAAGGGAATTGGACAATTATCTGAGGAGAAAGGATTTGCAGTATTGCAGGGAAAACACAGGGGAATGGGAGCTGGTGAGTTGCCCTCACAGAGAGCCAGAACAGACACGATGGATTGAATGGCCTCCCTGTGGTGTTGTAACCATTCCATAAGGTGGACACCTTGTCTGAAAGGAATTGGGCAGGAAGTAAAATTCTCTCACACCTTATTGGGGAGGAATTTTTAAATCTTTATATGGCCCCAGATAGACAAGCTCATGTGAATTAAATGCCTCCCTCAATGAGTTCCATTTCTGTAAGATATTTCCTTTGTTTCAATGACTGATAAAGAGTGAATATACTTTGTACGGATATTCACATTTCCATGGGTCATCAGTGAAACTGATTTTCCTCACTTCATTCATTCAGCAGGTGACTGCAACAGATAATCAGTAATGTCTGAAGATGATATTTTGGGAGTTTACAGAGAGTGATGATTGGGGTGAAACCCCTTCTGCCAATTTCTTTGGAGTCTCACTCATGATTCTTGAGTGTTGACGTGTCGCGATTAGGTGGTGAGGTGAATTGTTGGTTCCTGTAACCTGAGATCATGTTTGTGATTAGATAGTGATGGAGGGTCAGAGAGGGACAGTCAGGCTGAAAACATGTGAGATAGAGACATCGAAAATGAGACCAAGAGACATGGATATTAGAGACAGAAAGAGATGGGGATAAATAGAGGTGGTTTACAATACATTTGATGAGAAGATTTACTGTTATTTGGTGATTGAACGTGGTCGCTTTGTGTGTTCCTCCCTCCCAGGTACAGGCGGAGCTTGTCTCTCTGCGCAGTAAACGGGACGAGGCCATCACTGAGAACGAGATGCTCACACTGACCAATCAGCAGCTGGAGAGTTGGCTGGAGCAGATCCAACAGGAGCTTCAGGAGGCTCAAGATCGGCTGGTGGCTCAACAGGAGGAAGCAGCTCACCGAGAGGAGAAAGAAGGGTAAGAGATCCCCAGAAGGTGTTGTGTCCCATGGGGCATTTGATCATCTCAGTCATTCTCCATCCCTGTATCCTCCAATCTGATGTCACGCACACATTTCCAGCTCCTTTCCCAGGATACACATTATTAACTGCTTTGTCCTCCCAACTCTCTCACCCACAACACCATGGAGCACAAACTACAGCAAGTTGTGAATTGGAGGTTGAATTCCTGAATTCTCTCCCAGCAGTATTCCACAGGAACAGTGATGGAGCATTTAACACATGGAGCCTCTCCACACATTCCATTCATTCATCGCTTCATCCAATAAGCTCTTCAGCTGAATTGATTTTGGGTTCCCTTCTCCCACTGGTATTGGAACCTCTTCCTCTGCACTGAAAACAGATACAAAATCCTCATCTTACAAATCAGCCATTTCCTTATTGCTCATCATATTCTCACCTGTATCTGTCTTTAATGGACCCACTTTCCCATCCTCACCACTCTCTTTCTTTTAATATATTCATGAAAACTTTTCCTGTTAGTTTGGATCTTCCTGGATAGTTTCTTTCTCTTTTCCTTTCCTGTCCCTCTTATTATTCACTCGATCCCAGTCTGGCTCTCTCAGTTTGCTGGATTTGCAGTTTCCTTGTGTCTGTGTTTGTGTTTTCTTTTAGTTTAATCCTGTCTCTTACCTTGATTGTTGACCAGGGATAGTGAACTGCACAAGTGAATCTATTGTGGGTAAAATTTGATTGCTTCCCAAATCGGCAGTGGGGTTGACGATGGGGACAAACTTGTACATGTTGACCCTGGTACAGTCAGCACAGTAATTTGGTGCTGCCTGTTCAGTAACATGGCTGGAGGCTGCAGCCAGCACTGGGTCCGCAGTTGAGTGGCTGCACATGTCAGCAAGAGACACCTCGCACAAAACATCTGAATTTTTGGGAATTGCCTTTTGGGTGTATACTGGTTTTGTTGGGTACAACCATTTCTTTGATTAGTTCCCACTGTTTGTAGATTTACCCATTGACAGCTCAGCCCAGTTGACTGTGGTCAATGTTATTCACGTTTCTTCGAAGTTCGCCTCTCTTAAATTTAAAATCTTGTTTTAGACCATAAGACCTTAAGACATAGGAGCAGAAATTAGGCCATTCGGCCCATCGAGTCTGCCCCGCCATTCCATCATGGCTGATAAGTTTCTCAACCCCATTCTCCTGCCTTCTCCTCGTAACCTTTGATCCCCATACCAATCAAGAACCTATCTATCTCGGTCTTAAATACACTCAATGACCTGGCCTCCACAGCCTTCTGTGGCAATGAATTCCATAGATTGACCACTCTCTGGCTAAAGAAGTTTCTCCTCATCTCTGTTCTAAAAGGTCTTCCCTTTACTCTGAGGCTGTGCCCTCGGGCCCTAGTCTCTCCTACTAATGGAAACATCTTCCCCATGTCCACTCTATCCAGGCCTTTCAGTATTCTGTAAGTTTCAATCAGATCCCCCCTCACCCTTCTAAACTCCATCGAGTATAGACCCAGAGTCCTCAAACGTTCCTCATATGTTAAGCCTTTCATTCCTGGGATCATTCTTGTGAACCTCCTCTGGACCCTCTCCAGGGCCAGCACATCCTTCCTGAGATACGGGGTCCAAAATTGCTCACAATATTCTAAATGTGGTCTGACCAGAGCCTTATAAAGCCTCAGAAGCACATCCCTGCTTTTATATTCTAGTCCTCTCGAAATAAATGCCAACATTGCATTTGCCTTCCTAACTACCGTGTCAACCTGCAAGTTAACCTTAAGAGAATCCTGGACTAGGACTCCCAAGTCCCTTTGCACTTCAGATTTCTGAATTCTCTCCTCATTTAGAAAATAGTCTATGCCTCTATTCTTCCTACCAAAGTGCATGACCTCACACTTCCCCACGTTGTATTCCATCTGCCACTTCTTTGCCCATTCTCCCTACCTGTCTAAATCCTTCTGCAGACTCCCCGCCTCCTCAATACTACCTGTCCCTCTACCTATCTTTGTATCATCTGCAAACTTAGCCAAGATGCCCTCAGTTCCTTCATCTAGATCATTAATGTATAAAGTGAAAAGTTGTGGTCCCAACACTGACCCCTGCGGAACTCCACTAGTCACCGGCCGCCATCCTGAGAAGGACCCCCTTATCCCCACTCTCTGCCTCCTGCCAGACAGCCAATCTTCTATGTGATTCTTGTGTCTCCCTCTTAAATCTGATATTCTATTCAATCTTATCATAGTTAATATTTACAAGATGCCCCCTCGCCATCAGATTATTCACTTATTTTGGTTGATTACTCATCACTGAATCTAGTATGGCCTGTTCCCGTGTTGGTTCCAAAAGATATTGTTTGAGGAAACTACCTGAAACAAACCAGACGCACACACACAAACAAACACACAAACACACACGAACAAACACACAAACAGCCACACACACACACAAACAAACAAACACGCACACACAAACAAAAACACACACTATACGCACATACACTCTGCACACACACACCCTCAGCACACATGAACCATGCACACATACACACACAGACACTCTGCACACATACACTCTGCACACACACACCCTCTGCAAACATACACCATGCACAAACACATCCTCTGTACACATACCCTCTGCACACACATACACTCTCTGCACAACACACATCATCTGCACACACACCCTTTGCACACAAACACCCTGCACACACTCAACCTCTGCACACACACACACATACACACCCTCAGAGCACATACCCTCTGAACACGCACACTCTGCACACACGCCCTCTGCACACACAGACTATGCGCACACATGCACACCCTGCACACACACACACCCCATCTGCACACATACACCCTCTGCACACAAACAAATTCTGCACTCGCACACCCTCCGCACACACGGTCACTCTGCGAGCACGCATGCACGCACACACACACTTTGCACACTCGTGCTACATGCACACACCCTCTGCACACACTTTACGCACATATACTCTGTGCGTACACACACTTTCTGCACACACTCACTCTGCACACACACTGTGCACATGACTTTCAGAACCCGCAGTCAGTGCACACAGCCCACAAATTGTGTACACGTCCCACATGTTGCGCACACACAAAACGTGTCAATATTCATGTTCAGACACACAATGATACAGTGAGTGCAGTTTCCAATCCCAGGAAATTCCTGATGAACAACAGGCACAGGGAAATTGGTCTGGGATTAGGGATTGAGGTGCCTGTGGTTGAGGAAATCTAATAAATGTCTCCAGGAAGCCTTCTCTCTGTCACTGTCACTGACACTCTCTCCCTGTCTTTCTGAATCTTTGGTTTTATTACAGAGAGTGGGATCAATCTCCCGGCAGTGAGGGACGGCGTTCCGATGAAGCTGATCCACAGGTAATGAGGGATGGACACAGCATGAAAAAGGGGGCAGATTCAGTCACAGTCCGTGTGTGTCTGAGGGTGAGATCTGGGACATGGATAGTAACATTGAGATCAGTGAGGGGTCATGTACCATCACTGGGTTCAGACAGTGGGCAGGGGCTGACTGCCAGGGATGGAGTCACACTGACTCTGGATGTGAATCGGGATGGGGGAGCAGGGGAAATGATGACAGAATCTTCCAAACTGATTCACAGTCACTCGGTGGGCGATGTGTCTGAGAGGAAGTTCGCAGGAGACAGAACGGGAGGATTGGGGTGAAAACAAAAAAATATTTTTCTCAATTTCTCTCAGAATTCTCCCTCATTTCCCAGCCTGACTGTTGGGGGTTGGGGTGTGAAATTGGGTGAGGGGATGAGATGCTGAATCCTGCAGCTCGTGAACACGTCAGTGATTCGATTCTGATGGAGAGGTGGAGAGAGAGAAAGGATGGAAATGTTTGAATGTGAGAGAGGGAAAACAGACTGAGAGAGAGATGTTAGAGACAGAGAGAAATGGAGATAAATAGAGGTGGTTTAGAGTACATTTGATGAGAAGATTTACTGTTATTTGGTGATTGAACGTGGTCGCTTTGTGTGTTCCTCCTTCCAAGGTAAAGGCGGAGCTTGTCTCTCTGCGCAGTAAACAGGACGAGGCCATCACTGAGATCGAGATGCTCAAACTGACCAATCAGCAGCTGGAGAGTCAGCTGGAGCAGATCCAACAGGAGCTTCAGGAGGCCCAGGATCGGCTGGTGGCTCAACAGGAGGAAGCAGCTCACCAGGAGGAGAAAGAAGGGTAAGAAATCCCCAGGAGGTGTTGTGTCCCATGGGGCATTTGATCATCTCAGTCATTCTCCATCCCTGTATCCTCCAGTCCGATTTCACACACACATTTCCAGCTCCTTTCCCAGGACACACATTATTAACTGCTTTGTCCTCCAATCTCTCTCACCCACAACACCATGGAGCACAAACTACAGCAAGTTGTGAACTGGAGGTTGAATTGCTGAATTCTCTCCCAGCAGTATTCCACAGGAACAGTGATGGAGCATTCAACACATGGAGCCTCTTCACACATTCCATTCATTCATGGCTTCATCCAATAAGCTCTTCAGTTGAATTGATTTTGGGTTCCCTTCTCCCACTGGTATTGGAACCTCTTCCTCTGCACTGAAAACAGATACAAAATCTTCATTTTATACCTAACAGCCCACACACTGTGTGCATAAGAACGTTTGAATTGAGAGCAAGAGTAGGTCATTCATTCCCTCCTGACTGGTCTCCCCCATTCAATATGATCATGGATAAGCTGATGTTTAAGTCAACTGCTGACCTAACTTGGTTTGTCCTACATGTGATTCCAGGCCGAGAGCAATATGGTTAACTCTTAACTCCCCTCTGAAAAGTGCTAGTAAGCCACACAGCCATACCAAAAGCACGACATAAATGCCAAAAAAGAATAAAAGCAGATGCACCACCCAGCATAGACCTAGGCACTGGAAACAACAAATTCACACCCAGCCCAGCCGAACCTGCAAAGTTCTCCTTACTATCACCTGGGGATTTGTGCCAAAATTGGAAGAGCTGTGTCACAGTGTAATCAGACAACAGGCTAACATTTCATAGTCACTGAATGATACCTTACAGCCAATGTCCCAGACACCACCATCACCACCCCTGGGTGTGTCTTGTCCCACCGGAAGGAGAAACCCACCTGAAGTGGCGACACAGTGATATACAGTCAGGAAGAAATTGCTGTGGGAGTCCTCAACATTGACTCTGGATCCCATGAAGTCAATGGGCATGGAAACCTCTGACTGATTATCATCTGCAGCTCACCAACCACACCCCCCCAACCAATCACCCAACCACCACCATCACCTCTCAGATGCCTCCTCTATTTTGAACACCAATTGGAAGAATCATTGAGGGTAATAATGACAGAGAATATACTCTGGATGGGGGTCATTAATGCCCATCAGCAAGTGTATCTCAATAGCACAACTACTGACCTTGTTCATCGAGTCCTGAAGGACATAGCTGCTAGATTGGGACAGCAGCAGGTGGTGAGAGAACCAACAAGAGGAAAAACCCCTGCTGTTTGGAATCATACCTAGCACAAAGGAAGATGGTTATGGTTGTTGGAGGTCAATTTTCTCAGTCCCAGGACATCACTGCAGGAGCTCCTCAGGGTAGTATCCTTGGCCCAACCATCTTCAGCTGCTTCACCAATGACCTTCCTTTCATCTGAAGGTCAGAAGTGGGGATGTTCACTGATGGTTGCACAATGTTCACCTTTTGTGACTCCTCAGATACTGAAGCAGTCCATGTCCAAATGCAGCCAGACCCGGACAATATCCAAGCTTGGGCTGACAAGTGGCAAGTAACATTCGCGCCACACAAATGTCAGGCAATGACTGTCTCCATCAAGAGAGAATCTAACCATCGCCCCTTGACATTCAGTGGCATTACCATCACTGAATCTCCCACTATCAACATCCTGCGGCTTCCTATTGACCAGAAACTGAACTGGACCAGCCATATAAATTCTGTGTCTACAAGAGCAGGTCAGAGGCTAGGAATACTGAGATGAGTAACTCACCTCCTGACTCCCCAAATTATGTCCACCATGTACCAGGCACCAGTCAGGAGTGTGATGGAATAATCTCCACTTGCCTGGACAAGGGCAGCTCCAACAACACTTAAGAAGTTTAACACATCCAGGGCAAAGCAGCCCGCTTGATCGGCACCACATCCACAAACATTCACTCCTTCCATCACCGACGTACGGTAGCAGCAGTGTGTACCATCTATAAGATGCACTGCCGGAACTCACCAATGATCCTTACAAACCCACATCTAGAAGGATAAGGGCAGCAGATACATGGGAATGCCACGACCTGCAAGTTCCCCGCCAATCAATCCCCATCCTGACTTGGAAATATATCACTGTTCCTTCACTGTCACTGGGTTAAAATCCTGGAACTCTATCCCTAACAGCACTGTGGGTGTATGTACAGCACACGAACTGCAGCGGTTCAAGAAGGCAGCTCACCACCACCTAGTCAAGGGCATTTAGGGATGGGCAATAAATGCAGCTTTAGCCAGCGAAGCCCACATCTCATGAAAGCATTTTTAAAAATTCAATAAACGTCTCCAGGAAGCCTTCTCCCTGTCACTGTCAGTGACACTCTGTCCCTGTCTGTTTGATTCTTTGGTTTTATTACAGAGAGTGGGATCAATCTCTCGGCAGTGAGGGACGGCATTCCGATGAAGCTGATCCACAGGTAATAAGGGATGGACACAGCAGGGAAAAGGGGATGAATTCAGTCACAGTCCATGTGTGTCTGAGGGTGAGATCGAGGTCATGGATAGTAGCCAGAGGGAGAGCAGTGAGGGTTCATGTACCATCACTGGGTTCAGACAGTGGGCAGGGCCTGACTGCCAGGGATGGAGTCACACTAACTGTGGATGAGAATCGGGATGGGGGAGCCGGGGAAATGATGGCAGAATCTTCCAAACTGATTCACAGTCACTCGGTGGGCGATGTGTCTGAGAGGAAGTTCGCAGGAGACAGAACGTTTCTCCATTGCTCAAACATTATTTCCTTATTTAATGTTCCCTGTATTCAGGAGGTAATTGTGACAGGTATTTGTTTGCTGTTCGAGGACCATAGTTTTGGGTAAAGGCAAAATATTGCAGATGCTGGAAATATGAAACAAAAACAAAAAATGCTGGAAAATCTCAACAGGTCTGACAGCATCTGTGGAGAGAAAGACAGAGTTAATGTTTTGCGTCCATATGATTCTTCTTCAGAGCTAAAGAGAAGTAAAAATGTGATAAAATTTATACTGTTGAAGGGGGCTGGAGCAGGTGAAGCTGGATAGAAGGCTAGCGATAGGTGGGGGCAAAGGAGAGATTGTGAAAGATGTCACAAACAAAAGGACAAAGTGTTGTTAGTAGTGGTGATACTGGCTAAAGGAGGTGCTAATGGTGACATTAAGAGTGGAAAGCAGAATGTGATAATGGCTGGACCAGGGTAAGGTCTCTGGAAAGTGATAGACGGCCTGAATGGGGATGGGGTGGGGGGAGGGGATGGTGCTGGGAAAAAAGATCGAAAAGGCTAAAAGCTGAGGATAAAACGATGAATAAAAATGGAAATAAATTTTAAAAACAATAATAGTGAAAGTAAGTGTAAAAAAAAATAAAGACAATTAAAAATATATAAATGAATATAGACAAATGAGCGATTAAAATGGAGTGAGGATGGAGGAGAGAGTTCATGACCTGAAGTTGTTGAACTCAATGTTAAGTCCAGAAGGCTGTAAAGTGCCTTGTTGGAAGATGAGGTGCTGTTCCTCCAGTTTGCGTTGAGCTTCACTGGAACATTGCAGCAGGCCAAGGACAGACATGTGGGCATGAGAGCAGGGTGGAGTGTTGAAATGGCAAGTGACAGGGAGGTCTGGGTCATGCTTGCGGACAGACTGAAGGTGTTCCGCAAAATAGTCACCCAGTCTGCATTTGGTCTCTCCAATGTAGAGGAAACCGCATTGGGAGCAGTGAATGCAGTAGACCAAATTGAAGGAGGTGCAAGTGAAGTGCTGCTTCATTTGAAAGGAGTGTTTGGGCCCTTGGACGGTGAGGAGGAGGGAAGTAAAGGGGCAGGTGTTGCACCTTCTGCAATTGCATGGGAAGGTGCACTGGGAGGGGGCTGAGGTGTTGGGGGTGATGGAGGAGTAGACCAGGGATTCCCGGAGGGAACAGTCCCTACAGAATGCCAACAGTGGGGACGAAGGGAAGATGTGTTTGGTGGTGGCATCATGCTGGAGTTGGCAGAAATGGCGGAGGATGATCCTTTGAACACAGAGGCTGGTGGGGTGATAAGTGAGGATAAGGGGGACTCTATCATGGTTCTGGGAGGGAGAGGACAGTGTGAGGGCAGAGGCACGGGAAATGGGTCGGACACTGTTGAGGGCCCTGTCAACCACAGTGTGTGGGAAACCTCGGTTAAGGAAGAAGGTGTTGGGTGTTTAGAGAGGGTGAGGATTGGGGTGAAACCATTTTTCTCAATTTCTCTCTGAATTCTCCCTCATTTCCAATCCTGACTGTTGGATGTTGGGGTGTGAAATTGGGTGAGGGGATGAGATGCTGTATCCTGCAGCTCGTGAACATGTCAGTGATTCGATTCTGATGGAGAGGTGGAGAGAGAGAAAGGATGGAAATGTGTGAATGTGAGAGAGAGAAAACAGACTGAGAGAGAGATGTTAGAGACAGAGAGAGATGGAGATCAATAGAGGTGGTTTAGAGTACATTTGATGAGAAGGTTTACTGGTGATTGAACGTGGTCGCTTTGTGTGTTCCTCCCTCCCAGGTACAGGCGGAGCTTGTCTCTCTGCGCAGTAAACAGGACGAGGCCATCACTGAGATCGAGATGCTCAAACTGACCAATCAGCAGCTGGAGAGTCGGCTGGAGCAGATCCAACAGGAGCTTCAGGAGGCCCAGGATCGGCTGGTGGCTCAACAGGAGGAAGCAGCTCACCGAGAGGAGAAAGAAGGGTAAGAGATCCCCAGGAGGTGTTGTGTCCCATGGGGCATTTGATCATCTCAGTCATTCTCCATCCCTGTATCCTCCAATCCGATGTCACACACACATTTCCAGCTCCTTTCCCAGGACACACATTATTAACTGCTTTGTCCTCCAATCTCTCTCACCCACAACACCATGGAGCACAAACTATAGCAAGTTGTGAATTGGAGGTTGAATTCCTGAATTCTCTCCCAGTAGTATTGCACAGGAAGAGTGATGGAGCATTCAACACATGGAGCCTCTTCACACATTGTATTCATTCATGGCTTCATCCAATAAGCTCTTCAGTTGAATTGATTTTGGGTTCCCTTCTCCCACTGGTATTGGAACCTCTTCCTCTGCACTGAAAACAGATATAAAATCCTCATCTGACATCTGACAGCCCACACACTGTGTGCATAAGAACGTTTGAATTGAGAGCAAGAGTAGGTCATTCAGCCCCTCCTGACTAGTCTCCCCCATTCAATAAGATCATGGATAAGCTGATGTTTAAGTCAACTGCTGACCTAACTTGGTTTGTCCTACATGTGACTCCAGGCCGAGAGCAATGTAGTTAACTCTTAACTCCCCTCTGAAAGGGGCTAGCAAGCCACACAGCCATGCCAAAACCATGACATAAATGCCAAAAAAGAATAAAAGCAGATGCACCACCCAGCATCGACCTAGGCACTGGAAACAACAAATTCACACCCAGCCCAGCCGAACCTGCAAAGTTCTCCTTACTACCGCCTGGGGATTTGTGCCAAAATTGGGAGAGCTGTGTCACAGTGTAATCAGACAACAGGCTAATATTTCAGAGTCACTTAATGATACCTTACAGCCAATGTCCCAGACACCACCATCACCACCCCTGGGTGTGTCTTGTCCCACCGGAAGGAGAAACCCACCTAAAGTGGCGACACAGTGATATACAGTCGGGAAGAAATTGCTGTGGGAGTCCTGAACATTGACTCTGGATCCCATGAAGTCCCATGGCATCAGGTTAAAAATGGGCACGGAAACCTCTGACTGATTACCACCTGCAGTTCACCAACCCCACCCCCATAATCGCCCAACCACCACCCTCACCTTTCAGATGCCTCCTCTATTTTGAACACCAAATGGTTGAATCATTGAGGGTGATAATGACAGAGAATATACTCTGGTTGGGGGTCATTAATGCCCATCAGCAAGTGTATCTCAATAGCACAACTACTGACCTTGTTCATCGAGTCCTGAAGGACATAGCTGCTAGATTGGGACAGCAGCAGGTGGTGAGAGAAACGACAAGAGGAAAAAACCCCTGCTGTTTGGAATCACACCTAGCACAAAGGAAGATGGTTATAGTTGTTGGAGGTCAATCTTCTCCGTCCCAGGACATCACTGCAGGAGCTCCTCAGGGTAGTATCCTCGGCCCAACCATCTTCAGCTGCTTCACCAATGACCTTCTTTTCATCTGAAGGTCAGAAGTGGGGATGTTCACTGATGATTGCACAATGTTCACCTTTTGTGACTCCTCAGATAATGAAGCAGTCCATGTCCAAATGCAGCCAGACCCGGACAATATCCAGGCTTGGGATGACAAGTGGAAGTAACATTCACGCCACACAAATGTCAGGCAATGACTGTCGCCAACAAGAGAGAATCTAACCATCGCCCCTTGACATTCAATGGCATTACCATCACTGAATCTCCTACTATCAACATCCTGGGGCTTACCATTGACCAGAAACTGAACTGGACTAGCCATATAAATTTTGTGGCTACAAGAGCAGGTCAGAGGTTAGTAATTCTGAGATGAGTAACTCACCTCGTGACTCCCTAAATTATGTCCACTATGTACCAGGCACAAGTCAGGAGTGTGAAGGAATAATTTCCACTTGCCTGGACAAGGGCAGCTACAACAACACTCACGAAGTTTAACACATCCAGGGCAAAGCAGCCCGCTTGATCGGCACCACATCCACAAACATTCACTCCTTCCATCACCGATGTACGGTAGCAGCAGTGTGTACCATCTATAAGATGCACTGCAGGAACTCACCAATGATCCTTCCAAACCCACATCCAGAAGGATAAGGGCAGCAGATACATGGGAATGCCACGACCTGCAAGTTCCCCGCCAATCAATCCCCATCCTGACTTGGAAATATATCACTGTTCCTTCACTGTCACTGGGTTAAAATCCTGGAACTCTATTCCTAACAGCACTGTGGGTGTATGTACAGCACACGAACTGCAGCGGTTCAAGAAGGCAGCTCACCACCACCTAGCCAAGGGCATTTAGGGATGGGCAATAAATGCTGGCCTAGCCAGCGAAGCCCACATCCCATGAAAACATTTTTAAAAATTGAATAGATGTCTCCAGGAAGCCTTCTCCCTGTCACTGTCACTGACACTCTGTCCCTGTCTGTCTGATCCTTTGGTTTTATTACAGAGAGCGGGCTCAATCTCTCGGCAGTGAGGGACAGCGTTCTGATGAAGCTGATCCACAGGTAATGAGGGATGGACACTGCAGGGAAAAGGGGGTGAATTCAGTCACAGTCCGTGTGTGTCTGAGGGTGAGATCTGGGACATGGATAGTAGCCAGGGGGAGAGCAGTGAGGGTTCATGTACCATCACTGGGTTCAGACAGTGGGCAGGGCCTGACTGCCAGGGATGGAGTCACACTAACTGTGGATGAGAATCGGGATGGGGGAGCCGGGGAAATGATGGCAGAATCTTCCAAACTGATTCACAGTCACTCGGTGGGCGATGTGTCTGAGAGGAAGTTCGCAGGAGACAGAACGTTTCTCCATTGCTCAAACATTATTTCCTTATTTAATGTTCCCTGTATTCAGGAGGTAATTGTGACAGGTATTTGTTTGCTGTTCGAGGACCATAGTTTTGGGTAAAGGCAAAATATTGCAGATGCTGGAAATATGAAACAAAAACAAAAAATGCTGGAAAATCTCAACAGGTCTGACAGCATCTGTGGAGAGAAAGACAGAGTTAACATTTCGAGTCCATATGATTCTTCTTCAGAGCTAAAGAGAAGTAAAAATGTGATGAAATTGATACTGTTTAAGGGGGCTGGAGCAGGTGAAGCTGGATAGAAGGCCAGCGATAGGTGGGGGCAAAGGAGAGATTGTGAAAGATGTCACAAACAAAAGGACAAAGTGTTGTTAGTAGTGGTGATACTGGCTAAAGGAGGCGCTAATGGTGACATTAAGAGTGGAAAGCAGAATGTGATAATGGCCGGATCAGGGTAATGTCTCTGGAAAGTGATAGACGGCCTGAGTGGGGGTGGGGTGGGGGTAGAGGTGCTGGGAAAAAAGATCGAAAAGGCTAAAAGCTGAGGATAAAACAATGAATAAAAATGGAAATAAATTTTTAAAATAATAATAGTGAAAGTAAGTGGAAAAAAAAATAAAGAATAAGAACAATATATTAATGAATATAGAAAAATGAGCGATCAAAATGGAGCGATGATGGAGGAGAGAGCTCATGACCTGAAATTGTTGAACTCAATGTTATGTCCGGAAGGCTGTAAAGTGCCTAGTCGGAAGATGAGGTGCTGTTCCACCAGTTTGCGTTGAGCTTCACTGGAACATTCTAGCAGGCCAAGGACGGACATGTGGGCATATGAAAGCAGGGTGGAGTGTTGAAATGGCAAGTGACAGGGAGGTCTGGGTCATGTTTGCGGACAGACTGAAGGTGTTCCGCAAAGTTGTCACCCAGTCTGCGTTTGGTCTCTCCAATGTAGAGGAGACCGCATTGGGAGCAGCAGATGCAGTAGACTAAATTGAAGTAGGTGCAAGTGAAATGCTGCTTCACCTGAAAGGAGTGTTTGGGCCCTTGGACGGTGAGCACGGGGGAAGTAAAGGGGCAGGTGTTGCACCTTCTGCAATTGCATGGGAAGGTGCACTGGGAGGGGGCTGAGGTGTTGGGGGTGATGGAGGAGTGGACCAGGGATTCCCGGAGGGAACGGTCCCTACAGAATGCCAACAGTGGGGGTGAAGGGAAGATGTGTTTTGTGCTGGCATCATTCAAGAGTTGGCAGAAATAGCGGGGGATGATCCTTTGAACACAGAGGCTGGTGGGGTGATAAGTGAGGATAAGGGGGACTCTATCATGGTTCTGGGAGGGAGAGGACAGTGTGAGGGCAGAGGCACGGGAAATGGGCCGGACACTGTTGAGGGCCCTGACAACCACGGTGGGTGGGAAACCTCGGTGAAGGAAGAAAGTTTTGGGTGTTTAGAGAGGGTGAGCATTGGGGTGAAACCATTTTTCTCAATTTCTCGTTGAATTCTCCCTCATTTCCCATCCTGACTGTTGGGTGTTGGGGTGTGAAATTGGGTTAGAGAATGAGATGCTGAATCCTGCAGCTCGTGAACATGTCAGTGATTCGATTCTGATGGAGAGGTGGAGAGAGAGAAAGGATGGAAATGTGTGAATGTGAGAGAGCGAAAACAGACTGAGAGAGAGATGTTAGAGACAGAGAGATGGAGATCAATAGAGGTGGTTTAGAGTACATTTGATGAGATAATTTACTGTTGATTGAACGTGGTCGCTTTGTGTGTTCCTCCCTCCCAGGTACAGGCGGAGCTTGTCTCTCTGCGCAGTAAACAGGACGAGGCCATCACTGAGAATGAGATGCTCAAACTGACCAATCAGGAGCTGGAGAGTCGGCTGGAGCAGATCCAACAGGAGCTTCAGGAGGCCCAGTATCGGCTGGTGGCTCAACAGGAGGAAGCAGCTCACCGGGAGGAGAAAAAAGGGTAAGAAATCCCCAGGAGGTGTTGTGTCCCATGGGGCATTTGATCATCTCAGTCATTCTCCATCCCTGTATCCTCCAGTCCGATGTCACACACACATTTCCAGCTCCTTTCTCAGGACACACATTATTAACTGCTTTGTCCTCCAATCTCTCTCACCCACAACACCATGGAGCACAAACTACAGCAAGTTGTGAATTGGAGGTTGAATTCCTAAATTCTCCCCCAGCAGTATTCCACAGGAAGAGTGATGGAGCATTCAACACATGGAGCCTCTTCACACATTCCATTCATTCATGGCTTCATCCAATAAGCTCTTGAGTTGGATTGATTTTGGGTTCCCTTCTCCCACTGGTATTGGAACCTCTTCCTCTGCACTGAAAACAGATACAAAATCTTCACTTTATACCTAACAGCCCACACACTGTGTGCATAAGAACGTTTGAATTGAGAGCAAGAGTAGGTCATTCATCCCCTCCTGACGGGTCTCCCCCATTCAATATGATCATGGATAAGCTAATCTTTAAGTCAACTGCTGACCTAACTTGGTTTGTCCTACATGTGACTCCAGGCTGACAGCAATGTGGTTAACTCTTAACTCCCCTCTGAAAAGTGCTAGTAAGCCACACAGCCATACCAAAAGCACGACATAAATGCCAAAAAAGAATAAAAGCAGATGCACCACCCAGCATCGACCTAGGCACTGGAAACAATAAATTCACACCCAGCCCAGCCAACCCTGCAAAGTTCTCCTTACTACCGCCTGGGGATTTGTGCCAAAATTGGGAGAGCTGTGTCACAGTGTAATCAGACAACAGACTAACATTTCATAGTCACTGAATGATACCTTACAGCCAATGTCCCAGACACCACCATCACCACCCATGGGTGTGTCTTGTCCCACCGGAAGGAGAAACCCACCTGAAGTGGCGACACAGTGATATACAGTCAGGAAGAAATTGCTGTGGGAGTCCTGAACATTGACTCTGGATCGCATGAAGTCCCATGGCATCAGGTTAAACATGGGCATGGAAACCTCTGACTGATTATCATCTGCAGCTCACCAACCACCCACCCCGCCCCCCACCCACCCCCCCCCACCCCCCCACCCTGCCCCCCCCCCCCACCCCGCCGCCCCCCCCCACCCCGCACCCCCCCACCCCGCCGCCCCCCCCCTCCCCTGCCGCCCCCCACCCCGCTAATCACCCAACCACCACCCTCACCTCTCAGATGCCTCCTCTATTTTGAACGCCAATTGGAAGAATCATTGAGGGTGATAATGACAGAGAATATACTCTGGATGGGGGTCATCAATGCCCATCCGCAAGTGTATCTCGATAGCACAACTACTGACCTTGTTCATCGAGTCCTGAAGGACATAGCTGCTAGATTGGGACAGCAGCAGGTGGCGAGAGAACCAACAGGAGGAAAAACCTCTGCTGTTTGGAATCATACCTAGCACAAAGGAAGATGGTTATGGTTGTTGGAGGTCAATCTTCTCAGTCCCAGGAAATCACTGCAGGAGCTCCTCAGGGTAGTATCCTTGGCCCAACCATCTTCAGCTGCTTCACCAATGACCTTCCTTTCATCTGAAGGTCAGAAGTGGGGATGTTCACTGATGGTTGCACAATGTTCACCTTTTGTGACTCCTCAGATACTGAAGCAGTCCATGTCCAAATGCAGCCAGACCCGGACAATATCCAAGCTTGGGCTGACAAGTGGCAAGTAACATTCACGCCACACAAGTGTCAGGCAATGACTGTCTCCAACAAGAGAGAATCTAACCTTCGCCCCTTGACATTCAATGGCATTACCATCACTGAATCTCCTACTATCAACATCCTGGGGTTTCCTATTGACCAGAAACTGAACTGGACCAGCCATATAAATTCTGTGGCTACAAGAGCAGGTCAGAGGCTAGGAATTCCGAGATGAGTAACTCACTGCTTGACTCCCTAAATTATGTCCACCATGTACCAGGCACAAGTCAGGAGTGTGATGGAATAATCTCCACTTGCCTGGATAAGGGCAGCTCCAACAACACTCAAGAAGTTTAACACATCCAGGGCAAAGCAGCCCGCTTGATCGGCACCACATCCACAAACATTCACTCCTTCCATCACCGACGTACGGTAGCAGCAGTGTGTACCATCTACAATATGGACTGCAGGAACTCACCAATGATCCATCTAGAAGGACAAGGGCAGCAGATACATGGGAATGCCATGACCTGCAAGTTCCCCTCCAATCACTCCCCATCCTGACTTGGAAATATATCACCGTTCCTTCACTGTCACTGGGTTAAAATCCTGGAATTCTATCCCTAACAGCACTGTGGGTGTACGTACAGCACACGAACTGCAGCGGTTCAAGAAGGAAGCTCCCCACCACCTAGTCAAGGGCATTTAGGGATGGGCAATAAATTCAGCTTTAGCCAGCGAAGCCCACATCTCATGAAAGCATTTTTAAAAATTCAATAAATGTCTCCAGGAAGCCTTCTCCCTGTCACTGTCAGTGACACTCTGTCCCTGTCTGTCTGATTCTTTGCTTTTATTACAGAGAGCGGGATCAATCTCCCGGCAGTGAGGGACGGTGTTCCGATGAAGCTGATCCACAGGTAATTAGGGATGGACACAGCAGGGAAAAGGGGATGAATCCAGTCACAGTCCATGTGTGTCTGAGAGTGAGATCTGGGACATGGATAGTAGCCAGAGGGAGAGCAGTGAGGGTTCATGTACCATCACTGGGTTCAGACAGTGGGCAGGGCCTGACTGCCAGGGATGGAGTCACACTAACTGTGGATGAGAATCGGGATGGGGGAGCAGGGGAAATGAAGTAAAAATGATGAAATTGATACTGTTTAAGGGGGCTGGAGCAGGTGAAGCTGGATAGAAGGCCAGCGATAGGTGGGGGCAAAGGAGAGATTGTGAAAGATGTCACAAACAAAAGGACAAAGTGTTGTTAGTAGTGGTGATACTGGCTAAAGGAGGTGCTAATGGTGACATTAAGAGTGGAAAGCAGAATGTGATAATGGCCGGATCAGGGTAATGTCTCTGGAAAGTGATAGACGGCCTGAGTGGGGGTGGGGTGGGGGTAGAGGTGCTGGGAAAAAAGATCGAAAAGGCTAAAAGCTGAGGATAAAACAATGAATAAAAATGGAAATAAATTTTTAAAATAATAATAGTGAAAGTAAGTGGAAAAAAAAATAAAGAATAAGAACAATATATTAATGAATATAGAAAAATGAGCGATCAAAATGGAGCGATGATGGAGGAGAGAGCTCATGACCTGAAATTGTTGAACTCAATGTTATGTCCGGAAGGCTGTAAAGTGCCTAGTCGGAAGATGAGGTGCTGTTCCACCAGTTTGCGTTGAGCTTCACTGGAACATTCTAGCAGGCCAAGGACGGACATGTGGGCATATGAAAGCAGGGTGGAGTGTTGAAATGGCAAGTGACAGGGAGGTCTGGGTCATGTTTGCGGACAGACTGAAGGTGTTCCGCAAAGTTGTCACCCAGTCTGCGTTTGGTCTCTCCAATGTAGAGGAGACCGCATTGGGAGCAGCAGATGCAGTAGACTAAATTGAAGTAGGTGCAAGTGAAGTGCTGCTTCACCTGAAAGGAGCGTTTGGGCCCTTGGACGGTGAGCACGGGGGAAGTAAAGGGGCAGGTGTTGCACCTTCTGCAATTGCATGGGAAGGTGCACTGGGAGGGGGCTGAGGTGTTGGGGGTGATGGAGGAGTGGACCAGGGATTCCCGGAGGGAACGGTCCCTACAGAATGCCAACAGTGGGGGTGAAGGGAAGATGTGTTTTGTGCTGGCATCATTCAAGAGTTGGCAGAAATAGCGGGGGATGATCCTTTGAACACAAAGGCTGGTGGGGTGATAAGTGAGGATAAGGGGGACTCTATCATGGTTCTGGGAGGGAGAGGACAGTGTGAGGGCAGAGGCACGGGAAATGGGCCGGACACTGTTGAGGGCCCTGACAACCACGGTGGGTGGGAAACCTCGGTGAAGGAAGAAAGTTTTGGGTGTTTAGAGAGGGTGAGCATTGGGGTGAAACCATTTTTCTCAGTTTCTCTCTGAATTCTCCCTCATTTCCCATCCTGACTGTTGGATGTTGGGGTGTGAAATTGGGTGAGGGGATGAGATGCTGAATCCTGCAGTTTTTGCACACGTCAGTGATTCGATTCTGATGGAGAGGTGGAGAGTGAGAAAGGATGGAAATGTGTGAATGTGAGAGAGCGAAAACAGACTGAGAGAGAGATATTAGAGACAGAGGGAAATGGAGATAAATAGAGGTGGTTTAGAGTGCATTTGATGAGAAGGTTTACTGGTGATTGAACGTGGTCGCCTTGTGTGTTCCTCCCTCCCAGGTACAGGCGGAGCTTGTCTCTCTGCGCAGTAAACAGGACGAGGCCATCACTGAGATCGAGATGCTCAAACTGACCAATCAGCAGCTGGAGAGTCAGCTGGAGCAGATCCAACAGGAGCTTCAGGAGGCCCAGGATCGGCTGGTGGCTCAACAGGAGGAAGCAGCTCACCGAGAGGAGAAAGAAGGGTAAGAGATCCCCAGGAGGTGTTGTGTCCCATGGGGCATTTGATCATCTCAGTCATTCTCCATCCCTGTATCCTCCATTCTGATGTCACATACACATTTCCAGCTCCTTTCCCAGGACACACATTATTAACTGCTTTGTCCTCCAATCTCTCTCACCCACAACACCATGGAGCACAAACTACAGCAAGTTGTGAATTGGAGGTTGAATTCCTGAATTCTCTCCCAGCAGTATTCCACAGGAAGAGTGATGGAGCATTCAACACATGGAGCCTCTTCACACATTCCATTCATTCATGGCTTCATCCAGTAAGCTCTTGAGTTGGATTGATTTTGGGTTCCCTTCTCCCACTGGTATTGGAACCTCTTCCTCTGCACTGAAAACAGATACAAAATCCTCATCTTACATCTGACAGCCCCCACACTGTGTGCATAAGAACGTTTGAATTGAGAGCAAGAGTAGGTCATTCTGCCCCTCCTGACTAGTCTCCCCCATTCAATAAGATCATGGATAAGCTGATCTTTAAGTCAACTGCTGACCTAACTTTTACATGTGATTCCAGGCCGACAGCAATGTGGTTAACTCTTAACTCCCCTCTGAAAGGGGCTAGCAAGCCACACAGCCATACCAAAACCACGATATAAATGCCAAAAAAGAATAAAAGCAGATGCACCACCCAGCATTGACCTAGGCACTGGAAACAACAAATTCACACCCAGCCCAGCCGAACCTGCAAAGTTCTCCTTACTACCGCCTGGGGATTTGTGCCAAAATTGGGAGAGCTGTGTCACAGTGTAATCAGACAACAGGCTAATATTTCATAGTCACTGAATGATACCTTACAGCCAATGTCCCAGACACCACCATCACCACCCATGGGTGTGTCTTGTCCCACCGGAAGGAGAAACCCACCTGAAGTGGCGACACAGTGATATACAGTCGGGAAGAAATTGCTGTGGGAGTCCTTAACATTGACTCTGGATCGCATGAAGTCCCATGGCATCAGGTTAAACATGGGCATGGAAACCTCTGACTGATTACCACCTGCAGCTCCCCTACCACCCCTCCCACCCCCCCGCCCCACCCAACCACCACCCACACCTCTCAGATGCCTCCTCTATTTTGAACACCAATTGGAAGAATCATTGAGGGTGATAATGGCTCAGAATATACTCTGGATGGGGGTCATCAATGCCCATCACCAAATGTATTTCGATAGCTCAACTACTGACCTTGTTCATCGAGTCCTGAAGGACATAGCTGCTAGATTGGGACAGCAGCAGGTGGCGAGAGAACCAACAAGAGGGAAAAAACCTCTGCTGTTTGGATTCATACCTAGCACAAAGGAAGGTGGTTATGCTTGTTGGAGGTCAATCTTCTCAGTCCCAGGACATCACTGCAGGAGCTCCTCAGGGTAGTATCCTCGGCCCAACCATCTTCAGCTGCTTCATCAATGACCTTCCTTTCATCTGAAGGTCAGAAGTGGGGATGTTCACTGATGGTTGCACAATGTTCACCTTTTGTGACTCCTCAGATACTGAAGCAGTCCATGTCCAAATGCAGCCAGACCCGGACAATATCCAAGCTTGGGCTGACAAGTGGCAAGTAACATTCACGCCACACAAGTGTCAGGCAATGACTGTCTCCAACAAGAGAGAATCTAACCATCGCCCCTTGACATTCAATGGCATTACCATCACTGAATCTCCTACTATCAACATCCTGGGGCTTACCATTGACCAGAAACTGAACTGGACTAGCCATATAAGTTCTGTGGCTACAAGAGCAGGTCAGAGGCTAGGAATTCCGAGATGAGTAACTCACTGCTTGACTCCCTAAATTATGTCCACCATGTACCAGGCACAAGTCAGGAGTGTGATGGAATAATCTCCACTTGCCTGGATAAGGGCAGCTCCAACAACACTCAAGAAGTTTAACACATCCAGGGCAAAGCAGCCCGCTTGATCGGCACCACATCCACAAACATTCACTCCTTCCATCACCGATGTACGGTAGCAGCAGTGTGTACCATCTACAAGATCCACTGCAGGAACTCACCAATGATCCTTCCAAACCCACATCCAGAAGGATAATGGCAGCAGATACATGGGAATGCCACGACCTGCAAGTTCCCCTCCAATCACTCCCCATCCTGACTTGGAAATATATCACCGTTCCTTCACTGTCACTGGGTTAAAATCCTGGAACTCTATCCCTAACAGCACTGTGGGTGTATGTACAGCACACGAACTGCAGCGGTTCAAGAGGGCAGCTCACCACCACCTAGCCAAGGGCATTTAGGGATGGGCAATAAATGCTGGCCTAGCCAGCGAAGCCCACATCTCATGAAAACATTTTTAAAAATTGAATAGATGTCTCCAGGAAGCCTTCTCCCTGTCACTGTCACTGACACTCTGTCCCTGTCTGTCTGATCCTTTGGTTTTATTACAGAGAGTGGGATCAATCTCTCGGCAGTGAGGGACGGCGTTCTGATGAAGCTGATCCACAGGTAATGAGGGATGGACACAGCAGGGAAAAGGGGGTGAATTCAGTCACAGTCCGTGTGTGTCTGAGGGTGAGATCTGGGACATGGATAGTAGCCAGAGGAAGAGCAGTGAGGGTTCATGTACCATCACTGGGTTCAGACAGTGGGCAGGGCCTGACTGCCAGGGATGGAGTCACACTAACCGTGGATGAGAATCGGGATGGGGGAGCCGGGGAAATGATGTCATAACCTTCCAAACTGATTCACAGTCACTCGGTGGGCGATGTGTCTGAGAGGAAGTTCGCAGGAGACAGAACGTTTCTCCATTGCTCAAACATTATTTCCTTATTTAATGTTCCCTGTATTCAGGAGGTAATTGTGACAGGTATTTGTTTGCTGTTCGAGGACCATAGTTTTGGGTAAAGGCAAAATATTGCAGATGCTGGAAATATGAAACAAAAACAAAAAATGCTGGAAAATCTCAACAGGTCTGACAGCATCTGTGGAGAGAAAGACAGAGTTAATGTTTTGCGTCCATATGATTCTTCTTCAGAGCTAAAGAGAAGTAAAAATGTGATGAAATTGATACTGTTTAAGGGGGCTGGAGCAGGTGAAGCTGGATAGAAGGCCAGCAATAGGTGGGGGCAAAGGAGAGATTGTGAAAGATGTCACAAACAAAGGGACAAAGTGTTGTTAGTAGTGGTGATACTGGCTAAAGGAGGTGCTAATGGTGACAGTAAGAGTGGAAAGCAGGATGTGATAATGGCCGGACCAGGGTAAGGTCTCTGGAAAGTGAAAGATGGCCTGAGTGGGGGTGGGGTGGGGGGAGAGGATGGTGCTGGGAAAAAATATCGAAAAGGCTAAAAGCTGAGGATAAAACAATGAATAATAATGGAAATAAATTTTTAAAATAATAATAGTGAAAGTTAGTGGAAAAAAAATAAAATGAAAAAAAATAAAAATATATAAATGAATATAGACAAATGAGTGATCAAAATGGAGTGAGGATGGAGGAGAGAGTTCATGACCTGAAGTTGTTGAACTCAATATTCAGTCCAGAAGGCTGTAAAGTGCCTTGTTGGAAGATGAGGTGCTGTTCCTCCAGTTTGCGTTGAGCTTCACTGGAACATTGCAGCAAGCCCAGGACAGACATGTGGGCATATGAAAGCAGGGTGGTGTGTTAAAATGGCAAGTGACAAGGAGGTCTAGGTCATGCTTGCGGACAGACTGAAGGTGTTCCGCAAAGTAGTCACCCAGTCTGCGTTTGGTCTCTCCAATGTAGAGGCGACCGCATTGAGAGCAGTGAATGCAGTAGACCAAATGAAAGGAGGTGCAAGTGAAGTGCTGCTTCACCTGAAAGGAGTGTTTGGGCCCTTGGACGGTGAGGAGGGTGGAAGTAACTGGACAGGTGTTGCAACTTCTGCAATTGCATGGGATGGTGCCATGGGAGGGGGCTGAGGAGTTGGGGGTGATGGAGGAGTGGACCAGGGATTCCCGGAGTGAACGGTCCCTACAGAATGCCAACAGTGGGGGTGAAGGGCCGGTGTGTTTGGTGGTGGCATCATGCTAGAGTTGGCAGAAATGGCGGAAAATGAACCTTTGAACCCAGATGCTGGTGGGGTGATAAGTGAGGATAAGGGGGCCTCTATCATGGTTCTGGGAGGGAGAGGACAGTGTGAGGGCAGAGGCACGGGAAATGGGTCGGACATTGTTGAGGGCCCTGTCAACCACAGTGGGTGGGAAACCTCGGTTAAGGAAGAAAGTTTTGGGTGTTTAGAGAGGGTGAGCATTGGGGTGAAAACATTTTTCTCAATTTCTCTCTGAATTCCATCTCATTTCCCATCCTGACTGTTGGGTGTTGGGGTGTGAAATTGGGTGAGGGGATGAGATGCTGAATCCTGCAGCTCGTGAACACGTCAGTGATTCGATTCTGATGGAGAGGTGGAGAGAGAGATAGGATTGAAATGTGTGAATGTGAGAGAGCGAAAACAGACTGAGAGAGAGAGATGTTAGAGACAGAGAGAGATGGAGATCAATAGAGGTGGTTTAGAGTACATTTGATGAGATAATTTACAGGTGATTGAACGTGGTCGCTTTGTGTGTTCCTCCCTCCCAGGTACAGGCGGAGCTTGTCTCTCTGCGCAGTAAACAGGACGAGGCCATCACTGAGATCGAGATGCTCAAACTGACCAATCAGGAGCTGGAGAGTCGGCTGGAGCAGATCCAACAGGAGCTTCAGGAGGCCCAGGATCGGCTGGTGGCTCAACAGGAGGAAGCAGCTCACCGAGAGGAGAAAGAAGGGTAAGAAATCCCCAGGAGGTGTTGTGTTCCATGGGGCATTTGGTCATCTCAGTCATTCTCCATCCCTGTATCCTCCAGTCCGATGTCACACACACATTTCCAGCTCCTTTCCCAGGACACACATTATTAACTGCTTTGTCCTCCAATCTCTCTCACCCACAACACCATGGAGCACAAACTATAGCAAGTTGTGAATTGGAGGTTGAATTCCTGAATTCTCTCCCAGCAGTATTCCACAGGAAGAGTGATGGAGCATTCAACACATGGAGCCTCTTCACACATTGTATTCATTCATGGCTTCATCCAATAAGCTCTTGAGTTGAATTGATTTTGGGTTCCCTTCTCCCACTGGTATTGGAACCTCTTCCTCTGCACTGAAAACAGATACAAAATCTTCACTTTATACCTAACAGCCCACACACTGTGTGCATAAGAACGTTTGAATTGAGAGCAAGAGTAGGTCATTCATCCCCTCCTGACTGGTCTCCTCCATTCAATATGATCATGGATAAGCTAATCTTTAAGTCAACTTCTGACCTAACTTGGTTTGTCCTACATGTGACTCCAGGCTGACAGCAATGTAGTTAACTCTTAACTCCCCTCTGAAAAGGGCTAGTAAGCCACACAGCCATACCAAAAGCACGACATAAATGCCAAAAAAGAATAAAAGCAGATGCACCACCCAGCATCGACCTAGGCACTGGAAACAACAAATTCACACCCAGCCCAGCCAACCCTGCAATGTTCTCCTTACTACCGCCTGGGGATTTGTGCCAAAATTGGGAGAGCTGTGTCACAGTGTAATCAGACAACAGGCTAACATTTCATAGTCACTGAATGATACCTTACAGCCAATGTCCCAGACACCACCATCACCACCTCTGGGTGTGTCTTGTCCCACCGGAAGGAGAAACCCACCTGAAGTGGCGACACAGTGATATACAGTCGGGAAGTAATTGTTCTGGGAGTCCTCAACATTGACTCTGGATCGCATGAAGTCCCATGGCATCAGGTTAAACATGGGCATGGAAACCTCTGACTGATTACCACCTGCAGCTCACCAACCCCCCCACCCCGCCCCCGCCCCACCCAACCACCACCCACACCTCTCAAATGCCTCCTCTATTTTGAACACCAATTGGAAGAATCATTGAGGGTGATAATGGCTCAGAATATACTCTGGATGGGGGTCATCAATGCCCATCATCAAGTGTATCTCGATAGCTCAACTACTGACCTTGTTCATCGAGTCCTGAAGGACATAGCTGCTAGATTGGGACAGCAGCAGGTGGCGAGAGAACCAACAAGAGGAAAAAACCTCTGCTGTTTGGATTCATACCTAGCACAAAGGAAGGTGGTTATGCTTGTTAGAGGTCAATCTTCTCAGTCCCAGGACATCACTGCAGGAGCTCCTCAGGGTAGTATCCTCGGCCCAACCATCTTCAGCTGCTTCACCAATGACCTTCCTTTCATCTGAAGGTCAGAAGTGGGGATGTTCACTGATGGTTGCACAATGTTCACCTTTTGTGACTCCTCAGATACTGAAGCAGTCCATGTCCAAATGCAGCCAGACCCGGACAATATCCAAGCTTGGGCTGACAAGTGGCAAGTAACATTCACGCCACACAAGTGTCAGGCAATGACTGTCTCCAACAAGAGAGAATCTAACCATCGCCCCTTGACATTCAATGGCATTACCATCACTGAATCTCCTACTATCAACATCCTGAGGCTTACCATTGACCAGAAACTGAACTGGACTAGCCATATAAATTCTGTGGCTACAAGAGCAGGTCAGAGGCTAGGAATTCCGAGATGAGTAACTCACTGCTTGACTCCCTAAATTATGTCCACCATGTACCAGGCACAAGTCAGGAGTGTGATGGAATAATCTCCACTTGCCTGGATAAGGGCAGCTCCAACAACACTCAAGAAGTTTAACACATCCAGGGCAAAGCAGCCCGCTTGATCGGCACCACATCCACAAACATTCACTCCTTCCATCACCGACGTACGGTAGCAGCAGTGTGTACCATCTACAAGATGCACTGCAGGAACTCACCAATGATCCATCTGGAAGGACAACGGCAGCAGATACATGGGAATGCCACGACCTGCAAGTTCCCCTCCAATCACTCCCCATCCTGACTTGGAAATATATCACCGTTCCTTCACTGTCACTGGGTTAAAATCCTGGAACTCTATCCCTAACAGCACTGTGGGTGTACGTACAGCACACGAACTGCAGCGGTTCAAGAAGGAAGCTCCCCACCACCTAGTCAAGGGCATTTAGGGATGGGCAATAAATGCAGCTTTAGCCAGCGAAGCCTACATCTCATGAAAGCATTTTTAAAAATTCAATAAATGTGTCCAGGAAGCCTTCTCCCTGTCACTGTCACTGACACTCTGTCCCTGTCTGTCTGATTCTTTGGTTTTATTACAGAGAGTGGGATCAATCTCTCGGCAGTGAGGGACGGTGTTCCGATGAAGCTGATCCACAGGTAATGAGGGATGGACACAGCAGGGAAAAGGGGATGAATCCAGTCACAGTCCATGTGTGTCTGAGGGTGAGATCTGGGACATGGATAGTAGCCAGAGGGAGAGCAGTGAGGGTTCATGTACCATCACTGGGTTCAGACAGTGTGCAGGGCCTGACTGCCAGGGATGGAGTCACGCTGACTGTGGATGAGAATCGGGATGGGGGAGCCGGGGAAATGATGTCAGAATCTTCCAAACTGATTCACAGTCACTCGGTGGGCGATGTGTCTGAGAGGAAGTTCACAGGAGACAGAACGTTTCTCCATTGCTCAAACATTATTTCCTTATTTAATGTTCGCTGTATTCAGGAGGTAATTGTGACAGGTATTTGTTTGCTGTTCGAGGACCATAGTTTTGGGTAAAGGCAAAATATTGCAGATGCTGGAAATATGAAACAAAAACAAAAAATGCTGGAAAAACTCAACAGGTCTGACAGCATCTGTGGAGAGAAAGACAGAGTTAATGTTTTGCGTCCATATGATTCTTCTTCAGAGCTAAAGAGAAGTAAAAATGTGATGAAATTGATACTGTTTAAGGGGGCTGGAGCAGGTGAAGCTGGATAGAAGGCCAGCGATAGGTGGGGGCAAAGGAGAGATTGTGAAAGATGTCACAAACAAAAGGACAAAGTGTTGTTAGTAGTGGTGATACTGGCTAAAGGAGGTGCTAATGGTGACATTAAGAGTGGAAAGCAGAATGTGATAATGGCCGGACCAGGGTAAGGTCTCTGGAAAGTGATAGACGGCCTGAGTGGGGGTGGGGTGGGGGGAGGGGATGGTGCTGGGAAAAAATATCGAAAAGGCTTAAAGCTGAGGATAAAACAATGAATAATAATGGAAATAAATTTTAAATATAATAATAGTGAAAGTAAGTGGAAAAACAAATAAAGAATAAGAACAATATATTAATGAATATAGAAAAATGAGCGATCAAAATGGAGTGAGGATGGAGGAGAGAGTTCATGACCTGAAATTGTTGAACTCAATGTTATGTCCGGAAGGCTGTAAAGTGCCTAGTCGGAAGATGAAGTGCTGTTCCTCCAGTTTGCGCTGAGCTTCACTGGAAGATTGCAGCAGGCCAAGGACGGACATGTGGGCATATGAAAGCAGGGTGGTGTGTTGAAATGGCAAGTGACAGGGAGGTCTGGGTCATGTTTGCGGACAGACTGAAGGTGTTCCGCAAAGTGGTCACCCAGTCTGCGTTTGGTCTCTCTAATGTAGAGGAGACCGCATTGGGAGCAGTGAATGCAGTAGACCAAATTGAAGGAGGTGCAAGTGAAGTGCTGCTTTATCTGAAAGGAGTGTTTGGGCCCTTGGACGATGAGGAGGGGGGAAGTAAAGGGGCAGGTGTTGCACCTTCTGCGATTGCATGGGAAGGTGCCATGGGAGGGGGCTGAGGTGTTGGGGGTGATGGAGGAGTGGACCAGGGATTCCCGGCGGGAATGGTCCCTACAGAATGCCAACAGTGGGGATGAAGGGAAGATGTGTTTGATGGTGGCATCATTCTAGAGTTGGCAGAAATAGCGGAGGATGATCCTTTGAACACAGAGGCTGGTGGGGTGATAAGTGAGGATAAGGGGGACTCTATCATGGTTCTGGGAGGGAGAGGACAGTGTGAGGGCAGAGGCACGGGAAATGGGTCGGACATTGTTGAGGGCCCTGTCAACCACGGTGGGTGGGAAACCTCGGTTAAGGAAGAAAGTTTTGGGTGTTTAGAGAGGGTGATGATTACGTTGAAAAATTTTTTCTCAATTTCTCTCTGAATTCTCCCTCAGTTCCAATCCTGACTGTTGGGTGTTGGGGTGTGAAATTGGGTGAGGGGATGAGATGCTGAATCCTGCAGCTCGTGAACACGTCAGTGATTCGATTCTGATGGAGAGGTGGAGAGAGAGAAAGGCTAGAAATGTGTGAATTTGAGAGAGAGAAAACTGACTGAGAGAGAGATGTTAGAGACAGAGAAAGATGGAGATGATTAGATGTAGTTTAGACTACATTTGATGAGAAGATTTACTGGTGATTGAACGTGGTCGCTTTGTGTGTTCCTCCCTCCCAGGTACAGGCGGAGCTTGTCTCTCTGCGCAGTAAACAGGACGAGGCCATCACTGATTTCGAGATGCTCAAACTGACCAATCAGCAGCTGGAGAATCAGCTGGAGCAGATCCAACAGGAGCTTCAGGACGCCCAGGATCGGCTGGTGGCTCAACAGGAGGAAGCAGCTCACCGAGAGGAGAAAGAAGGGTAAGAAATCCCCAGGAGGTGTTGTGTTCCATGGGGCATTTGGTCATCTCAGTCATTCTCCATCCCTGTATCCTCCAGTCCGATGTCACACACACATTTCCAGCTCCTTTCCCAGGACACACATTATTAACTGCTTTGTCCTCCAATCTCTCTCACCCACAACACCATGGAGCACAAACTATAGCAAGTTGTGAATTGGAGGTTGAATTCCTGAATTCTCTCCCAGCAGTATTCCACAGGAAGAGTGATGGAGCATTCAACACATGGAGCCTCTTCACACATTGTATTCATTCATGGCTTCATCCAATAAGCTCTTGAGTTGAATTGATTTTGGGTTCCCTTCTCCCACTGGTATTGGAACCTCTTCCTCTGCACTGAAAACAGATACAAAATCTTCACTTTATACCTAACAGCCCACACACTGTGTGCATAAGAACGTTTGAATTGAGAGCAAGAGTAGGTCATTCATCCCCTCCTGACTGGTCTCCTCCATTCAATATGATCATGGATAAGCTAATCTTTAAGTCAACTTCTGACCTAACTTGGTTTGTCCTACATGTGACTCCAGGCTGACAGCAATGTAGTTAACTCTTAACTCCCCTCTGAAAAGGGCTAGTAAGCCACACAGCCATACCAAAAGCACGACATAAATGCCAAAAAAGAATAAAAGCAGATGCACCACCCAGCATCGACCTAGGCACTGGAAACAACAAATTCACACCCAGCCCAGCCAACCCTGCAATGTTCTCCTTACTACCGCCTGGGGATTTGTGCCAAAATTGGGAGAGCTGTGTCACAGTGTAATCAGACAACAGGCTAACATTTCATAGTCACTGAATGATACCTTACAGCCAATGTCCCAGACACCACCATCACCACCTCTGGGTGTGTCTTGTCCCACCGGAAGGAGAAACCCACCTGAAGTGGCGACACAGTGATATACAGTCGGGAAGTAATTGTTCTGGGAGTCCTCAACATTGACTCTGGATCGCATGAAGTCCCATGGCATCAGGTTAAACATGGGCATGGAAACCTCTGACTGATTACCACCTGCAGCTCACCAACCCCCCCACCCCGCCCCCGCCCCACCCAACCACCACCCACACCTCTCAAATGCCTCCTCTATTTTGAACACCAATTGGAAGAATCATTGAGGGTGATAATGGCTCAGAATATACTCTGGATGGGGGTCATCAATGCCCATCATCAAGTGTATCTCGATAGCTCAACTACTGACCTTGTTCATCGAGTCCTGAAGGACATAGCTGCTAGATTGGGACAGCAGCAGGTGGCGAGAGAACCAACAAGAGGAAAAAACCTCTGCTGTTTGGATTCATACCTAGCACAAAGGAAGGTGGTTATGCTTGTTAGAGGTCAATCTTCTCAGTCCCAGGACATCACTGCAGGAGCTCCTCAGGGTAGTATCCTCGGCCCAACCATCTTCAGCTGCTTCACCAATGACCTTCCTTTCATCTGAAGGTCAGAAGTGGGGATGTTCACTGATGGTTGCACAATGTTCACCTTTTGTGACTCCTCAGATACTGAAGCAGTCCATGTCCAAATGCAGCCAGACCCGGACAATATCCAAGCTTGGGCTGACAAGTGGCAAGTAACATTCACGCCACACAAGTGTCAGGCAATGACTGTCTCCAACAAGAGAGAATCTAACCATCGCCCCTTGACATTCAATGGCATTACCATCACTGAATCTCCTACTATCAACATCCTGAGGCTTACCATTGACCAGAAACTGAACTGGACTAGCCATATAAATTCTGTGGCTACAAGAGCAGGTCAGAGGCTAGGAATTCCGAGATGAGTAACTCACTGCTTGACTCCCTAAATTATGTCCACCATGTACCAGGCACAAGTCAGGAGTGTGATGGAATAATCTCCACTTGCCTGGATAAGGGCAGCTCCAACAACACTCAAGAAGTTTAACACATCCAGGGCAAAGCAGCCCGCTTGATCGGCACCACATCCACAAACATTCACTCCTTCCATCACCGACGTACGGTAGCAGCAGTGTGTACCATCTACAAGATGCACTGCAGGAACTCACCAATGATCCATCTGGAAGGACAACGGCAGCAGATACATGGGAATGCCACGACCTGCAAGTTCCCCTCCAATCACTCCCCATCCTGACTTGGAAATATATCACCGTTCCTTCACTGTCACTGGGTTAAAATCCTGGAACTCTATCCCTAACAGCACTGTGGGTGTACGTACAGCACACGAACTGCAGCGGTTCAAGAAGGAAGCTCCCCACCACCTAGTCAAGGGCATTTAGGGATGGGCAATAAATGCAGCTTTAGCCAGCGAAGCCTACATCTCATGAAAGCATTTTTAAAAATTCAATAAATGTGTCCAGGAAGCCTTCTCCCTGTCACTGTCACTGACACTCTGTCCCTGTCTGTCTGATTCTTTGGTTTTATTACAGAGAGTGGGATCAATCTCTCGGCAGTGAGGGACGGTGTTCCGATGAAGCTGATCCACAGGTAATGAGGGATGGACACAGCAGGGAAAAGGGGATGAATCCAGTCACAGTCCATGTGTGTCTGAGGGTGAGATCTGGGACATGGATAGTAGCCAGAGGGAGAGCAGTGAGGGTTCATGTACCATCACTGGGTTCAGACAGTGTGCAGGGCCTGACTGCCAGGGATGGAGTCACGCTGACTGTGGATGAGAATTGGGATGGGGGAGCCGGGGAAATGATGTCAGAATCTTCCAAACTGATTCACAGTCACTCGGTGGGCGATGTGTCTGAGAGGAAGTTCACAGGAGACAGAACGTTTCTCCATTGCTCAAACATTATTTCCTTATTTAATGTTCGCTGTATTCAGGAGGTAATTGTGACAGGTATTTGTTTGCTGTTCGAGGACCATAGTTTTGGGTAAAGGCAAAATATTGCAGATGCTGGAAATATGAAACAAAAACAAAAAATGCTGGAAAAACTCAACAGGTCTGACAGCATCTGTGGAGAGAAAGACAGAGTTAATGTTTTGCGTCCATATGATTCTTCTTCAGAGCTAAAGAGAAGTAAAAATGTGATGAAATTGATACTGTTTAAGGGGGCTGGAGCAGGTGAAGCTGGATAGAAGGCCAGCGATAGGTGGGGGCAAAGGAGAGATTGTGAAAGATGTCACAAACAAAAGGACAAAGTGTTGTTAGTAGTGGTGATACTGGCTAAAGGAGGTGCTAATGGTGACATTAAGAGTGGAAAGCAGAATGTGATAATGGCCGGACCAGGGTAAGGTCTCTGGAAAGTGATAGACGGCCTGAGTGGGGGTGGGGTGGGGGGAGGGGATGGTGCTGGGAAAAAATATCGAAAAGGCTTAAAGCTGAGGATAAAACAATGAATAATAATGGAAATAAATTTTAAATATAATAATAGTGAAAGTAAGTGGAAAAACAAATAAAGAATAAGAACAATATATTAATGAATATAGAAAAATGAGCGATCAAAATGGAGTGAGGATGGAGGAGAGAGTTCATGACCTGAAATTGTTGAACTCAATGTTATGTCCGGAAGGCTGTAAAGTGCCTAGTCGGAAGATGAAGTGCTGTTCCTCCAGTTTGCGCTGAGCTTCACTGGAAGATTGCAGCAGGCCAAGGACGGACATGTGGGCATATGAAAGCAGGGTGGTGTGTTGAAATGGCAAGTGACAGGGAGGTCTGGGTCATGTTTGCGGACAGACTGAAGGTGTTCCGCAAAGTGGTCACCCAGTCTGCGTTTGGTCTCTCTAATGTAGAGGAGACCGCATTGGGAGCAGTGAATGCAGTAGACCAAATTGAAGGAGGTGCAAGTGAAGTGCTGCTTTATCTGAAAGGAGTGTTTGGGCCCTTGGACGATGAGGAGGGGGGAAGTAAAGGGGCAGGTGTTGCACCTTCTGCGATTGCATGGGAAGGTGCCATGGGAGGGGGCTGAGGTGTTGGGGGTGATGGAGGAGTGGACCAGGGATTCCCGGCGGGAATGGTCCCTACAGAATGCCAACAGTGGGGATGAAGGGAAGATGTGTTTGATGGTGGCATCATTCTAGAGTTGGCAGAAATAGCGGAGGATGATCCTTTGAACACAGAGGCTGGTGGGGTGATAAGTGAGGATAAGGGGGACTCTATCATGGTTCTGGGAGGGAGAGGACAGTGTGAGGGCAGAGGCACGGGAAATGGGTCGGACATTGTTGAGGGCCCTGTCAACCACAGTGGGTGGGAAACCTCGGTTAAGGAAGAAAGTTTTGGGTGTTTAGAGAGGGTGATGATTACGTTGAAAAATTTTTTCTCAATTTCTCTCTGAATTCTCCCTCAGTTCCAATCCTGACTGTTGGGTGTTGGGGTGTGAAATTGGGTGAGGGGATGAGATGCTGAATCCTGCAGCTCGTGAACACGTCAGTGATTCGATTCTGATGGAGAGGTGGAGAGAGAGAAAGGCTAGAAATGTGTGAATTTGAGAGAGAGAAAACTGACTGAGAGAGAGATGTTAGAGACAGAGAAAGATGGAGATGATTAGATGTAGTTTAGACTACATTTGATGAGAAGATTTACTGGTGATTGAACGTGGTCGCTTTGTGTGTTCCTCCCTCCCAGGTACAGGCGGAGCTTGTCTCTCTGCGCAGTAAACAGGACGAGGCCATCACTGATTTCGAGATGCTCAAACTGACCAATCAGCAGCTGGAGAATCAGCTGGAGCAGATCCAACAGGAGCTTCAGGACGCCCAGGATCGGCTGGTGGCTCAACAGGAGGAAGCTGCTCACCGAGAGGAGAAAGAAGGGTAAGAGATCCCCAGGAGGTGTTGTGTCTCATGGGGCATTTGATTATCTCAGTCATTCTCCATCCCTGTATCCTCCAATCCGATGTCACACACACATTTCCAGCTCCTTTCCCAGGACAGACATTATTTACTGCTTTGTCCTCCAATCTCTCTCACCCACAACACCATGGAGCACAAACTACAGCAAGTTGTGAATTGGAGGTTGAATTCCTGAATTCTCTCCCAGCAGTATTCCACAGGAAGAGTGATGGAGCATTCAACACATGGAGCCTCTTCACACATTCCATTCATTCATGGCTTCATCCAATAAGCTCTTGAGTTGAATTGATTTTGGGTTCCCTTCTCCCACTGGTATTGGAACCTCTTCCTCTACACTGAAAACAGATACAAAATCCTCATCTTACAAATCATTCATTTCCTTATTGCTCATCATAGTCTCACTTGTATCTGTCTATAATGGACCCACTTTCCCATCCTCACCACTCTCTTTCTTTTAATATAATCTGAAAACGTTTCCTGTTAGTTTGGATCTTCCTGGATAGTTGCTTTCTCTTTTCCTTTCCTGTCCCTCTTATTATTCACTCGATCCCTGTCTGGCTCTCTCAGTTTGCTGGATTTGCAGTTTCCTTGTGTCTGTGTTTATGTTTTCTTTTAGTTTAATCCTGTCTCTTACCTTGATTGTTGACCAGGGATAGTGAACTGCGCAAGTGGGGTTTTAGCTTTGGGTATATTCTGGTTTTCTATTCTGGAAAGAGCTCTTTAAATACTCCCCAATGTTTGTCTGTGGATTTCCCCATTAACACCCCCCCCAGTTTATTGTGGATTCTGAATATCCTATTCTTTCTAGGTTTGCCACTCTTAAATTGTAAACCTTGGCCCTTTTATCATTCCCCCACTGACTTATCCCCAAGGCTGATATCGAATACACACTTTTTACACCCACTACCTGTAAAGCGCCCTGACTGTCAGATTCATTGCCCTTTACTATTTGTTTCCCTGAGTCTATGTTCTTGATCTCAGCTCATTTCGATTCCTCCTCTCCACCCTCAATGACCCATTCGGACAATTTCTGGATCATGCTCCATTTTTGGTCAACATTAAACTCCTTCTTTCGTTGAGTGGCCCAACGCTGTGATTGTTCTATATCCATTTATATTGTCGATCGCACAGAATTGCAGCAGGAATTACAATGCATGAATGAGGCTGTTCGGCCCATCCAGTCTGTGATCATGTTTTTACTTGACTTGAGCTGTGACCTCAATCCCATTTTCCAGGACCAATCACATATCCCTTTACCCTCTGTTGCTATCTATCTCTTCCATCCTTTCATAACATTCAAAACCTTTTGTAGTAATTATAATTTTGGGAAATGTGGGACTATAGCTTTAAGAATAATCCTGTGGTGTAAGATCACATGATCTGTGTTAAGCAATGTATTCACAGTGCGCGGAACCTCTAGGAGAGAGTTCTTCTTTAGTTATAGAGTTTGATGCAAACATGTAGTTGCTGCTCCTGTTTTGTAAATAGAGTTAAATGTTTCCACCAAGAAAAATTGTCTGAAGATCAACTCTAACAAACTGGCAACGAGGATAAATCTGATCTGGTGATGTACCTCGCCCAGCGATTGTTTCTACAGTAGTTAAAAAGAAAAGATATACTCATCTGAGATGCTGAAGTTTGGCATAATTGATCCCTTTGAGCCAGCCACAGACAATTGGTCTCAATATATAGAATGTTTAGCATTCTTCTTTCAAGCAAACAATATCACAGAGGTGGAAAAGGGGAGAGCTATTCTCCTGAGTATTTCGGGGAGCAAGACCTACAGTTTAATTTGAAGCTTGTTGGACCCCAGTGCCCCAGATTTAAAGGCTTTCAGTGAATTCGTAGACCTCGTTCAGGGACATTTTCAACTCAAGTCCTCAGTCACAATGCAGAGTTTCAGGTTCAGTTCATGGATTAGAGCCCCAGGGGAGAAAATTGCTACCTACGTGGTGAAATTAAAACACTAACGTAATATTGTGATTTCGTTGAAACCCTGAATGACATGCTCAGAGATTGTATGGTCTGTGGTGTGCAGGAAGACACTATTCAGTTAAGATTGCTGACTGAAGTGAATCTTGATTTTGAGAAAGCGTTAGAAATGGTGCTAGCGATGGAAAGCGCTGTGAGGGATTCACAAGCAATTCAAGAGGCATAAGGTGGTGCCATTCTCCTAGTTGGGCGGGAACAGTCAGCCGAAAGTGGCAGGAAAAGCCTGGACTGTGCTGCAAAGTGGGAAACAGCCCCCACTAATTGAAAAATAAGAGGAAACCGCTTAGCAACTAAATTAAAAAATAACTATTATCAACGTGGAAATAATGTTTCTGAGGTAAAGTCTCCAACGTCCGGCACTACTATAGAAAAGCTATGCTAGAGCTTCACCAGCAACGTATTGCTAGAGGTAATCGTCTCAGATAATGGTACTGCATTTACGAGCACTGAGTTCAAATGATTTGTCAGCCTAAAGGGTATTAACCATGTGCAGACTTCATCGTACCATCCGTCAAGCGGACTGGCAGAAAGAGCAGTACAAACTTTTAAGGTGGGAACGAAAAAGTTAAGAGGTGATTTGTTGGAGACCACACTTGCTCGTTTCCTATTTCACTGCAGAACAACCCCAGCCACCACCCCCACACTACAACAGGAGCAACGCCTGCAGAGTTATTGATGAGGCTCCCTCTTAGTACAAGACTAAGCCTAACGCTTCCCAATTTGGAGGGGAAGGTGGAGAAAAGTCAAGGGAACCAAAAAGTGACTCATGATTTGCACAGTCATGAGCGACAATTTCCTATTGGAGAAGCAGTATATATAAAGAATTTCAGGGGGTGACCAAAGTGGTTACCTGGTAAAGTAAGCTCTGTGAACGGACCATTGTCGTAGCACATGGAAGTGCAGGGCCGGATCACCTGTAAGCATGTGGATCATTTAAGAAGAAGGGAGATACCCCAACAAAATGATGTTCCACCTGTAACAATTGCTGAACCTGTGGTTCCTGTTGAAGCTGCTCAACCAAGGACAGACACGCCCAATGTCACTGTCGGAGTGGAAGACACTGAACTGCCTGTGCCTAATGAGGTACTTGATGTTAATGTGGTTCCAGAGAATGTGTTTCCTACAAAAGAATCGGAAGTTTTGGAACTGTGACATTCCACATGGATCAGGAAACCACCTGAAAGACTGAACTTGTAATTTCATGACCTGTGTAAATATTGTAATGTCACGAGATAAATATCCTTGTTAATACAAAATGTGCAGAAAAGTTAAAGTGGGAGGAATGTAGAAATTATAGTTTTGATAAACATAGGACTGTAGCTTTAAGAATAATCCTGTGTTGTAAGATCACATAATCTTTATAAACCAGTGTGCTTCCATGAAGAAAAGTTGTGTGAAGATCAGCTCTATAACACCTTTCTATCGAATCACCCTGAATCTGCTCGGTTCTGAATAAAACTGCCCCATTTTTCCAAGTCATCCTGTGTATCTTTCGGAATAAACAGCAGCCCTAGTCAATCTTTCTCTCTATTCTCTTGTTTGCTCCACATCTTTCCGAAAATTCAAAGTTTACTATCTCCCTGAGGCACTCATCCCTCCCTCCCTCCTAGTTACTGTACTTAATACCAACAGCAATCGCTCTATTACAGTCACTCCTGTTGAACACAAAGTAATGCTCTTCTCCCTCTGTCGCTCCTGCTCCACAGACTTCAGAGAACTCGCTCTATCCGACGTCGTGTGACACACAAGACCTCGGGCAAAGCAGCCCCCCTGGGAGAGGATCCTGGGCTCTCTCACCTGATGGTTGAAGGTCAGGATGTGACCATGTCGACAGGCGATGATGGAGATGGAGTCCATGAGGAAACAGAAGCAACTTCAGCAAGAGACGGAGCAGCAGAGACAATCAAAGAGGTAGCTGGGCCTAGGAACCAGGCTTCTCCACTGTTAGTGCAGCAGGAAGGCCTCAGTCCTGCAGCAAGTGGTTCACCCATTGCTGCCATTCTCCACAGAGATACTCGGATCACTTCATAAACCAGAAGAACAAAGGGTCCCGGCCAGACTCGAACCCCTGTGGATCAGAGATAGACTGTCGCCTGGTTTATGTCTTACCCTGTGTCGGCCACGCCAAAAAAAATAATTGGTGAAGTCCAATGGACAGAATGGGTGATACTTGGATAATGACCTTTAGTTTCCCAATTTTCCTCATTAGATTCTGGGAAGTGGGATCGGTTTGGAAATTGGGTGGGGAAGTAACCTACTGGGTTCTGCAGAATGGCAGCACTTTTGGGATTGGAGACTGATGGGGAGGGCGGGGTGGTTAAAAGAGACGGAAGAAAACAGAGAGAGAGAGAAAGGTTCCGATCAATGTTAGTTTGATGTGAGAGAAGGAAAGAGCAGGAGGGAGGAGAAAGAGACACAGAGATAGAGACTGAGCTGGGTGAGAGTTTGAGAAAGGTGGTTTACAATGCACTTTTTTGAACATTTCCTTTTCATTGATTATTGAAAGCGGTCGCTTTGTGTGTTCCTCCCTCCCAGGTACAGGCGGAGCTTGTGTCTCTGCGCAGTAAACAGGACGAGGCCATCACTGAGATCAAGATGCTCAAACTGACCAATCAGCAGCTGGAGAGTCGGCTGGAGCAGATCCAACAGGAGCTTCAGGAGGCCCAAGATCGGCTGGTGGCTCAACAGGAGGAAGCAGCTCACCGAGAGGAGAAAGAAGGGTAAGAGATCCCCAGGAGGTGTTGTGTCCCATGGGGCATTTGATCATCTCAGTCATTCTCCATCCCTGTATCCTCCAATCCGATGTCACACACACATTTCCAGCTCCTTTCTCAGGACACACATTATTTACTGCTTTGTCTTCCAATCTCTCTCACCCACAACACCATGGAGCACAAACTATAGCAAGTTGTGAATTGGAGGTTGAATTCCTGAATTCTCTCCCAGCAGTATTCCACAGGAAGAGTGATGGAGCATTCAACACATGGAGCCTCTTCACACATTCCATTCATTCATGGCTTCATCCAATAAGTTCTTCAATTGAATTGATTTTGGGTTCCCTTCTCCCACTGGTATTGGAACCTCTTCCTCTGCACTGAAAACAGATACAAAATCTTCACTTTATACCTGACAGCCCACACAGTGTGTGCATAAGAACGTTTGAATTGAGAGCAAGAGTAGGCCATTCATCCCCTCCTGACTGGTCTCCTCCATTCAATATGATCATGGATAAGCTAATCTTTAAGTCAACTGCTGACCTAACTTGGTTTGTCCTACATGTGACTCCAGGCCGACAGCAATGTGGTTAACTCTTAACTCCCCTCTGAAAGGGGCTAGCAAGCCACACAGCCATACCAAAACCACGCCATAAATGCCAAAAAAGAATAAAAGCAGATGCACCACCCAGCATCGACCTAGGCACTGGAAACAACAAATTCACACCCAGCCCAGCCAACCCTGCAAAGTTCTCCTTACTACCACCTGGGGATTTGTGCCAAAATTGTGAGAGCTGTGTCACAGTGTAATCAGACAACAGGCTAATATTTCATAGTCACTGAATGATACCTTACAGCCAATGTCCCAGACACCACCATCACCACCCCTGGGTGTGTCTTGTCCCACCGGAAGGAGAAACCCACCTGAAGTGGCGACACAGTGATATACAGTCAGGAAGAAATTGCTGTGGGAGTCCTCAACATTGACTCTGGATCCCATGCAGTCTCATGGAATCAGGTTAAACATGGGCATGGAAACCTCTGACTGATTACCACCTGCAGCTTACCAAGCACCCCAATCCCCACTTCCACCCCAACCACTACCCCTGCCTCTCAGTTGCTTCCTCTGTCTTGAACACCTATTAGAAGAAGTGCTGAGGGTGGCAAGGACACATAATTTATTCTGTGTGGGGGGGCTTTAATGTCCATCACCAAGAATGGCTCGATAGCGCCACTATTGACCTAGATAGCCAAGTCCTGAAGGATATCGCTGCTAGACTGGGACTGCAGCAGGTGACGAGGCAACCAACAAGAGTAAAAAACCTCCTCTACCTTGTCCTCAATGATCTACTTATCACTGCTGCATCTGTCGGTGACAGTATTAGTAAGAGTTCAGTTTTAAGGGGAAAAATGTGTGTCTAAGTGTGTGTTTTAAACCAAAATGAAAGTAATTATAAGTGTGTGAAGGCAAAGGTACCTAAAATGACCTGGGAAATTAGATTAACAGGTAATTCAGTAGAGATACAGTGGCAGAAATTTAACAAGATGGTTAATAACTCTCAGCAAGGATTCATCCCAGTGAGAAATAAAAACTCCAGAAGAAAAATGCATCATTTGTGGCTAAATCGGGAAATTAAGAATAGAATCAGATTGAAAGAAATACTGTACAATTCAGTGAAGATTGGTAGTGGGTCAGAAAATTGGACAGATTTTATGAAAATGACCAAAGAAATTATAAAGAGGGAGAAGGCAGAGCATGAGAGAAAGCTGGCTAGAAATATAAAAACAAATTGCAAGAATTTCTATAAGTATTTAAATCAGAAAAGAGTAACTAAAGCTCATGTTAATCCTCTAGAGAGAGAGAGAGAGAGAGAGAGTCTGGGGTATTGATAATGGAAAACAAGGAAATGGCAGAGGTGTTGAACAGATATTTTGTGTCTGTCTTCACTGTGGGAGACTTAGAAAACATCCCAAAGATACTTGAAAATCAAGGTGAATTGGAAGGAGGAACTTAAAACAATCACCGGCGCAAGAGAAAAGGTGCTGGGAAAACGATTAGACATAAAGTCTGACCAGGCGCCAGGGCCTGATGACCTGAACCTTAGGGTTTTAAAAGAAATAGCTGCAGAGATAGTAGATGCATTGGTTATAATCTTCCAAAATTCCTTAGATTCTGGAAGTGTCCCAGCAGATTGGAAAGTAGCTAATGTAAAACCTTTATTCAAGAACGGAGGGAGACAGAAAGTAGGAAACTGTAGGCCAGTTAGCCTAGTATCACATTGGGCAATTATTCAAATACATTATTAAGAAGGTTATAGCCGGATATTTAGAAAATCAAAATGTGATCAGGTGGAGCCAATATAATTTTATGAAAGGGAAATCATGTTTAACTAATCTATTAGAATTCTTTGAGGAAGTTAAAGCAATGTGGATAAAGGGGAACCTATAGATGTGGTGTACTTTGATTTCCAAATGGCACTTGAAAAGATGCCACATCAAAGATTACTACACAATAGAAGAGTTCATCGTGTCACAGGTAACATATGGATAAACGATTGGTTTATGCACAGGGAAGAGAGAGTGGGGATAAATTGATCTTTTTCGGGTTGGCAAGCTGTAACTAGTGGAGTGCCACAGAAATCAGTGCTGGCTTACCTCATATTGAGAATGTATATCAATGACTTGGATGAAGGGACCAAATGTATGGTTGCTAAATTTGCCAATGACACCAAGGTCGGTGGGAAAATACATTGTGAAGAGGAGGTAGAGAGTCTATGATGGGATACAGACAGGTTAAGTGAGTGGGCAAAAAATTGGCAGATGGAATATAACGTGAGAAAATGTGAACTTGTTCACTTTGGCAGGAAGAATAGAAACGCAGCGTATTATTTAAATGGGGAGAAATTGCAGAACTCTGCAGTACAGAGGGAACTGGGTGTCCTGGCGCATGAATTACAAAAAGTTAGTATGGAAATGGAATGTTGTTGTTTATTGCAAGGGGAATGGATTATTAAAATCGGGATGTTTTACTGCAGCTGTACAAGGCCTTGGTGAGACCACATCTGGAATACTGTGTGCAGTTTTGATCTTCTTATTTTGAGAAAAAATATATAATTGTGTTAGAAGCAGTTCAGAGAAAGTTCACTCAACTCAATCCTGGGATGAAGGGCTAATCTTATGAAGAAAGGCTGAACAGGTTGGGCCTATACCCATTGGAGTTTAGAAAAATTAAAGGTGATCATATTGAAACATATAAGATCCCGAGGGGATTTGATAGGGTTATACTGGGAGGATGTTTCCTCTTGTGGGGGTATCTAGGGGACACAGTTTAAGAATGAGGTTTCCCATTTAAGATGGAGATGAGGAGAAATTCTTTATCAAAGAGAGTCGTCTGTGGAATTCTCTTCCTCAGAAGGCAATGGAGACTGGGTCATTGAAATTGTTCAAGTCTGAGTTAGACAGATGTTTGATAGCCAAGGGAGTCAAGGGTTATGGGGGCGCAGACAAGAAAGTGGAGTAGAGACCACAACCAAGCTAGCCATGATCTTATCGGTAATGGTGGAGCAGGCTCAAAGGCTGTATGGCCTACTCCTGCTCCTATGTTCCTATTTTTCTCTGTAGGAGTAATTACTGCATGGTCCTGTCCTCAAGGTGAGGATACCCTCCATCGTGTTGTGCAGCACTACCATTGTGCTAAATGGCATAGATTCAGATCAGATCTTGCAGCTCAAAACTGGGCATCCAAGAGGCGCTGTGGGCTGCCAGCAGCAGCAGAATTATATGCAGCCACAATCTGTAATCTCAAGGCCCGGCATATCAGCCACTCTACCATTACCATCAAGCTGGGGGATCAACCCTGGTTCAATGAAGAGTGAAGGAGGGCATGCCAGGAGCAGCACCAGGCATACCTAAAAATGGGGTGTCAACCTGGTGAAGCTACAACACAGGACAACTTGCATGACAAACACCAAAGCAGCATGCAATAGACAGAGTTAAGCGATCCCACAACCAACGGATCAGATCAAAGCTTTGCAGTCCTGCCACATCCCGTCGTGAATGATGGTGGACAATTAAAAAACTTGCTGGAGGAGGAGGCACCACAAATATCCCCATCCTCAATGATGGGGGAGCCCAACAATAGCCTTTGCAGTATCCAGTACTTTCAGACATTTCTTAATGTCACATGAACAAATCGAGTTGGTGAAGACTGGCAACTGTGATGCTGGGGACCTCTGGAAGAGGTTGAGATGGATCATCCACTCGGCACTTCTGGCTGAAGATTGTTGCAAAAAGACAAATTTGAAGCATTTGCTACAATCTTCAGCCAGAAATGCCGAGTGGATGATCAATCTCAGCCTCCTCCGAAGATCCCCAGCATCACAGATGCCAGTGTTCATTAATTCGATTTACTCTACGTGAGATCAAGAAACCCCTGAAGGCACTGGATACTACAAAAGTTTATGGGCCCTATGGCAATAGTACCCCAGAACAAGTACTCCAGAGTACCTGTGCTGCATACTTAGCTGCGCCGTGAGCCAAGCTGTTCCAGCTACATCATTGGCAACTACCCGACAATGTGGAAAATTGCCCATGTATGTCGATTCCATGAAAAGCAGGACAGATCCAACCCGGCCAGTTACTGCCTAATCAGTCTACTCTCGATCATCAGTAAAGTGATGGAAAGTGTTGTCAACAGTGCTATCAGGAATAACCTGCTCACTGACGCTCAGTTTGGGTTCCGCCAGGGCCACTCAGCTCCTGACCTCATTACAGCCTTGGTTCAAACATTTTCAAAGAGCTGAACCCAAGAAGTGAGACGAGAGTGACTGCCCTTGACATCAAGGTAGCATTTGATCAAGTGTGACATCAAGGAGCACTGGCAAAATTGAAGTCAATGGGAATCAGAGGCGAAACTCTCCACATTGGAATCATACCCAGCACAAAGGAAGATGATTGTGGTTGTTGGAGGCCAATCATCTCATTCCCATGACACCACTGCAGGAGTTCCACAGGCCCAATGATCTTCAGTTGTTTCATCAATGATCTTCCTTCCCTCATAAGGTCAGAAGTGGGGATGTTTGCTGATGATTGCACAATGTTCAGCACCATTCACGACTTCTCAGATAATGAAGCCCTCCATGTCCACTCAAGCTTGGGCTGCAAAGAGGCAAGTAACATTTGTGGCACACGACTGCCAGGCAATGACCATCTTCAACAAGAGGGAATCTAACCATCACCCCTTGACATTCAATGGCATTATAACATTTAATCCAACACCGTGATCATCCTTGGGTTTCCACTGACCAGAAACTGAACTGGACTAGCCATATAAATACTGTGACTGCAACAGCAGATCAGAGGTTGGTAATCCTGCAACGAGTAACTCAACTCCTGACTCCCCAAATCCTGTCCCCTATCTATGAGGCACAAGACAGGAGTGCGATGGAATACTCTCCGTTTGCCTGGATGAGTGCAGCTTGAACAATGCTCAATAAGATCGACAAGATCCAGGAGAAAGCAGCGGCCTTGACCGGTGCCCCATTCATCAACATAAACATTCACTCCTTCCACCACCAACACACAGTGGCAGCAGTGTGTACCATTTACAAGATGCACTGCAGGAATTCACCAGTGATCCTTCCAAACCCACATCTAGAAGGACAAGGGCAGCAGATAAGTGGGAACACCACCATCTGGAAGTTCCCCACCAATCACTCCCCACCCTGACTTAGAAATATATCGTCGTTTCTTCACTGTCGCTGGGTCAAAGTCCTAGAACTCCCTCCCTAACAGCACTGTGGGTGTACCTACACCACATGGACTGCAGCGGTTCAAGAAGGCAGCTCACCACAACCTTCTCAAGGGCAATTAGGGATGGGCAATAAATGTTGGCCCAGCCAGCGAAGCCCATGAAAGTATTTTTTAAAAATTCAATTAATGTCTCCAGGAAGCCTTTTCTCTGTCACTGTCACTGACACTCTCTCCCTGTCTGTCTGATTCTTTGGTTTTATTACAGAGAGCGGGATCAATCTCTCGGCAGTGAGGGACAGCGTTCCGATGAAGCTGATCCACAGGTAATGAGGGATGGACACAGCAGGGAAAAGGGGATGAATTCAGTCACAATCCGTGTGTGTATGAGGGTGAGATCTTGGGCATGCATAGTAGCCAGAGGGAGAGCAGTGAGGGTTCATGTACCATCACTGGGTTCAGACAGTGGGCAGGGCCTGACTGCCAGGGATGGAGTCACACTAACTGTGGATGAGAATCGGGATGGGGGAGCCGGGGAAATGATGGCAGAATCTTCCAAACTGATTCACAGTCACTCGGTGGGTGATGTGTCTGAGAGGAAGTTCACAGGAGACAGAATAGGTCACATTTGCTCAAACATTTTTCCCTTATTTAATGTTCCCTGTATTCAGGAGGTAATTGCGACAGGTTTTCAGTTACTGTCCGAAGGTCACATTTTGCAAAGGGTGGGGACTGAGGTGAAAGTGTTTGAGGTGATTGAGGTGAAGTCAGTTTCTCTCTGAATTCTCTCTCATTTGCCATCCTAACTGTTGGGTGTTGGGGTATGAAATTGGGTGAGGGGATGAGATGCTGAATCCTGCAGCTCATGCACACGTCGGTGATTCGATTCTGATGGAGAGGTGGAGAGAGAGAAAGGCTGGAAATGTGTGAATGTGAGAGAGGGAAAACAGACTGAGAGAGAGATGTTAGAGACAGAGAGAGATGGAGATAAATAGAGATAAAGACAAAAAGCTACTGCGGATGCTGGAAATCCAAAACAAAAACAGAATTACCTGGAAAAACTCAGCAGGTCTGGCAGCATCGGTGGAGAAGAAATCAGTTAACGTTTCGAGTCTTCATGACCCTTCAGCAGAACTGAGTATAGTTAGGAGAAAGATGAAATATAAGCTGGTCTAAGGTGGGGGGGTGGGGGGAGAGAGAAGTTGAGGGTGGGGTGGTTGTAGGGACAAGCAAGCAGTGATAGGAGCAGATAATCAAAAGATGTCACAGACAAAAGGATCAAGGAGGTGTTGAAGGTGGTGATATTGTCTAAGAAAGGTGCTAAATAAGAATGGAAGACAGGATTCTCAAGGTACAGCTCTAGTGGGGGTGGGGTGGAAAGACTAAGAAAGTTTTAGTTTTAGATTTAAAAATAATGGAAATAGGTGGGAAAAGAAGAATCTATATAAATTATTGAAAAAAAAGTTTGGGGGGGGGGTCAGAAACGGGGTGGGGATGGGGGGAGGGGGAGTTTAAGATCTAAATTTGTTGAATTCAATATTCAACACGGATAAATAGAGGTGGTTTAGAGTACATTTGATGAGAAGGTTTACTGGTGATTGAACGTGGTCTCTTTGTGTGTTCCTCCCTCCCAGGTACAGGCGGAGCTTGTCTCTCTGCGCAGTAAACAGGACGAGGCCATTACTGAGATCGAGATGCTGAACCTGACCAATCAGCAGCTGGAGAGTCAGCTGGAGCAGATCCAACAGGTGCGTCAGGAGGCCCAGGATCGGCTGGTGGCTCAACAGGAGGAAGCTGCTCACCGAGAGGAGAAAGAAGGGTAAGAGATCCCCAGGAGGTGTTGTGTCCCATGGGGCATTTGATCATCTCAGTCATTCTCCATCCCTGTATCCTCCAATCCGATGGCGCACACACATTTCCAGCTCCTTTCCCAGGACACACATTATTAACTGCTTTGTCCTCCAATCTCTCTCACCCACAACAGCATGGAGCACAAACTACAGCAAGTTATGAATTGGAGGTTGAATTCTTGCATTCTCTCCCAGTAGTATTCCACAGGAAGAGTGATGGAGCATTCAACACATGGAGCCTCTTTACACATTCCATTCATTCATGGCTTCATCCAATAAGTTCTTCAATTGAACTGATTTTGGGTTTCCTTCTCCCACTGGTATTGGAACCTCTTCCTCTGCACTGAAAACAGATACAGAATCCTCATCTTACATCTGACAGCCCACACACTGTGTGCATAAGAACATTCGAATTGAGAGCAGGAGTAGGTCATTCGGCCCCTCCTGACTGCCCTCCCCCATTCAATATCATAGATGTGCTGATCTTCAATTCAACTCCAGTTGCTGCCCTGATCCTCATAACCTTTGATTCCTCAATAATTCAAAAATTTAACCCGGCCTTGAATATGTTCAGTGACCCAGCTTCCACTGCTCTGTAGTGTAGAGAATTCTAATGATTCACCACCATCTGAGAGATAAAATTCCCCCTCGTCTCCTTAAATAGATGACACCTTATTCTGAAACCATGACCCTTAGTTCTAGATTTCCCCATGAGCGGAACCATTGTCTCATCATCTACCTTGTCGAGGTCCCTCAGAACCTTATATGCTTCAATACGATCACCTCTCTTCTCAGCTCCAATGAGTATAGGGCCAACCTCTCAACCTTCCCTTTTAGACAACCCCTTCAGCCCAGGAATAGTCGACCTTCCCTGAACTGCCTCCGATGGAGGTATAACTCTCCTTAATTACAGAAACCAACACTGCATGCATTATTCGAGGTGCGGTCTCACCTTTGCTCTCTACAGCTGTAGCAAGACATGTCTACTTTAGCTAGTCCCAGTAATGGTGAAACTATCATTGATTGTCATAATAACACATCTGGTTCTCTAATATCGCTTAGAGAAGGAAATCTGCCATCCTGACTTGGGCTGGCCTATGTGTGATTCCAGACCCACAGCAATGTGGTTAACTCTTAACTTCCCTCTGAAAGGGTCTACCAAGCCACTCAGTTGTACCAAAGCACTTCAGAAAAGTCAAAAAGGATAAAACTGGATGGACCACCCAGCATTGACCTAAATACAGGAAACGACCCAGCCAAGTTGACCCTGTAAATTCTTTCTTACTAATATACGAACATATAAACATACAAAATAGGAACAGGAGTAGACCATTTGGCCCCTCGAGCCTGCTCCGCCATTCAATAAGATCATGGCTGATTGGTTTGTGTTTCACATTCTACATCCCCATCTACCCCCAATAACCATTGATTAACCCTTGCCTAACAAGAATCTATCTACCTCTGCCTTAAAAATATTCAATGGCCCCACTCCCACTGCCTGCTGAGGCAGAGAGTTCCAAAGTCGCACAACCTTCTGAGAGAAAAAAAATTCTCCTTATCCCTGTCCTAAATGGGCAATCCCTAATTTTAAAACAGTGCCCCCTAGTTCTGGACTCACCCATAAGAGGAAACATCCTTTCCACATCCACCTTGTCAATACCGTTCAGGATCTTATGTACTTCAATCAAATCACCCCTCACTCTTCTGAACTCCAGTGGAAACAAGCCCAGTCTGTCTAACCTTTCCTCATAAGACAACCCACTCATTCCAGGTATCAATCTAGTAAACCTCCTCTGAACCACTGCCAATGCATTTACATCCTTCCTTAAATAAGGAGACTAAAAATACACAGTCTTCGAAATGCGGTCTCAGCAATGCCCTGTATATCTGAAGCATAACATCCTTATTTTTATGTTCAATTCCTCTCATAACAAAGGATAGCATTCCATTAGCCTTCTTAATTACTTGCTGTACCTGCAAATGATCTTTTTGTGACTCATGTACTAGAACACGTTGAGCCCTCTGCACCTCGGAATTCTATAGCCATTCTCCTTTTAAGTAATACTCTGTGCATCGATGATGAAGGGAGTGAATGTTTGTGGATGTGGTGCCAATCAAATGGACTGCTTTGTCCTGAATGGTATTGAGTGTTGTTGGAGCTGCACTCATCCAGGCAAGTGGAGAGTATTCCATCACACTCTGACTTGTCCTTGTAGATGGTGGACAAGTTTTGGGGAGCCAGGAGATGAGTTACTCACTGAAGGATTCCCAGCCTCTGACCTGCTCTTGTAGCCATAATGTTTATATGGCTAATCCAGTTCAGTTTGTTGTTGACGGTAACCCCCAGGATTTTGATAGTGGGGGATTCAGTAATGGTTATGCCATTGAATGTGAAGGGGCAATGGTTGGATTCTCTCTTGTTGGAGATGGGCATTGCCTGGCACTTGTGTGGCACGAATGTTACTTGCCACTTGCCAGCCCAAGCGTGGACATTGTCCAGGTCTTGCTCCATTTGGATATGGACTGCTTCAGCACCTGAAGAGTCACAAATGGTGCTGAACTTTGTGCAATCATCAGTGAACATCTCCACTTATGATGGAAAGAAGGTTATTGATGAAGCAACTGAAAATGGCTGGGCTGAGGATATTACCTGAGGAACTCCTGCAGTGATGTCCTGGAACTGAGATGATTGACCTCCAACAGCCACAACCATCTTCCTTTGTGCTAGGCATGACTCCAACCAGGACAGAGTTTTCCCCCTGATTCTCATTGACTCCAGTTTTGATAGGGATCCTTGATGCCACACTCGATCAAATGCTGCCTTGGTGTCAAGGGCAGTCACTCTCACCTTACCTCAGAAGGTCTGCTCTTTTGTCCATGTTTGAACCAAGGTTATAACGTAGTCAGGAGCTGAGTGGCTCTGGCAGAACCCAAACTGAGCATCAGTGAGCAGATTATTGCTAAGTAAGTGCCACTTGATAGCACTGTTAATGACTCCTCCCATCACTTTACTGATGATCGAGAGTAGGCTGATGGGGCGGTAATTGGCCAGGTTGGATTTGTCCTGCTTTGCGTGTACAGGACATACCTGGGCAATTTTCCACATTGTCGGGCAATGCCAGTATTGTAGCTACACTGGGACAGCTTGGCTAGGGGTGCGGCAAGTTCTGGAGCATAAGTCTGTTGCTGGAACATTGACAGGACCCATAGCCTTCAGCCGTTTCTTGATATCACATGGAGTGCATTAAATTGGCTGAAGACTGTCATCAGTGATGTTGGGGGCTTCCAGAGGAGGCTGAGATGGATCATCCATTCGGCACTTCTAGCTGAAGATTGCAGCAGATACTTCAGCCTTATCTTTGGCACTGGTGTGTTGGGCTCCTTCATCATTGAGGATAAGGATATTTGTGGAGCCTCTTCCTTCAGTGAGTTGTTTAATTGGCCACCAGCATTCACGATTGGATGTGGCAGGAATGCAGAGCTTTGATCTGATTCATTGGTTGTGGGATCACTTTGCTCTGTCTAGCACATGCTGCTTATGCTGTTTGGCATGCAAGTTGTCCTGTGTTGTAGCTTCACCAGGTTGACATCCCCTGCACTCTTCATTGAACTGGGATTGATCGCCTAGCTTGGTGGTAATGGTAGAGTGGGGGATATGCTGGGACATGAGGTTACAGAATGTAAAAGTAAAAAACTGCGGATGCTGGAAATCCAAAAAGAGGTTACAGAATGTATTTGAGTACAATTCTGCTGATACTGATGGACCACAGTGCCTCATGGATGCCCAGCCTTGAGTTGTTAGATCTGTTTGAAATCTATTCCATTTAGTACAGTGGTAGTGCCACACAACAAGATGGAGGGTACCTTTTGTCCTCCTTCGGAACTTTGTCTCCACAAGGACTGTGTGGTGATCATTCCTACTGATACTGTCATAGACAGATGCATCTGCGGCAGGCAGGTTAGTGAGGATGAGGTTCAGTATGTTTTGCCTTCTTCTTGGTTTCCTCACCACCTGCCGCAAACCCAATCTATCAGTTGTGTCCTTTAGGACTCGGCCAGCTCAGTCATTAGTGGTGCTACCGAGCCAGTCTTAGTAATGAACATTGAAGTCCCCCACCCAGAGTACATTCTGTGCCCTTGCCACCCTCAGTGCTTCCTCCAAGTGATGTTCAACATGGAGGGGCACTGATTCATCAGCTGAGGTAATGACATGGTAATCAGCAGGAGGTTTCCTTGCCCATGTTTGGCCTGATGTCATCAGACTTCATGGGGTCCGGAGTCGACTTTGAGGACTCTCAGCAACTCCCTCCCAACTGTATACCACTGTGCCTTCACCTCTGCCCTTCCAGAGGGACAGGACATACCCAGGGATGGTGATTGTGGTGTCTGGGACATTATGTTAAGGTACGATTCCTTGAGTATGACTTCAGGCTTGTCTATGGGACAGCTCTCCCAATTTTGGCACAAGCCCCCAGATGGGTGAGGAGGACTTTGCAGGAACAACAGGGCTGATATTGCCGTTGTCATTTCTGGTGCCTAGGTTGATGCCGGATGGTCCGTCTGGTTGAAATCCTTTTAGACTTTGTAGCGGTACCTGGCCATTTCAGAGGGCGTTTAAGAGTCTCGAGTCATATGTAGGCCAGGCCAGGCCAGGTGAAAGGACATTAGTGAACCAGATGGGTTTTTACAACAATCAACAGTGGGTTCATGGACATCATCAGACTTTTAATTCCAGATTTTTATTGAATTCAAATTCCACCACCTGCCATGGTGGGATTCAAACCCAGGTCCCCGGAACATTACCTGGCTGTCTGGGTTACCTGTCCAGTGACAATATCACTGTGCCACCACCTCCCCAACTACTTTACTTCCCACATACATGGTTCACAAGAACACCGGTCCCAGCATTGTTCGGGTGTAAACCATCCCAACGGTACAGCCTCAACTTTCCCCAGCACTGATACCAGTGCCACACAAACTGAAACCCACTTCTCCCACACCAGTCTTTGAGCCACATGCTCATCTCCATATTTATGTACCCTACACGATTTTGGACATGGTGGAGGTAATAATCCAGAGATTATACTCTTCAATTTAGTGCCTAGCTTCTCATACTCTGTATGTAGAAACTCTTTCCTAGTTCGACTTATGTCATTGATACCTGAATGGACCATGACAATTGGATCGTCCCCCTCCCATTGCAAGTTCCTCTCCAGCCCTGAGCAGATGTCCCGAACCCTGGCACCAGGCAGGCAAAACTGCTCTCTGGACTCTCGTTCTTTACTGCTGAGAACAATGTCAATCCCCCTCATTATACTCCCTACCACCACTACATTCCTTTTCATTCCCCACACTTGAAAGGCTTCCTGTACCATGGTGCCATGGTCAGTTTGCTCATCCACCCTGCAGCCCCCGCTCACATCCAAACAAGCTGAGAGAACCTCAAACCTATTGGACAATTGCAGAGGCTCACACTCCTGCACTCCTGCACTCCTGCCCTCTGGGTCCCCTTACCTGTCTCACTCGCAGTCACAGCCTCCTGTCCCTGACCACTGACCAGATCAGAAGACCCTATCCTAAGTGGTGTGACTGCCTCCTGGTACAAAGCATCCAGGTAACTTTCCCCCTCCCTGGTGTGTCACAGATTCTGCAGCTCAGCCTCCAGCTCAATGACTGAGCAGAAGTTCCTCAAGCTGCAAACGCTTACCACAGACGTGTTTGCCCTGGATCCCAATGTTATCCAGAACCTCCCACATGCTGCAGCCTTGACACATCACCTGTCCTGCCATCCTTAATGTGTTTTAAATAATTACTTAATTAAGTTGTGCACTTATTCATATGGCTGTCTTATATATTTTATTAACTTTACTACCAATTTGTATACTATTTTAAACCTTAGGAATAGAATAGACCTTAACCACTCACCAGATACTCACCAAACAGCCAGCTCCTTTCCCCATAGTGCAGCAAGAACCAATTCCTACAGGGTGAGAAAGCTAGAAAAAGGAAACAAATACCTTCCCCCCCTTCACCAAGCTCCCCCTCTCACCAAACTCCAAGTCTGCACTCAGTTTCCACAGCTGCACTCTATTTGCCTTAGCTGCACTAAAGAGGCCAGTATTTACAGCCAACTAAACTGGGCAGTGGTAACCAGGTTCAATCAGTTAGCTAATTAACTACTCAGCTCCTACAGCTGAGAGTGAGTTTACCCTGTCTAAACTGCAAGAAAGAACTTAGCCTGCTTATACAGTGCTTTCCAGTTACTGCTAATTATAGGCTAGATTAGATTTTAAGAGTAAAATTGAAGAATAAAATTAACACTTTGAACTCCCCAATTCACCAAATTCAAGTTTGGGGAACAACATATGGGGGCTTGTGCCAAAATTGGGAGAGCAGTCTTACAGACTAGTCAAGCAACGGTATGACATAATCATACTCACCGAATCATACTCTACAGAAAATATGCCAGACACCATCATCACCATCCCTAGGTCTGTCCTGTCCCACCGGCAGGAAAGACTCATCTAAAGTGGTGGCACAGTGGTATACAGTCAGCCCCGGGATCTTCAACATTCACTCTGGACCCGGTGAAGTCTCATGGCATCAAACACGGGCAAGGAGACCTGCTCCTGATTACCACCCATCGCCCTCCCTCAGATAATTGCCCCCATGTTGAACACCACTTGGAGGAAGCTCTGATAGTTGCAAAGTCAAAAGATGTACTCTGGGTTGGGCACTTCAATGGACATCAGCAAGATTGGCTCGGTAACACCACTACTGACCGAGCTGGCCGAGTCCTAAAGGACATAGCTGCTAGATTGGGTCTGCAGTAGGTGGTGAGGGAACCAACAAGAGGGAAAAACATGCAAGACCTTATCCTCAGGTGTCGCAGGTGCATCTGTCAGTGACAGTATTAGTGGGAGTTCATTTTGAAATGGAGAAGTGTGTGTCTAAGGCTAGTGCTTCAAACCTGAATAAAGGTAATTATGAGGGATGGAAGACAAAGTGAATTAAGTGAATTGGGAAACGAAGTTAAAAGGTAAGACAGTAGAGATGCAGTGGTATACTTTTGAGGATTTATCCCAGTGAGAAGGATACACCATGCCTGGCTGAATAAGGAAGTTAAGAATTGTATCAAATTGAAAGAGTTTTGTACCAATCTGCAAAGATTAGTGGTTGGTCAGAAGAATGGGCAGACTTTATAAAGCAGCAAAGAATAACTAAAAAAAATAAAGAGGGAGAAAATAGAGTATGAGAGCATGCTGGCTAGAAATATTAAAGCAGAGAGTATTAGTTTCTATAAGTATTTAAATAGGAAAAGAGTAACCAAAACTCATGTTGATCCTTTAGAGAGAGAGAGTCTAGGTAATTGATAATGGAAAACAAGGAAATGGCAGAGGTGTTAAACAGATATTTTGTGTCTATCTTCACTGTGGGAGACTTAGAAAACTTCCCAAAGATACTTGAAAATCAAGAGGTGAACGGGAAGGAGCGAGAGAAAAGGTGCTGGGAAAACAATTAGACATAAAGGCTGACAAGGCCCCAGGCCTGATGACCTGAACCCGAGGGTCTTAAAAGAAGTAGCTGCAGAGATAGTAGATGCATTGGTTATAATCTTCCAAAATTCCTGAGATTCGGAAAGCTTCCCAGCAGATTGGAAAATAGCTAATGTAACACCTTTATTCAAGAAAAGAGGGAGACAGAAAGCAGAAAACTATGGGCCAGTTAGCTTAACATCTGTCACAGGGAAATTACTGGAATCCATTATTAAGAAGGTTAAAGCAGGGTACTTAGAAAAACAAAATATGATCAGGCAGACTCAAAGTGGTCCCGGATTTTCCAGGCCCGCTGCAGTGGGTTTCCCACGGCAGACGCGGTGAGCTATTCAAATCTCCGTTGACTTTGGTGGGACCGGAAGATCCTGCCAACAGGAGGAGCAGGAAAATCCCACCCATGATTTTGTGGAAGGGAGATCATGTTAACTAATTTACTAGCGTTCTTTGAGGGAGTAATAAGTAAAGTGGATAAAGGGGAACCTGTAGATGTGATGCACTTGGATATCCAAAAGGCATTTGATGGGATGCACATCAAAGATTTCTACACAAGATAAGAGCACAAGCTGTAGGGGGTAACATATTAGCATTGATAGAGGATTGATCAGCTAACAGGGAGCAGAGGGTAGGGATAATTGGGTCTTTTTTGAGTTGGCAAGTTGTAACTAGTTGAGTTCCACAGGAATCCGTGCTGGGGCCTCAATACAATCTATATCAATGATTTGGTTGAAGGAACCGAATGTATTGTAGCTGAATCTGCTGATGATACCGAGATAGGTAGGAAAGTAAGTCGTCAAGAGGAGGTAGAGAGTCTGCAAAGGGATATGGACAGGTTAAATAAGTGGGCAAAAATTTGGCAGATGGAGTATAATGTGGGAAAATGTGAACTTGTCCAGTTTGACAGGAAGAATAGAAAAGCAGCGTATTATTTGAATGAAGAGAGATGCAGAGCTCTGCAGTACAGAGAGATCTGGGTGACCTGGTACATGAATCACAAAAAGTTAGTATGCAGGTACAGCAAGTGATTAGGAAGGTAAATGGAATGTTGGTGTTTATTGCAAGGGGAATGGAATATAAAAGTAGGGAAGTTTTACTGCAATTGTGCAAGGCCTTGGTGAGACCACATCTGGAAAACTGTGCGCAGTTTTGATCTCTGTATTTGAAGAAAGATATAATTGTGTTAGAGGCAGTTCAGAGAAAGTTTACTCAACTCAATCCTGGGATGAGGGGCTTATCTTATGAAGAAAGGTTGAACGGGTTGGGCCTTTACCCATTGGAGTTTTGGAGAATGAGAGGCCGTCTTATTGAAACATATAAGATCCTGAGGGGATTTGATAGGGTGGACACTGGGAGAATGTTCCCTCTTGTGGGGGAAATTAGAACGTGGGGACACAGTTTAAAAATAAGAGGTCTCCCTTTTAAGATGGAGTTGAGAGTTTTTTTCTATCAGACGGTCGTTAGTCAGTGGAATTCTCTTCCCCAGGAAGCAGTGGAGGCTGGGTCATTGAATTTATTCAAGGCCGAGTTGGACATATTTTTGATAGATAAGGGAGTCAAGGAATAAAACAGAAATTAATGGAAAAACTCAATAGGTCGGACAGCATGTGTGGAGAGAGAAGCAGAGTCACCATTTTGAGCCCATATGACCCCTCTTCAAGGGAGTCGAGATTTATGGTGAGGGGAGACAGGAAAGTGGAGTTGAAACCACAACCAGATCAGCCATGATCTTACTGAATGTTGAAGCAGGATCAAAGGGCCAAATGACCTACTCCTGCTCCTAAGTCCTATGTTCCTATGTATGAGTGACCACCTCATGGTCCTTGTGGAGGCAAAGCCCTGTCTTCACACTGAGTATATCCTCCATTGTATTGTGTGGCACAACCACTGTGCTAAATGGGATAGATTTTGAATAGATCTCGCAAGCCAAAACTGGGAATCTATGAGGCGCTGTGGGCCATCAGCAGCAGCAGAATTGTACTCGCACACAATCTGTAATCTCATGGCCCAGCATATCCCCCGCTCTACCGTTACCATCAAGCCAGAGGGGCAACACTGGTTCAATGAAGAGTGCAGGAGGGCATACCTAAATATGATCTGGTGAATCTGCAACACAGGACTACTTACGTGCCAAACAACAGAAACAGCAAATGATAGATAGAGCTAAGCAATTACACTACAATGGATCAGATCTAAACTCTGCAATCCTGTCACATCCAGTCGTGAATGCTGGTGGACAATTAAACAACTCACTGGAGGAGGAGGAGGAGTCTCCACAAATATCCCCATCCTCAATGATGGAGGAGCCCAGCACATTAGTGCAAAAGATCAGGCTGAAGAATTCGCAACAATCTTCAGTCAGAAGTGCCGAGTGGATGATCCATCTCGGCCTCCTCCGGAGGTCCGCAGCATCACAGATGCCAGTCTTCAGGCAATTCAATTCACTCCACGTGATATCAAGAAACGGCTGAAGGCACTGGATATTGCAAAGGCTATGAGCCCTGACAATATTCCGGCAATAGTACTGAAGACTTGTGCTCCAGAACTTGCCACGCCCCTAGCCAAGATGTTCCAGTACGGCTACAACACTGGCATCTACCCAGCTGTGTGGAAAATTGCCCAGGTATATCCTGTCCACAAAAAGCAGGACAAATCTAACCCAACCAATTACCGCCCCATTAGTCTACTGTTGATCATCAGGAAAGTGATGGGAGGGGTCATCAACAGTGCTATCAAGTGGCACTGGCTTAGCCATAGCCTGCTCACTGACACCCAGTTTGGGTTCTACTAGGGCCACACAGCTCCTGACTTCATTACAGCCTTGGTTCAAACATGGACAAATGAGCTGAACTCCCAAGGTGATGTGAGAGTGACTGCCCTTGACATCAAGGCAGCAATTGACTGGGTGTGACATCAAGGAGCCCCAGCAAAACTGGAGTCATTGGGAAATAGCTGGAAAACTCACCGTTGGAGTCAGTTGGAGTCATACCTAGCACAAAGGACGATGGTTGTGGTTATTGGAGATTAATCACTGACACTCTCCCCCTGTCTGTCTGATTCTTTGGTTTTATTACAGAGAGCGGGATCAATCTCCCGGCAGTGAGGGACGGCGTTCCGATGAAGCTGATCCACAGGTAATGAGGGATGGAAACAGCAGGGAAAAGGGGATGAATTCAGTCACAGTCCATGTGTGTCTGAGGGTGAGATCTGGGACATGGATAGTAACCAGAGGGAGATCAGTGAGGGTTCATGTACCATCACTGGGTTCAGACAGTGGGCAGGGCCTGACTGCCAAGGATGGAGTCACACTGACTGTGGATGAGAATCGGGATGGGGGAGCCGGGGAAATGATGGCAGAATCTTCCAAACTGATTCACAGTCACTCGGTGGGCGATGTGTCTGAGAGGAAGTCCGTAGGAGACAGAACTCTGTTTCGTCTTAAACGGGAACAATTTCAATATCAACTTCATATATCCAGAGATAGACACAGAATGTGAATTAAATGTGAATTTTAAATTTACCTACTTCTATGTGAGCTATTTCCCTTGATTTAGTTACAAACAAGTAGTGAATTAAGTTTATAGAGAAAGCCATATTTCTGTGGGTAATATGTGAATACAGTATCCTCTTGCTTAATGTTAACTGTATTCAGGAGTTAATTAGTACAGATTATCAATTACTGTCTGTGGACACCTTTTAATGTATTTTCAGTGGGTGAGGATTGGGGTGAAATCAATTTCTCTCTGAATTCTCCCTCATTTCCAATCCTGACTGTTGGGGGTTGGGGTATTAAATTGAGTGAGGGGATGTGATGCTGAATCCTGCAGCTCATGAACACGTCAGTGATTCGATTCTGATGGAGAGGTGGAGAGAGAGAAAGGATGGAAATGTGTGAATGTGAGAGATCGAAAACAGACTGAGAGAGAGATGTTAGAGACAGAGAGATGGAGATCAATAGAGGTGGTTTAGAGTACATTTGATGAGAAGATTTACAGGTGATTGAACGTGGTCGCTTTGTGTGTTCCTCCCTCCCAGGTACAGGCGGAGCTTGTCTCTCTGCGCAGTAAACAGGACGAGGCCATCACTGAGATCGAGATGCTCAAACTGACCAATCAGCAGCTGGAGAGTCGGCTGGAGCAGATCCAACAGGAGCTTCAGGAGGCCCAGGATCGGCTGGAGGCTCAACAGGAGGAAGCAGCTCACCAGGAGGAGCAAGAAGGGTAAGATATCCCCATGAAGTGTTGTGTCCCATGGGGCATTTGATCATCTCAGTCATTCTCCATCCCTGTATCCTCCAATCCAATGTCACACACACATTTCCAGCTCCTTTCCCAGGACACACATTATTAACTGCTTTGTCCTCCAATCTCTCTCACCCACAACACCATGGAGCACAAACTACAGCAAGTTGTGAACTGGAGGTTGAATTCCTGAATTCTCTCCCAGCAGTATTCCACAGGAAGAGTGATGGAGCATTCAACACATGGAGCCTCTTCACACATTCCATTCATTCATGGCTTCATCCAATAAGCTCTTCAGCTGAATTGATTTTGGGTTCCCTTCTCCCACTGGTATTGGAACTTCTTGCTCTGCACTGAAAACAGATACAAAATCCTCATCTTACAAATCAGCCATTTCCTTATTGCTCATCATAGTCTCACTTGTATCTGTCTATAATGGACCCGCATTCCCATCCTCACCACTCTCTTTCTTTTAATATAATCTGAAAAAGTTTCCTGTTAGTTTGGATCTTCCTGGATAGTTTCTTTCTCTTTTCCTTTCCTGTCCCTCTTATTATTCACTCGATCCCAGTCTGGCTCTCTCAGTTTGCTGGATTTGCAGTTTCCTTGTGTCTGTGTTTGTGTTTTCTTTTAGTTTAATCCTGTCTCTTACCTTGATTGTTGACCAGGGATAGTGAACTGCACAAGCGGGGTTTTAGCTTTGGGTATAGTCTGGTTTTCTATTCTGGAAAGAGCTCTTTAAATACTCCCCAATGTTTGTCAGTGGATTTCCCCATTAACATCCCCCCCCCCAGTTTATTGTGGATTCTGAATATCTTATTCTTTCGAGGTTTGCCACTCTTAAACTGTAAACCTTGGCCCTTTTATCATTCCCCCACTGACTTATCCCCAAGGCTGATATCGAATTCACTCTTTTTACACCCACTACCTGTAAAGCGTCCTGACTTTCAGATTCATTGCCCTTTAATATTTGTTTCCCTGTGTCTATGTTCTTGATCTCAGCTCATTTCGATTCCTCCTCTCCACCCTCAATGACCCATTCGGACAATTTCTGGATCATGCTCCATTTTTGGTCAACATTAAGCTCCTTCTTCCGTTGAGTGGCCCAACGCTGTGATTGCTCTATTTCCATTTATATTGTCGATCGCACAGAATTGCAACAGGAATTACAATGCATGAATGAGGCTGTTCGACCCATCCAGTCTGTGATCAAATTTTTACTTGACTTGAGCTGTGACCTCAATCCCATGTTCCAGGACCAATCACATATCCCTTTACCCTCTGTTGCTATCTATCTCTTCCATCCTTTCAGAACATTCAACACCTTTTGTAGTAATTATAATTTTGGGAAATGTAGGACTATAGCTTTAAGAATAGTCCTCTGGTGTAAGATCACATGATCTGTGTTAAGCAATGTATTAACAGTGCGGGGAACCTCTAGGAGAGAGTTCGTTTTTAGTTATAGAGTTTGATGCAAACGTGTAGTTGCTGCTCCTGTTTTGTAAATAGAGTTAAATGTTTCCACCAAGAAAAAGTGTCTGAAGATCAACTCTAACAAACTGGCAACGAGGATAAATCTGATCTGGTGCTGTACCTCGCCCAGCGATTGTTTCTACAATAGTTAAAAAGAAAAGATATACTCATCTGAGATGTATCAGTTTGGCATAATTGATCCCTTTGAGCCAGCCACAGACAATTGGTCTCAATATATAGAATGTTTAGCATTCTTCTTTCAAGCAAACAATATCACAGAGGTGGAAAAGGGGAGAGGTATTCTCCTGAGTGTTTCGGGGAGCAAGACCTACAGTTTAATTTGAAGCTTGATGGCCCCCAGTGCCCCAGATTTAAAGTATTTCAGTGAATTCGTAGACCTCGTTCAGGGACATTTTCAACCCAAGCCCTCAGTCACAATGCAGTGTTTCAGGTTCAATTCATGGATTAGAGCCCCAGGGGAGAAAATTGCTACCTACGTGGTGAAATTTGTACTACTAACGTAATATTGTGATTTCGTTGAAACCCTGAATGACATGCTCAGAGATTGTTTGGTGTGTGGTGTGCAGCAAGACACTATTCAGCTAAGATTGCTGACTGAAGTGAATCTTGATTTTGAGAAAGAGTTAGAAATGGTGCTAGCGATGGAAAGCGCTGTAAGGGATTCACAAGCAATTCAAGGGGCACAAAGTGGTGCCATTCTCCAGTTGGGCGGGAACAGTCAGCCGAAAGTGGCAGGAAAAGCCTGGACTGTGCTGAAAATTGGGAAACAGCCCCCACTAATTGAAAAATAAGAGGAAACCGCTTAGCAACTAAATTGAAAAATAACTATTATCAACGTGGAAATAATGTATCTGAGGTAAAGTCTCCAACGTCCGGCACTACTATAGAAAAGCTATGCTAGAGCTTCACCAGCAACGTATTGCTAGAGGTAATCGTCTCAGATAATGGTACTGCATTTACGAGCACTGAGTTCAAATGATTTGTCAGCCTAAAGGGTATTAACCATGTGAAGACTTCATCGTACCATCCGTCAAGCGGACTGGCAGAAAGAGCAGTACAAACTTTTAAGGTGGGAATGAAAAAGTTAAGAGGTGATTTGTTGGAGACCACACTTGCTCGTTTCCTATTTCACTGCAGAACAACCCCAGCCACCACCCCCACACTACAACAGGAGCAACGCCTGCAGAGTTATTGATGAGGCTCCCTCTTAGTACAAGACTAAGCCTAACGCTTCCCAATTTGGAGGGGAAGGTGGAGAAAAGTCAAGGGAACCAAAAAGTGACTCATGATTTGCACAGTCATGAGCGACAATTTCCTATTGGAGAAGCAGTATATATAAAGAATTTCAGGGGGTGACCAAAGTGGTTACCTGGTAAAGTAAGCTCTGTGAACGGACCATTGTCGTACCACATGGAAGTGCAGGGCCGGATCACCTGTAAGCATGTGGATCATTTAAGAAGAAGGGAGATACTCCAACAAAATGATGTTCCACCTGTAACCATTGCTGAACCTGTGGTTCCTGTTGAAGTTGCTCAACCAAGGACAGACACGCCCAATGTCACTGTCGGAGTGGAAGACACTGAACTGCCTGTGCCTAATGAGGTACTTGATGTTAATGTGGTTCCAGAGAATGTGTTTCCTACAAAAGAATCGGAAGTTTTGGAGCTGTGACATTCCACATGGATCAGGAAACCACCTGAAAGACTGAACTTGTAATTTCATGACCTGTGTAAATATTGTAACGTCACGAGATAAATATCCTTGTTAATACAAAATGTGCAGAAAAGTTAAAGTGGGAGGAATGTAGAAATTATAGTTTTGATAAACATAGGACTGTAGCTTTAAGAATAATCCTGTGTTGTAAGATCACATGATCTTTATAAACCAATGTGTTTGCAGCGTGGGGAACCTCTAGGAAAGAGTTTGTCTTTAATTGTGGAGTTTGATGCACATGTGTAGCTGCTTCTGCTGTCTTGTAAATGAAGCTAAATGTTTCCATGAAGAAAAGTTGTGTGAAGATCAGCTCTATAACACCTTTCTATCAAATCACCCTGAATCTGCTCGGTTCTGAATAAAACTGCCCCATTTTTCCAAGTCATTCTGTGTATCTTTCGGAATAAACAGCCTAGTCAATCTTTCTCTCTATTCTCTTGTTTGCTCCACATCTTTCCGAAAATTCAAAGTTTACTATCTCGCTGAGGCACTCCTCCCTCCCTCCCTCCCAGTTACTGTACTTAATACCAACAGCAATCGCTCTATTACAGTCACTCCTGTTGAACACAAATTAATGCTCTTCTCTCTCTGTCGCTCCTGCTCCACAGACTTCAGAGAACTCGCTCTATCCGACGCCGTGTGACACACAAGACCTCGGGCAAAGCAGCCCCCCTGGGAGAGGATCCTGGGCTCTCTCACCTGATGGTTGAAGGTCAGGATGTGACCATGTCGACAGGCGATGATGGAGATGGAGTCCATGAGGAAACAGAAGCAACTTCAGCAAGAGATGGAGCAGCAGAGACAATCAAAGAGGTAGCTGGGCCTAGGAACCAGGCTTCTCCACTGTTAGTGCAGCAGGAAGGCCTCAGTCCTGCAGCAAGTGGTTCACCCATTGCTGCCGTTCTCCACAGAGATACTCGGATCTCTTCATAAACCAGAAGAACAAAGGGTCCCGGCCAGACTCGATTCCCCTGTGGATCAGAGATAGACTGTCGCCTGGTTTATGTCTTACCCTGTGTCGGCCACGCCAAAAAAAATAATTGGGGAAGTCCAATGGACAGAATGGGTGATACTTGGATGATGACCTTCAGTTTCCCAATTTTCCTCATTAGATTCTGGGTAGTGGGGTCGGTTTGGAAATTGGGTGGGTAAGTAACCTACTGGGTTCTGCAGAATGGCAGCACTTTTGGGATTGGAGACTGATGGGGAGGGCGGGGTGGTTAAAAGAGATGGAAGGAAACAGAGAGAGAGAGAAAGGTTCCGATGAATATTAGTTTGATGTGAGAGATGGAAAGAGCAGGAGGGAGGAGAAAGAGACACAGAGGTAGAGACTGAGCTGGGTGAGAGTTTGAGAAAGGTGGTTTACAATGCACTTTTTTGAACATTTCCTTTTCATTGATTATTGAAAGCGGTCGCTTTGTGTGTTCCTCCCTCCTAGGTACAGGCGGAGCTTGTCTCTCTGCGCAGTAAACAGGACGAGGCCACCACTGAGATCGAGATGCTCAAAGTGACCAATCAGCAGCTGGAGAGTCGGCTGGAGCAGATCCAACAGGAGCTTCAGGAGGCCCAAGATCGGCTGGTGGCTCAACAGGAGGAAGCAGCTTACCGAGAGGAGAAAGAAGGGTAAGAGATCCCCAGGAGGTGTTGTGTCCCATGGGGCATTTGATCATCTCAGTCATTCTCCATCCCTGTATCCTCCAATCCGATGTCACACACACATTTCCAGCTCCTTTCCCAGGACACACATCATTAACTGCTTTGTCCTCCAATCTCTCTCACCCACAACACCATGGAGCACAAACTATAGCAAGTTGTGAATTGGAGGTTGAATTCCTGAATTCTCTCCCAGCAGTATTCCACAGGAAGAGTGATGGAGCATTCAACACATGGAGCCTCTTCACAGATTGCATTCATTCATGGCATTCATCATCCAATAAGTTCATCAATTGAATTGATTTTGAGTTCCCTTCTCCCACTGGTATTGGAACCTCTTGCTCTGCACTGAAAACAGATACAAAACCTTCATCTGATATCTGACAGCCCACACACTGTGTGCATAAGAACGTTTGAATTGAGAGCAAGAGTAGGTCATTCATCCCCTCCTGACGGGTCTCCCCCATTCAATATGATCATGGATAAGCTAATCTTTAAGTCAACTGCTGACCTAACTTGGTTTGTCCTACATGTGACTCCAGGCTGACAGCAATGTGGTTAACTCTTAACTCCCCTCTGAAAAGTGCTAGTAAGCCACACAGCCATACCAAAAGCACGACATAAATGCCAAAAAAGAATAAAAGCAGATGCACCACCCAGCATCGACCTAGGCACTGGAAACAATAAATTCACACCCAGCCCAGCCAACCCTGCAAAGTTCTCCTTACTACCGCCTGGGGATTTGTGCCAAAATTGGGAGAGCTGTGTCACAGTGTAATCAGACAACAGGCTAACATTTCATAGTCACTGAATGATACCTTACAACCAATGTCCCAGACACCACCATCACCACCCCTGGGTGTGTCTTGTCCCACCGGAAGGAGAAACCCACCTGAAGTGACGACACAGTGATATACAGTCAGGAAGAAATTGCTGTGGGAGTCCTCAACATTGACTCTGGATCCCATGCAGTCTCATGGCATCAGGTTAAACATGGGCATGGAAACCTCTGACTGATTACCACCTGCAGCTTACCAAGCACCCCAACCCCCACTTCCACCCCAACCACTACCCCTGCCTCTCAGTTGCTTCCTCTGTCTTGAACACCTATTAGAAGAAGTGCTGAGGGTGGCAAGGACACATAATTTACTCTGTGTGGGGTGGCTTTAATGTCCATCACCAAGAATGGCTCGATAGCACCACTATTGACCTAGATAGCCAAGTCCTGAAGGATATCGCTGCTAGACTGGGACTGCAGCAGGTGACGAGGCAACCAACAAGAGTAAAAAACCTCCTCTACCTTGTCCTCAATGATCTACTTATCACTGCTGCATCTGTCGGTGACAGTATTAGTAAGAGTTCAGTTTTAAGGGGAAAAATGTGTGTCTAAGTGTGTGTTTTAAACCAAAATGAAAGTAATAATAAGTGTGTGAAGGCAAAGGTACCTAAAATGACCTGGGAAATTAGATTAACAGGTAATTCAGTAGAGATACAGTGGCAGAAATTTAACAAGATAGCTAATAACTCTCAGCAAGGATTCATCCCAGTGAGAAATAAAAACTCCAGAAGAAAAATGCATCATTTGTGGCTAAGTCGGGAAATTAAGAATAGAATCAGATTGAAAGAAATACTGTACAATTCAGTGAAGATTGGTAGTGGGTCAGAAAATTGGACAGATTTTATGAAAATGACCAAAGAAATTATAAAGAGGGAGAAGGCAGAGTATGAGAGAAAGCTGGCTAGAAATATAAAAACAAATTGCAAGAATTTCTATAAGTATTTAAATCAGAAAAGAGTAACTAAAGCTCATGTTAATCCTCTAGAGAGAGAGAGAGAGAGAGAGAGAGAGTCTGGGGAATTGATAATGGAAAACAAGGAAATGGCAGAGGTGTTGAACAGATATTTTGTGTCTGTCTTCACTGTGGGAGACTTAGAAAACATCCCAAAGATACTTGAAGATCAAGGTGAATTGGAAGGAGGAACTTAAAACAATCACCGGCGCAAGAGAAAAGGTGCTGGGAAAACGATTAGACATAAAGTCTGACCAGGCGCCAGGGCCTGATGACCTGAACCCTAGGGTTTTAAAAGAAGTAGCTGCAGAGATAGTAGATGCATTGGTTATAATCTTCCAAAATTCCTTAGATTCTGGAAGTGTCCCAGCAGATTGGAAAGTAGCTAATGTAAAACCTTTATTCAAGAACGGAGGGAGACAGAAAGTAGGAAACTGTAGGCCAGTTAGCCTAGTATCACATTGGGCAATTATTCAAATACATTATTAAGAAGGTTATAGCCGGATATTTAGAAAATCAAAATGTGATCAGGTGGAGCCAATATAATTTTATGAAAGGGAAATCATGTTTAACTAATCTATTGGAATTCTTTGAGGAAGTTAAAGCAATGTGGATAAAGGGGAACCTATAGATGTGGTGTACTTTGATTTCCAAATGGCACTTGAAAAGATGCCACATCAAAGATTACTACACAATAGAAGAGTTCATCGTGTCACAGGTAACATATGGATAAACGATTGGTTTATGCACAGGGAAGAGAGAGTGGGGATAAATTGATCTTTTTCGGGTTGGCAAGCTGTAACTAGTGGAGTGCCACAGAAATCAGTGCTGGCTTACCTCATATTGAGAATGTATATCAATGACTTGGATGAAGGGACCAAATGTATGGTTGCTAAATTTGCCAATGACACCAAGGTCGGTGGGAAAATACATTGTGAAGAGGAGGTAGAGAGTCTATGATGGGATACAGACAGGTTAAGTGAGTGGGCAAAAAATTGGCAGATGGAATATAACGTGAGAAAATGTGAACTTGTTCACTTTGGCAGGAAGAATAGAAACGCAGCGTATTATTTAAATGGGGAGAAATTGCAGAACTCTGCAGTACAGAGGGAACTGGGTGTCCTGGCGCATGAATTACAAAAAGTTAGTATGGAAATGGAATGTTGTTGTTTATTGCAAGGGGAATGGATTATTAAAATCGGGATGTTTTACTGCAGCTGTACAAGGCCTTGGTGAGACCACATCTGGAATACTGTGTGCAGTTTTGATCTTCTTATTTTGAGAAAAAATATATAATTGTGTTAGAAGCAGTTCAGAGAAAGTTCACTCAACTCAATCCTGGGATGAAGGGCTAATCTTATGAAGAAAGGCTGAACAGGTTGGGCCTATACCCATTGGAGTTTAGAAAAATTAAAGGTGATCATATTGAAACATATAAGATCCCGAGGGGATTTGATAGGGTTATACTGGGAGGATGTTTCCTCTTGTGGGGGTATCTAGGGGACACAGTTTAAGAATGAGGTTTCCCATTTAAGATGGAGATGAGGAGAAATTCTTTATCAAAGAGAGTCGTCTGTGGAATTCTCTTCCTCAGAAGGCAATGGAGACTGGGTCATTGAAATTGTTCAAGTCTGAGTTAGACAGATGTTTGATAGCCAAGGGAGTCAAGGGTTATGGGGGCGCAGACAAGAAAGTGGAGTTGAGACCACAACCAAGCTAGCCATGATCTTATCGGTAATGGTGGAGCAGGCTCAAAGGCTGTATGGCCTACTCCTGCTCCTATGTTCCTATTTTTCTCTGTAGGAGTAATTACTGCATGGTCCTGTCCTCAAGATGAGGATACCCTCCATCGTGTTGTGCAGCATTAACATTGTGCTAAATGGCATAGATTCAGATCAGATCTTGCAGCTCAAAACTGGGCATCCAAGAGGCGCTGTGGGCTGCCAGCAGCAGCAGAATTATATGCAGCCACAATCTGTAACCTCAAGGCCCGGCATATCAGCCACTCTACCATTACCATCAAGCTGGGGGATCAACCCTGGTTCAATGAAGAGTGAAGGAGGGCATGCCAGGAGCAGCACCAGGCATACCTAAAAATGGGGTGTCAACCTGGTGAAGCTACAACACAGGACAACTTGCATGACAAACACCAAAGCAGCATGCAATAGACAGAGTTAAGCGATCCCACAACCAACGGATCAGATCAAAGCTTTGCAGTCCTGCCACATCCCGTCGTGAATGATGGTGGACAATTAAAAAACTTGCTGGAGGAGGAGGCACCACAAATATCCCCATCCTCAATGATGGGGGAGCCCAACAATAGCCTTTGCAGTATCCAGTACTTTCAGACATTTCTTAATGTCACATGAACAAATCGAGTTGGTGAAGACTGGCAACTGTGATGCTGGGGACCTCTGGAAGAGGTTGAGATGGATCATCCACTCGGCACTTCTGGCTGAAGATTGTTGCAAAAAGACAAATTTGAAGCATTTGCTACAATCTTCAGCCAGAAATGCCGAGTGGATGGTCAATCTCAGCCTCCTCCGAAGATCCCCAGCATCACAGATGCCAGTGTTCATTAATTCGATTTACTCTACGTGAGATCAAGAAACCCCTGAAGGCACTGGATACTACAAAAGTTTATGGGCCCTATGGCAATAGTACCCCAGAACAAGTACTCCAGAGTACCTGTGCTGCATACTTAGCTGCGCCGTGAGCCAAGCTGTTCCAGCTACATCATTGGCAACTACCCGACAATGTGGAAAATTGCCCATGTATGTCGATTCCATGAAAAGCAGGACAGATCCAACCCGGCCAGTTACTGCCTAATCAGTCTACTCTCGATCATCAGTAAAGTGATGGAAAGTGTTGTCAACAGTGCTATCAGGAATAACCTGCTCACTGACGCTCAGTTTGGGTTCCGCCAGGGCCACTCAGCTCCTGACCTCATTACAGCCTTGGTTCAAACATTTTCAAAGAGCTGAACCCAAGAAGTGAGACGAGAGTGACTGCCCTTGACATCAAGGTAGCATTTGATCAAGTGTGACATCAAGGAGCACTGGCAAAATTGAAGTCAATGGGAATCAGAGGCGAAACTCTCCACATTGGAATCATACCCAGCACAAAGGAAGATGATTGTGGTTGTTGGAGGCCAATCATCTCATTCCCATGACACCACTGCAGGAGTTCCACAGGCCCAATGATCTTCAGTTGTTTCATCAATGATCTTCCTTCCCTCATAAGGTCAGAAGTGGGGATGTTTGCTGATGATTGCACAATGTTCAGCACCATTCACGACTTCTCAGATAATGAAGCCCTCCATGTCCACTCAAGCTTGGGCTGCAAAGAGGCAAGTAACATTTGTGGCACACGACTGCCAGGCAATGACCATCTTCAACAAGAGGGAATCTAACCATCACCCCTTGACATTCAATGGCATTATAACATTTAATCCAACACCGTGATCATCCTTGGGTTTCCATTGACCAGAAACTGAACTGGACTAGCCATATAAATACTGTGACTGCAACAGCAGATCAGAGGTTGGTAATCCTGCAACGAGTAACTCAACTCCTGACTCCCCAAATCCTGTCCCCTATCTATGAGGCACAAGACAGGAGTGCGATGGAATACTCTCCGTTTGCCTGGATGAGTGCAGCTTGAACAATGCTCAATAAGATCGACAAGATCCAGGAGAAAGCAGCGGCCTTGACCGGTGCCCCATTCATCAGCATAAACATTCACTCCTTCCACCACCAACACACAGTGGCAGCAGTGTGTACCATCTACAAGATGCACTGCAGGAATTCACCAGTGATCCTTCCAAACCCACATCTAGAAGGACAAGGGCAGCAGATAAGTGGGAACACCACCACCTGGAAGTTCCCCACCAATCACTCCCCACCCTGACTTAGAAATATATCGTCGTTTCTTCACTGTCGCTGGGTCAAAGTCCTAGGACTCGCTCCCTAACAGCACTGTGGGTGTACCTACACCACATGGACTGCAGCGGTTCAAGATGGCAGCTCACCACAACCTTCTCAAGGGCAATTAGGGATGGGCAATAAATGTTGGCCCAGCCAGCGAAGCCCATGAAAGCATTTTTTAAAAATTCAATTAATGTCTCCAGGAAGCCTTTTCTCTGTCACTGTCACTGACACTCTCTCCCTGTCTGTCTGATTCTTTGGTTTTATTACAGAGAGCGGGATCAATCTCTCGGCAGTGAGGGACAGCGTTCCGATGAAGCTGATCCACAGGTAATGAGGGATGGACACAGCAGGGAAAAGGGGATGAATTCAGTCACAATCCGTGTGTGTATGAGGGTGAGATCTTGGGCATGCATAGTAGCCAGAGGGAGAGCAGTGAGGGTTCATGTACCATCACTGGGTTCAGACAGTGGGCAGGGCCTGACTGCCAGGGATGGAGTCACACTAACTGTGGATGAGAATCGGGATGGGGGAGCCGGGGAAATGATGGCAAAATCTTCCAAACTGATTCACAGTCACTCGGTGGGTGATGTGTCTGAGAGGAAGTTCACAGGAGACAGAATAGGTCACATTTGCTCAAACATTTTTCCCTTATTTAATGTTCCCTGTATTCAGGAGGTAATTGCGACAGGTTTTCAGTTGCTGTCCGAAGGTGATATTTTGCAAAGGGTGGGAACTGAGGTGAAAGTGTTTGAGGTGATTGAGGTGAAGTCAGTTTCTCTCTGAATTCTCTCTCGTTTCCCATCCTGACTGTTGGGTGTTGGGGTATGAAATTGGGAGGGAGGATGAGATGCTGAATCCTGCAGCTCATGCACACATCGATGATTCGATTCTGATGGAGAGGTGGAGAGAAAGAAAGGCTGGAAATGTGTGAATGTGAGAGAGGGAAAACAGACTGAGAGAGAGATGTTAGAGACAGAGAGAGATGGAGATAAATAGAGATAAAGACAAAAAGCTAAAAGCTACTGCGGATGCTGGAAATCCAAAACAAAAACAGAATTACCTGGAAAAACTCAGCAGGTCTGGCAGCATCGGTGGAGAAGAAATCAGTTAACGTTTCGAGTCTTCATCACCCTTCAGCAGAACTGAGTATAGTTAGGAGAGAGGTGAAATATAAGCTGGTCTAAGGTGGGGGGCCGGGGGAGAGAGAAGTTGAGGGTGGGGTGATTGTGGAGATAAGCAAGCAGTGATAGGAGCAGATAATCAAAAGATGTCACAGACAAAAGGATCAAGGAGGTGTTGAAGGTGGTGATATTTGTCTAAGAAAGGTGCTAATTAAGAATGGAAGACAGGATACTCAAGGTACAGCTCTAGTTGGGGTGGGGTGGAAAGACTAAGAAAGTTTTAGTTTTAGATTTAAAAATAATGGAAATAGGTGGGAAAAGAAGAATCTATATAAATTATTGAAAAAAAGGGGGTGCGGGGGGAGGGTGAGTTTAAGATCTAAATTTGTTGAATTCAATATTCAGCCCGGTTAAATAGAGGTGGTTTAGAGTACATTTGATGAGAAGGTTTACAGGTGATTGAACGTGGTCTCTTTGTGTGTTCCTCCCTCCTAGGTACAGGCGGAGCTTGTCTCTCTGCGCAGTAAACAGGACGAGGCCATCACTGAGATCGAGATGCTCAAACTGACCAATCAGCAGCTGGAGAGTCGGCTGGAGCAGATCCAACAGGAGCTTCAGGAGGCCCAGGATCGGCTGGTGGCTCAACAGGAGGAAGCAGCTCACCGAGAGGAGAAAGAAGGGTAAGAGATCCCCAGGAGGTGTTGTGTCCCATGGGGCATTTGATCATCTCAGTCATTCTCCATCCCTGTATCCTCCAATCCGATGGCACACACACATTTCCAGCTCCTTTCCCAGGACACACATTATTAACTGCTTTGTCCTCCAATCTCTCTCACCCACAACAGCATGGAGCACAAACTACAGCAAGTTATGAATTGGAGGTTGAATTCTTGCATTCTCTCCCAGTAGTATTCCACAGGAAGAGTGATGGAGCATTCAACACATGGAGCCTCTTTACACATTCCATTCATTCATGGCTTCATCCAATAAGTTCTTCAATTGAATTGATTTTGGGTTTCCTTCTCCCACTGGTATTGGAACCTCTTCCTCTGCACTGAAAACAGATACAGAATCCTCATCTTACATCTGACAGCCCACACACTGTGTGCATAAGAACATTCGAATTGAGAGCAGGAGTAGGTCATTCGGCCCCTCCTGACTGCCCTCCCCCATTCAATATCATAGATGTGCTGATCTTCAATTCAACTCCAGTTGCTGCCCTGATCCTCATAACCTTTGATTCCTCAATAATTCAAAAATTTAACCCGGCCTTGAATATGTTCAGTGACCCAGCTTCCACTGCTCTGTAGTGTAGAGAATTCTAATGATTCACCACCATCTGAGAGATAAAATTCCCCCTCGTCTCCTTAAATAGATGACACCTTATTCTGAAACCATGACCCTTAGTTCTAGATTTCCCCATGAGCGGAACCATTGTCTCATCATCTACCTTGTCGAGGTCCCTCAGAACCTTATATGCTTCAATACGATCACCTCTCTTCTCAGCTCCAATGAGTATAGGGCCAACCTCTCAACCTTCCCTTTTAGACAACCCCTTCAGCCCAGGAATAGTCGACCTTCCCTGAACTGCCTCCGATGGAGGTATAACTCTCCTTAATTACAGAAACCAACACTGCATGCATTATTCGAGGTGCGGTCTCACCTTTGCTCTCTACAGCTGTAGCAAGACATGTCTACTTTAGCTAGTCCCAGTAATGGTGAAACTATCATTGATTGTCATAATAACACATCTGGTTCTCTAATATCGCTTAGAGAAGGAAATCTGCCATCCTGACTTGGGCTGGCCTATGTGTGATTCCAGACCCACAGCAATGTGGTTAACTCTTAACTTCCCTCTGAAAGGGTCTACCAAGCCACTCAGTTGTACCAAAGCACTTCAGAAAAGTCAAAAAGGATAAAACTGGATGGACCACCCAGCATTGACCTAAATACAGGAAACGACCCAGCCAAGTTGACCCTGTAAATTCTTTCTTACTAATATACGAACATATAAACATACAAAATAGGAACAGGAGTAGACCATTTGGCCCCTCGAGCCTGCTCCGCCATTCAATAAGATCATGGCTGATTGGTTTGTGTTTCACATTCTACATCCCCATCTACCCCCAATAACCATTGATTAACCCTTGCCTAACAAGAATCTATCTACCTCTGCCTTAAAAATATTCAATGGCCCCACTCCCACTGCCTGCTGAGGCAGAGAGTTCCAAAGTCGCACAACCTTCTGAGAGAAAAAAAATTCTCCTTATCCCTGTCCTAAATGGGCAATCCCTAATTTTAAAACAGTGCCCCCTAGTTCTGGACTCACCCATAAGAGGAAACATCCTTTCCACATCCACCTTGTCAATACCGTTCAGGATCTTATGTACTTCAATCAAATCACCCCTCACTCTTCTGAACTCCAGTGGAAACAAGCCCAGTCTGTCTAACCTTTCCTCATAAGACAACCCACTCATTCCAGGTATCAATCTAGTAAACCTCCTCTGAACCACTGCCAATGCATTTACATCCTTCCTTAAATAAGGAGACCAAAAATACACACAGTATTCGAAATGCGGTCTCAGCAATGCCCTGTATATCTGAAGCATAACATCCTTATTTTTATGTTCAATTCCTCTCATAACAAAGGATAGCATTCCATTAGCCTTCTTAATTACTTGCTGTACCTGCAAATGATCTTTTTGTGACTCATGTACTAGAACACGTTGAGCCCTCTGCACCTTGGAATTCTATAGCCGTTCTCCTTTTAAGTAATACTCTGTGCGTCGATGATGAAGGGAGTGAATGTTTGTGGATGTGGTGCCAATCAAATGGACTGCTTTGTCCTGAATGGTATTGAGTGTTGTTGGAGCTGCACTCATCCAGGCAAGTGGAGAGTATTCCATCACACTCTGACTTGTCCTTGTAGATGGTGGACAAGTTTTGGGGAGCCAGGAGATGAGTTACTCACTGAAGGATTCCCAGCCTCTGACCTGCTCTTGTAGCCATAATGTTTATATGGCTAATCCAGTTCAGTTTGTTGTTGACGGTAACCCCCAGGATTTTGATAGTGGGGGATTCAGTAATGGTTATGCCATTGAATGTGAAGGGGCAATGGTTGGATTCTCTCTTGTTGGAGATGGGCATTGCCTGGCACTTGTGTGGCACGAATGTTACTTGCCACTTGCCAGCCCAAGCGTGGACATTGTCCAGGTCTTGCTCCATTTGGATATGGACTGCTTCAGCACCTGAAGAGTCACAAATGGTGCTGAACTTTGTGCAATCATCAGTGAACATCTCCACTTATGATGGAAAGAAGGTTATTGATGAAGCAACTGAAAATGGCTGGGCTGAGGATATTATCTGAGGAACTCCTGCAGTGATGTCCTGGAACTGAGATGATTGACCTCCAACAGCCACAACCATCTTCCTTTGTGCTAGGCATGACTCCAACCAGGACAGAGTTTTCCCCCTGATTCTCATTGACTCCAGTTTTGATAGGGATCCTTGATGCCACACTCGATCAAATGCTGCCTTGGTGTCAAGGGCAGTCACTCTCACCTTACCTCAGAAGGTCTGCTCTTTTGTCCATGTTTGAACCAAGGTTGTAACGAAGTCAGGAGCTGAGTGGCTCTGGCAGAACCCAAACTGAGCATCAGTGAGCAGATTATTGCTAAGTAAGTGCCACTTGATAGCACTGTTAATGACTCCTCCCATCACTTTACTGATGATCGAGAGTAGGCTGATGGGGCGGTAATTGGCCAGGTTGGATTTGTCCTGCTTTGCGTGTACAGGACATACCTGGGCAATTTTCCACATTGTCGGGCAATGCCAGTATTGTAGCTACACTGGGACGGCTTGGCTAGTGGTGCGGCAAGTTCTGGAGCATAAGTCTGTTGCTGGAACATTGACAGGACCCATAGCCTTCAGCCGTTTCTTGATATCACATGGAGTGCATTAAATTGGCTGAAGACTGTCATCAGCGATGTTGGGGGCTTCCAGAGGAGGCCGAGATGGATCATCCATTCGGCACTTCTAGCTGAAGATTGCAGCAGATACTTCAGCCTTATCTTTGGCACTGGTGTGTTGGGCTCCTTCATCATTGAGGATAAGGATATTTGTGGAGCCTCTTCCTTCAGTGAGTTGTTTAATTGGCCACCAGCATTCACGATTGGATGTGGCAGGAATGCAGAGCTTTGATCTGATTCATTGGTTGTGGGATCACTTTGCTCTGTCTAGCACATGCTGCTTATGCTGTTTGGCATGCAAGTTGTCCTGTGTTGTAGCTTCACCAGGTTGACATCCCCTGCACTCTTCATTGAACTGGGATTGATCGCCTAGCTTGGTGGTAATGGTAGATTTGGGGATAGGCTGGGACATGAGGTTACAGAATGTAAAAGTAAAAAACTGCGGATGCTGGAAATCCAAAAAAAGGTTACAGAATGTATTTGAGTACAATTCTGCTGATACTGATGGACCACAGTGCCTCATGGATGCCCAGCCTTGAGTTGTTAGATCTGTTTGAAATCTATTCCATTTAGTACAGTGGTAGTGCCACACAACAAGATGGAGGGTACCTTTTGTCCTCCTTCGGAACTTTGTCTCCACAAGGACTGTGTGGTGATCATTCCTACTGATACTGTCATAGACAGATGCATCTGCGACAGGCAGGTTAGTGAGGATGAGGTTCAGTATGTTTTGCCTTCTTCTTGGTTTCCTCACCACCTGCCGCAGACCCAATCTATCAGTTGTGTCCTTTAGGACTCGGCCAGCTCAGTCATTAGTGGTGCTACTGAGCCAGTCTTAGTAATGAACATTGAAGTCCCCCACCCAGAGTACATTCTGTGCCCTTGCCACCCTCAGTGCTTCCTCCAAGTGATGTTCAACATGGAGGGGCACTGATTCATCAGCTGAGGTAATGACATGGTAATCAGCAGGAGGTTTCCTTGCCCATGTTTGGCCTGATGTCATCAGACTTCATGGGGTCCGGAGTCGACTTTGAGGACTCTCAGCAACTCCCTCCCAACTGTATACCACTGTGCCTTCACCTCTGCCCTTCCAGAGGGACAGGACATACCCAGGGATGGTGATTGTGGTGTCTGGGACATTATGTTAAGGTACGATTCCTTGAGTATGACTTCAGGCTTGTCTATGGGACAGCTCTCCCAATTTTGGCACAAGCCCCCAGATGGATGAGGAGGACTTTGCAGGAACAACAGGGCTGATATTGCCGTTGTCATTTCTGGTGCCTAGGTTGATGCCGGATGGTCCGTCTGGTTGAATTCCTTTTAGACTTTGTAGCGGTACCTGGCCATTTCAGAGGGCGTTTAAGAGTCTCGAGTCATATGTAGGCCAGGCCAGGCCAGGTGAAAGGACATTAGTGAACCAGATGGGTTTTTACAACAATCAACAGTGGGTTCATGGACATCATCAGACTTTTAATTCCAGATTTTTATTGAATTCAAATTCCACCACCTGCCATGGTGGGATTCAAACCCAGGTCCCCGGAACATTACCTGGCTGTCTGGGTTACCTGTCCAGTGACAATATCACTGTGCCACCACCTCCCCAGCTACTTTACTTCCCACATACATGGTTCACAAGAACACCGGTCCCAGCATTGTTCGGGTGTAAACCATCCCAACGGTACAGCCTCAACTTTCCCCAGCACTGATACCAGTGCCACACAAATTGAAACCCACTTCTCCCACACCAGTCTTTGAGCCACATGCTCATCTCCATATTTATGTACCCTACTCGATTTTGGACATGGTGGAGGTAATAATCCAGAGATTATAGCCTTTGAGGTTCTGCTCTTCAATTTAGTGCCTAGCTTCTCAAAGTCTGTATGTAGAACCTCTTTCCTAGTTCTACTTATGTCGTTGATACCTGAATGGACCATGACAACTGGATCGTCCCCCTCCCACTGCAAGTTCCTCTCCAGCCCTGAGCAGATGTCCCGAACCCTGGCACCAGGCAGGCAAAACTGCTCTCTGGACTCTCGTTCTTTACTGCTGAGAACAATGTCAATCCCCCTCATTATACTCCCTACCACCACTACATTCCTTTTCATTCCCCACACTTGAAAGGCTTCCTGTACCACGGTGCCATGGTCAGTTTGCTCATCCGCCCTGCAGTCCCCGCTCACATCCAAACAAGCTGAGAGAACCTCAAACCTATTGGACAATTGCAGAGGCTCACACTCCTGCACTCCTGCCCTCTGGGTCCCCTTACCTGTCTCACTCGCAGTCACAGCCTCCTGTCCCTGACCACTGACCAGATCAGAAGACCCTATCCTAAGTGGTGTGACTGCCTCCTGGTACAAAGCATCCAGGTAACTTTCCCCCTCCCTGGTGTGTCACAGATTCTGCAGCTCAGCCTCCAGCTCAATGACTGAGCAGAAGTTCCTCAAGCTGCAAACGCTTACCACAGACGTGTTTGCCCTGGATCCCAATGTTATCCAGAACCTCCCACAAGCTGCAGCCTTGACACATCACCTGTCCTGCCATCCTTAATGTGTTTTAAATAATTACTTAATTAAATTGTGCACTTATTCATGTGGCTGTCTTATATATTTTATTAACTTTACTACCAATTTGTATACTATTTTAAACCTTAGGAATAGAATAGACCTTAACCACTCACCAGATACTCACCAAACAGCCAGCTCCTTTCCCCATAGTGCAGCAAGAACCAATTCCTACAGGGTGAGAAAGTTAGAAAAAGGAAACAAATACCTTCCCCGCACCCCCCTTCACCAAGCTCCCCCTCTCACCAAACTCCAAGTCGGCACTCAGTTTCCACAGCTGCATTCTATTTGCCTTAGCTGCACTAAAGAGGCCAGTATTTACAGCCAACTAAACTGGGCAATGGTAACCAGGTTCAATCAGTTAGCTAATTAACTACTCAGCTCCTACAGCTGAGAGTGAGTTTACCCTGTCTAAACTGCAAGAAAGAACTTAGCCTGCTTATACAGTGCTTTCCAGTTACTGCTAATTATAGGCTAGATTAGATTTTAAGAGTAAAATTGAAGAATAAAATTAACACTTTGAACTCCCCAATTCACCAAATTCAAGTTTGGGGAACAACATATGGGGGCTTGTGCCAAAATTGGGAGAGCAGTCTTACAGACTAGTCAAGCAACGGTATGACATAATCATACTCACCGAATCATACTCTACAGAAAATATGCCAGACACCATCATCACCATCCCTGGGTATGTCCTGTCCCACCGGCAGGAAAGACTCATCTAAAGTGGTGACACAGTGGTATACAGTCAGCCCCGGGATCTTCAACATTCACTCTGGACCCGGTGAAGTCTCATGGCATCAAACACGGGCAAGGAGACCTGCTCCTGATTACCACCCATCGCCCTCCCTCAGATAATTGCCCCCATGTTGAACACCACTTGGAGGAAGCACTGATAGTTGCAAAGTCAAAGGATGTACTCTGGGTTGGGCACTTCAATGGACATCAGCAAGATTGGCTCGGTAACACCACTACTGACCGAGCTGGCCGAGTCCTAAAGGACATAGCTGCTAGATTGGGTCTGCAACAGGTGGTGAGGGAACCAACAAAAGGGAAAAACATGCAAGACCTTATCCTCACTAATCTACCTGTCGCAGGTGCATCTGTCAGTGACAGTATTAGTGGGAGTTCATTTTGAAATGAAGAAGTATGTCTAAGGCTAGTGCTTCAAACCTGAATAAAGGTAATTATGAGGGATGGAAGGCAAAATGAATTAAGTGAATTGGGAAACGAAGTTAAAAGGTAAGACAGTAGAGATGCAGTGGTATACTTTTGAGGATTTATCCCAGTGAGAAGGATACATCATCCCTGGCTGAATAAGGAAGTTAAGAATTGTATCAAATTGAAAGAGTTTTGTACCAATCTGCAAAGATTAGTGGTTGGTCAGAAGAATGGGCAGACTTTATAAAGCAGCAAAGAATAACTAAAAAAAATAAAGAGGGAGAAAATAGAGTATGAGAGCATGCTGGCTAGAAATATTAAAGCAGACAGTATTAGTTTCTATAAGTATTTAAATAGGAAAAGAGTAACCAAAACTCATGTTGATCCTTTAGAGAGAGAGAGTCTAGGTAATTGATAATGGAAAACAAGGAAATGGCAGAGGTGTTAAACAGATATTTTGTGTCTGTCTTCACTGTGGGAGACTTAGAAAACTTCCCAAAGATACTTGAAAATCAAGAGGTGAATGGGAAGGAGCGAGAGAAAAGGTGCTGGGAAAACGATTAGACATAAAGGCTGACAAGGCCCCAGGGCCTGATGACCTGAACCCGAGGGTCTTAAAAGAAGTAGCTGCAGAGATAGTAGATGCATTGGTTATAATCTTCCAAAATTCCTGAGATTCGGAAAGCGTCCCAGCAGATTGGAAAATAGCTAATGTAACACCTTTATTCAAGAAAAGAGGGAGACAGAAAGCAGGAAACTATGGGCCAGTTAGCTTAACATCTGTCACAGGGAAATTGCTGGAATCCATTATTAAGAAGGTTAAAGCAGGGTACTTAGAAAAACAAAATAAGATCAGGCAGACTCAAAGTGGTCCCGGATTTCCCAGGCCCGCTGCAGTGGGTTTCCCACGGCAGACGCGGTGAGCCATTCAAATCTCCGTTGACTTTGGTGGGACCGGAAGATCCTGCCAACAGGAGGAGCAGGAAAATCCCACCCATGATTTTGTGGAAGGGAAATCATTTTAACTAATTTACTAGCGTTCTTTGAGGGAGTAATAAGTAAAGTGGATAAAGGGGAACCTGTAGATGTGATGCACTTGGATATCCAAAAGGCATTTGATAGGATGCACATCAAAGATATCTACACAAGATAAGAGCACAAGGTGTAGGGGGTAACATATTAGCATTGATAGAGGATTGGTCAGCTAACAGGGAGCAGAGGGTAGGGATAATTGGGTCTTTTTTGAGTTGGCAAGTTGTAACTAGTTGAGTTCCACAGGAATCCATGCTGGGGCCTCAATACAATCTATATCAATGATTTGGTTGAAGGAACCGAATGTATTGTAGCTGAATTTGCTGATGATACCGAGATAGGTAGGAAAGTAAGTCGTCAAGAGGAGGTAGAGAGTCTGCAAAGGGATATGGACAGGTTAAATAAGTGGGCAAAAATTTGGAAGATGGAGTATAATGTGGGAAAATGTGAACTTGTCCAGTTTGACAGGAAGAATAGAAAAGCAGCGTATTATTTGAATGAAGAGAGATGCAGAACTCTGCGGTACAGAGAGATCTGGGTGACCTGGTACATGAATCACAAAAAGTTATTATGCAGGTACAGCAAGTGATTAGGAAGGTAAATGGAATGTTGGTGTTTATTGCAAGGGGAATGGAATATAAAAGTAGGGAAGTTTTACTGCAATTGTGCAAGGCCTTGGTGAGACCACATCTGGAAAACTGTGCGCAGTTTTGATCTCTGTATTTGAAGAAAGATATAATTGTGTTAGAGGGCAGTACAGAGAAAGTTTACTCAACTCAATCCTGGGATGAGGGGCTTATCTTATGAAGAAAGGTTGAACAGGTTGGGCCTTTACCCATTGGAGTTTTGGAGAATGAGAGGCCGTCTTATTGAAACATATAAGATCCTGAGGGGATTTGATAGGGTGGACACTGGGAGAATGTTCCCTCTTGTGGGGGAAATTAGAACGTGGGGACACAGTTTAAAAATAAGAGGTCTCCCTTTTAAGATGGAGTTGAGAATTTTTTTCTCTCAGACGGTCGTTAGTCAGTGGAATTCTCTTCCCCAGGAAGCAGTGGAGGCTGGGTCATTGAATTTATTCAAGGCCGAGTTGGACATATTTTTGATAGATAAGGGAGTCAAGGAATAAAACAGAAATTAATGGAAAAACTCAATAGGTCAGACAGCATGTGTGGAGAGAGAAGCAGAGTCACCATTTTGAGCCCATATGACCCCTCTTCAAGGGAGTCAAGGGTTATGGTGAGGGGAGACAGGAAAGTGGAGTTGAAACCACAACCAGATCAGCCATGATCTTACTGAATGTTGAAGCAGGCTCAAAGGGCCAAATGACCTACTCCTGCTCCTAAGTCCTATGTTCCTATGTATGAGTGACCACCTCATGGTCCTTGTGGAGGCAAAGCCCTGTCTTCACACTGAGTATATCCTCCATTGTATTGTGTGGCACAACCACTGTGCTAAATGGGATAGATTTTGAATAGACCTCGCAAGCCAAAACTGGGAATCTATGAGGCGCTGTGGGCCATCAGCAACAGCAGAATTGTACTCGCACACAATCTGTAATCTCATGGCCCAGCATATCCCCCATTCTACCGTTACCATCAAGCCAGAGGGGCAACACTGGTTCAATGAAGAGTGCAGGAGGGCATACCTAAATATGATCTGGTGAATCTGCAACACAGGACTACTTACGTGCCAAACAACAGAAACAGCAAATGATAGACAGAGCTAAGCAATTACACTACAATGGATCAGATCTAAACTCTGCAATCCTGTCACATCCAGTCGTGAATGCTGGTGGACAATTAAACAACTCACTGGAGGAGGAGGAGGAGTCTCCACAAATATCCCCATCCTCAATGATGGAGGAGCCCAGCACATTAGTGCAAAAGATCAGGCTGAAGCATTCGCAACAATCTTCAGTCAGAAGTGCCGAGTGGATGATCCATCTCGGCCTCCTCCGGAGGTCCGCAGCATCACAGATGCCAGTCTTCAGGCAATTCAATTCACTCCACGTGATATCAAGAAACGGCTGAAGGCACTGGATATTGCAAAGGCTATGAGCCCTGACAATATTCCGGCAATAGTACTGAAGACTTGTGCTCCAGAACTTGCCACGCCCCTAGCCAAGATGTTCCAGTACGGCTACAACACTGGCATCTACCCAGCTATGTGGAAAATTGCCCAGGTATGTCCTGTCCACAAAAAGCAGGACAAATCTAACCCAACCAATTACCGCCCCATTCGTCTACTGTTGATCACCAGGAAAGTGATGGGAGGGGTCATCAACAGTGCTATCAAGTGGCACTTGCTTAGCCATCGCCTGCTCACTGACACCCAGTTTGGGTTCTACCAGGGCCACACAGCTCCTGACTTCATTACAGCCTTGGTTCAAACATGGACAAATGAGCTGAACTCCCAAGGTGATGTGAGAGTGACTGCCCTTGACATCAAGGCAGCAATTGACTGGGTGTGACATCAAGGAGCCCAAGCAAAACTGGAGTCATTGGGAAATAGCTGGAAAACTCACCGTTGGAGTCAGTTGGAGTCATACCTAGCACAAAGGACGATGGTTGTGGTTATTGGAGATTAATCACTGACACTCTCCCCCTGTCTGTCTGATTCTTTGGTTTTATTACAGAGAGCGGGATCAATCTCCCGGCAGTGAGGGACGGCGTTCCGATGAAGCTGATCCACAGGTAATGAGGGATGGAAACAGCAGGGAAAAGGGGGGTGATTCAGTCACTGTCCGTGTGCATCTGAGGGTGAGATCTGGGACATGGATAGTAGCCAGAGGGAGAGCAGTGAGGGTTCATGTACCATCACTGGGTTCAGACAGTGGGCAGGGCCTGACTGCCAAGGATGGAGTCACACTAACTGTGGATGAGAATCGGGATGGGGGAGCCGGGGAAATGATGGCAGAATCTTCCAAACTGATTCACAGTCACTCGGTGGGCGATGTGTCTGAGAGGAAGTCCGTAGGAGACAGAACTCTGTTTCGTCTTAAACGGGAACAATTTCAATATCAACTTCATATATCCAGAGATAGACACAGAATGTGAATTAAATGTGAATTTTAAATTTACCTACTTCTATGTGAGCTATTTCCCTTGATTTAGTTACAAACAAGTAGTGAATTAAGTTTATAGAGAAAGCCATATTTCTGTGGGTAATATGTGAATACAGTATCCTCTTGCTTAATGTTAACTGTATTCAGGAGTTAATTAGTACAGATTATCAATTACTGTCTGTGGACACCTTTTAATGTATTTTCAGTGGGTGAGGATTGGGGTGAAATCAATTTCTCTCTGAATTCTCCCTCATTTCCAATCCTGACTGTTGGGGGTTGGGGTATGAAATTGGGTGAGGGGATGTGATGCTGAATCCTGCAGCTCGTGAACACGTCAGTGATTCGATTCTGATGGAGAGGTGGAGAGAGAGAAAGGATGGAAATGTGTGAATGTGAGAGAGCGAAAACAGACTGAGAAAGAGATGTTAGAGACAGAGAGAGATGGAGATCAATAGAGGTGGTTTAGAGTACATTTGATGAGAAGATTTACTGGTGATTAAACGTGGTCGCTTTGTGTGTTCCTCCCTCCCAGGTACAGGCGGAGCTTGTCTCTCTGCGCAGTAAACAGGACGAGGCCATCACTGAGATCGAGATGCTCAAACTGACCAATCAGCAGCTTGAGAGTCGGCTGGAGCAGATCCAACAGGAGCTTCAGGAGGCCCAGGATCGGCTGGAGGCTCAACAGGAGGAAGCAGCTCACCAGGAGGAGCAAGAAGGGTAAGATATCCCCATGAAGTGTTGTGTCCCATGGGGCATTTGATCATCTCAGTCATTCTCCATCCCTGTATCCTCCAATCTGATGTCACACACACATTTCCAGCTCCTTTCCCAGAACACACATTATTTACTGCTTTGTCCTCCAATCTCTCTCACCCACAACACCATGGAGCACAAACTACAGCAAGTTGTGAATTGGAGGTTGAATCCCTGAATTCTCTCCCAGCAGTATTCCACAGGAAGAGTGATGGAGCATTCAACACATGGAGCCTCTTCACACATTCCATTCATTCATGGCTTCATCCAATAAGCTCTTCAGCTGAATTGATTTTGGGTTCCCTTCTCCCACTGGTATTGGAACTTCTTGCTCTGCACTGAAAACAGATACAAAATCCTGATCTTACAAATCAACCATTTCCTTATTGCTCATCATAGTCTCACTTGTATCTGTCTATAATGGACCCGCATTCCCATCCTCACCACTCTCTTTCTTTTAATATAATCTGAAAAAGTTTCCTGTTAGTTTGGATCTTCCTGGATAGTTTCTTTCTCTTTTCCTTTCCTGTCCCTCTTATTATTCACTCGATCCCAGTCTGGCTCTCTCAGTTTGCTGGATTTGCAGTTTCCTTGTGCCTGTGTTTGTGTTTTCTTTTAGCTTAATCCTGTCTCTTACCTTGATTGTTGACCAGGGATGGTGAACTGCACAAGTGGGGTTTTAACGTTGGGTATAGTCTGGTTTTCTATTCTGGAAAGAGCTCTTTAAATACTCCCCAATGTTTGTCTGTGGATTTCCCCATTTACACCCCCCCCCAGTTTATTGTGGATTCTGAATATCTTATTCTTTCGAGGTCTGCCACTCTTAAACTGTAAACCTTGGCCCTTTTATCATTCCCCCACTGACTTATCCCCAAGGCTGATATCGAATTCACTCTTTTTACACCCAATACCTGTTAAGCGCCCTGACTGTCAGATTCATTGCCCTTTACTATTTGTTTCCCTGAGTCTATGTTCTTGATCTCAGCTCATTTCGATTCCTCCTCTCCACCCTCAATGAACCATTCTGACAATTTCTGGATCATGCTCCATTTTTGGTCAACATTAAACTCCTTCTTCCGTTGAGTGGCCCAACCCTGTGATTGCTCTATTTCCATTTATATTGTCGAACGCACAGAATTGCAACAGGAATTACAATGCATAAATGAGGCTGTTAGACCCATCCAGTCTGTGATCAAGTTTTTACTTGACTTGAGCTGTGACCTCAATCCCATGTTCCAGGACCAATCACATATCCCTTTACCCTCTGTTGCTATCTATCTCTTCCATCCTTTCAGAACATTCAACACCTTTTGTAGTAATTATAATTTTGGGAAATGTAGGACTATAGCTTTAAGAATAGTCCTGTGGTGTAAGATCACATGATCTGTGTTAAGCAATGTATTAACAGTGCGGGGAACCTCTAGGAGAGAGTTCGTTTTTAGTTATAGAGTTTGATGCAAACGTGTAGTTGCTGCTCCTGTTTTGTAAATAGAGTTAAATGTTTCCACCAAGAAAAAGTGTCTGAAGGTCAACTCTAACAAACTGGCAACGAGGATAAATCTGATCTGGTGCTGTACCTCGCCCAGCGATTGTTTCTACAGTAGTTAAAAAGAAAAGATATACTCATCTGAGATGTATCAGTTTGGCATAATTGATCCCTTTGAGCCAGCCACAGACAATTGGTCTCAATATATAGAATGTTTAGCATTCTTCTTTCAAGCAAACAATATCACAGAGGTGGAAAAGGGGAGAGCTATTCTCTTTCGGGGAGCAAGACCTACAGTTTAATTTGAAGCTTGATGGCCCCCAGTGCCCCAGATTTAAAGTACTTCAGTGAATTCGTAGACCTCGTTCAGGGACATTTTCAACCCAAGCCCTCAGTCACACTGCAGAGTTTCAGGTTCAATTCATGGATTAGAGCCCCAGGGGAGAAAATTGCTACCTACGTGGTGAAATTAAAACAACTAACGGAATATTGTGATTTCGGTGAAACCCTGAATGACATGCTCAGAGATTGTTTGGTGTGTGGTGTGCAGGAAGACACTATTCAGCTAAGATTGCTGACTGAAGTGAATCTTGATTTTGAGAAAGCATTAGAAATGGTGCTAGCGATGGAAAGCGCTGTAAGGGATTCACAAGCAATTCAAGGGGCACAAAGTGGTGCCATTCTCCTAGTTGGGCGGGAACAGTCAGCCGAAAGTGGTAGGAAAAGCCTGGACTGTGCTGCAAAGTGGGAAACAGCCCCCACTAATTGAAAAATAAGAGGAAACCGCTTAGCAACTAAATTGAAAAATAACTATTATCAACGTGGAAATAATGTTTCTGAGGTAAAGTCTCCAACGTCCGGCACTACTATAGAAAAGCTATGCTAGAGCTTCACCAGCAACGTATTGCTAGAGGTAATCGTCTCAGATAATGGTACTGCATTTACGAGCACTGAGTTCAAATGATTTGTCAGCCTAAAGGGTATTAACCATGTGCAGACTTCATCGTACCATCCGTCAAGCGGACTGGCAGAAAGAGCAGTACAAACTTTTAAGGTGGGAATGAAAAAGTTAAGAGGTGATTTGTTGGAGACCACACTTGCTCGTTTCCTATTTCACTGCAGAACAACCCCACCCACCACCCCCACACTACAACAGGAGCAACGCCTGCAGAGTTATTGATGAGGCTCCCTCTTAGTACAAGACTAAGCCTAACGCTTCCCAATTTGGAGGGGAAGGTGGAGAAAAGTCAAGAGAACCAAAAAGTGACTCACGATTTGCACAGTCATGAGCGACAATTTCCTATTGGAGAAGCAGTATATATAAAGAATTTCAGGGGGTGACCAAAGTGGTTACCTGGTAAAGTAAGCTCTGTGAACGGACCATTGTCGTAGCACATGGAAGTGCAGGGCCGGATCACCTGTAAGCATGTGGATCATTTAAGAAGAAGGGAGATACCCCAACAAAATGATGTTCCACCTGTAACAATTGCTGAACCTGTGGTTCCTGTTGAAGCTGCTCAACCAAGGACAGACACGCCCAATGTCACTGTCGGAGTGGAAGACACTGAACTGCCTGTGCCTAATGAGGTACTTGATGTTAATGTGGTTCCAGAGAATGTGTTTCCTACAAAAGAATCGGAAGTTTTGGAACTGTGACATTCCACATGGATCAGGAAACCACCTGAAAGACTGAACTTGTAATTTCATGACCTGTGTAAATATTGTAATGTCACGAGATAAATATCCTTGTTAATACAAAATGTGCAGAAAAGTTAAAGTGGGAGGAATGTAGAAATTATAGTTTTGATAAACATAGGACTGTAGCTTTAAGAATAATCCTGTGTTGTAAGATCACATGATCTTTATAAACCAATGTGTTTGCAGCGTGGGGAACCTCTAGGAAAGAGTTTGTCTTTAATTGTGGAGTTTGATGCACATGTGTAGCTGCTGCTGCTGTCTTGTAAATGAAGCTAAATGTTTCCATGAAGAAAAGTTGTGTGAAGATCAGCTCTATAACACCTTTCTATCAAATCACCCTGAATCTGCTCGGTTCTGAATAAAACTGCCCCATTTTTCCAAGTCATTCTGTGTATCTTTCGGAATAAACAGCCTAGTCAATCTTTCTCTCTATTCTCTTGTTTGCTCCACATCTTTCCGAAAATTCAAAGTTTACTATCTCGCTGAGGCACTCTTCCCTCCCTCCCTCCCAGTTACTGCACTTAATACCAACAGCAATTGCTCTATTACAGTCACTCCTTTTGAACACAAATTAATGCTCTTCTCCCTCTGTCGCTCCTGCTCCACAGACTTCAGAGAACTCGCTCTATCCGACGCCGTGTGACACACAAGACCTCGGGCAAAGCAGCCCCCCTGGGAGAAGATCCTGGGCTCTCTCACCTGATGGTTGAAGGTCAGGATGTGACCATGTCGACAGGCGATGATGGAGATGGAGTCCATGAGGAAACAGAAGCAACTTCAGCAAGAGATGGAGCAGCAGAGACAATCAAAGAGGTAGCTGGGCCTAGGAACCAGGCTTCTCCACTGTTAGTGCAGCAGGAAGGCCTCAGTCCTGCAGCAAGTGGTTCAACCATTGCTGCCGCTCTCCACAGAGATACTCGGATCTCTTCATAAACCAGAAGAACAAAGGGTCCCGGCCAGACTCGAATCCCCTGTGGATCAGAGATGGACTGTCGCCTGGTTTATGTCTTACCCTGTGTCGGCCACGCCAAAAAAAAAAATTGGGGAAACCATTGGACAGAATGGGTGATACTTGGATAATGACCTTCAGTTTCCCAATTTTCCTTATTAGATTCTGGGTAGTGGGGTCGGTTTGGAAATTGGGTGGGGAAGTAACCTACTGGGTTCTGCAGAATGGCAGCACTTTTGATATTGGAGACTGATGGGGAGGGCGGGGTGATTAAAAGAGACGGAAGAAAACAGAGAGAGAGAGAAAGGTTCCGATGAATGTTAGTTTGATGTGAGAGATGGAAAGAGCAGGAGGGAGGAGAAAGAGACACAGAGATAGAGACTGAGCTGGGTGAGAGTTTGAGAAAGGTGGTTTACAATGCACTTTTTTGAACATTTCCTTTTCATTGATTATTGAAAGCGGTCGCTTTGTGTGTTCCTCCCTCCTAGGTACAGGCGGAGCTTGTGTCTCTGCGCAGTAAACAGGACGAGGCCATCACTGAGATCGAGATGCTCAAACTGATCAATCAGCAGCTGGAGAGTCGGCTGGAGCAGATCCAACAGGAGCTTCAGGAGGCCCAGGATCGGCTGGTGGCTCAACAGGAGGAAGCAGCTCACCGAGAGGAGAAAGAAGGGTAAGAGATCCCCAGGAGGTGTTGTGTCCCATGGGGCATTTGATCATCTCAGTCATTCTCCATCCCTGTATCCTCCAATCCGATGTCACACACGCATTTCCAGCTCCTTTCCCAGGACACACATTATTAACTGCTTTGTCCTCCAATCTCTCTCACCCACAACACCATGGAGCACAAACTATAGCAAGTTGTGAATTGGAGGTTGAATTCCTGAATTCTCCCTCAGCAGTATTCCACAGGAAGAGTGATGGAGCATTCAACACATGGAGCCTCTTCACACATTCCATTCATTCATGGCTTCATCCAATAAGCTCTTCAATTGAATTGATTTTGGGTTCTCTTATCCCACTGGTATTGGAACCTCTTGCTCTGCACTGAAAACAGATACAAAATCCTCATCTTCCATCTGACAGCCCACACACTGTGTGCATAAGAACGTTTGAATTCAGAGCAAGAGTAGGCCATTCATCCCCTCCTGACTAGTCTCCCCCATTCAATATGATCATGGATAAGCTGATCTTTAAGTCAACTGCTGACCTAACTTGGTTTGTCCTACATGTGACTCCAGGCGGACAGCAATGTGGTTAACTCTTAACTCCCCTCTGAAAGGGGCTAGTAAGCCACACAGCCATACCAAAACCACGACATAAATGCCAATAAAGAATAAAAGCAGATGCACCACCCAGCATCGACCTAGGCACTGGAAACAACAAATTCACACCCAGCCCAGCCGACCCTGCAAAGTTCTCCTTACTATCACCTGGGGATTTGTGCCAAAATTGGAAGAGCTGTGTCAAAGTGTAATCAGACAACAGGCTAACATTTCATAGTCACTGAATGATACCTTACAGCCAATGTCCCAGACACCACCATCACCACCCCTGGGTGTGTCTTGTCCCACCGGAAGGAGAAACCCACCTGAAGTGGCGACACAGTGATATACAGTCAGGAAGAAATTGCTGTGGGAGTCCTGAACATTGACTCTGGATCGCATGAAGTCCCATGGCATCAGGTTAAACATGGGCATGGAAACCTCTGACTGATTACCACCTGCAGCTCACCAACCCCCCACCCCCCCCAATCACCCAACCACCACCCTCACCTCTAAGATGCCTCCTCTATTTTGAACACCAATTGGAAGAATCATTGAGGGTGACAATTGCACAGAACATACTCTGGATGGGGGTCATTAATGCCCATCAGCAAGTGTATCTCGATAGCACCACTACTGACCTTGTTCCTCGAGCCCTGAAGGACATAGCTGCTAGATTGGGACAGCAGCAGGTGGCGAGAGAACCAACAAGAGGAAATAACCTCTGCTGTTGGGAATCATACCTAGCACAAAAGGAAGCTGGTTCTGGTTGTTGGAGGTCAATCTTCTCAGTCCCAGGTCATCACTGCAGGAGCTCCTTAGGGTAGTATCCTCGGCCCAACCATCTTCAGCTGCTTCACCAATGACCTTCCTTTCATCTGAAGGCCAGAAGTGGGAATGTTCACTGATGGTTGCACAATGTTCACCTTTTGTGACTCCTCAGATACTGAAGCAGTCCATGTCCAAATGCAGCCAGACCCGGACAATATCCAAGCTTGGGCTGACAAGTGGCAAGTAACATTCGCGCCACACAAGTGTCAGGCAATGACTGTCTCCAACAAGAGAGAATCTAACCATCGCCCCTTGACTTTCAATGGCATTACCATCGCTGAATCGCCTACTATCAACATCCTGGGGGTTACCATTGACCAGAAACTGAACTGGACTAGCCATATAAATTCGGTGGCTACAAGAGCAGGTCAGAGGTTAGGAATTCTAAGATAAGTAACTCACCTCGTGACTCCCTAAATTATGTCCACTATGTACCAGGCACAAGTCAGGAGTGTGATGGAATAATCTCCACTTACCTGGATAAGGGCAGCTCCAACAACACTCAAGAAGTTTAACATATCCAGAGCAAAGCAGCCCGCTTGATTGGCACCACATCCACAAACATTCAGTCCTTCCACCACCGACACACAGTGGCAGCAGTGTGTACCATCTACAAGATGCACTGCAGGAACTCACCAATGATCCTTCCAATCCCACATCTAGAAGGATAAGGGCAGCAGATACATGGGAATGCCACGACCTGCAAGTTCCCCGCCAATCACTCCCCGTCCTGACTTGGAAATATATCACCGTTCCTTCACTGTCACTGGGTTAAAATCCTGGAACTCTATCCCTAACAGCAACTTGGGTGTTACTACAGCACACAAACTGCAGTGGTTGAAGAAGGCAGCTCACCACCACCTAGTCAAGGGCATTTAGGGATGGGCAATAAATGATGGCCTAGCCAGCGAAGCCCACATCCCATGAAAGCATTTTTAAAATTTCAATAAATGTCTCCAGGAAGCCTTCTCCCTGTCACTGTCACTGACACTCTCTCCCTGTCTGTTTGATTCTTTGGTTTTATTACAGAGAGTGGGATCAATCTCCCGGCAGTGAGGGACGGCGTTCCGATGAAGCTGATCCACAGGTAATTAGGGATGGACACTGCAGGGAAAAGGGGATGAATTCAGTCACAGTCCATGTGTGTCTGAGACTGAGCTCTGGGACATGGATAGTAGCCAGAGGGAGAGCAGTGAGGGTTCATGTACCATCACTGGGTTCAGACAGTGGGCAGGGCCTGACTGCCAGGGATGGAGTCACACTAACTGTGGATGAGAATCGGGATGGGGGAGCCGGGGAAATGATGGCAAAATCTTCCAAACTGATTCACAGTCACTCGGTGGGCCATGTGTCTGAGAGGAAGTTCGCAGGAGACAGAACGTTTCTCCATTGCTCAAACATTATTTCCTTATTTAATGTTCCCTGTATTCAGGAGGTAATTGTGACAGGTATTTGTTTGCTGATCGAGGACCATAGTTTTGGGTAAAGGCAAAATATTGCAGATGCTGGAAATATGAAACAAAAACAAAAAATGCTGGGAAAACTCAACAGGTCTGACAGCATCTGTGGAGAGAAAGACAGAGTTAATGTTTTGCATCCATATGATTCTTCTTCAGAGCTAACGAGAAGTAAAAATGATGAAATTGATACTGTTTAAGGGGGCTGGAGCAGGTGAAGCTGGATAGAAGGCCAGCGATAGGTGGGGGCAAAGGAGAGATTGTGAAAGGTGTCACAAACAAAGGGACAAAGTGTTATTAGTAGTGGTGATACTGGCTAAAGGAGGTGCTAATGGTGACATTAAGAGTGGAAAGCAGAATGTGATAATGGCCGGACCAGGGTAAGGTCTCTGGAAAGTGATAGACGGCCTGAGTTGGGGGTGGGGTGGGGGGAGGGGATGGTGCTGTGAAAAAAGATCGAAAAGCCTAAAAGCTGAGGATAAAACAATGAATAATAATGTAAATAAATTTTAAAAATAATAATAGTGAAAGTAAGTGGGAAAAAAAATAAAGATTAAGAAAATATTTTAATGAATAGAGAAAAATGAGCGATCCAAATGGTGTGAGGATGGAGGAGAGAGTTCACGACCTGAAGTTGTTGAACTCAATATTCAGTCCGGAAGGCTGTAAAGTGCCTAGTTGGAAGATGAGGTTCTGTTCCTCCAGTTTGTGTTGAGCTTCACTGGAACATTGCAGCAGGCCAAGGACGGACATGTGGGCATATGAAAGCAGGTTGGTGTGTTGAAATGTCAAGTGACAGGGAGGTCTGGGTCATGTTTGCGGACAGACTGAAGGTGTTCCGCAAAGTAGTCACCCAGTCTGCGTTTGGTCTCTCCAATGTAGAGGAGACCGCATTGGGAGCAACGAATGCAGTAGACTAAATTGAAGGAGGTGCAAGTGAAGTGCTGCTTCACCTGAAAGGAGTGTTTGGGCCCTTGGACGGTGAGGAGGGGAGAAGTAAAGGGGCAGGTGTTGCACCTTCTGTGATTGCATGGGAAGGTGCCGTGGGAGGGGGCTGAGGTGTTGGGGGTGATGGAGGAGTGGACCAGGGATTCCCAGAGGGAACGGTCCCTACAGAATGCCAACAGTGGGGGTGAAGGGAAGATGTGTTTGGTGGTGGCATCATTCTAGAGTTGGCAGATATGGCTGAGGATGATCCTTTGAACACAGAGGCTGGTGGGGTGATAAGTGAGGATAAGGGGGACTCTATCATGGTTCTGGGAGGGAGAGGACAGTGTGAGGGCAGAGGCACGGGAAATGGGTCAGACATTGTTGAGGGCCCTGTCAACCACAGTGGGTGGGAAACCTCGGTGAAGGAAGAGAGTTTTGGGTGTTTAGAGAGGGTGAGGATTACGGTGAAATATTTTTTCTCAATTTCTCTCCGAATTCTCCCTCATTTCCCATCCTGACTGTTGGGTGTTGGAGTGTGAAATTGGGTGAGGGGATGAGATGCTGAATCCTGCAGCTCGTGAACACGTCAGTAATTCGATTCTGATGGAGAGGTGGAGAGAGAGAAAGGCTGGAAATGTGTGAATGTGAGAGAGAGAAAACAGACTGAGAGAGAGATATTAGAGACAGAGAGAGATGGAGATAAATAGAGGTGGTTTACAATACATTTGATGAGAGGAGTTACTGTTATTTGGTGATTGAACGTGGTCGCTTTGTGTGTTCCTCCCTCCCAGGTACAGGCGGAGCTTGTCTCTCTGCGCAGTAAACAGGATGAGGCCATCAATGAAATCGAGATGCTCAAACTGACCAATCAGGAGCTGGAGAGTCGGCTGGAGCAGATCCAACAGGAGCTTCAGGAGGCCCAGGATCGGCTGGTGGCTCAACAGGAGGAAGCAGCTCATCGAGAGGAGAAAGAAGGGTAAAAGACGCTCTACATACCCTGCGTACTGCATGCCTTCTGTGTACGCACCCCACGTGCTGTGTATTCCCATTACACCCACAAGATTATGCCCTGTGTACATACCTCACCCTCTGCATACACACCCCACACACATCTGTCTGCACCCACAAAGCTTGTATGGTATCTCCCCACAAATTTTTCCCCATGTGGGGAATAGTGAGGAAGTGTTGGAAGGTTTAGGAGGCTGGTTATCATCGTGGGAGTATTTACTTTCTCCAGCTTTTGCCATTACCTTTGTCATTTGATGGCCACAGTTTCGCTCTGCTTTGTTAGTAACCTATTCACATACAAACCCTGCTCTATGCAATCAAACCTCTCTGATTCACCAGTATTATTTGAGGATTAATGATTTAATATGCTGTCCTCTTTTTCTGTTTTTGGGTCAAGTACCCATCACATGGCTATATCATCAGTGTTTCTCAGACATTTAACTAGCCTGCTTGATGTCCTTTCTTTCCTGGAGTGAGTTGAACCTGTTTCAATCCAGTTCCAAATGGGTCTGTCCCTAATCGCATGCTAACTGGCTCGGAGTGTTTGATGCTGTCAATGGCAAATCACTACACTTCACCAGGTCCTTGTTTTGTGGTGGGATTCCCGGAGTTGCACAATGGGTGGGGTGATCCTGAACCCTACCTTTAGGGGTGACACTTGCAGGATGGGAGGGCCAGTCATGATTTTTTAAAGTTTATTCTTCCATGGGATGTGGGCATTGCTGGCAAGGCCAGCATTTGTTGCCCATCCCTAATTATCCTTGCTAGGCTATTTCAGAGGGCCGTTAAGAGTCAGCCACATTGCTGTGGGTCTTGAGTCACACGTAGGCCAGACCAGGTAAGGACATTAGTGAACCAGATGTCGTAAAAACAATTGGTGATAGTTTATGGGCATGGTTACTGGGACTGGCTTTATAATTCCATATTTTATTAATTGAATTTAAATTCCACCAGCTGAACCCACATCCCCAGGGCATTAGCCTGGGTCTCTGGAATGCTAGTCCACCATCTCCCCTCCCTGCCTGTGTTCTAATATACAGGATCAGTACAAAAAGTGAAATGTCCTCACCAACCTTGAGTATTTCATCAACTTCCTCTAAATTTTCACTTTATATTAATTCATTCACAATTCATTCACTTTTCTAACTGACTAGTCCAGCGAGGCTGGTCCAGTTCAGTTTCTGGTCAATGGTAACCCTCAGGACGTTGATAGTGGGGGATTCAGCGATGGTAATGCCATTGAATGTCAAGGGCAGATGGTTAGATTCTCTCTTGTTGGAGATGGTCGATGCCTGGCACTTGTGTGGCACGAATGTTACTTGCCACTCAATGGCCTCACCCCTCCCTATTTCTGTAATCTCCTCCAGCCTTAAAACCCCCTGCAATCTCTGTGCTCCTGCAATTCCAGCCTCTTGAGCATCCTTGATTTTAATCACTCCCCATTGGTGCCTGTGCCTTCTGTTGCCAGGACCCTAAGCTCTGGAATTCCCTCCTTAAACCTCTCCAACTCTCTCCCTCCCTTTAAGATTGCCCTTAAAATCTATCTCTGTGACCAACGTTAGACCATCTGTCCTAATATCTCTTTATGGGGTCAGGTGTCATACTTTGTTTTATATTGTGATTTTATGATTTTGAAGGCACTATATACATATACAAGTTGTTGTTGTTTGAAGACTTTGTTGATGGAAAGGAGTCTAATAGCATGGTGCTTGGCAGGTTAAATTTGTTTTGCTTTTTGCGGATAAGATATCAGTGGGCAATTTTCTACATTGTCAGGTAGATGTCAGTCAGTATTGTGGATGAACTGGAACAGCTTTTCTTTCTTTATTCTTCCATGGGATGTGGGTGTTGCTGGCAAGACCAGCATTTGCTGCCCATCCCTAATCAACCTTGAGCTGAGTGGCTTGCTCAGCCATTTCAAAGGGCATTTAAGAGTCAACCACATTACTGTGGGCCTGGAGTCACGTGTAGGCCAGACCAGGTAAGGATGGCAGATTTCCTTCCCTAAAGGACAATAGTGAACCAGATGGGTTTTTATGATAATCGATGATAGTTGCCATGGTCACCATTCCTGAGACTAGCTTTATATTCCAGATTTATTAATTGAACTTAAATTCCACCAGCTGCTGTGTTGAGATTTGAGCCCACGTCCCCAGAACTTTAGGCTGGCCCTCTGGATTAATAGCCAGTGACATTATCACTACATCTTGGCTAGAGGCTTGGTTGATCTGGAGCACAGATGGATGATATCCTCAATGTAAGAACAGGATTTAATCTCCATATGCATCACATGCTGATCACTCCCATCAATACTGACATGGACAGATACATCTGCAACAGGTCGATTGGTTGAAATGAGATCAAATAGGTTTTTTCCTCCTGCTGGTTCTCTCTGGCAGATATGGCCTTCAGGACTCAGCCAGTTTGGTCAATAATGGTGTTACCATTTTTGGTAGTTTTGGTCTCCGTATTTGAAAAAGGATATATTTAATTAGAAGGACTTCAGAGAAGATTCGCTCAACTCACTCCTGGGTTGAAGGGATTATTTTATGAAGAAAGGTTGAACAGGTTGGGCCTACATCCATTGGAGTTTAGAAGAATGGGAGGTGATTTTATTGAAACATATAAAATCCTGAGGGGATACCAGGGGGATGTTTGATAAGAGCTAGGGGACACAGTTTAAGAATAAGAGGTTTTCCCTTTAAGACAGAGATGAGGATTTTTTTCCAGAGAGTTGTTAGTCTGTGGAATTCTCTTCCCCAGAAGGCAGTAGAGGCTGGGTCATTGAATTTATTCAAGGCTGAGTTAGACAGGTTTTTGTTCAGCAAGAGAGTCAAGGATTATGGGGGCAGACAGGAAAGTGGAGTTGAGACCACAAACAGATCAGCCATGATCTTATAGAAAGGTGGAGCAGGCTCGAAGGGCTGAATGGCCTATCCCTGGTCCTAAGTTCCTGTGTTCCTATTATCGAGCCAGTCTTGTTAATGGACATTGAAGTCCCCCACCCAAAGTATGTTCTGTGCCCTTACCACCCTCAGTGCTTCCTCCAGGTGGTGTGGAGGGCGGGGATAGGGGGGTGCGGGTATGTGGTAATCAGCAGGAGGTTTCCTTGCCCTTGTTTGACTTGATGCCATGAGATTTCATGGGGTTAGGAGTCAATGTTGAAGATGCCCAGGGCCACTGCTTCCCAACTGTATTTTTAAAATTCATTCATGGGATGTGGGCTTCGCTGGCTGGGCCAGCATTTATTGCCCATCCCTAGTTGCCCTTGAGAAGGTAGTAGTGAGCTGCCTTCTTGAACCGCTGCAGTCCATGTGGTGTAGGCATACCCACAGTGCTGTTAGGGAGGGAGTTCCAGGAGTTTGACCCAGTGACAGTAAAGTGAAATATTTCCAAGTGAGGATGGTGAGTGGCTTGGAGGGGAACTTCCAGGTGGTGCTGTTCCCATCTATCTGCTGCCCTTGTCCTCCTAAATGGTAGAGGTCGTGGGTTTGGAAGGTGCTGTTGAAGGAGCCTTGGTGAATTTTGGCAGTGCATCTTGGAGATGGTACACACTGTGGCTACTGTGCATCGGTGGTGGAGGGAGTGAATGTTTGTGGATGTGGTGCCAATCAAGCGGGCTTCTTTGTCCTGGATGGTGTCAAGCTTCTTCAGTGTTGTGGGAGCTGCTCTCATCCAGGCAAGTGGGGAGTATTCCATCACACTCCTGAATTGTGCCTTGTAGCTGGTGGACAGGCTTTGGGGAGTCAGGAGGTGAGTTATTCATCACGCAATTCCTAGCCTCTGACCTGTTCTTGTAGCCACAGTATTTATATGGCTAGTCCAGTTCAGTTTCTGGTCAATGGTAACCCCCAGGATGTTGATAGTGGGGTATTCAGCCTTTGAACATCAAGGGGCGATGGTTTGATTCTCTCTTGTTGGAGACAGTCATTGCCTGACACCTGTGTGGCACGAAAGTTATTCACCACTTGTCAGCCCAAGCCTGGATATGGCCCAAGTCTTGCTGTATTTGGGCATGGACTGCTTCAGTATCTGAGGAGTCGCGGTTGGTGCTGAATATTGTGCAATCATCAGTGAACATCCCCACTTCCGACCTTATGATGGAAAGAAGGCCATTGATGAAGCAGCTGAAGATGGTTGGGCCAAGGACACTACCCTGAGGAACTCCTGCGGTGATGCCCTTGAGCTGAGATGAATGATCTCCAACAACCACAACCATCTTCCTTTATGCTAGGTATGACTCCAACCGGGAGAGTTTTCCCCCTGATTCCCATTGACTCCAGTTTTGCTAGGGCTCTTTGATGCCACACTTGGTCAAATGCGGCCTTGATGTCAAGGGCAGTCATTCTCACCTCACCTCGGGAGTTCAGCTCTTTTGCCCATGTTTGAATCAAGGCTGCATTGAGGTCAGGAGCTGAGTGGCCCTGGTGGAACCCAAATTGAGCGCCAGTCAGCAGGTTGTTGCTAAGCAAGTGCCGCTTGATAACACTGTTAATGATCCCTTCCATTACTTTACTGTATATCACTGTGCCGCCAGCTCTGCTGGGTCTGTCCTGCCCGTGGGACTGGACATACCCAGGGATTGTGATGGCAGTGTCTCGGACATTGTCTGTAAGATATGATTCCTTGAAGATGACTATGTCAGGCTGTTGCTTGACTAGCCTGTGAGACAGCTCTCCCAATTTTGGCACAAGCCCCCAAATGTTCATAAGGAGGACTTTGTAGGGTCAACAGGGCTGGATCTACTTTTGTCATGTCCATATCTGATGCTTAGATCAATGTTGAATGGACCATCTGGTTTTTTTCTTGTTTTCGTAGTGGTTTGATCTAACTGTGTGGCTTGCATAGTAATGCTGTTCTCCCTCTGTCATTCTTGCCTAACAGAATTCAGAGAACCCATTCCATCCAATGCCATGTGACTCACAACACCTCGAGCAAAGCAGCCCCACTTGGACAGGATCCTGGGCTTCACCAGAGGGTCAAAGGGCAGGATGTGACCATGGCAACAGGCGGTGATGGAGAGGCCTGTGAGGTAATAGCAAAAACTTCAGCAAGAGACAGAGCAGCAAAGAAAATCAAAGAGATAGATAGGCCTGGGAACTAGACTCCTCCACTATCAGAGCAGCAGGAAGGTCTCGGTACTCCAGCAATTGGCTGTCAGATTATCACACTGTCTGGGATTATCACACTGTCTGGGACTATCACACTGTCTGAGACTATCACACTGTCTGGGGTTATCACGCCATCTGGAATAATCACACTGTCTGGGATTAACACACTGTCTGGGGTTATCACACTGTCTGGGAATATCACACTGTCTGGGTTTATCACACTGTCTGAGATTATCACACTGGGATGATCTCACTGTCTGGGATTGTCACACTGTCTGGGATCATCACACTGTCTGGGATTATCACACTGTCTGGGATATTCACACTGTCTGGGATTATCATACTGTCTGGGATTATCACACTGTCTGGGTTTATCACACTGTCTGAGATTATCACACTGTCTGAGGTTATCACCCTGGGATGATATCATTGTCTGGGATTATCACACTGCCTGGGATTATCATGCTGGGAATATCACACTGTCTGATATTATCACACCATCTGAGATTATTACACTGGGATTATCTCACTGTCTGGGATTATCACACTGGGATTATCACACTGTCTGGGATTATCACACTGTTTGGGATATTCACACTGTCTGCAATTATCACACCATGTGGGATTATCACACTATCTGGGATTCTCACACTGTCTGAGATTATCACATTGTCTGGGATATTCACACTGTCTGCAATTATCACACCGTTTGGGATTATCACATTGTCTGGGATTATCACACTGTCTGGGTTTATCACACTGTTTGGGTTTATCACACTGTTTGGGATTATCACACTAGGATTATTGCATTGTCTGGGGTTATCACACTGTCTGGTATTATCACACTGTCTGGGATTATCACACTAGGATTATTGCATTGTCTGGGATTATCACACTGTCTGGTATTATCACACTGTCTGGGATTATCACACTGTCTGAGATTATCAAACTGGGATTATTACATTGTCTGTGGTTATCACACTACCTGGGGTTATCACACTACCTGGGGTTATCACACTGTCTGGTATTATCACACTGGCTGGGATTATCACAATGTCTCATATTACCACACTGTCTGGGATTATCACACTGTCTGAGATTATCACACTCTCTGGGATTATAACCCTGTTGGAGTTTATCACACTGTCTGAGATTATCACACTGGGATTACCACACTGATATTATCACACTGAGATTATAACACTGTCTGAGATTATCACACTGTCTGGATTTATCACACTGTCTGAGATTATCACACTGTCTGGGATTATCACCCTGTTGGAGTTTATCACACTGCCGCTTCTCCTCTGGGACCTGGCTGTCAATAGGACACTAAGTGATGAGCTGTGGTTGTTTTCTGCTGTATCTATTGCGAGTTCGAGAATGCTCATTTCAGTGTTTTTGGCCAATAACTGGGAATCTTGCCTAGTTTGATATTAAATTGGAAATTCCTGAGTGAGCAGGGTTCAAAGGAGAGTGATGTGAGATGTATCCAGTGTAAAATAAACAGCCTTATCCCACTGTTAAAATTGGGCAGCTAACAAGATGTCACAAGGGAGCATCGAACAGTTTGACCTCTGTTACTGCATCACCAAGTGGACTGTTGCCCAGTTCCTGGAATTGTTGAATCTGTTGTGATCTCTGACATCATTTCCCCTGACATCAGTGTTTATGGATTGATGTGATGCTGCAGCCCATTTCAGTTCTGGCTATGAGTAATGCAGTGAATTGAATGTGAGATTCCCATTCATTGGATTTCTGTCCTCTCTTTCAACAGGAAGAACGCACCAAAGATCCAGACCATCTCTACAACATCATGTTTGTTGGGAGTGCCAATGCTGGGAAAACATCTTTCATCCAGCGTTTCTATGACAATAATTTTGAACTTGCGTTAGCAGCCACAGTAGGTATGACAAAACTGCAAAAATGGAAAGAAGCACTAATTCTGAAAAGGAGAATGGTCTCACTGTACCGCCATGGTCTGGGTGTGTGGAAGAGAGACCCCTGAGTGAGAAATCCCTCCACTGTCTCTAAATGACCAGAGTGCTTGTCCAACCTCCAGTACTGGATGAACAGAAATTCCCTCTAACTAAATACTGGGAAGACTGAAGCCATTGTTTTGGTCCCCGTCACAATCTCTGCTCCAGTGGTGAGCTTCCAACTAATCTGCATTATCACTAAGACTTCCTTCCTATATGACATTTCTCGACTCATTTCTACCTCAGCTACTGAAGCCCTTATCCATGGCTTTATTATCTCTGGACCTGAGTATTCTAAAGCATTCCTGGATGGATTCCCACATTCCACCCTTCATAAATTTAAGCCGATTGAGAATACTGCTGGCTGTAACCTCACTCACACTAAGTCCTGTTCACCTATTCACTCATGCTCATTTACCTAGATTGGCCTTCAGTTGGCCAATGTCTAGATTTTTAAATTCCCACCCCTGTTTTCAAATCCATCCATGGTCTCGTCCCTCCCTATCTCTGTAATCTTTGTTAGCAAAATTGAGGCTCATAGAATGGGAGGGTCAGTATGAAATTGGATGAAGGATTGGTTTAAGGACAGGAAACAGTGAGTTGTGGTACATGATTATTTTTCAGACTGGAAGGTGGTAGACAATGAGGATTTCCCAAGGGTCAGTGCTAGGACCACTGCTTTTTATTATTTATAAATGATTGGAGATTGTAATACAAAGTAACATTTCAAAATTTGTTGATAGTACCACACTTGGAGGTGTGACAAACAGTGAGGACAATACCAACTGACTGCAGCAGGAGATACATAGATAGGCCAGCAGAATGGGCAGACAAGTGGCAGATGGAACCTAATCCAGAGAAATGTGAGGTGATGATATTTGACAGAAGAGATAGGGAGAGGTAAAATAGGCTTAATGGTACAGTTCTGAAGAGTATGCAGGGACTGAGGGACCTGGGAGTTCATGTGCATAATAGGTCTTTGAAGGTGGATCTATTGAGAGAGCAGTTAGTAAAGCATATGGGATATTGGGCTTCATAAATAGAGACACTGAGTACAAAAGCAGGGAAGTTATGTTGAACCTTTATAAAGCTCTGGTTAGGCCCCAACAAAGGAATTGCTCCAATTTTGGTCACCACTTTTCAGAAAGGATGTGAGTGTCCTTGGGAGGGTGCAGAGGAGATTTACCAGAATGGTTCCAGGGATGAGGGATTTTAGCTACAAGGTTAGGCTGGAGAAGCTGGGGTTGTTCTCCTTGGAGCAAAGAAGATTGAGGGGAGATTTGAAGTGTCCAAGATTATTACAGCTTTAAGCTAGACAAGGAAAAGCTGTTCCCGTTAGCTGATGGTCACAACCCTGAAACGTTTCTCTCTCCACAAAAGCTGTCAGACCTTCTGACTACTTCCAGCATTTTCTGTTTTTATTTCAGATTTCCAGCATCTGCAGTATTTTAGTCTTGTTCTATTATCTCCTTATGTGGCCCGGTATCAATTTTTATTTGATAATGCTCCTGTGAAGTGGCATGCAGTAATTAACTCGGAGCAATGCAGAGTGAAGCTCCCTCTAGACTAGTCTGCTCCCAATTACAGAGCACGAGTGAACATAATCATACAGTATAGAGCACAGTAGGTCACACACTATAGCAGGGAATCAGAGGTACGCTCTGATTTGGTCAAGGCATTGCCATGGAGAATGGAACCAGGGATTGGCTATCACCAAAGCTTTTATATAGTTGAAAAAGGTGCAATGCATTGTCATGCTCCTTCTGTCTGCAAAGGACAGGGCTCTGTGTATTAATATATGTAGCTTCTAGCATGTATAAGTGAGCCACACTGCGAGCCCAACTGGTAATCTTAAATTGGTTTTCAGTGTAGTTCTTGGCACAATCAGGATTGTTTAGCAAATGCTGTCCAATTGCGGAATGACATCTAATGTTGGGAACTGTGTTTTGAGCTTTGCAAGCACTGGCTGGTTGGGTACAGTCAGTACTTTGCCTGTTGTGAACAGCGGCTGGGACATGCTGTTTGATATGATCTGCCAGTCTTTGGGTGGTACGACCTACATACCTAGCATCACACTGACACTGAAATTCATATACCCCATTACTCATTTGTGTGATAGGCAGAACGTCTTTTTGGCTTGACAGCAGCATCCTGTTAGTGGCGAATACCACTCATGTTGCTACAGCATTGTAGCAGCATGAAACAGCTAGCTTCACCTGTTGCTCAAATTTTTGAGATACCTTGCCCTTATAGAGTAATCTGAGGTAGACCTTTCAGGACTGAAAGTGGCGGCTTTAGATCCATTCATGAGTTTGTGTGATATACAGCACAAAATGATCCAGTGAGGGTAGGCATTCTCATAAGCTTGTTATGGACTCTTTGTAGACAAATAGACATGTTGCAAAAAAATGTTTTGGATTGGGGGAGAGTGGATTTTAGTAGAATAAGGCAGGATCTGGCCAAGGTAGACTGGGAACAGTTACTTATGGGGAAATCTACGGAGGAGCAGTAGGGGGTGTTCAAAAAGGAAATGGGGAGGGTACAGGCTCAACATGTGCCCTTTAGGGTGATAGGAAGGAGTAACAAGCCCAGAGAACCAGAGATGACCAGGGATATTCAGGATACGATGAGAAGGAAAAGAGAGGCTTTTAGCAGGTACAAGGGAAGCAAATCAGCAGAGGCATTAGTGGAGTACAGAAAGTGCAGGGTGGAATTTAAGAAAGCAATTAGGAGAGCAAAGAGGGGACATGAGAAAGCTCTGGCTGGTAAAAGTAGGGAAAATCCCAAGATATTCTATAAGTATATCAATGGGAAGAGGATACCAGGGAAAGAGTAGGGCCCATTAGAGACCAAGGGGGCAATCTATGGGTGGAGCCAGAGGACATCGGTGGAATGTCGAACGAATACTTGACATCCGTCTTCACCCAAGAGAATGAAGGTGAAGGCATGGAACTCGGGGAAAGAGACTGCAAGGTTCTTGAGCAAATTGATATAGGGAGTGACAAGGTATTGGAGGTGTTGGCAGGCTTAACAGTGGATAAATCTCCAGGTCTGGATGATTTGTGTCCTAGACTGCTGAGGGAGGAGATCGCAGGGGCTCTGACCCAAATTTTTAATTCCTTTCTGGCCACGGGGGAGGTGTCAGAGAACTGGAGAACAGCTAATGTGGTTCCACTATTTAAGAAGGGTTGTAGAGATAAGCCAGGGAACTACAGGCCAGTGAGTCTCACGTCAGTGGTAGGGAAATTATTGGAGAAAATTCTGAAGTTGAGAATCTATCTCCATTTGGAGAGGCAAGGTTTGATCAGGGATAGTCAGCATGGCTTTGTCAGAGGGAGGTCATGCCTAACAAATTTGATCGAATTTTTTGAGGAGGTGACCACGTGTGTAGATGAGGGTAGTTTATATGGATTTCAGCAAAGCCTTTGACAAGGTCCCACATGGGAGACTTATAAAGAAGGCAAATGCACATGGGATATGGGGTAATTTGATAAGGTGGATTCAAAATTGGCTTAGTTGTAGGAGACAGAGAGTGATGACAGAAGTCTGCTTTAGTGACTGGAAGCCAGTGTCCAGTGGCGTACCACAGGGATCTGTGCTCGGCCCCCTATTATTCGTCATTTATATAAACGACATAGATGATTATCTGGGGGGTAGGATTAGTAAGTTTGCAGATGATACAAAGATTGGCCGGGTGGTTAACAGTGAGGTTGAGTGTCTTGGGCTACAGGAAGATATAGACGGGATGATCAAATGGGCAGATAAGTGGCAGATGGAATTTAATCCTGAAAAGTGTGAGGTGATACACTTTGGAAGGAGTAATTTGACAAGGAAGTATTCAATGAACGGCTTGACACTAGGAAGTTCTGAGGAACAAAGGGACCTTGGCATGTGTGTCCATAGATCTCTGAAGGCTGAGGGGCATGTTAATGGGGTGATGAAAAAGGCACATGGGACTCTTGCCTTTATCAATCGAGGCATAGATTATAAAAGTAGGGAGATCATGTTGGAGTTGTATAGAGCCTTGGTGAGGCCACAGCTGGAGTACTGTATGCAGTTCTGGTCGCCACATTATAGGAAGGATGTGTTGCACTGGAGGGGGTGCAGAGGAGATTCACCAGGATGTTGCCTGGGATGAAACATTTAAGTTATGAAGAGAGGTTGGATAGACTTGGGTTGTTTTCGTTGGAGCAGAGAAGACTGAGGGGTGACCTGATCGAGGTGTACAAGATTATGAGGGGCATGGACAGGGTGGATAGGGAGCAGCTGTTCCCCTTAGTTGAAGGGTCAGTCATGAAGGGACATAAGTTCAAGGTGAGGGGCAGGAGGTTTAGGGGGGATGTGAGGAAAAACTTTTTTACCCAAAGGGTGGTGACGGTCTGAAATGCACTGCCTGGGAGGGTGGTGGAGGCGGGTTGCCTCACATCCTTTAAAAAGTACCTGGATGAGCACTTGGCACGTCATAACATTCAAGGCTATGGGCCAAGTGTTGGTAAATGGGATTAGGTAGGTAGGTCAGGTGTTTCTCACATGTCGGTGCAGACTCGATGGGCCGAAGGGCCTCTTCTGCACTGTGTGATTCTGTGATTCTGTGATCTGTGATTTTCCCGCAGGATGTCTTTGATGCTCCCTGTTTCAGCATCAAACTTCCATGGTGAGCAAATGGCTTGGGCCCTATTTACAAGTTTGCTGATAAGACCAATCTTATAGCGTGTGGAAAGGTAGGAATCCCAATGTGTATGTTGACCAATGAAGGTGGGCTTGCAGTAGATAATAGTAAAGAACCCATTGGTAGATTGCTCAATTAGCACGTTGAGGGAAGAGAGCTCATTTGACCAATTCATGTTGTGCAGAACCAGTCATAGGTAAGATAGGGCGTAAAAGACATCACTTATGTGTGTTCTTGGGCAGCCCATAAATACATGGATGCAGTGAACTGTGAGGATGAATCCTATCACCTGGCTGCTCACTACTCATACACAAGTCTAACTAGGGTTTTTATAACTTGGCAGTTAACTGTTACCTGGTGCATTCTCCATGGCAACACCCCTACCGATCTGAGTCCACTTGCTAACCAATCAGCACTCCATTCTCATGCAGTATACATTGTTGGTCCCTCTGAGATTTGGTATTCTTGTGAATCTGTCCTGATGAGTGCAGGATGAAAAGTTTCAACAGCATGTCTCTTTTTTCAGCAGCAATACTCAAGCTCTGTACTACCAAATAACTGTTCAATTCATTAGAATTCTTTGAGGAAGTAATAAGCAAGGTAGATAATGGGGAACCTGTAGATGTGGTGTACTTGGATTTCCAAAAGGCATTTGATAAGGTGCTACATCAAAGATTACTACACAAAATAGAGGGTAACATGTTAGCTTAGATAAAGGATTGGTTAGCTAACAGGAAGCAGAAAGTAAAGATAAATGGGTCATTTTTGGGTTAGCAAAATGTAACTAGTTGTGTACCACAGGGATCAATGCTGGGGCCTCAAATATTTATGATCTATATCAATGACTTGGATGAAGCGACCGAATGTATGGTAGATAAATTTGCCAATGGCACCAAGAGAGATAGGAAATTAAGCTGTCAAGAGAAAGTAAAGAGATTTTGCAGAGATATAGACAGGTTAAATGAGTGGGCAAAAAATTGGCAGATGGAGTTTCATGTGGGAAAATGTGAACTTGTTCACTTTGGCAGGAAGAATAGAGAAGCAGCATATTATTTAAATGGAGAGAGATTGCAGAGTACCACGGTACAGAGGGATCTGGATGACCTGGTACATGAATCACAAAAAGTTAGTGTGCAGGTACAGCAAGTGATTAAGAAGGCAAATGAAATGTTGTATTTTATTGCAAGGGGAATGGAATATAAAAGTAGGGAAGTTTTACTGCAGCTGTACAGGACCTTGGTGAGACCACATCCGGAATACTGTGTAGTTTTGGTCTCCTGATTTGAAAAAGATATAATTGTGTTAGAAGCGGTTCAGAGAATGTTCACATGACTCATTCTGGGATTAAGGATTTATTTTATGAGGAAAGGTTGAACAGGCTGTGCCTTTACCCATTGGAGTTTAGAAAGATGAGAGGTGATCTTATTGAAACATATAAAACCCTGAGGGGGCTTGATAGGGTAGATACTGGGAAGATGTTTCCATTTGTGGGGGAGACTAGAAATAGGGGACACAGTTTAAGAATAAGAGGTGTCCCTTTTAAGACAGAGATTATGAGAATTTTTTCTCAGGGAGTTGTTGGTCTGTGGAACTCTCTTCCCCAGAAAGCAATGGAGGCTGGGTCATTGAATTTATTCAAGGCTGAGTTAGACAGTGTGATATTTGTGTTTAACGTTTATACTTTTTTGTAAAAGATGTTATGGCACAGCCAATGGTAAATGCTGAATTGTTCAAATCCCAAAGGGAAACTTGAAACAATTGCCACAACTTGTTTGCAATTTGTATAAATTTCGAGATGTGTGCCTTGAATTCAGTAGTAATAAGACCACCAAGTCTTCTAAGAATTTACAAAACTAGATTAAACATTTATTAACAAGAAAAATGATTTTTAAGCACATACATATGTCTACAAATTACTACTATAATAACTTCTAAATCCTCTACTTACTGTGACTTCCAGTTACACTTTCATTAAGGCAATAGTAAGACACATAGATTTTAAAGGACCCAGGCAAGGTGACACACAATATCCTGAACCAGTCGAAATCAAAATGAATTTCCTTAACTTCAGTTCATTGTAGACAGCAGCTTGAGGCGTAGATGGTGAAGGCTTTGCACACTTGTTAGATCATAAAATGCCTACCCTTACACATAGCCTTCACTCCTTTATACATATTTTCCCCTTTGAATGCAAATTCCCATTGTTCCACTATGTCTTTGGGCTTTACCTCTCTAATAATAAAAAATCTTCTCACAGTACTAAGTTTTACCAGTAATCTTTTGGAAAAATAAACACTGTTTCTGAATTCCACCTGGCTAGGTATAATATTTCACTCTCTCGTTTGAAAACAATCTAGTCTGGTTTATTTAAAAATGCAAATGTCCTTTTACACCTATGCTTATCTACTTAATATTTCAAACCTAGCTCATTCCCTAAAACATCAAAGCCTTCAGACCAGCTACCTTTAATCCAATTAAGTCACACACACACACACAAGCGCACACACAAACACGCACACACACACAGACACAGACATCACTATTTCACAGTAAATTCCAATAGCATTATTATATTTTCCTGACAAAGGACTTTTTAGTTAAAAAGAAGTGTTATATAAAAAAACCTGACAGTAGGGTGTACTAAATCCCGGATGTATTGCCCTCTGGCGTGGAATAAGGAATAAAGGAACCTTCTGTTTTTCACACAGGAAGTTGGAGTTCAGAAGCAGATAGCTGTGTGTGTATTCTTACTTGTTAAGAAGTGACAAAACACTTCAAGTGGTGATGAGAGCAGATTCATCATTATTAGGGTCTTTAGAGGCTTTTGATCCAGCTACTCTGGATTTTGTAGTTTATGTCAAGCAAGTGGAACAGTTTTTCATTGCGAATGAGATTGAAGTGTAAAAGTGGGCCTCAGTGTTTCTTACAGTCATCGGAATGAAAAATTTCACTTCACTGAGAAATCGCATTGCTCCTGACAAACCAGCAGATAAAAGCTTTCAAGAGCTTGTGGTTGTTTTGAAAAAGCACTTTGATCCCAGACCAGCAAGTATTGCCAAGAGATTCAAGTTTCACTGAAGAGAACAGCATGAAAGTGAGTCAGTTTCCCAGTTCCTGGCTGAGTTAAGGAAATTAGCAGAACATTGTGACTTTAAAGGTGACCTGGAAGAAGTATTGCATAATCGCTTGGCTTGTGGACTAAGAAATGAAAGAATTTGGCGTAGATTGTTAGCGGAGCAAGAGTTGACAGTGAAGAAAGCGTTCGAGATTGCGCAAAGCATAGAAATGGCCGAGAAACAAGCTGGAGATTTGAAAGTGCATTCTAACGATGCCGAAGTTAAAATAGTAAAGTCAGGGTATACTCGCTTCCAAACATGTTACTGCTGTAATGGACAGGGCATAATGCAGAAGCCTGTAAGTGGAAAACCCCCGCTGATTGTCACTACTATGGAAAAAAAAAGGCACATACAGCGTGCATGTAGATCAAAGGCTGATCACAGTAAAGCAGTTCCACCAAGAAAAGGGCATCATGAGGAGCACACAGACAAGTCACGCTTGAAAATAAACAGGCAGTTTAAAAAGACGCATTACTTGGAAACAAAATACAAAAGTAATGCGAGTCCAGACGAGACAGAAAGTGAAGCTAACAGCGACAATGCAGAAGAGCAATTGTATTGCTTTCAGTCTGATCTGAAACTAGGTGAAGGACTAAAAGTCGGCATTGCATTAAATGGTAAAATGGTTGAAATGGAGGTCGACACTGGAGTATCTGTTTCTATTGCTTCAGAGAAGACATGGGAGAAGATTTTCAGGAAATGCCCATTGGAGAAAACCCTCCTCCAGCTTAGCACCTACACTGGTGAGCCTGTGAATATACTTGGAAAAATGTCCATGCCAGCTAGGTACAGAGATCAAATGGCAAGGTTCCCATTTATCATCATCCATCGCTTATGGGCAGGAACTGGCAAAAAAAAATGTTTTTTTTTTGGACTGGAATAAAATAAATATAGTGCATTGCAACCCCATGTTGCAGTCCTTGGTAGACAAGCATACTGATGTCTTCAAAGAAGGTCTTGTTGTTATTAAAAACATTGAAGCCAAACTTGCTGTGTAGTCCGGAGCTTTGCCAAGGTTCTTCAAACCATGTTCAATTCCCTACTCAATGCAACAGAAAATTGAGCAGGAACTAGAATGACGTGAAAACTTGCAGATAATTGAGAAAGTTGATTATGCAGAGTGGACAGCTCCAATAGTCCCAGTAGTGAAGGATAACGGAAATGGCTGCAGAGAGAGTGGAGGCATTGGTCGAAATATTCCAGAACTGACTGGATTCCCGGAGGGTCCCAGCGGATTGAAAAACTGCTAATGTGATGCCCCTGTTCAAGAAGGGAGGGAGACAGAAAGCAAGAAACTATAGGCCAGTCAGCCTAACACCTGACTGCTAGAGTCCATTATTAAGGGAGAAATAGCAGGACATTTAGAAAAGCCTAACACAATCAAACAGAATCAACATGGTTTTGTGAAAGGGAAATCATGTTTGACAAATTTGCTAGAGTTCTTTGAGGATATAACAAGCAGAGTTGATAAAGGGGAACCGGTAGATGTGGTGTATTTGGATTTCCAGAAGGCATTTGATAAGGTGTCACATGAAAAGTTATTGCACAAGATAGGAGCTCAGGTATTGGGGGTAATGTATGAGCATGGATTGAGGATTGGTTAACACACAGAAGACAGAGAGTCGAGATTAATGGGTCTTTTTCAGGTTGAAAGATGTAACTAGTGGAGTGCCACAAGGATCAGTCCTAGGGCCTCAATTATTTACTATCTATATTAATTACTTGGAGGAGGGGGCAGAGTGTAATGTATCCAAATTTACTGATGATACAAAAATAGGTGGGAGGGCATGTTGTGATGAGGACATAAGGAATCTGGAAGGGGATATAGATACATTGAGTGAGTGGGCAAAAACTTGGCAGATGGAGTTTAATGTAGGAAAGTGTGAGGTTGTGCACTTTGGTGGGAAGAATCGAAAGGCAGACTATTATTTAAATGGAGAGAGATCCAAAAAAGTGCAGCATAGAGGGATCTGGGTGTTCTTGTGCATGAAACACAAAAAGTTAGCACGCAGGGTCAGCAAGTAATTAAGACGACAAATGGAATTTTGGCCTGTATTGCTAGAGGGTTGGAGTTTAAAAATAGGGAAGTCTTGTTACAACTGTACAGGGTGTTGGTGAGGCCACACCTGGAGTGCTGTGGACAGTTTTGGTCCCTGTATTTAAGAAAGGTTATACTAGCATTGGAGGCAGTTCAAAAGAGATTCACTAGGCTGATTCCTGGGATGAAGGGGTTGACTTATCAAGAACAGTTAAACAGGTTAGGCCTTTATTCATTAGATCTTAGAAGAATGAGGGGTGATCTTATTGAAACGTACAATATTCTGAGGGGGCTTGACAGGGTAGATGTTGAGAAGATACTTCCACTAGTGGGGGAATCTCGAACTAGGGGACATAGTTACAGAATAAGGGGACACTCATTTAAAACTGAAATACAAGGGAATTTCTTCTCTCAGAGGGTAGTGAATGTCTGGAATTCTCCACCCCAGAGAGTTGTTGAGGCTAGATCACTGAAAGTATTTAAAGAGGAAGTAGATAGATTTTTGAAATATCGGGGAGTTGAGGGCTATGAGGAGCTGGCATGAAAGAGGAGTTGAGGCCTGGGGCAGATAAGCCATGATCTTATTGAATGGCGAGACAGGCGGAGCTGAAGGGCCTACTCCTGATCCTACTTCTTATGATCTTATGTTCTTATCAGAATATGTGGTAGCTATAAAATCACCATTAATCCTTTCCTGGAAGTGCATCAGTACCTGCTACCAAAAATTGAGGATCTGTTTGCCACTCTGAATGGAGGTGAATTATTCACCAAGCTTCTGTTGAAGGGTCATGAGGACTTGAAACGTCAACTCCTTTCTTCTCCGCCGATGCTGCCAGACCTGCTGAGTTTTTCCAGGTAATTCTGTTTTTGTTTTTTATTCACCAAGCTTGTCTATCACAGGCATTTTTGCAAATGCAGCTGATTCCAGAAAGTATACAACCGTTAGCATACACAAAGGTCTATATCAATACAAACGACTACCATTTGGAATCGTGTCATCACCAGCCTTATTCCGGCAGGCCATGGACAAAATACTGCAGGGCCTCCCTGGAGTAATCTGCTTCCAAGACGACATGCTCATCACCGGGAAAAACCTCCCAACTCATTTAGAGAACCTGGGCAGGGTCCTGCATAGACTGGAAAAATACGGCATCCTCTGTGAGAAATCCAAATGCTCGTTCCTGAAGCCCTCAGTCGAATACCTGGGACATGTGATCGATGAAACTGGCCTCTCGACCTCTCCCAGAAAGGTGGAGACAGTGGTGAATGCACCACAGACCAAAAATGTTAAAGAGCTTCGTTTGTTTTTGGGACTTGTGAATTACTGTGGCAAGTTCATTTCCGGTATGGCTGCCAAGGCAGCACCACTGAATAATCTGAAGAAGAATGCAAAATGGGATTGGTCACAAACCTGTCAGGAAAATTTCGAAGAACTCGAGCAAGAGCTCATTTCTGCTAAAGTCCTGGCACATTTCAATGAAAAGTTGCCTGTCAGCCTGGCTTGTGATGCATCTGGATATGGTGTTGGAGCTGTCATCTCCCACACGTTTCCTGATGGCAGTGAAAGGTCCATTGCATACGCCTCATGCACATTGTCCAAGACAGAACAAAATTATGCCCAAATTGAGAAGGAAGCTCTTGGACTAACCTTTGGAGTCAAGAAGTTCCACCAGTATTTGTATGGGCATAAATTCACGTTAATGACAGACCACAAGCCTTTGACCTGGTTGCTTAGCCCGAAGTCACAAACCCTGACACTTGCCGCTGCACGCCTACAAAGGTGGGCACTGATTTTATCTGCTTACCAGTACAAAATTATATTTCGCTGTACTGAGGATCATGGAAACGCAGACGCATTTTCCAGACTTCCGTTACACCACAGCTCTACAGCCCGAAGTGAAGTCACTGCTTTCAATGTGAACCAGATAGACATGTTACCTGTTAAAGAGGATCAAATTCGACGTAAAACACAGAGGGATGCTGTGCTTTCCAAAGTTTACCTGTACACAGAAGGGTGGGTGTGTACCTCAAAAAGTACCTACTGAGCTTAAACCTTACTACATGCACAGATTTGAGCTGACTCTGCAAGGCGATTGTTTGTTATGGAGAATCCGAGTTGTTGTTCCTCCAAAATTCCAAACACAAGTGTTAGAAGAACTTCACCTCAGTCACATGGGAATCGTCAAAATGAAAGCATTGGCTCGTCTACGTGTATGGTAGCCACACCTGGATAAAGACATTGAAGGCATTAGTGATTGCCTTCCATGCCAAGAAATGAAGTCTTCTCCTGCATCTGTCCTATTACATCCGTGGGCTTGCCCTGACCACCCAAGCAGAGACTTCATGTGGACTTTGCCGGACTATTTCTCGGACACACGTTCCTAATTGTGGTGAATGCCACACAAAGTGGCCTCATGTTATTCCCATGAAGTCGACTACTTCAGCAAAGACCATTGATGCTCTCTGGAATGCGTTCACTACTTTTGGATTGCCGGAGCAAATTGTGTCTGTCAATGGCACACAGTTCATGTCATGTGAATTTCAAACATTCCTGAAAAACAATGGGATCAAGCAGATTCTCATCTCGCCTTACCACCCATCCTCAAATGGTGAAGTGGAGCATTTTGTCCAGACATTTAAAACAGCAATACTGAAGGGGATGACACAAACAGACAGAAAGTTGAAACTGAAGAACTTTTTGATGATATATCGTAACACCCCACATTCAACAACAGGCATATTGTCTGCTGAGTTGATGTTTGAAGGTGGCTGTGTACCAGAATGTATTTGCTGTGTCCGGATTTGAAAGGAAAGATTGGTTCAAGGCAACTTGATCAGAAAAGGTCACATGACACAAGTAAGCCAGCTCGTGAGTTTAATATGGATCAGTCTGTTTGCGTCCAAAATTGCTGTGGGACACCAAAGTGGCTCCTGAGAAGAATCATCAAGCGTCGAGGAACACTGACCTATGATGTTGAATCTTCCTGTGGAATCTGGAAGAGACACACTGACCAGATTAGAGAAGCCAAATCCAAGGAACCAAATTTCCAGTCACAGTGGAAGATTTCTGGGAAGCATCTGCTCTAGTTGGGTGAAAACCGAATTAATTCAACTGACAAACCTGTAGCTGCAACTGTTGAACCTGAACAGAAACAAGTGGAACAGCAGAACCTTCCATTTCTAAGCAAACAAACTGAGATACCTAAGCCAACACTCCTCCCTAGACCAAAGCAAATCTGCAAACTGCCTGTCCGATTTGTTCCTGGCTAATTGGGGAGGAGATGAGATGTTTGTGTTTAATGTTTAAACTTTGTTGTAAAAGGTCATTTCAGATAAAAAAGAAGTGTTATATAAAAAAACCTGACAGTAGGCTGTGCTAAGTCCCGAATGTTTTGCCCTCTGATGTAGGGTAAGGAACAAAGGAACCTTCTGTTTTTTACAGAGGAAGTTGGGGGTTCAGAAGCAGATAACGGTGTGTGTGTATTCTTAATTGTTAAGAAGTGACAAAACACTTCAGACTGATTTTTGTTAGACAAGGGAGTCAAGGGTTATGGTGGGGGGGGGGGGGGGGGGGGGGGGGGGGCGGGGCGTGGACAGACAGGAAAGTAGAGTTGAGACCACAAACAGATCAGCCATAATCTTATTGAATGACAGAACAGGCTCAAAGGGCTGAATGGCCTACTCCCGCTGCTAAGTCCTATGTTCTGATCGGGCTCCCCAAGGTAGCAGCCTCCAATCAAAAATGGAAAAATGAAAGACTTGCATTTATATAGCTCCTTTTACAGTCACTGGGCGTTCCAGAGAGCTTTACAGTCAATGAGATACTTTACAAGTGTAATCACTGTCATAGTCATAGAATCATAGGGTAGTATAGCACAGCAGGAAACCATCAGCCCATCTAGTCTGTACTGGCTCTTTCAAAGAGCAATCCAGTTCTTCCCACTCCCCCTCCCTTTCCCCATATCCTGCAATTTAAAAAAATTTCTCCCTCAAGTATTTCTCCAATTCCCTTTTGACCATTATAATTGAACCTGTATCCACCACCCTATCAGGCAGTGAATTCCAAATCCTAGCCACACCTGGCATGAAAATTGGTAAAGGAGTCATAAGCAACATGAGGAAAACTATTTTTACGCACCTTTGTGGCCTCTAGTTATCAACCTTCAGCCATTGGAGAGAATTTTTCTTAATTTACTCTTATCAAAACCCTTTGAAATTTGAAATACCTCCAGCAAATCTCCTCATAGCCTTCTCTGTTCTAAAGAGAGAAACTTCAGCTTCTTCAGTCTATCCATAGAACTGAATCTTTCAATCCTGGAACCTCCCTAATGAAGTAAACACAATAGTCAGTTAATGCAAAGCAAGGTCCCCCAAACTGCATTTTTGGTACCGGTGTTTTAGTAATGTTGGTTGAGGGTAAATATTGTCTGGGACACTGGGGAGAATCCCTTTGCTTTTCTTCAAAATACTGCCCTGGGATCTTCTACATCTACCTGGGGGTGCAGGTGGGGCCTTTGTTTAATGTCTCATCTGGAAGATGGCACCTCTGACAGTTCTGCACTCCCTCAGTATTGCACTGGACAGCCGGTTCACGTCCCTAGAGTGGGACATGAACCCGTAAGTTTTTGACTCAGTGAATGTGCAGGCTCTGAGTTCAGGGTGAGACAGTGCAGCAATGGTGTCTGGGGGCAGCTCCTGGCTCTGGTCCACGGTCACATTACATCCAGCCATTGGAGTGTTCCAGGTTTGAGCTGCACTGTAACTGATCCATGCTCTTACATTGGAGATGCTTTAGTAATCACACCCTGCGATGAAGGAGATTTTTATGGACAGGAGGGGGTTTAATTTTGAACAGCCCTGATTTCCCCACTCACCGGTCATCCGTAAACAGAAAGATGTTTTTGATTTTTGATTTCCCCCTTTTATAAGTGGTGCTGTATTTTCCCCAACCCTTTAGTTTGGAGTGATCCAGTCCTCTATTAACAACCTCACAGTAAACTCAAGATAAGGTAAAATAAGAGGGGTACGTCATTTTACCTACACACACACACACACACACACACACATGCATAGAAGGGGTTTCACAATGTCTGACACTTTTTGCACTTATACAGTAAAAGAGGGATAAGGGAAAGAAAGGGGTACAGGGCAGAGACCAGGATAAAAATAAGAATGATGGTTTCATATGAGTCCAGACTCCAGAATCAATGTCCAAGGAAGGTTCTTTTCAGTGGCTTTGTCTGGCAGAATTCCTGGTCTTGGTCCTGGGAATACAGTTGCAGGTTGAGTCTGTTGAAGACGCAGAGGAGTATTCTTGTATCCTGGAAATTAGTTGACTCTGTAGGTAAAATACAGAGCTCTTTCTGGGAATCAGACTTGGAGAGAGATGGAGATCAAAGGCTGGCTGCTCGCCTGGAGTCCGGTTCCCTTCGGAGGTTAAGCCGCAGCTGAAGATAAAATTCAAAAGCTATATAATTAAAGGAATTCAAACAGCTCAAATCTCGGTCATGTGACAGGGTGGTTTCAGATCGAGCTATTCAGCTAAAGAGGGCCTTTGTTACAACCCATTGTGTTTTGAGTAGGTAACTGTAGGACCATTAGCACAATGTTGGGGATGAGGAGTCACAAATAGCTCTGCCTTTGGCCATAGCTGGCTGGTGCAGACGTCTGCTAATCCTTTGTGTTAGTTTGGCTGGAATGTTTATTCAATGCAGGAGTGTTACATTCCAGTGGTTTGATGTGTTAACCTTTGTCCATGTTTAAACTGCACAGAAACTTTCAGGACTACCATCATATGGTCAGCGGCAGCCATTTAATCAGCCCAGGCATTTGTCCATTTAAAAAAAAAAACTTTTATGAAGTAGCCAGGCTAGCTTAGGTATATATAATTTCCTTGCTGTCTCATGGAGAGGACAAGATGTTCCCGGAGATGGTCATGTGAACCAGCTGACCACGTGTCACTGCACACAGCTGATCTGTTCCTTCATTCCTGCAGGGATAGACTATCGAGTGAAGACCCTGACAGTGGACGGTAGACACATTGCTCTCCAGCTCTGGGACACTGCTGGACAGGAACGGTGAGTGAGGGGCTCCAACAGGAGACCCAGCCAATTGGGTATTCAATCAACAGACAATGTCTAAGATCCGAAGCATCGAGAACGTTTAAATCAGGGATCAGTGACTCGAGGGGTCAGGGTGTTTAATGTGGACATTAACTCTAGGGGTCAGTGTGTTAAAGGGGACAGTAACACCAGGCGTCATTGTGTTAAAGCGGACAGTAACACTAGCGGTCAGTGTGTTAAAAGGGACAGTAACCGTAGGGGTCAGCATGTTAATGGGATAATGACTCTATGGATAAGTGTGTTAAAAGGTACAAGAAATCTAGGGGTCTGTGTGTTAATGGAGACAGTAATTCGAGGGGTCAGCGTATTAATTGGGACAGTAAATCTAGGGGACCCTGTGTTAAAGGGGACAGTAACTCTAGCAGTCAGTGTGATAATGGGGACAGTAACTATAGGGGTCAGTGTGTTAAAGGGGACGGTAACTCTCGGGGTCAGTGTGTAAAAGGGGACAGTAACTCTAGGGGTCAGTCTGTTAAAGGGGACAGTAACTCACAGGGTCAGTCTGTTAAAGGGGACAGTAACTCTAGAAGCCAGTGTGTTAAAGTGGACAGTAACTCTAGGGGTCAGTGTGTTACATACAGACGAACATACATATGAATTAGGAGCAGGAGTAGGCCACTCGGCCCCTCGAGCCTGCTCCGTCATTCAATAAGATCATGCCTGATCTGAATGATTCTCAGCCCCACATTCCTGCCTACCCCCGATAACCTTTCACTCCCTTGTTAATCAAGAATCTATCTAGCTCTTCCTTAAAAATATTCAAAGACAGTGCTTCCAGAGTAAAGATTTTGAGAGTAAATCTCCTTTTTGGTCCCTCATCGGCTTCACTGGTCCCCTTACTATCTTTTTGCTATTTATGTGCCTGCAGAAGACTTTTGGATTCCCTTTTATGTTAATTGCCAGCCTCTTCTGATACTCTCTTTGCTTCTCTCATTTCTTTTTTTTCAATTCCCCTCTGAAGTCTCCATATTCAGCTTGGTTCTTACTTGTATTATCAACCTGGCATCTACCATATGCACCCTTTTTCTGCTTCACCTTACTGTCTATCTCTGTATGATCCAGGGAGCTCTGGATTTGTTTGACCTTCCTTTCCCCTTGTAGCAATAAACCTCATTTGCACCTGAACCATCCTCTCTTTAAAGGCAATCCATTGTTCATTACCAGTTTGTCTGCCAAGCTTTGACTTTGATTTAGATTTAGCTAGAAAAAAATTGATTCTCAACCAGCTGAAATTGACCCTGCCTCAATGAATTATTTTTACTCTGGGTTGCTGCTGATCCTTTTCAATAGCTAAACCTAAGCCTTACGATACAAGGATCATTGTTCCCACCTCATTCCCCAGAACCAGACCCAGCAATGCCTCGTTCTTCACTGAGTTACAAACATACTGATCAATAAAATTCTCTTGAACACACTTCAGAAACTCTTCCCCCTCTCTGCTCTTCACACTATTACTATCCCAGTCCCCATTATAACTACCCTATCATTTTTAAACATCTCTGTAATTATCCCTGAAAATTTGTTCCTCTATACCTTTCCCACTAGCTGGTGGCCCACAGAATAACCTAGTCATGTAATGGGCACCTGCATTGCTTCTCAACTTGAACCAAATAGATTCTGTTCTTGACCCCACCAGGACATCTTCTCTGTAACACTGTAATGTTCTCATGAATCAATACTACGACCTCTCCTCTTTTCTTTTCTTCCCTATATTTCCTGAACACTCGTGCCCAGGAATATTTAACACCCAGTCCTGCTCTTTTTTGAGTTAGGTCTCTGTTATCATCATGTGATATTCCTATGTGGATATTTTCACCTGCAGCCCACCAACCTTATTCACCATTCTTTGCATGTTTACATGCATTGTGAATCCAATTAAACTCTCTTTGACCCTACCTAATTCCTTACTTATTCTTACTCTAGTGCTATCTACTTTTCTCAATCCTTTATTCACCTTGTTTCTCCTTCCTAATGTTACCTCCTTGTTCCCACCCCCCTGCCAAGTTAGTTTAAACCCTCCCCGACAGCACTAGCACACCACCTCTGGCTTCATTGAGGTGTAACCAGTTTGCCTCAGAACCAGTCCCTATGTTCCAGGAATCTAACATCCTCCATCTCTCCAGACACAAATTCATTTGCTCTACCCACCTATTTCTAGACTCAGTGCAGCAACGAGAGTAATCCAGAGGTTACCGAGGTCCTGCTTATTAGTTACTTTCCTATCTCCCTAAAGTCCGCCTGCAGGACCTCTTCCCTCTTTGTACCTCTGTCATTGGTCCTGATATGGACCACGACTTCTGTCTGTTCACCCTCCCTCCCCCAGAGTGCTTGGAAATCACTCAGTGACATTACAGACCCTGGTAAACTGTATGCTGGAAGTTGGTTAGTGGCAAGTTAGTTGCATTTCCCATTTCTAAGCATTTGTTCTCTGTCTGTTCCCCGCCTGCTTTCTGTCCCAGAGGGTTAAAGCTCTCCCATGTAAGACTGCGGAAATTGCCTATACAGGAGGAGGAATTGATTTACTGGAGGGTCATGTGACCCCCTACCCCTTCAGTGATTGGTCATCACAGGCCTATCTGTTGTGTAGTCCATTCCTCTGATTGATCCTTTACCATTTCCTCACAGATTCCACAGTGTGACCAGACAGTTCTTCAGGAAGGCTGATGGGGTGATCGTGATGTACGACATTACATCCTCAAGTTCTTTCGCTGACGTGCATTACTGGCTGGCCTGTGTCAAGGTAAGAAGCTCTCAGATTCAGGGCTTTAGCACTCAGCATGTTTAGGGTCAGAACTCTCAGAGCCTAGGGAAAGACTTTGATCCCATGGTTGATGGTCCTGAAGACACGATGAGGCAGATGTGCCCTCCATTATTTACTGACATTGATCTGACTTTTGTTCCATGACATTTTAGACCTGCAAGGCCCTTTTGAGCTCACACTCAGGGCCGTTATCAGCCAGACTGTCTCAATGCCACCACTGGCTGATACCATTGCTCACAGGCACCACTCTTGTCCCTATGCCAGTCTGGTTCAGTCTGAGGCAGTGATTAGACAGAGCGAAGACCGTGTTTGTAGCAAGGACTCAGAACAGCAGAAGGAAGGCTGCAGAAGATGGTAGCTTTGGTCTTCCCAATGTTGAGCTGAAGAAAATTATGGATCACTGGAGACAGGATGTCTGACAGCACATAGGCAGTGGGGAGATTGCAATAGGCAGTGTCATCAGTTCACTCCTGTTTTATAAAATACACAATGTCAAAATAGCTGGTTAATCTTTAACTGTCATTTGTTATTAAGCTCATCATACATAACCAGGTAAATCTTGCTCTTTCTTTCTTTCTCTCCTCATCCCTCCATCTCTCTCTCTTTCCTTCCATCATTCTCTCCCTTTCCTCTTCCACCTTTTTCTCTTCCTCCTTCTGTTTCTCTATCTCCATCCCCCAACCACCGTCCACATCTCCCTCCCTTCGATACTGTCTCCTTCCATCTCTTTCTTTCTATCTCCCTGCCTTCATCTTCCTCCCTTTCTCTCCCTCTATCTCTCTATGTCTCCCTCTCTCCATTTCTCCATCTCTTTTTCTCTCTTCCTCTGTCTCATTTCATCTCCCTCTCTCTTACCATTTCTTTCTCTATGATTTGCTCTGTCCATCTCTCTCTCTCTCTTTTTAGGACACAGTGGCTGATGATGTCGTCATTCTTCTTCTGGGTAACAAGATGGATGATGATACTCACCGTCAGGTCCCCACATCTGAAGGAGAACGGCTTGCCCAGGTTAGTGTCTATTGTTCAGACCGACAGCTCCAGTACAGCCTCCATTTCTGCCCAACACTGAAGGAATATTCCCTGCACCAACATTGCCCCATTAAAGGTGCTGACTCATTGCTGTGATATAATCCCCCCAAGAGCGAGCTCAAGTAATGTGTGCTGGGTGCTGGGAGACTCTTATTGTCTGGAGCATCTGAGCTGACATCTCATTCGCCATCCACACTTACCATTATCAACAGAGGCCACTATGGGGGCTTGGTCGGATATTTTTGTCTCGCTCAGGGCCACTGGGAACAGCTTTCACCAAACTGAACTCAGCAAAGACTAAGGCCGGAATTTTCCGGCCCTGTTGATGCCTTGTGTCATGTGAGGGGGGGCACAACAACATGGTGAGAAGGCCAAAATTGGTTTTAATGTCATTGTGAAACGAGTTTGTGATTGTCCGCTCCACCCGTCAATGGCGGGGCCACGTTTCCCGCCGCCACACATTGGGAATGTTATTTTAATATATTTGCATCTAATTATAAGCCCTGCTCGCTGGAATCAACCCCCCACGTCAGATTTACCGCTCACGTCGGTGTGACTTCACACTGCCTTTAAAAGGCTGCACCTGGCGACCTGAACTTCGAGAGGAACTCGGAGGTGACGTACACAACCTTGCGCAGCGCTTGCATTGCCGTAGGACATCAAGGAAGTGGCACCGCCTTCGGTGGTGGGTGTGGGGGGCATAGGCAAGTCGCATTTTCCCAGCTGTCTTTCAGTGCGGAGCTGGGGCAAGGGCTCCAGTGTGGGTCAGGCCAGGGTGGAGGGGGTCGGTGCTAGGCAACACAGACAGACTGAAGGAAATACTCAAGAACATGCCGTGGGGAGATCGGAGGAGGTTGGGTGAAGGAGCAGCCACGCACTTGGAAAAGTTTGTCAAAAGTGAGCATTCTTCCGCAGCTGAGACCATTCAGCAGCAGCTCCATTGACATGCCTGGAATCAGGCCTCTGAAGCTGATCTGCCCATTCAAGCAATGCAAAAGCATGAAAGTGCCACCAAATGCTCCAGAACTTTTCACCCCTTGGGTGCAGACTGCAAATTAATGTGCATTTTAGGGGGCAGCAGAGAAATTGGCCAACTGGGCAAGTTGTAGAATCCCCTTGTGTAAGCTGGCCATGGAGCAGTCACTGGTGGAGGTGCTCACAGCCTCTGGTAATGTCCTTAAGGTTTGGACCAGTCTCCCTCATGGTTCAAGCTAACAGCGCAGCCTTGCAGTGTGGGTTAGGAGAATGTGCCTGAACTGAGAGCACAACATGCAGTCCAGTGGGTAAAGCTGCTGCCAATCGGTCAGGGGGGGTGAGGCGGAGATGGGTGGGATTTCAGACAGCCATGCAGCGTGCTAAACTCTGGCCATCCAAGAGGTGGCCAGCACTATCTGGGGTGCATTGAGGGGCCTTCGGACTTAAACAAGAGAGGTTCTTAGGGCACACACATCTCTCTCTTTGATCCTGCAGGAGGGGAACATCAGGATCATGGGGCCTGGTGATTTAGTGATATGCCTCATGGGTTACAGAGAGCAGAGAAGAAGAGGAGAGCAGCGGGGGCATCTGGCTCAGCAAAGGGAGGAGCACCTCCCTCAAGGTGAAGGGGCGGCTGGACCTGCTGCTCATGCAGCTGAAGATCCACAGTGAGCCGTCGCTCGTAGGTACCTCGCTAGACACAGGGTCCACAGACAGCGCCTGCCATTCCTTCAGGTGACTAAGAACCAGCGTCGCCGAAAATTGTCCATGTCAAGGGAACTGGTCAGTCACATCTGCCAGCTGCTGCAGGATTTGGCACCACGGGGACTTGGAGGGCATCCACTGCCCGTGGCTGTGAAAGTGACCATGATGCTCAATTCTTACACCAGTGGCTCCTTCCAAGGCTCCAGGGTGACCTGTGTGGGATCTCGGAAGTCTCCAAGCACAAGTGTATCCAGGAGGTCATGGACACCATTTTCACAAAGGCACAAAGGCCTAGGATCAGGAAAGCCAGGAAGCAAGAGTGCTGGGACTTGACCAGATCTCAGGTTTCCCACAGGTGCAGGGAGCCATCGACTGCACTCACATGGCGCTTGGATCTCCGTGGTAACAAGTAGTCAACTAGGTCAACCCCAAGGGCTTCCACTCGCTGAATGTTCAGCTGCTGTGTGACCACCATAAACACATCCTACAGGTCTGCGCACGGTTCCCAGGGAGTGTCCAGTACTCTTGCATCCTTAGCAGGTCTCAGATCCCTGACATTTTCCAGGGTCCGGAGAGGCTGCAGGGATGGTTCATTGGGGACAAGGGCTACCCACAGAGGATGTGGCTGATGATGCCCGTGTGGTGGCCTCAGACTGCGGCAGTGATGGTATAATGAGGCTCATGCCATGACCTGGACTTTGGTGGAGCAAATGATTGGCATTTTGAAAATGAGGTTCTGGTGCCTCGACAGGTTTGGTGGAGAACTGCAATATGGTCCCCAGAGGGTGTCGTGCATCATCATCACTTGCTGTGCACTCCACAACCTGACACTGCAATGGGGGGAGGACCTGGCTGAGGAGCAGATGGAGAAGCTGCACGTCTCCTCCAATGAGGAGGCAATGATGTTCTTGAAGGTGAGGATGTCAGCGATGAGGTCATCACACTGTCCAGACGAGGCAGGCGCACTCGGGAGGCCCTCATAGCCGCAAGATTCATGGAGGATGACGACGAGATGCAGTGAGGACAGTCCTGACATCCCCACGTTGCATCTGTGAACATTTGACTCCTGTGTGGCTGATGGCAGCGCACTTACACTCAGTGCTCAGGCTCATGTCATGGAGACGCAGCGGAGGCCCTAATAGCTGCTAGATTCCTGGAGGATGATGATGACATGCAGTGAGGACACTCCATAGATCCTCACATTGTCTCTGTGAATGTTTGACTCCTGTCTGGCTGAGGGCAGCTCGCTTGCGCTCTGATCAGGGACATATCATGGAAACGCAGCTGTGAAACTTTAAATGCACCTGATCCTTTGCCTGCCCTCAGCACCTGACCCCTTCAGGAGCACAGCGTCACTGGTCACAGATGCTGAAGAGATGGGGGCCAGCCCCACCTCAAAGGTGCTGAGAGCACACAGAGAGAATGAGGGAACTCTGTGGCGCCTGCCCACGGCATTCTGGCAGCAATGACCAGCACCATCGAGGTGCAGGAATCAGTAATGTGTCCAGGGTGTGTGAGGCCGGACCATCATTGTGGTCTGAAGGTTACACACTGCACAGGGAAGAGGCCCTGGACTGAGACACCTGCCCTTATCTTGTGCAGAAAGGTTTCACATCTGCGTGACAAGAACACTGCTCATCAGAACAGGGAGCCACAGGCAGGGAGACATTCTTAGGACAAAAACAGAATTACCTGGAAAAACTCAGCAGGTCTGGTAGCATCGGTGGAGAAGAAAAGAGTCGACATTTCGAGTCCTCATGACCCTTTAACAGAACAGGGTCGTGAGGACTCGAAACGTCGACTCTTTTCTTCTCCACCGATGCTGCCAGACCTGCTGAGTTTTTCCAGGTAATTCTGTTTTTGTTTTGGATTTCCAGCATCCGCAGTAGTTTTTTGTTTTTATCGACATTCTTAGGAGTTTATTGACAATAGTGAACATTAAGTACAAATGATTAATCCTGTGCCCAGGCTGTGCAACTACATCTTCCTAACTGTCTTAACCCTGCCACTACATCTTGGTGGTCCCCAGACATCCACAGCGGAGGTGGAGGCAGCCTGCTGACTGTGACGCCCTGTCTGTGATGGCCTTGGTGGGCGTCCTGTGGGGGGCCGAGACTTGGATGGCCCCGGCCTGCTTTCGGGATCCTGCTATGTTGCAGTGACACCCTCCTCGGCCTGTGGAGCTGGAGCTGCTGGGGTCACAGGAAGAGGGGATTCGGATGGGCCGGTCACTCCCAGAGTCACCTGGGTGGTTGTCCCCGGGGTGTGAACTTGCTGATCCTCCTTCCTATGGGCGGTTGAGGGCCCCTACACTGTGTCTCTGTGCTGGTGGAGGGTTTGGGTGAGCGCTGTGACGGGTCTTCAATGAGGTGTCATCAGATTCTTCTTACGAGGTGTCTTCGGGGCTTGAGTCGAGGACCTGGCTCGTGGACCCCTTGGCTGTTCCCCAGATGTGCCTGTGAAAGCAAGGAGAGATAATTAGTGCATGGCAGGGGACTGCGGAACAGGGGGACTGACTCACAGCATGGTTGTCTGACAGATGTTGCACTGCTGGATCCTCACTTGATTGAGCCCCACCAACTTCACTGTCAACACAGGAACGGTCCAGATCCTCGCCGGCCATGGATGGATCTATTTTCAAAGTCTGTGAGGACCTTGAAGTCAGGAATTTCTCCACCAGTCTGTGACCTCTCCCTTTTGTTGTGTGCCAGCTTGTGCTGCATGAATACAGATGGAGAGAGTGTAAGCAGGACACCTGCCAGGCCAGATGATAAGTATGCCTGGCATGTGTGGGTGGTGAGTGGTGCCATGGACAGGATGAGGACACGATCCACAGGGCAGATTAAGGTGTGTGCGAGAGAGTGAATGGTAATGTCCCTTGAACTGGCAGTGAGTGATATCCCTGTGGATGTGTGATGGGTTTGTGAGTGTGAGAATTGAGAATGATGAGAAGAGTGACTTACCCTGGCAGATCATTCATCTTCTTGTGGCACTGGGTGGCTGTTTTCCTTTGCAGGGCGTTTGGACTGACCACCGCTGCCACCGCCTCCCCTGCTGGATTGGTGACCTTGCTTGCTGGTCTTCACCCTGGGGGTAGCGGACTTCACCGCGGGCCTCCAGTGCATCCAGGTGCCCGAGGGAGGTGTTGCTATATTTGGGACAGCATGTTTATTTCTCTGGCAACCATCAGTTCCCAGCAGCTTCCTATCCCTTGAAGAGAGCTAGCTCTGTGCAGGGGCAGCCTTTAAATATGGCGCCTGGATTACTGAAGGCCTGAGATGATGGCGGGGTGGGTGAATCAGAGGCCACCCTTCCAGCGATCTGGCGTGTTTCCCAGGAATGCATTATTAATGAGGTGGGAAGCGTCAGGAATGGGACGATGCAGCGGGAAAATCCGCCATTTCTGCCAGCAGGTAAAACTTCCTTTTCGCGCCCGATAACACACTTTGTGCAAATCTGGGATGGTTCCGCCCTAAGAGTGGGACAGAAGCTTTTTGGACTGTATGTCAGTGATCACCACATTGAGTGAGCACTCATCTTCAGAGAGAGGCGGTGGCACAGTGGGAATCTCACTGAGCTAGTAATCCAGAGGCCCAGGCTAAAACTCTGGGAATAAAAGCAAAATACTGCGGATGCTGGAAATCTGAAACAAAAACAAAAATTGCTGGAAAAACTCAGCAGGTCTAATAGCATCTGTGGAGAGGAACACAGTTAACATTTCGAGTCCATATGACTCTTCATCAGAACTAAAGGGAAATAGAAATGTGGTGAAATATAAGCTGTTTAAGGGGGGGTTGGACAGGTAGAGCTGGATAGAGGGCCAGTGATAGGTGGAGGCAAAGGAGAGATTGCCAAAGATGTCATAGACAAAAGGACAAAGGGTTGTTGACGGTGGTGATTTTGGCTAAAGGATGATATAATGGTGACATTAAGGGTAGAAAGCAGGACGAGCAAGTGACAGATAGCCTTAGTGGGGGTGGGGTGGGGGGAAGGGATTGAAATAGGCTAAAAGGTGGAGATAAAACAATGGATGGAAATAAATAATAATAGAAATAGATGGGAAAAGAAATATATATATATAAAAAATATATAATAATTATTAGAAAAAAGGGGATCAAAAAGGGAATGGGGATGGAGGAGAGGGATCATGGTCTGAAGTTGTTGAACTCAATATTCAGTCCGGAAGGCTGTAAAGTGCCTAGTCGGAAGATGAGGTGCTGTTCCTCCAGTTTGCGTTGAGCTTCACTGGAACATTGCAGCAGGCCAAGGACGGACATGTGGGCATGAGAGCAGGGTGGAGTGTTGCTTTCTACCCTTAATGTCCCCATTAGCACATTCCATAGCTAATATCACCACCGTCAACACCTCTTTGCCCTTTTGTCTATGACATCTTTGGCAATCTCTCCTTTGCCTCCACCTATCACTGGCCCTCTAACCAGCTTCATCCAGTCCAACCCCCCTTAAACAGTTTATATTTCACAACATTTCTACTTCTCTTTAGTTCTGATGAAGAGTCAGATAGACTCGAAACGTTAACTCTGTCTTCCTCTCCACAGATGCTATCAGACCTGCTGAGTTTCTCCAGCTACTTTTGTTTTTGTTTGTAATACTTTGGGGACATGAGTTCAAATCCATGGAATTTAAATTCAATTAATAAAACCTGGAATTGAAAGCTAGTCTCAGTAAGGGGAGGAAATCTGCCATCCTTACCCAGTCTAGCCTACATGTGATTCCAGACCCATAGCAATGTGGTTGACTCTTAACTGCCTCTGTTCAAACCACTCAGTTCAAGAGCAATTAGAGATGGCCTTGCCAGTGATGCCCACATCCCATGAAAGAATAAAAAAAACCCAGTCTTCGACAGCATCTTCCAAACCCGTGACCTCTACTACCTAGAAGGACAAGAGCAGCAGGCGCATGGGAACACCACCACCACTGGAAGGTGCCCTCCAAGCCACTCACTAACCTGATTGGGTCAAAATTCTGGAACTCCCTCTCTAACAGCACTGTGGGTGTACCTACACTACATGGACTGCAGCGGTTCAAGAAGGCAGCTCACCTTCACCTTCTCAAGGGCAATTAGGGATGGGCAATAAATGCTGGCCTAGCCAATAACACCCACACCCATGACAGAATAATTTTTTAAAAAATCACTGATGGTACTTGAAGTTGCCTCTCTCATTACACTGGCTTTATTGACCTTGAGTGACCTGGCAGTTGAAGCATCATGTATGACAGAGATTGGGGGAGGGGAGGTCACTGAGCAACCTTGGTAACAGTTTGTGAAGTAATGTATTTTCCTAGTGACTATATCTACTGTGCAGTGACTATAAACGATGACCCGTCTCATCCCTCCACCTCTTTCTCTCTCTCTCTCTCTCTCTCTCTCCAGGAGTACAACATCTTGTTCTATGAATGCAGCGCCCGTACTGGTCACAACATTAGCGCTCCCATGGTGCATCTGGGAAAGTGAGTGATGAATTGTGGGAATTGTTCATTTACTTCATTATACACTGTGCTGTTGCTCCTTTCTCTGAGAGTGCTGTCAGGGGCTGTCTGCTGTGTTCACTACCATCTCTCCATGTCTCTTTACAGGTTGCTGAAACACCAGGAGGAGAAGATTAAAGAGATAGTGGTGAAGGTGGTCGAACAGCCTGCAAAGAAGGGGAAATGCTGCATGTAGCCCCTTTACACTGTCCCGTCACACTATTCTACCCCGTCACACTGTACCATCACACCGTCCCATCACTGTATAATGTTCCATGACTGTATACTCTCCCTTTGCACTGTCACATCAGTGAATACTGTTCCACCATTCACACTGTCCTGTCACTGCATATTGTCCATATCACCCTGTCCTATCACTGCATATCATCTCACCATACTCTCCCATCATACTCTCCTGTCACACTCTCCCGCCACATTGCGACTACCTGCCAGAACTGATATGCAGCCTATTCGGACTCTAGAGAGATTCTGCAAACAAGCTACAGAGTTATTTACAATGCAGCACTGCAGAGAATACAGTGACAGTAAATACGTTGTATATAATAACCCTACCGTATGTATTCAGCTTGTCTGCAGCTTTTACATGGTACCAGACTTGGATAAGTTGGTGCATCAAATAAAAAACCATTGTATGGAGACTTATTAAGGGACAGTATTGGCAGCTATTCGCTAGAAAACGTCCGGCAATTACAACCTCTTTACAAAAAGCCTCAACATCAGGATGGATTAAAAATAAATCTAACCGTATTGTTGGTGTGTGACACTTGCACATCATTGTACTTTACTCCAGGTTGGCTGGTTTCTTGTTTAACCAGTGGCGCACAAACTTGAGCTGGTGAAAGATTCAGAGGCACAAACAGCTGCCTAAATACCAGTACCCAGAAGTGCTGTCAGTCCCCTCACTGGCTTTTTTTATAGGGTACTGTATCCAAAATATTCCAATCTTGGAGCATCCACATGCACAATGAACATGTGCAGTCGCCATCTTTACTGGGGGTAATGTGCAGTCGCCATCTTTACAGGGGGCAATGTGCAGTCGCCATCTTTACAGGGGGCAATGTGCAGTCGCCATCTTTATAGGGGGCAATGTGCAGTCGCCATCTTTACAGGGGGCAATGTGCAGTCGCCATCTTTATAGGGGGCAATGTGCAGTCGCCATCTTTATAGGGGGCAATGTGCAGTCGCCATCTTTACAGGGGGCAATGTGCAGTCGCCATCTTTATAGGGGGCAATGTGCAGTCGCCATCTTTATAGGGGGCAAATGTGCAGCAGGGAGCACGTAGTCACAACAAAAACAAAAAAAGCTGGAAAAACTCAGCAGGTCTGACAGCTCCTGTGGAGAGAAAGACAGATTTAACGTTTCGAGTCTGTATCTGAAGAGTCATCCCGACTCAAAACGTTAACTCTGTCTTTCTCTCCACAGATGCTGTCAGACCTGCTGAGTTTTTCCAGCATTTTTTGTTTTTGTTTCAAATTTCCAGCATCCGCAGTATTTTGCCTTTATCTTAGTATGTGCAGCCATCCTGAGTCAGGATGGGCTTCAGTGAGTCTTCTGTCACTCGGGAGTATGGAGAGCTTGACTGAAATCAACATAGGTTTATGAAATAATAATGGTTTTAGGAACCTCAGAATTTCATATTTCTATGATGTATTATATCATTATAGTTTGAGAAGCGCTGCTTTGGAAGCTTAAGGCACAATCCCCACCCCATCCACCACCTTACACACCATCCCTCACACCACTGGTTAGCCCTCCCCCACCCACTCTCTCTGTCACCAGCAATCCCACCCCTAAAAGGTCACCAACAACCACCCCCCCTCACCCTCAAAGGTCACCAGCACCACCCCGCCCCAGACCCCCACCCTTCAACCACCACCCTGGTCAAAATGCTCTTATTTTATTTCATAAAAGTTGGTCCCTCCACCCCCAACCCAAGAATAAACCGAGAAATGTCTCTCTACGGCAGTGATGGTGAAAGGACTGCATGTTGGCCAATAACCATATCTGATTGACTGTGACAGCAAAAATAATATTAATCAGGCATTCTTATTAGATGCTACAGTTCCCTACCATCTGCTTCAAAGGTAGTGGCATAGAATGCCAACACAAACTCTTTCGATTGGCCACCATAACTTCAGATTCTGTATGGGTTATGGTTCTCAACTAGTAATCCAGAAGCCTGGCACTAATAATTCAGAGGAATTGAGTTCAAATCTCACCATTGAAATTTTAATCGAGATTTTTTTTAAATCTGGAAATTTTAAAAATCTAGTAGCAGTAAAATTTTCCCCAGTTCCAGTGATTGTAAGGTGCAATCTGTTTGTTATTTTGATAATGCAAAGATGTGATCGAGGTTAGATTCAGCTCCGAACCCTCAGTGCACAAGCCTCATGTCTTTGTACACGCAGCACTGTTGCCAATTCTGTTTCTTTGGTAAATTTGGATGTTTGCTCAATTTGAAAACACTTCACAGCAATAAAAGGTAACTTTGAACAATTCTGCTGACTGTTCCTTCTCTACAGGCTGACACTACACTTAGGGGCCACAGGCCAGCAAAGAGCAAATGCTGGGAAAGCTGCCCAAGGACCATGTTGTCCTGGTAAATCCCTTCAGTTTGACCAGAAGGACATGGACATATTGGCTGGGAGCAGGATTCATTGGGACCCTGTGATCATCCTGGCATTTGCATTTTGCTAAGGATAGTACCTCATCTTCAAGGCTCCCGTGGGTGCTGGTGCCACCATCGTGGCATATTCCAAAGAAGCATTTTGACATTATCCATGGTCCAGGCTTCTTTCGTAGTCTAGAACATTCCTGTCTCTCCCCAACCTCCCCATGGGGCCTACCTTCAACCCTCTAACTCAGTGTCCCACCTCCAGCCTAATGCTGGATTGCTTAGGGCTCTGGGTGACATGGGCTCCCAGTGCAGGGAGGCACCACCCACAGCGTCCCTCCCTTTAGTGTTACTGACATTGTGAGAAGTGGGTGCAAACTCTGTCCCTTACAAGGCTTATCAGGAAGTCTCCATCTAAGCAACAGGTTCTCACCCCTGTTCCAAACCCCTCTGCAGGCTGAGCAATGACAAACAGCCGCCAAGTGTTAGCACGTGCTCCAGGTTTTCGACCTCCCCCTAACAATCGTGAGGACTGTCTCATGCTCTATCCTGACCTTCCCGGCTTCATTCAGAGTGTCAGGCGGACAGTGTGGGTGGGAGTCTTGCTGAGGGTCCTCGCTAGTGGTTGGGTCTCCAATTCTCCAGGATTGCCCAGAGGTTTTCAAGAATTAAGGAAAAATCCCCGGGACACAGCTGCCAGCAATATGAGAGAAAAATAACAGAGGCAGTAAAAGAAACCTATTTTAATTTTCATTAAACTTCTGATTATTCATTATATAAATATTGAACATGGAAAAAAATCAAGAATCATCATTTTCGCTGTTGGAGAATCTATCTGCTTTTGGATTGGTGGACAATGAGGAGGGATGTGTCAGGCCACCAATGGTGGGAAAGTGGGGCGGGGCAAAGGGAGAGAGTAAGTCATGTAATGAAACCTCCAGGAATATGTTCAACCAGAGTTGGCAACGCAAGTTAGTGTGTAGGGATGGCACAAGGAGTTCTGGTGGTGTGGGAAGGCGGGGGGAGGGGCACGGGGAGTATTGTTGATGTGGGGAGGGAGAGCTTGTGATGTAAGGAAGACACAGGGAGAGCTGATGGCATAGGGAGGGAGGGAACAGGGAGAATTGGTGGTGTGGGGACCATAGGCAGGGAGATTGGGTGCGTGGGGAGGGAGGGCATGGAGAGATTGGGTGATATGGTGGGGGGAAGGCACGGGGAGATCGAGCAGTGTGGGAAGGGCACTGGGAGATTAGGGTGGCGACGGGAGTGAGGGGAGATCAAGTGATGTGTGGAGTGAGGGCACTGGGAGCTTGGGTGGCCTGGGGAGTGAGGGGAGATCAGGAGACGTGGGGAGTGAGGGGAGATCGGGGACTATGGGGAGTGAGGGGAGATCGGGTGACGTGGGGAGTGAGGAGAGATCAGGACACGTGGGGAGTGAGGGGAGATCAGGGAGTATGGGGAGTGAGGGGAGATTGGGTGACGTGGGGAGTGAGGGGAGATTGGGTGACGTGGGGAGCGAAGGGAAGTCGGATGATGTGGGGAGTGAGAGGAAGTCAGGTGAGGTGGTGAGTGAGGGGAGGTTGGGTGAGGTGGGGAGTGAGGGGAAGTCGGGTGATGTGGGGAGTGAGGGGAGGTCGGGTGACGTAGGGAGTGAGGGGAGGTCGGGTGACGTGGGGAGCATGGGGAGATCGGGTGGTGTGGGGAGTGAGGGGAGTGAGGGGAGGTCGGGTGACGTGGGAAGTGAGGGGAGGTCGGGTGACGTGGGGAGTGAGTGGAGGTCGGGTGACGTGGGGAGTGAGTGGAGGTCGTGTGACGTGGGAAGTGAGGGGAGGTCAAGTGACGTGAGGAGTGAGGGGAGATCGGGGAGTATGGGGAGTAGGGGAGGTCGGGTGATGTGGGGAGTGAGGGGAGATCAGGAGACGTGGGGAGTGAGGGGAGATCGGGGAGTATAGGGAGTGAGGGGAGATCGGGTGACGTGGGGAGTGAGGGGAGATCAGGTGACGTGAAGAGTAATGGGAGGTCGGGTGACGTGGGGAGTGAGGGAAGAAAGGGTGACGTGGGGAGTGAGGGGAGATCGGGGAGTATAGGGAGTGAGGGAAGATAGGGTGACGTGGGGAGTGAGGGGAGATCGGGTGACGTGGGGAATGAGGGGAGGTCGGGTGACGTGGGGAGTGAGGGAAGAAAGGGTGACGTGGGGAGTGAGGGGAGATCGGGTGACGTGGGGAGTGAGGGGCGATCGGGTGATGTGAGGAGTGAGGGGAGGCCGGGCGGTATGGGGACTGAGGGGAGATCGGGTGACGTGGGGAGCACGGGGAGATCAGGTGACGTGGGGAGTGAGTGGAGGTCGCGTGACGTGGGAAGTGAGGGGAGGTCAAGTGACATGAGGAGTGAGGGGAGATCGGGGAGTATGGGGAGTAGGGGAGATCGGGTAACGTGGGGAGTGAGGGGAGATCGGGTAACGTGGGGAGTGAGGGGAGGTCGGGTGAGGTGGGGAGTGAGAGGAAGTCAGGTGACATGACGAGTGAGGGGAGGTTGGGTGACGTGGGAAGTGAGGGAAGATAGGGTGACGTGGGGAGTGTGGGGAGTGAGGGGAGATCGGGTGACGTGGGGAGTGAGGGGAGATCGGGTGACATGGGGAGTGAGGGGCGATCGGGTGATGTGAGGAGTGAGGGGAGGCCGGGCGGTATGGGGACTGAGGGGAGATCGGGTGACGTGGGGAGCACGGGGAGATCAGATGGTATGGGGAGTGAGGGGAGGTTGGGTGACGTGGGGAGTGAGGGGAAATCGGGTGGTATGGGGAGTGAGGGGAGGTCGGGTGACGTGGGGAGCATGGGGAGATCGGGCGGTATGGGGAGTGAGGGGAGGTCGGGTGACGTGAGAAGTGAGGGGAGGTCGGGTGACGTGGGGAGTGAGGGGAGGTGGGGTGACGTGGGGAGTGAGGGGAGATCGGGTAGTATGGGGAGTGAGGGGAGATCGGGTGGTATGGGAAGTGAGGGGAGGTCGGGTGGTATGGGGAGTGAGGGGAGATCGGGTGGTATGAGGATTGAGGGGAGGTCAGGTGACGTGGGGAATGAGGGGAGGTCGGGTGACGTGGGGAGTGAGGGGAGGTGGGGTGACATGGGGAGTGAGGGGAGATCGGGTGGTATGGGGAGTGAGGGGAGATCGGGTGGTATGGGGATTGAGGGGAGGTCAGGTGACGTGGGGAGTGAGGGGAGGTCGGGTGACGTGGGGAGTGAGGGGAGGTGGGGTGACATGGGGAGTGAGAGGAGGTCGGGTGGTATGGGGAGTGAGGGGAGATCGGGTGACGTGGGGAGCACGGGGAGATCAGGTGACGTGGGGAGTGAGGGGAGATCGGGTGACGTGGCGAGTGAGAGAAAGTCGGGTGACATGGGGAGTGAGGGGAGGTTGGGTAACCTGGGGAGTGAGGGGAGGTCGGGTGACGTGGGAAGTGAGGGGAGGTCGGGTGACGTGGGGAGTGAGGGGAGGTCGGGTGACATGGGAAGTGAGGGGAGGTCGGGTGACGTGGGGAGTGAGGGGAGGTCGGGGGACGTGGGGAGTGAGGGGAGGTCGGGTGACGTGGGGAGTGAGGGGAGATCGGGTGGTATGCGGAGTGAGGGGAGGTCGGGTGGTATGGGGAGTGATGGAAGATCGGGTGGCGTGGGGAGTGAGGGGATATCGGGTGATGCGGGGAGTGAGGGGAGGTGGGGTGACGTGGGGAGTGAGGAGAGATCGGGTGGTATGGGGAGTGAGGGGAGGTCGGGTGACGTGGGGAGTGAGGGGAGGTCGGGTGACGTGGGGAGTGAGGGAAGGTCGGGTGGTATGGGGAGTGAGGGGAGATCGGGTGACGTGGGGAGTGAGGGGAGATTGGGTGACGTGGAGAGTGAGGGGAGGTCGGGTGGTATTGAGAGTGAGGGAAGGTCGGGTGGTATTGAGAGTGAGGGGAGGTCGGGTGGTATGGGGAGTGAGGGGAGGTCGGGTGTTATGGGGAGTGAGGGGAGGTCGGATGGTATGGGTAATGAGGGGAGAACGGGTGGTATGGGGAGTGAGGGGAGGTCGGGTGACGTGGGGAGTGAGGGGAGGTCGGGTGACGTGGGAAGTGAGGGGAGGTCGGGTGACGTGGGGAGTGAGGGGAGGTCGGGGGACGTGGGGAGTGAGGGGAGGTCGGGTGACGTGGGGAGTGAGGGGAGATCGGGTGGTATGCGGAGTGAGGGGAGGTCGGGTGGTATGGGGAGTGATGGAAGATCGGGTGGCGTGGAGAGTGAGGGGATATCGGGTGACGCGGGGAGTGAGGGGAGGTGGGGTGACGTGGGGAGTGAGGAGAGATCGGGTGGTATGGGGAGTGAGGGGAGGTCGGGTGACGTGGGGAGTGAGGGAAGGTCGGGTGGTATGGGGAGTGAGGGGAGATCGGGTGACGTGGGGAGTGAGGGGAGATTGGGTGACGTGGAGAGTGAGGGGAGGTCGGGTGGTATTGAGAGTGAGGGAAGGTCGGGTGGTATTGAGAGTGAGGGGAGGTCGGGTGGTATTGAGAGTGAGGGGAGGTCGGGTGTTATGGGGAGTGAGGGGAGGTCGGGTGTTATGGGGAGTGAGGGGAGGTCGGATGGTATGGGTAATGAGGGGAGAACAGGTGGTATGGGGAGTGAGGGGAGGTCGGGTGACGTGGGGAGTGAGGGGAGCTCGGGCGGTATTGAGAGTGAGGGAAGGTCAGGTGGTATGGGAAGTGAGGGGAGGTCGGGTGGTATGGGAAGTGAGGGGAGATTAGGAGACGTGGGGAGTGAGGGGAGGTGGGCGGTATGGGGAGTGAGGGGAGGTCGGGTGACGTGGGGAGTGAGGGCAGGTCGGGTGACTTGGGCAGTGAGGGGAGGTCGGGTGGTATGGGGAGTGAGGGGAGTTCGGGTGGTATGGGGATTGAGGGGAGGTCGGGTGACGTGGGGAGTGAGGGGAGATCGGGTGGTATGGGGAGTGAGGGGAGGTCGGGTGGTATGGAGAGTGAGGGGAGGTCGGGTGGTATGGGGAGTGAGGGGAGGTCGGGTGACGTGGGGAGTGTGGGGAGGTTGGGTGACGTGGGGAGTGAGGGGAGGTGGGGTGGTATGGGGAGTGAGGGAAGGTCGGGCGGTATGGGGAGTGAGGGGAGGTCGGGTGATATGGGGAGTGAGGGGAGGCCGGGTGATATGGGGAGTGAGGGGAGGTCAAGTGACGTGAGGAGTGAGGGGAGATCGGGGAGTATGGGGAGTAGGGGAGGTCGGGTGATGTGGGGAGTGAGGGGAGATCAGGAGACGTGGGGAGTGAGGGGAGATCGGGGAGTATAGGGAGTGAGGGGAGATCGGGTGACGTGGGGAGTGAGGGGAGATCAGGTGACGTGAAGAGTAATGGGAGGTCGGGTGACGTGGGGAGTGAGGGAAGAAAGGGTGACGTGGGGAGTGAGGGGAGATCGGGGAGTATAGGGAGTGAGGGAAGATAGGGTGACGTGGGGAGTGAGGGGAGATCGGGTGACGTGGGGAATGAGGGGAGGTCGGGTGACGTGGGGAGTGAGGGAAGAAAGGGTGACGTGGGGAGTGAGGGGAGATCGGGTGACGTGGGGAGTGAGGGGCGATCGGGTGATGTGAGGAGTGAGGGGAGGCCGGGCGGTATGGGGACTGAGGGGAGATCGGGTGACGTGGGGAGCACGGGGAGATCAGGTGACGTGGGGAGTGAGTGGAGGTCGCGTGACGTGGGAAGTGAGGGGAGGTCAAGTGACATGAGGAGTGAGGGGAGATCGGGGAGTATGGGGAGTAGGGGAGATCGGGTAACGTGGGGAGTGAGGGGAGATCGGGTAACGTGGGGAGTGAGGGGAGGTCGGGTGAGGTGGGGAGTGAGAGGAAGTCAGGTGACATGACGAGTGAGGGGAGGTTGGGTGACGTGGGAAGTGAGGGAAGATAGGGTGACGTGGGGAGTGTGGGGAGTGAGGGGAGATCGGGTGACGTGGGGAGTGAGGGGAGATCGGGTGACATGGGGAGTGAGGGGCGATCGGGTGATGTGAGGAGTGAGGGGAGGCCGGGCGGTATGGGGACTGAGGGGAGATCGGGTGACGTGGGGAGCACGGGGAGATCAGATGGTATGGGGAGTGAGGGGAGGTTGGGTGACGTGGGGAGTGAGGGGAAATCGGGTGGTATGGGGAGTGAGGGGAGGTCGGGTGACGTGGGGAGCATGGGGAGATCGGGCGGTATGGGGAGTGAGGGGAGGTCGGGTGACGTGAGAAGTGAGGGGAGGTCGGGTGACGTGGGGAGTGAGGGGAGGTGGGGTGACGTGGGGAGTGAGGGGAGATCGGGTAGTATGGGGAGTGAGGGGAGATCGGGTGGTATGGGAAGTGAGGGGAGGTCGGGTGGTATGGGGAGTGAGGGGAGATCGGGTGGTATGAGGATTGAGGGGAGGTCAGGTGACGTGGGGAATGAGGGGAGGTCGGGTGACGTGGGGAGTGAGGGGAGGTGGGGTGACATGGGGAGTGAGGGGAGATCGGGTGGTATGGGGAGTGAGGGGAGATCGGGTGGTATGGGGATTGAGGGGAGGTCAGGTGACGTGGGGAGTGAGGGGAGGTCGGGTGACGTGGGGAGTGAGGGGAGGTGGGGTGACATGGGGAGTGAGAGGAGGTCGGGTGGTATGGGGAGTGAGGGGAGATCGGGTGACGTGGGGAGCACGGGGAGATCAGGTGACGTGGGGAGTGAGGGGAGATCGGGTGACGTGGCGAGTGAGAGAAAGTCGGGTGACATGGGGAGTGAGGGGAGGTTGGGTAACCTGGGGAGTGAGGGGAGGTCGGGTGACGTGGGAAGTGAGGGGAGGTCGGGTGACGTGGGGAGTGAGGGGAGGTCGGGTGACATGGGAAGTGAGGGGAGGTCGGGTGACGTGGGGAGTGAGGGGAGGTCGGGGGACGTGGGGAGTGAGGGGAGGTCGGGTGACGTGGGGAGTGAGGGGAGATCGGGTGGTATGCGGAGTGAGGGGAGGTCGGGTGGTATGGGGAGTGATGGAAGATCGGGTGGCGTGGGGAGTGAGGGGATATCGGGTGATGCGGGGAGTGAGGGGAGGTGGGGTGACGTGGGGAGTGAGGAGAGATCGGGTGGTATGGGGAGTGAGGGGAGGTCGGGTGACGTGGGGAGTGAGGGGAGGTCGGGTGACGTGGGGAGTGAGGGAAGGTCGGGTGGTATGGGGAGTGAGGGGAGATCGGGTGACGTGGGGAGTGAGGGGAGATTGGGTGACGTGGAGAGTGAGGGGAGGTCGGGTGGTATTGAGAGTGAGGGAAGGTCGGGTGGTATTGAGAGTGAGGGGAGGTCGGGTGGTATGGGGAGTGAGGGGAGGTCGGGTGTTATGGGGAGTGAGGGGAGGTCGGATGGTATGGGTAATGAGGGGAGAACGGGTGGTATGGGGAGTGAGGGGAGGTCGGGTGACGTGGGGAGTGAGGGGAGGTCGGGTGACGTGGGAAGTGAGGGGAGGTCGGGTGACGTGGGGAGTGAGGGGAGGTCGGGGGACGTGGGGAGTGAGGGGAGGTCGGGTGACGTGGGGAGTGAGGGGAGATCGGGTGGTATGCGGAGTGAGGGGAGGTCGGGTGGTATGGGGAGTGATGGAAGATCGGGTGGCGTGGAGAGTGAGGGGATATCGGGTGACGCGGGGAGTGAGGGGAGGTGGGGTGACGTGGGGAGTGAGGAGAGATCGGGTGGTATGGGGAGTGAGGGGAGGTCGGGTGACGTGGGGAGTGAGGGAAGGTCGGGTGGTATGGGGAGTGAGGGGAGATCGGGTGACGTGGGGAGTGAGGGGAGATTGGGTGACGTGGAGAGTGAGGGGAGGTCGGGTGGTATTGAGAGTGAGGGAAGGTCGGGTGGTATTGAGAGTGAGGGGAGGTCGGGTGGTATTGAGAGTGAGGGGAGGTCGGGTGTTATGGGGAGTGAGGGGAGGTCGGGTGTTATGGGGAGTGAGGGGAGGTCGGATGGTATGGGTAATGAGGGGAGAACAGGTGGTATGGGGAGTGAGGGGAGGTCGGGTGACGTGGGGAGTGAGGGGAGCTCGGGCGGTATTGAGAGTGAGGGAAGGTCAGGTGGTATGGGAAGTGAGGGGAGGTCGGGTGGTATGGGAAGTGAGGGGAGATTAGGAGACGTGGGGAGTGAGGGGAGGTGGGCGGTATGGGGAGTGAGGGGAGGTCGGGTGACGTGGGGAGTGAGGGCAGGTCGGGTGACTTGGGCAGTGAGGGGAGGTCGGGTGGTATGGGGAGTGAGGGGAGTTCGGGTGGTATGGGGATTGAGGGGAGGTCGGGTGACGTGGGGAGTGAGGGGAGATCGGGTGGTATGGGGAGTGAGGGGAGGTCGGGTGGTATGGAGAGTGAGGGGAGGTCGGGTGGTATGGGGAGTGAGGGGAGGTCGGGTGACGTGGGGAGTGTGGGGAGGTTGGGTGACGTGGGGAGTGAGGGGAGGTGGGGTGGTATGGGGAGTGAGGGAAGGTCGGGCGGTATGGGGAGTGAGGGGAGGTCGGGTGATATGGGGAGTGAGGGGAGGCCGGGTGATATGGGGAGTGAGGGGAGGTCGGGTGATATGGGGAGTGAGGGGAGGTCGGGTGATATGGGGAGTGAGGGGAGGTCGGGTGATGTGGGGAGTGAGGGGAGGTCGGGTGATGTGGGGAGTGAGGGGAGGTCGGGTGATGTGGGAGTGAGGGGAGGTCGGGTGATATGGGGAGTGAGGGGAGGTCGGGTGATATGGGGAGTGAGGGGAGGTCGGGTGGTATGGGGAGTGAGGGGAGGTCGGGTGATATGGGGAGTGAGGGGAGGTCGGGTGATATGGGGAGTGAGGGGAGGTCGGGTGATATGGGGAGTGAGGGGAGGTCGGGTGATATGGGGAGTGAGGGGAGGTCGGGTGATATGGGGAGTGAGGGGAGGTCGGGTGGTATGGGGAGTGAGGGGAGGTCGGGTGATATGGGGAGTGAGGGGAGGTCGGGTGGTATGGGGAGTGAGGGGAGGTCGGGTGATATGGGGAGGGCTGTGTTTCCTACATTCTAACAGTGTCTACAGTAGAAAGGTACTTGATGAGCTGTAAAGCGTTTTGTGATGGTCTTGAGGTTGTGAAATGTTGAAGGGTTTTTCTCAGAGCCGGGCTGGGGAGTGCGGGAGGGACAGGCGCGGTGTTACCTCCAGTGCAGCAGGGGGCGAGGACATTACCATTCACCCGGTGAACCGGCCGGGACCGTGCAGCCTGGGGGCTGGGGTCAGAGTTCGGGGTCAGGGATCAGGGATTGAGAGCTCCTGACAGCCCTCGCTGGTGTGAGTTCTATTTTCTGGGTTAGTCTGAGGATGGGGGGCGGTGGGGAGGGGGACTTCAGGTGTAATTTAAGGGGATAACAATGATTAAAATGACCACATAGCCGGGAAAATATTCCGGGTGCTTTAGGAAAAGTGTTTTCACCCTTAGCCGAGCGGCCTGGAGTGAGGGAGCTGGGAGACCACTGGGTCCCCTGGCACTGGCTCCCCTGGTCCACACTGGCTCCCTTGATACTGGGCCCCCTAGTACTGGGTCCCCTGGTACTGGCTCCCCTGGCACAGGCTTCCCTGGCACAGGCTCCCCTGGCACTGGCTCCCCGGTCCACACTGGATCCCCTGGTACTGTCTCCCCTGGCACTGGCTCCCCTGACCCACACCGACTCCATTGGAATCAACTCTGTCTAAAATGTCAGTGTCTTCTTCCCCATTGCCAGGCCTCATCTACCACACCCTGGTTGAATGGAGTTGAGGGACAGGTTCTCTCTAACCTGTCTCCCCCTAATCAGGGCCCCAGGATTGGGGGCAGTAGAAGATGGCACCATTTATGGAACCACTTGTTGCAGATGCTCTCACAGTCTTTTCTACAGTCTCTGTGATGCAACTCAAACCCCTCCCCCTCACCCCCATCTCCTGACACCTCCCCATGCCAACCCCTGACAAGACCCAGTTCCAGCAGCCACCATAGACTGCCTGCTTCAGCAACATCGATAATCACTTGCATTTGTATAGCGCCTTTCATCACCTCAGGACATCCCAGAAAACTTTACAGCTAATGAAATGCTTTTGGAGTGTAGTCATTGCTGTAACGTAGGAGATGCAGCAGCCGATTTGCACACAGCAAGATCCCATACAAAGCATTTTTATTCTCAGTCTGTGGAAGTCATTCGCAATGTCAGCATTTATTGTCCATCCTTCATTACCATGAGAGGGTGGAAGGTAGCCTTCCTATTGAGCTGCTGGCCATAGTTTAATGCAGGGGCTTGGCTTGACCACTTCAGAGGACAGTTAAATATCAACAATGTCGGTGTGGGACTGGAGTCACATATAGGCCAGACTGAGTAAGAATGGCAGATTTCCTTCCCTGTAGAATATTAGTGAAGCAATTAGGTTTTGATCAGAATTTGGCAGGTTAGATGTTCACTTTCAATGATGCCAGCTTTAGATTCCCAAATTTTTGAGGGAAGATTTGATTGAGGTGGACAGGATTGTGACAGGTTTAGATAAGGTAGACAGAGAAAAGCTTTTCTTATTAGCTGATGGTACAGGGGTGAGGAGACAGAAATGTAATGTTTTGGATGAGAGGGACAGGGAGGATGCGAGGAAGAGCTTTTTTATGCAGGGGGTGGGTGATGATGACCTGGAACTCACTGCTTATGAGGCAGCAGAAATGGAGATGAAGAATGATTTCCAAAAGAAATTGGATGCTTGAGGGAAATAAACCTGCAGGACTATGGGGATAGAGCAGGGGAATGGGACTGATTACTCAACAGAGAGTCAGCATGGACTCAATGGGCCGAATGGCCTCCTGTGTTGTAATGACTCAAGTTCAAGTTCCATTTTCTCTGGACTGTTAGTACAAGCCTCTGGCTTCCTAGTCTAGGCGACTATTCAGCATGTAAGAGGGACACCTGCTCTGAACACAGCTGTATGCAGAAGCCAGATAGCAAACATATCAGTGTTATTCAAGAAAGGAGGGAGAGATAAAACACGGAACTGTAGGGCAGTTAGCAGGTCTTGTGTCATTGTGGGTAGCATCCCTACCTCTAGGCCAGAAGCTCTGGGTTCGAGTCCCACTTCAGGAGTTGATAGCCACAGAAGGTGTGTTCATAACATGACCAAACAAAGCGATTATCAGCCCGTAAATCCTTCCAATATGGCAGGTGTTAGAGTGGGAGAGTTTCCTGGTCAGCCATACTACAGAAGGTGACAGAAAACCACTGCAGTACTTTGCCAAGCATAACCATGGACCAATCCAATCTTAAGGCATGGTACCTGGAGGGGGATAGGACAGTGATCATGTCATTGGGAAAACACTAGAATCTGTTATTAAGGGTATATTAGAATCTGGTAACAGGGTACCTAAAAAACCATAATATGATTAAATAGAATCAAAAGGGATTTACGAAAGGGTATTGTGTTTGACCAATCTGTTAAAGGTTTTTAAAGATGTAGGATGGATACGGGGGAACCAGTGGATGCAGTATATTTGAATTTTCCAAAAATTGGATAAATGGTACACAGGAGGTTACTACACAAAATTAGGGCTCAGGATTGGGAGTGATATATCAGCATGCATTGAGGATTGGTTAATGGGCCAAAAACAGAGGGGAAGAATAAGTGAAATAAAAACAGAGAATGCTGGAAATACTCAGCAACTCAGGCAGCATCTGTGGAGAGACAAGCAGAGTTAACATTTCAGGTCAACGATTGTTCATCAGAAAGGTCTCGGGTGTTCAGAATCAGCAATGTGTGCCAGTTGTCCCAACCCCATACGGCATGTTATAAGCACACTCAATTCAATCTTCAATGCTCCAGCCAATTAAAGGCTAGGGGGCAGCTCACCATCCAATCAAGGATGGTGGGTGGGCTCCCGATGCTGGAGGACCAATGGGAGACCCTCTGGAACTCTGACTGAGAGCCCCGCTAGCTGTGGTGGGAGTTGCTGAGTTTACAAAGCCACAGTTGCCTGGCTATGATTCTGGAGTGGGAAACCTGCCAGGGAATGGCTGCAGCTGTGGCCCAGCAGCCATTATGGGTCTGAGGGTGGAGGGGGTGGTTATGTGATACATCATCCAACACCAACCCGACTCCCACCCTGAGCCAAGTGGTCCCAGCCAACGTGGGCAGCCCACATTTCCGGCAAAGTAAAGGGTCCCCTAATCACCACTAATTTACTTCAATTGTCTTCCCATCACTGCCCAGTGGGTAGCCAGTCCATTCTCCAGGCACTACCCTTCAAAATGGCTGCTTTTTGGAGCAGCTTGTGATGGAGCCCACTAGGGAACAGGCAATTCTAGATTTAGTGATGTGTAATGAGGCAGATTTGATAAGGGAGCTTAAGGTGAAGGAACCCTTAGGAGGAAGTGACCATAATATGATAGAATTTACCCTGCAATTTGAGAGGAAAAAGCTGGAATCAGATGTAACGGTATTACAGTTGAATAAAGGCAACTACAGAGGCATGAGGGAGGAGCTGGCCAGAATTGACTGGGAGATGAGCCTAGCAGGAAAGACAGTGGAACAGCAATGGCAGGAGTTTCTGGGAGTAATTTGGGAGACACAGCAAAAAATTCATCCCTAGGAAGAAGAAGCATACTAAAGGGAGGACGAGGCAACCATGGCTGACAAGGGAAGTCAGGGACAGCATAAAAGCTAAAGAGAAAGCATACAATGTGGCGAAGAGCAGTGGGAAACCAGGGGATTGGGAAGCCCACAAAGACCAACAGAGGAAAAGTAAAAAAGAAATAAGGAGGGAGAAGATTAAATATGAGGGTAAACTAGCCAGTAATACAAAAGAATATTGCAAGAGTTTTTTTAGATATATAAAGGGTAAGAGAGAGGCAAAAGTGGACATTGGGCTGCTGGAAAATGACGCTGGAGAAGTAGTAGTGGGGAACAACGAAATGGCGGAGGAACTGAATAGGTACTTTGCATCAGTCTTCTCAGTGGAAGACACGAGTGACATCCCCAAAGTTCAAGAGAGTCGGGGGGCAGAGATGAGTAAGGTGGCCATTACCAAGGAGAAGGTGCTAGGAAAACTGAAAGGTCTGAAGGTGGATAAATCACCTGGACCAGATGGATTACACCCCAGAGTTCTGAAGGAGATAGCTGAAGAGATAGTGGAGGCGTTAGTGGTGATCTTTCAGGAATCACTCAAGTCAGGGAGGGTCCCAGAGGACTGGAAAATCGCTAACGTAACCCCCTGTTTAAGAAGCGAGTGAGGCAAAAGATGGGAAATTACAGGCCGATTAGCCTGACCTCAGTCGTTGGTAAGATTTTAGAGTCCATTATTAAGGATGAGATTTCAGAATACTTGGAAGTGCATGGTAAAATCGGGCAAAGTCAGCATGGTTTCATCAAGGGGAGGTCATGCCTGACAAATCTGTTAGAATTCTTTGAGGAGGTAACGAGTAGGTTAGACAAAGGAGAGCCAATGGATGTTATCTTCTTGGACTTCCAGAAGGCCTTTGACAAGGTGCCGCACAGAAGGCTGCTCAGTAAGATAAGAGCCCATGGTGTTAGAGGCAAGGTACTAGCATGGATAGAAGATTGGCTGTCTGGCAGGAGGCAGAGAGTGGGGATAAGGGGATCCTTCTCAGGATGGCGACCGGTGACTAGTAGAGTTCCGCAGGGGTCAGTTTTGGGACCACAACTTTTCACTTTATACATTAATGATCTAGATGAAGGAACTGAGGGCATCTTGGCTAAGTTTACAGACGATACAAAGATAGGTGGAGGGACAGGTAGTATTGAGGAGGCGGGGAAGTTGCAGAAGGATTTGGACAGGTTAGGAGAATGGGCAAAGAAGTGGCAGATGGAATACAACGTGGGAAAGTGTGAGGTCATGCACTTGTAGGAAGAATAGAGGCATAGACTATTTTCTAAATGGGGAGAGAATTCAGAAATCTGGAGTGCAAAGGGACTTGGGAGTCCTAGTCCAGGATTCTCTTAAGGTTAACTTGCAGGTTGAGTCGGTAGTTAGGAAGGCAAATGCAATGTTGGCATTTATTTCGAGAGGACTAGAATATAAAAGCAGGGATGTGCTGCTGAGGCTTTATAAGGCTCTGGTTAGACCACATTTAGAATATTCTGAGCAATTTTGGGCCCCATATCTCAGGAAGGATATGCTGGCCCTGGAGAGGGCCCAGAGGAGGTTCACGAGAACGATCCCAGGAATGAAAGGCTTAACATATGAGGTACGTTTGAGGACTCTGGGTCTATACTCGATGGAGTTTAGAAGGATGAGGGGGAATCTGATTGAAACTTACAGAATACTGAAAGGCCTGGATAGAGTGGACGTGGGGAAGATGTTTCCATTAGTAGGAGAGACTAGGACCCGAGGGCACAGCCTCAGAGTAAAGGGAAGACCTTTTAGAACAGAGATGAGGAGAAACTTCTTTAGCCAGAGAGTGGTGAATCTATGGAATTCATTGCCACAGAAGGCTGTGGAGGCCAGGTCATTGGGTGTATTTAAGACCGAGATAGATAGGTTCTTGATTGGTAAGGGGATCAAAGGTTATGGGGAGAAGGCGAGAGAATGGGGTTGAGAAACTCATCAGCCATGATTGAATGGCGGAGCAGACTCGATGGGCCGAGTGGCCTAATTTCTACTCCTATGTCTTATGGTCTTATGGTCTTATGGCTCAGGGTCAGGACAGTGGTGGGGAATTGACGTGGAGGCTGACAGCGCTATGTTGCCTGCCTACCCGCCCACCTTCGATTTGGGCCTGACCTCTTTTAGAAACCCAGTCTATTAACTCTCTGTCTCTCCACAAGTGCTGCCAGACCAACTGAATATTCCCTGCATTTGCTGTTTTGGTTATTTCTAAAAGTTGATTTTTTTTAAATGGTGAGAGACGGAGAAATGTTTCCATTCAGTGGGGGCTGGGTGTTAATGTTGGGATCATGCTGTAATGGAGGACATGCTTAAAGTTTGTAATGAAGAGCAGCTGCTACCAACTGGGGAAAGATTAGGGATTTATTGCAAATGTATAAAAACCGATTCACACTGGGTGTAGGAGGAAGAAGAAGAACCTGTGCCATTACTCCATAGCCTTTGAAATAAACCTGGATTCAAGAAAAGACTGGCTTTCTTTCTTCATTGTGTGAACAGTGAGATTAGCATGGTAGCACAGCGTGAACACTGAACTCTGGTGATTGGACGTTGAATAAGAAGTTTTTTTTCCTCTACCCTCTGAGCCAAAAAGAAACATGCTACTCCTGGTAACCTCAGGTATGGAATGACTGAAGCCTGATGCAAATTTTTAAGCTTTGATTATCCACCAGTTTTTTCAGAGTCCGCACCATATGAGCAATGGGAAAATGAAGTGGAAATGTGGACACAGGTTGCCTCATTATCCCGGAAGAAGCAAGGTATGGCTTTGTCTTTATCATTAATGGTAAAACGTCAGGTTAGGAGCAAAGTATTTTTGGAACTGATGTAGCTGACTTGGATACTGAAGAGGGATTAACACTCTGTTACAATTTCTGGAGAGGTTTTACAAGGAAGATGATTTATTGGAAGTAAATGAAGTGTGGTCAATTTTTGATGAATTTAAGACAGACAGACAGTCAGTCGCTGGAAGAGTGCATTATGGACTTTGAGAGGTGGTGTAAGAGATTGACAAAGTCTGACCTTGAAGTCCTGGGGCAGGATTTTCAGCTCAGCGTGTGGGCGCGTGCCCAACACGCACGAGTGTGAAATATTGCACGATGATGTCCGGCAGCACGCCTGCTGACAATTAAGAGGGCTGTTAAGTCCATTAATTAATTAATTAAAGTGAAATTTTCCATGCCCATCCAACCTTATGGTTGGTGGACAGGCAAATAGGCCAAGGAGCTTTTGACTTTTTTGTGAAACCTCATCCACAGGCAGGATGAAGTTTCCAACAGTGATTAAAAACAAAATTAAAAATTTTTTAAATGCATTTCTAACATGTCTCTGTTCATGTGACAGAGCCGCATGAGGGGATATGATTTCCTTATTTTTGAATTTGTTATTTTTCATGTTAAAAATCTTCAGCTCCCTAAGGCAGTTCTGTGCCTTCAGGGAGCTTTCACTGAGTACGCCCGTGCACACGTGCAGACTTCAGCATTTGTGCTCCTCCCACCCCCACCCCGGCAGCGCTGAGGCTGTCAGCACACATTTCATGCTGGCCGTTACTTGGCCAGCCAGCGTGAAATCGCGGTCGGGGTCCACTCCCGGGCCCACCCACCATGCCTGCCAGACGAGGGGAAAATCTCCCCCCTGGAATCTGTGCTTGCATTCAAGTTATTAGGTTGTGCATGGATTTCACATATAGATAGATTTTTGGTTCAATTTCATGGAAAAGACTCCCTCTTAGACCAAATGGCTGCTGCTTTAAAGAAGTCTTTGGGAGAGCAGTCATTTCCAGCTACTTTCCAATCAAATACAGGCAACTCTGCAGTGATGCAAAGAATGGAGGACTCTGTGGTTGCTGAATATTGAGATCACCCAAATACTAGATGTAGGCATTAGTACAAATATAGGATTGCTGCTCAGCAGTTTGAAGATGGTCACACTTTTAGCCCATTGGAAAATCAAGACAAAAAGTGTGTCTGGGATGGTGACTGTAGGTGCTTGAACCCTAGAAATGATTCAATAGGTGTTATCATTAAGATTAAAAATATTATTATGCAAAGAATTGCCCGAAGCGAAAAAAAATCATGTCTTTGAGGTTACGCATGAAACAGACAATTCTGATGTTGAGAATGGTGATGAAGACTGGCCTGAAGGAATTGTATTGGTCACTGGCAGTTTGAGTCCGGTGATGAGTGTCTTGGTGGCTGATTTGTTCAACTGTGCTTCGTTTGGGTAGCAGTTGGATTTCTACAGCGTGTGGCGTGGATTGGCTTAATTACTACTTGGAATCTCCAAGGAAGATCAATATAAGGTTAAGAGTATGAAAGCCCCACCTGTTTAAGGTTTGGGGACGACAACGCGCTAATGTGTTTAGGGGAAATAGTCCTCCCATACAAGATAGCTGGGATAAGTCATTAGTACCGATGTGGTCTCCAGTGAGAGACCCCTTACTGTTGAGCAAATCCTCAACGAAAAAGGCACAGATGAAACTATACATGGAGAATGACAAAGCACTTGTATTTGGGAAAGTTGTGGATTTATAGTTGACTCGATCAGGGCATTGCTACAAATCATTGAGGAATTTCTCGTCGGGGAGTTCAGGCAGTGTTGTTGACTTTGGGGGATAAGAGTTTGGTTGACAAGAAAATAATTACTTGGAATTTACATAGACAATTCGCACATCCTTCATCACAGAAACTAAAAGCTCTGCTGCAGGTTGCTGGAGTGATCGATAAGCAATATCAAAATCTTATTGAGCAAATTACGATGAGCATGAAATTTGAGTCAAATACCAGAGGACACCAACATGTCTTGTGAACAAAAACAAAAATACCTGGAAAAACTCAACAGGTCTGACAGCATCTGCGGAGAGGAACACAGTTAACGTTTCAAGTCCGAATGACTCTTCATCAGAAGTAATGGAAAATAAAAAAGAGGTGAAATATAAGCTGGTTTAAGGGGGGATGGGACAAGTAGAGCTGGATAGAGGGCCAGTGATAGATGGAGATAACCAAAAGATGTCATAGACAAAAGAACAAAGAGGTGTTGACAGTGGTGATATTATCTAAGGAATGTGCTAAAGGAGATATTAAGGGTAGAAAGCAGGACGAGCAAGGTACAGATAGCCCTAGCTGAGGGGAACCGAAATAGGCTAAAAGGTAGAGATAAAACAGTGGATGGAAATAAATTTAAAAATAATGGAAATAGGTGGGAAAAGGAAAATATATATAAATTATTGGAAAGGTGGGGGGGTGGGAGTGGGGGGGGTGAAGGGGGTGGGGTTGGAGGACAGAGTTCATGATCTAAAGTTTTTGAACTCAATATTCAGTCCGGAAGGCTGTAAAGTGCCTAGTCAGAAGATGAGGTGCTGTTCCTCCAGTTTGCGTTGAGCTTCACTGGAACAATGCAGCAGGCCAAGGACGGACATGTGGGCATGAGAGCAGGGTGGAGTGTAGAAATGGCAAACGATAGGGAGGTCTGGGTCATGCTTGCCGACAGACTGAAGGTGTTCCGCAAAGCGATCACCCAGTCTGTGTTTGGTCTCTCCAATGTAGAGGAAACCGCATTGGGAGCGGCGAATGCAGTAGACTAAATTGAGGGACATGCAAGTGAAATGCTGCTTCACTTGAAAGGAGTGTTTGGGCCCTTGGACAGTGAGGAGAGGGGAAGTAAAAGGGCAGGTTGATATGGTGACTAGATGTGGATATGGAGATTAGATATGGATTTGGTGATTAGATGTGGATGTGGTGATTAGATGTGGATATGGCGACTAGATATGGATATGGAGATTAGATGTGGATATGGAGATTAGATGTGGATGTGGTGATTAGATGTGGATATGGAAATTAGATGTGGAAGTGGTGATTAGATGTGGATGTGTGTTTAGATGTGGAGGTGGTGATTAGGTGTGGATGTGTGATTAGATGTTTATGTGGTGATTAAATGTGGATGTTGTGATAAGATATGGATGTGGTGATTAGATGTTTATGTGGTGATTAGATGTGGATCTGGTGATTAGATGTGGATGTGGTGATTAGATGTGGATCTGGTGATTAGATGTGGATGTGATTAGGTGTGGACATAGTGATTAATTGTGGATATGGTGATTAGATGTGGATGTGGTGATTAGATGTGGATGTGGTGATTAGCTGTGGATATGGAGATTAGATGTGGATATGGTGATTAGATGTGGATGTGGTGATTAGGTGTGGACATGGTGATTAATTGTGGACATAGTGATTAATTGTGGATGTGGTGATTACCTGGGGATGTGGTGATTAGGTGTGGGCATAGTGATTAATTGTGGATATGGTGTTTAGATGTGGAAGTGTGTTTAGATGTGTCTTTGGTGATTTGGTGTGGATATAGTGATTAATTGTATATTTGGTGATCAGATGTGGGCATAGTGATTAATTGTGGATATGGTGATTAGATGTGGATATGGCGACTAGATATGGATATGGAGATTAGATGTAAATATGGAGATTAGAAGTGGATGTGGTGATTAGATGTGGATATGGAGATTAGATGTGGATATGAAGATTAGATGTGGATATGGTGATTAGATGTGGATGTGGTGATTAGGTGTGCACATGGTGATTAATTGTGGACATAGTGATTAATTGTGGATGTGGTGATTAGATGTGGATATGAAGATTAGATGTAGATGTGGTGATTACCTGGGGATGTGGTGATTAGGTGTGGGCATAGTGATTAATTGTGGATATGGTGTTTAGATGTGGAAGTGTGGTGATTTGGCGTAGATATAGTGATTAATTGTATATTTGGTGATCAGATGTGGGCATAGTGATTAATTGTGGATATGGTGATTAGATGTGGATATGGCAACTAGATATGGATATGGAGATTAGATGTAGATATGGAGATTAGAAGTGGATGTGGTGATTAGATGTGGATGTGGTGATTAGATGTGGACATAGTGATTAATTGTGGATATGGTGATTAGATGTGGATGTGTGATTAGATGTTTATGTGGTGATTAAATGTGAATGTTGTGATTAGATGTTTACGTGGTGATTAGATGTGGATCTGGTGATTAGATGTTGATGTGATTAGGTGTAGACATAGTGATTAATTGTTGATATGGTGATTAGATGTGGATGTGGTGATTAGATGTGGATGTGGTGATTAGATGTTTATGTGGTGATTAGATGTGGTTGTGGTGATTAGATGTGGATGCGGTGATTAGGTGTGGACAAAGTGATTAATTGTGGATATGGTGATTAGATGTGGATGTGGTGATTAGATGTTTATGTGGTGAAAAGATGTGAATGTGGTGATTAGGTGTGGACATAGTTATTAATTGTGGATATGGTGATTAGATGTGGATAGGGTGATAGATATGGATAGGGAAATTAGATGCGGATGCGGAGATTAGATATGGTTGTGGTGATTAGATGTGGATGTGATTAGGTGTGGACATAGCGATTAATTGTGGATATAGTGATTAGACATAGATGTGGTGATTGGATGTGGATATGGTGATTAGAACAAAGAACAAAGAAAAGTACAGCATAGGATCAGGCCCTTCGGCCCTCCAAGCCTGCGCCGATCATATTGCATATCAACTGAATCATTTTGCACTTCTGGGGTCCGTATCCCTTTATTCCCATCCTATTCATATATTTGTCAAGCTGCCTCTTAAACACCACTATCGTACCTGCTTCCTCCACCTCCTCTGGCAGCGAATTCCAGACACTTACTACCCTCTGCATAAAAAACTTGCCCCTCACATCTCCTCTATAGTTTTCTCCTCTCACCTTAAATCTATGTCCCCTAGTAATTGACTCTTCCACCCTGGGAAAAAGCTTCTGTCTATCTACTCTGTCCATGCCACTCATAATTTTCTAAACTTCTATCAAGACGCCCCTCAATCTCCGTCGCTCTAGTGAGAACAATCCGAGTTTCTCCAACCTCTCCTCATAGCTAATAACCTCCAGACCAGGCAGCATCTTGGCAAACGTTATCTGCACCCTCTCCAACGCCTCCATAGCCTTCTGGTAATGTGGTGACCAGAATTGCACGCAATATTCCAAGTGTGGCCTAACCAAGGTTCTATACAGCTGCAGCATGACTTCCCAGTTTTTATACTCAATACCCCTGCCAATGAAGGCAAGCATGCCATATGTCTTCCTGACTACCTTATCCATTTGCGTTGCCACTTTCAGTGACCTGTGGACCTGTACACCCAGATCCCTCTGCCCGTCAATGCACTTAAGTGTTCTGCCATTTACTGTATAATTCCTGCCTGTAATAGACCTTCCTAAATGCGTTACCTTGTATTTGTCCGGAATGTGAATGTGTGTTTAGATGTGGATGTGGAGATTATGTGTGGACATTTTGATTAATTGTGGATATGGTGATTAGATGTGGATATGAAGATTAGATCTGGATGTGGTGATTAGATGTGGATGCGGTGATTAAGTGTGGAAATGGAGATAAGATGTGGATGTGGGGATTAGTTGTGGATATGTACATTAGATGTGGATGTGGTTATTAGATGTGGATATGCTGATTAGATGTGGATGTGGTGATTAGTTGTGGAAATGGAGATTAGATGTGGATGTGGTGAATGGATGTGGATGTGGTGATTAGATGTGGATGTAGAGAATAGATGTCGATGTGCTGATTAGTTGTAGATGTGGTGATTAAATGTGGATATGTAGATTAGATGTGGATGTGGTGATTGGATGTGGATGTGGTGATTAGATGAGGATATGGTGATTGGATGTGGATATGGACATTAGATGTGGATGTGGTGATTAAATGTGGAAATGGAGATTAGATGTAGATGTAGTGATTGGATGTGGATGTGGTGATTAGGTGTGGATGTGGAGATTAGATGTGGATGTGGTGATTCCGTGTGGACATAGTGATTAATTGTGGATATGGTGATTGGATGTGAATGTGTGTTTAGATGTGGATGTGGTGATTCGGTGTGGACATAGTGGTTAATTGTGGATATGGTGATTAGATGTGGATGTCTGTTTAAATGTGGATGTGGTGATTAGATGTGGTCATAGTGATTAATTGTGGAAATGGTCGTTAGGTGTGGACATAGTGATTAATTGTGGATATCGTGATTAGATGTGGATGTCTGTTTAGATGTGGATGTGGTGATTAGGTGTGGACATAGTGATTAATTGTGGACGTGGTGATTAGATGGGGATATGGAGATTAGATGTGGATGTGGTGATTAAATATGGATGTGGTGATTAGGTGTGGTCATAGTGATTAATTGTGGAAATAGTGATTAATTGTGGACATAGTGATTAATTGTGGATGTGGTGATTAGATGTGCATATGAAGATTAGATGTGGATGTTGTGATTAGCTGTAGATGTGATGATTGGGTGTGGGCATATTGATTAATTGTGGATATGGTGATTAGATGTGGATGTGTGTTTAGATGTGGCTGTGGTGATTTGGTGTGGACATAGTGATTAATTGTGTATATGGTGATTAGATGTGGGCATAGTGATTAATTGTGGATATGGTGATTAGATGTGGATATGGCGACTAGATATGGATATGGAGATTAGATGCAGATATGGAGATTAGATGTGGATGTGGTGATTAGATGTTGATGTGATTAGATGTGGACATAGTGATTAATTGTTGATATGGTCATTAGATGTGGATGTGGTGATTAGATGTGGATGTGGTGATTAGATGTTTATGTGGTGATTAGATGTGGATGTGGTGATTAGATGTGGTTGCGGTGATTAGGTGTGGACAAAGTGATTAATTGTGGATATGGTGATTAGATGTGGATATGGTGATTAGATGTGGATACGGTGATAGATATGGATAGGGAGATTAGATGCGGATTTGGAGATTAGATATGGTTGTGGTGATTAGATGTGGATGTGATTAGGTGTGGACATAGTGATTAATTGTGGATATAGTGATTAGACATAGATGTGGTGATTGGATGTGGATGTGGTGATTGGATGTGGATATGGTGATTAGAACAAAGAACAAAGAAAAGAACAGCACAGGATCAGGCCCTTCGGCCCTCCAAGCCCGCGCCGATCATATTGCCCATCAACTAAAACATTTTGCACTTCCGGGGTCCGTATCCCTTTATTCCCATCCTATTCATGTATTTGTCAAGCTGCCTCTTAAACACCACTATCGTACCTGCTTCCTCCACCTCCTCTGGCAGCGAATTCCAGACACTCACTACCCTCTGCATAAAAAACTTGCCCCTCACATCTCCTCTATAGTTTTCTCCTCTCACCTTAAATCTATGTCCCCTGGTAATTGACTCTTCCACCCTGGGAAAAAGCTTCTGTCTATCTACTCTGTCCATGCCACTCATAATTTTGTAAACTTCTATCAAGTCGCCTCTCAATCTCCGTCGCTCTTGTGAGAACAATCCGAGTTTCTCCAACCTCTCCTCATAGCTAATAACCTCCAGGCCAGGCAGCATCCTGGCAAACCTCATCTGCACCCTCTCCAATGCCTCCATACCCTTCTGGTAATGTGGTGACCAGAATTGCACGCAATATTCCAAGTGTGGCCTAACCAAGGTTCTATACAGCTGCAGCATGACTTCCCAGTTTTTATACTCAGTACCCCTGCCAATGAAGGCAAGCATGCCATATGTCTTCCTGACTACCTTATCCACTTGCGTTGCCACTTTCAGTGACCTGTGGACCTGTACACCCAGATCCCACTGCCTGTAAATGCACTTAAGTGTTCTGCCATTTACTGTATAATACCTGCCTGTAATAGACCTTCCTAAATGCATTACCTGGTATTTGTCCGGAATGTGAATGTGTGTTTAGATGTGGATGTGGTGATTATGTGTGGACATTTTGATTAATTGTGAATATGGTGATTAGATGTGGATATGGAGATTAGATCTGGATGTGGTGATTAGATATGGATGCGGTGATTAAGTGTGGAAATGGAGATAAGATGTGGATGTGGTGATTAGTTGTGGATATGTACATTAGATGTGGATGTGGTTATTAGATGTGGTTATGGAGATTAGATGTGGATGTGGTGATTAGATGTGGAAATGGAGATTAAATGTGGATATGTAGATTAGGTGTGGATGTGGTGATTGGATGTGAATGTGGTGATTAGATGAGGATATGGTGATTAGATGTGGATATGGAGATTAGATGTGGATGTGGTGATTAAATGTGGAAATGGAAATTAGATGTAGATGTAGTGATTGGATGTGGATGTGGTGATTAGATGTGGATGTGGAGATTAGATGTGGATGTGGTGATTCTGTGTGGACATAGTGATTAATTGTGGATATGGTGATTAGATGTGAATGTGTGTTTAGATGTGGATGTGGTGATTCAGTGTGGACATAGTGGTTAGTTGTGGATATGGTGATTAGATGTGAATGTCTGTTTAGATGTGGATATGGTGATTAGGTGTGGACATAGTGATTAATTGTGGATATGGTTGTTAGGTGCAGACATAGTGATTAATTGTGGATATGACGATTAGATGTGAATGTGTGTTTAGATGTGGATGTGGTGATTAGGTGTGGACATAGTGATTAATTGTGGAAATAGTGATTAATTGTGGACATAGTGATTAATTGTGGATGTGGTGATTAGATGTGGATATGAAGATTAGATGTGGATGTGGTGATTGGGTGTGGGCATATTGATTAATTGTGGATATGGTGATTAGATGTGTATGTGTGTTTAGATGTGGCTGTGGTGATTTGGTGTGGACATAGTGATTAATTGTGTATATGGTGATTAGATGTGGGCATAGTGATTAATTGTGGATGTGGTCATTAGATGTGGATATGGCGACTAGATATGGATATGGAGATGAGATGTAGATATGGAGATTAGATGTGGATGTAGTGATTAGATGTTGATGCGATGAGGTGTGGACATAGTGATTAATTGTGGATATGGTGATTAGGTCTGAATGTGTGTTTAGATGTGGATGTGGTGATTAGTTGTGGACATAGTGATTAATTCGTGGATATGGTGGTTAGGTGTGGATGTAGTGATTAATTGTGGATATGGTGATTAGATGTGAATGTGGATGTAGTGATTAGGTGTGGACATACTGATTAATTGTGGATATGGTGGTTAGGTGTGGACATAGTGATTAATTGTGGATATGGTGATTAGCTGTGAATGTTTGTTTAGATGTGGATGTGGTGATTAGGTGTGGATATTGAGATTTGATGTGGATATGGAGATTAGATGTGGATGTGGTGATTAGATGTGGATATGAAGATTAGATGTGTACGTGGTGATTAGATGTGGAGGTGGTAATTAGGTGTGGACATAGTGATTAATTGTGGACATGGTGATTAGATGTGGATGTGTGATTAGATGTGGATATGTTGATTAGATGTGGACGTGTGATTAGATGTTTATGTGGTGATTAAATGTGGATGTTGTGATTAGATGTGGATGTGGTGATTAGTTGTGGATGTGGTGATTAGATGCTTATGTGGTGATTAGATGTGGATGTGCTGATTAGATGTGGATGTGATTAAGTGTGGACATAATGATTAACTGTGGATATGGTGATTAGATGTGGATATGGTGATTAGATGTGGATATGGTGATCAGATGTTTATGTGGTGATTAAATGTGGATGTGGTGATTAGATGTGGATGTGGTGATTAGGTGTGGGCACAGTAATCAATTGTGGACATGGTGATTAGATGTGAATGTGTGTTTAGATGTGGATGTTGTGAATAGGTGTGGATATAGTGATTAATTGTGGATATGGTGATTAAATGTGAATGTGTGTTTAGATGTGGATATGGAGATTAGATGTGGATATGGAGATTAGTTGTGGAAGTGGCGATTAGATGTGGATATGGAGATTAGTTGTGGAAGTGGTGCTTAGATGTCGATATGGAGATTAGATGTGGAAGTGGTGATTAGATGTGGATGTGTGTTTAGAGGTGGAGATGGTGATTAGGTTTGGACATAGTGATTAATTGTGGACATGTTGATTAGATGTGGATGTGTGATTAGATGTGGATATGTTGATTAGATGTCGATATGTGATTAGATGTTTGTGTTGTGATTAAATGTGGATGTTGTGATTAGATGTGCATGTGGTGATTAGATGTGGAAATGGTGATTAGATGTTTATGTGGTGATTAGATGTGGACGTGGTGATTAAATGTGGTGTGGTGGTTAGATTTTTATGTGGAGATTCGATGTGGATGTGGTGATTAGATATGGATGTGGTGATTAGGTGTGGACATAGTGATTAATTGTGGAAATAGTGATTAATTGTGGATGTGGTGATTAGATGTGGATATGAAGATTAGATGAGGATGTTGTGATTAGCTGTGGATGTGGTGATTGGGTGTGGGCATATTGATTAATTGTGGATATGGTGATTAGATGTGGCTGTGTGTTTAGATGTGGCTATGGTGATTTGGTGTGGACATAGTGATTAATTGTGTATATGGTGATTAGATGTGGGCATAGTGATTAATTGTGGATATGGTGATTAGATGTAGATATGGAGATTAGATGTGGATGTAATGATTAGATGTGGATGTGATTAGGTGTGGACATAGTGAACAATTGTGGATATGGTGATTAGGTGTGAATGTGTGTTTAGATGTAGATGTGGTGATTAGGTGTGGACATAATGATTAATTGTGGATATGGTGCTTAGGTGTGGACATAGTGATTAATTATGGATATGGTGATTAGATGTGAATGTGTGTTTAGATGTGGATGTAATGATTAGGTGTGGACATAGTGATTAATTTCGGATATGTTGGTTAGGTGTGGACATAGTGACTAATTGTGGATATGGTGATTAGCTGTGAATGTTTGTTTAGATGTGGATGTGGTGATTAGATGTGGATATGGAGATTAGATGTGGATATTGAGATTAGATGTGGATGTGGTGATTAGATGTGGATATGAAGATTAGATGTGGACGTGGTGATTAGATGTGGAGGTGGTAATTAGGTGTGGACATAGTGAGTAATTGTGGACATGGTGATTAGATGTGGATGTGTGATTAGATGTGGCTATGTTGATTAGATGTGGATGTGTGATTAGATGTTTATGTGGAGATTAAATGTGAATGTTGTGATTAGATGTGGATGTGGTGATTAAATATGGATATGGAGATTAGACGTGCTTGTGGTGATTAGATCTGGATGAGTTGATTAAATGTGGATGTGGTGATTAGAAGATTATGTGCTGGTTAGATGTGGCTGTGGTGACTAGATGTGGATGTGGTGATTAGGTGTGGATATGGAGATTAGATGTGGACGTGGTGATTAGATATGGAGGTGGTAATTAGGTGTGGACATAGTGATTAATTGTGGATATGGTGATTAGATGTGGATGTGGTGATTAGATGTTTATGTGCTGAATAGATGTGCATGTGGTGATTAGATGTGCATGTGGTGATTAGGTGTGGACATGGTGATTAATTGTGGATGTGGTGATTAGATGTAGATGTGGTGATTAGATTTGGATATGGAGATTAAATGTGCATGTGTTGATTAGATGTGGATGTGTTGATTAGATGTGGATGTGGTGATTAGATGATTATGTGCTGATTAGATGTGGCTGTGGTGACTAGACGTGGATGTGGTGATTAGATGTTTATGTGGTGATTAAATGTGGATGTTGTGATTAGATGTGGATGTGATGATTAGTTGTGGATATGGACATTAGATGTGGATGTGGTGAATAGATGTGGATGCGGTGATTAGATGTGGATATGGTGATTAGATGTGGATGTGGTGATTAGATGTTTCTGTGGTGATTAGATGTGGATGTGATTAGGTGTGGACATAGTGATTAATTGTGGATATGGTGATTAGATGTGGATGTGGAGATTAAATGTTTATGTGCTGAATAGATGTGCATGTGGTGATTAGATGTGCATGTGGTGATTAGGTGTGGACATGGTGATTAATTGTGGATATGGTGATTAGATGTGGATGGATGTGGTGATTTGATGTGGATATGGAGATAGATATGGACAGGGAGATTAGATGCGGATATGGAGATTAGATGTGGATGTGGTGAGTAGATGTGCATGTGGTGATTAGGTGTGGACATAGCGATTATTTGTGGATATAGTGATTAGATGTGGATGTGGTGATTAGATATGGATGTGGTGATTGGGTGTCGATGTGGTGATTAGAACAAAGAACAAAGAACAAAGAAAAGTACAGCACAGGAACAGGACCTTCGGCCCTCCAAGCCTGCTCCAATCATATTGCCCATCAACTAAAACATTTTGCACTTCTGGGGTCCGTATCCCTTTATTCCCATCCTATTCCTGTATTTGTCAAGCTGCCTCTTAAACACCACTATCGTACCTGTTTCCACCACCTCCTCTGGCAGCGAATTCCAGACACTCACTACCCTCTGCATAAAAAACTGGCCCCTCACATCTCCTCTATAGTTTTCTCCTCTCACCTTAAATCTATGTCCCCTAGTAATTGACTCTTCCACCCTGGGAAAAAGCTTCTGACTATCTACTCTGTCCATGCCACTCATAATTTTCTAAACTTCTATCAAGTAGCCCCTCAATCTCCGTCGCGCTAGTGAGAACAATCCGAGTTTCTCCAACCTCTCCACATAGCTAATAACCTCCAGACCAGGCAGCATCCTGGTATACCTCCTCTGCACCCTCTCCAATGCCTCCATATCCTTCTGGTAATGTGGTGACCAGAATTGCACGCAATATTCCAAGTGTGGCCTAACCAAGGTTCTATACAGCTGCAGCATGACTTCCCAGCTTTTATACTCAGTACCCCTGCCAATGAAGGCAAGCATGCCATATGCCTTCCTGACTACCTTATCCACCTGTGCTGCCACTTTCAGTGACCTGTGGACCTGTACACCCAGATCCCTCTGCCCGTCAATGCCCTTAAGTGTTCTGCCATTTACTGTATAATTCCTGCCTGTAATAGACCTTCCTAAATGCGTTACCTCGTATTTGTCCGGAATGTGAATGTGTGTTTAGATGTGGATGTGGAGATTATGTGTGGACATTGTGATTAATTGTGGATATGGTGATTAGATGTGGATATGAAGATTAGATGTGGATGTGGTGATTAGATGTGGATGCGGTGATTAAATGTGGAAATGGAGATAAGATGTGGATGTGGTGATTAGTTGTGGATATGTACATTAGATGTGGATGTGGTTATTAGATGTGCATATGGAGATTAGATGTGGATGTGGTTATTAAATGTGGAAATGGAGATTAGGTGTGGATGTGGTGATTGGATGTGGATGTGGTGATTAGGTGTGGATGTAGAGATTATATGTAGATGTGGTGATTAGATGTGAATGTGGTGATTGGATTTGGATGTGGTGATTGGATGTCAATGTGGTGATTAGATGTGAATGTGGTGATACGGTGTGGATGTGGTGATACGGTGTGGATGTGGTAATTAGGTGCGGATGTGGTGATTGGATGTGGATGTGGTGATTGAATGTGGATGTGTTGATTAGATGTGGATGTGCTGATTAGATGTGGATGTGGTGATTGGATGTGGATGTGGTGATTGGATGTGGGTGTGGTGATTAGATGTTTATGTGGTGATAAGTTGTTTCTCTGGTGATTTGATTTTGGTGTGGTGATTCGATGTGGATGTGGTGATTAGATGTGAATATGGTGATTGTATGTGGATGTTGTAATTGAATGTGGATGTGGTGATACGGTGTGGATGTGGTGAAATGGTGTGGATGTGGTGATTTGGTGTGGATGTGGTGATTGGATGTGGATGTGGTGATTGGATGTGGATGTGGTGATTGGATGTGGATGTGGTGATTGGATGTGGATGTGGTGATTGGATGTTGATGTGGTGATTGGATGTGGATGTGTTGATTGTATGTGGATGTGGTGATACGGTGTGGATGTGGTGATTGGATGTGGATGTGATGATTGGATGTGGATGTGGTGATTGGATGTGGATGTGGTGATACGGTGTTGATGTGGTGATTGGACGTGGATGTGGTAGTTGGATGTGGATGTGGGGTTTGGATGTGGATGTGGTGTTTAGGTGTGGATGTGGTGATTGGATGTGGATATGGTGATGCGGTGTGGATGTGGTGATTAGATGCAGATGTGGTGATTCGGTGTGGATGTGGTGATAGGATGTGGATGTGGTGATTGGATGTGGATATGGTGATGCGGTGTGGATGTGGTGATTAGATGCAGATTTGGTGATTCGGTGTGGATGTGGTGATTGGATGTGGATGTGGTCGTTGAATGTGGATGTGGTGATTAGATGGGGATGTGGTGATTGGATGTGGATGTGGTGATTGGATGTGGATGTGGTGATTAGGTGTGGGTTTGGTGATTGGATGTGGATGTGGTGATACGGTGTAGATGTGATTGGTTGTGGATGTGGTGATACGGTGTAGATGTGGTGATTAGGTGTGGACGTGCTGATTGGATGTGGTCTGGTGATTGAATGTGGGTGTGGTGATTAGATGTGGATGTGGTGATTGGATGTGGACATAGTGATTGGATGTGGATGTGCTGATTGGATGTGGATGTGGTAATACGGCATGGGTCTGGTGATACTGTGTGGATGTGGTGATTAGGTGTAGATGTGGTGATTGGATGTGGATGTGGTGATTGAATGTGGATGTGGTGATTAGATGTGAATGTGGTGATTGGATCTGGATATGGTGATTGGATGTGGATGTGGTGATTGGATGTGGATGTGGTGATTGGATGTGTATGTGGTGATTGAATGTGGATGTGGTGATTGAATGTGGATGTGGTGATTTGATGTGGATGTGGTGATTTGATGTGGATGTGGTGATTGGATGTAGATGTGGTGATTGGATGTGGATGTGGTGATTAGATGTGGATGTGGTTATTGGATGTGGATGTGGTGATTGGATGTGCATGTGGTCATTGGATGTGGATGTGGTGATTAGGTGTGGATGTGGTGATTGGATGTGGATGTGGTCATTGGATGTGGATGTGGTGATTAGGTGTGGATGTGATGATTATACATGGATGTGGAGATTAGATGTGGATGTGGTTATTAGATGTTAATGTGGTGATTGGATGTGGATGTGGTGATTGGATGTGGTTGTGGTGATTAGATGTGGATGTGTTGACTGGATGTGAATGTCGTGATACGGTGTGGATGTGATACGGTGTGGATGTGGTGATTAGGTATGGATGTGGTGATTGGACGTGGATGTGGTGATTGAATGTGGATTTGTTGATTAGATGTAGATGTGGTGATTGGCTGTGGATGTGGTGATTGCATGAGGATGTGGTGATTGGATGTGGATGTGGTTATTGGATGTGAATGTGGTGATTGGATGTGGATGTGGTGATTGGATGTGGATGTGGTGATACGGTGTGGATGTGGTGATTTGGTGCGGATGTGGTGATTGGAAGTGGATGTGATGATTGGATGTGGATGTGGTCATTAAATGTGGATATGGCGATTCGATGTGGATGTGGTGATTATGTTAGGATGTGGTGAATAGTTTTTTATGTGGCGATAAGATGTTTCTGTGGTGATTAGGTGTGGATGTGGTGATTAGAAGTGGATGTGGGGATTAGGTGTGGATGTGGTGATTAGATGTGGATGTGTTGTTGAGGTGTGGATGTGTTGATTAGATGTTTATGTGGTGATTAGATGTTTCTGTGGTGATTAGATGTTGATGTGTTGTTTCGATGTGAATGTGGTTATTGAATGTGAATGTGGTGATTGAATGTGGATGTGGTGGTTGGATGTGGATGTGGTGATTAAATGTAGATGTGGTGATTGGATGTGGATGTGGTGATACGGTGTGGATTTGGTGATTAGGTGTGGATCTGGTGATTGGATGTGGATGTGGTGATTGAATGTGGATGTGGTGATTAGATGTTTATGTGGTGATAAGATGTTTCTCTGGTGATTTGATTTTGATGTGGTGATTCGATGTGGATGTGGTGATTAGATGTGAATGTGGTGATTGGCTGTGAATGTGCTGATTGGATGTGGATGTGCTGATTGGATGTGGATGTGCTGATTGGATGTGAATGTGGTGATTGGATGTGGATGTGCTGATTAGATGTTTATGTGGTGATAAGATGTTTCTCTGGTGATTTGATTTTGATGTGGTGATTCGATGTGGATGTGGTGATTAGATGTGAATGTGGTGATTGGATGTGGATGTGGTAATTGGATGTGGATGTGGTGATACAGTGTGGATGTGGTGAAATGGTGTGGATGTGGTGAAATGGTGTGGATGTGGTGATTGGATGTGGATTTGGTGATTGGATGTGGATGTGGTGATTCTAAGTGGATGTGCTGATTGGATGTGGATGTGGTGATTGGATGTGGATGTGATGATTGGATGTGGATGTGGTGATTGGATGTGGATGTGGTGATTAGGTGTGGATGTGGTGGTTGGATGTGGATGTGGGGTTTGGATGTGGATGTGGTGTTTAGGTGTGGATGTGGTGATTAGATGCGGATGTTGTGGTTCGGTGTGGATGTGGTGATTGGATGTGGATGTGGTGATTGGATGTGGATGTGATGATTGGATGTGGATGTGGTGATTGGATGTGGATGTGGTGATTAGGTGTGGATGTGGTGGTTGGATGTGGATGTGGGGTTTGGATGTGGATGTGGTGTTTAGATGTGGATGTGGTGATTAGATGCGGATGTTGTGGTTCGGTGTGGATGTGGTGATTGGATGTGGATGTGGTCATTGAATGTGGATGTGGTGATTAGATGGGGATGTGGTGATTGGATGTGGATGTGGTGATTAGATGTGGCTGTGGTGATTAGGTGTGGGTGTGGTGATTGGATGTGGATGTGGTGATATGATGTAGATGTGGTGATTGGTTGTGGATGTGGTGATATGGTGTAGATGTGGTGATTAGGTGTGGATGTGGTGATTGGATGCGTTGTGCTGATTGAATGTGGGTGTGGTGATTAAATGTGGATGTGGTGATTGGATGTGGATGTGGTGATTGGATGTGGGTGTGCTGATTGGATGTGGATGTGGTAATACGGCATGGGTCTGGTGATACTGTGTGGATGTGGTTATTAGGTGTGGATGTGGTGATTGGATGTGGATGTGGTGATTGGATGTGGATGTAGTGATTGGATGTGGATGTGGTGATTGGATGTGTATGTGGTGATTGAATGTGGGTGTGGTGATTAGATGTGGACGTTGTGATTTGATGTGGATGTGGTGATTGGATGTAGATGTGGTGATTGGATGTGGATGTGGTGATAAGGTGTGGATGTGGTGATTGGATGTAGATGTGATGATCAGGTGTGGATGTGGTGATTAGTTGTGGATGTGGTGATTAGATGTGGATGTGGTGATTGGATGTGGATGTGGTGATAAGGTGTGGATGTGGTTATTGGATGTGGATGTGGTCATTGGATGTGGATGTCGTCATTGGATGTGGATGTCGTGATTAGGTGTGGATGTGGTGATTGGATGTGGATGTGATGATTATATATGGATGTGGTGATTAGATGTGGATGTGGTGATTAGGTGTGGATGTGGTGATTGTATGTGGATGTGGTGATTTGGTGTGGATGTGGTGATTAGGTGTGGACGTGGTGATTGGATGTGGATGTGGTGATTCGGTGTGGATGTGCTGATTAGGTGTGGATGTGCTGATTGGGTATGGATGTGGTGATTGGATGTGGATGTGGTGATTGGATGTGGATGTGGTGATTGGATGTGGATGTGGTGATTGGATGTGGATGTGTTGATTGGATGTGTATGTGGTGATTGGATGTGTATGTGGTGATTAGATGTGGATGTGCTGATTGGATGTGGATGTGGTGATTGGATGTGGATGTGGTGATTAGGTGTGGATGTGGTGATTGGATGTGGATGTGGTGATTGGATGTGGATGTGGTGATTAGGTGTGGTTGCGGTGATTCGATGTGGATGTGCTGATTAGATGTGGATGTGCTGATTAGATGTGGATGTGCTGATTAGATGTGGATGTGGTGATTAGGTGTGGATGTGGTGATTGGATGTGGATGTGGTGATTACGTGTGGATGTGGTGATTGGATGTGGATGTGGTGATTAGTTGTGGATGTGGTGATTACGTGTGGATGTGGTGATTGGATGTGGATGTGGTGATTAGGTGTGGATGTGGTGATTGGATGTGGATGTGGTGATTACGTGTGGATGTGGTGATTGGATGTGGATGTGGTGATTAGGTGTGGATGTGGTGATTGGATGTGAATGTGGTGATTAGGTGTGGATGTGGTGTTTGCATGTGAATGTGGTGATTCGTTGTGGATGTGGTGATTAGATGTGGATGTGCTGATTGGATGTGGATGTGGTGATTGGATGAGGATGTGGCGATACAGTGTGGATGTGGTGATTAGATGCGGATGTGTTGCTTTGGTGTAGATGTGGTGATTGGATGTGGATGTGGTGATTAGGTGTGGATGTGGTGATTAGCTGTGGATGTGGTGATTAAATATGGATATGTTGATAGGTGTGGATGTGGTGATTAGGTTTGGATGTGGTGAATAATTGTTTATGTGGTGATAAGATGTTTCTGTGGTGATTAGGTGTGGATGTGTTGATTAGATGTGTATGTGGTGATTAGGTGTGGATGTGGTGACTAGATGTGGATGTTGTGATTAGCTGTGGATGTGGTGATTAGATGTTTATGTGGTGATTAGATGCGGACGTGGTGATTGGATTTAGATGTGGTGATTAGGTGTGGATGTGGTGATTAGCTGTGGATGTGGTTATTAGGTATGGATGTGGTGATTAGATATTTATGTGGTGATAAGATGTTTCTGTGGTGATTCGATGTGGATGTGTTGATTAGATATGAATGTGGTGATAGGATGTGGATGTGGTGATTGGATGTGGAAATGGTGATTAGATGTGGATGTGGTGATTAGGTGTGGATGTGGTGATTAGATTTTTATGTGGTGATAAGATATTTCTGTGTTGATTAGATGTGGATGTGGTGATTAGATGTGGATGTGGCGATTATGTGTGGATGTGGTGATTAGATGTGGATATGGTGATTACATGTGAACGTAGTGATTCGGTATGGATGTGCTGATTAGATATTTATGTGGTGATTAGATGTTTCTGTGGTGATTAGATGCGGATGTGGTGATTAGATGTGGATGTGATGATTTGGATATGGATGTAGTTATTAGATGTGGATGTGGTGATTAGTTGTGGATGTGGTGATTAGATGTGGATGTGGTGATTAGATGTTTATGTGGTGATAAGGTGTTTCTGTGGTGATTTGATGTTGATGTGGTGATTCGATGTGAATGTGCTGATTAGATGTGAATGTGGTGATTGGATGTGGATGTGGTGATTGGATATGGATGTGGTGATTAGATGTGGATGTGGTGATTAGATGTGGATATGGTGATTAGATGTGGATGTGGTGATTGGATGTGGATGTGGTGATGCGGTGTGGATGTGGTGATACGACGTGGATGTGATGATTAGGTGTGGATGTGGTGATTGGATGTGGATGTGGTGATTGAATGTGGATGTGTTGATTAGATGTGAATGTGGTGATTGGATGTGGATGTGGTGATTTGATGTGGATGTAGTGATTGGAATTGGATGTGGTGATTGGAAGTGGTTGTGGTGATTGGATGTGGATGTGGTGATTAGATGTGGATGTGGTGTTTGGCTGTGGATGTGGTGATTGGATGTGGATGTGGTGATACGGTGTGGATGTGGCGATTGTATGTGGATGTGGTGATTGGATGTGGATGTGGTGATTGGATGTGGATGTGGTTATTGGATGTGGATCTGATGATTGGATGTGGATATGGTGATTACGTGTGGATGTGGTGATTAGATGTGGATGTGGTAATTGGGTGTGGATGTGGTGATTGAATGTGGATGTGGTGATTAGGTGTGGATCTGGTGATTGGTTGTAGATGTGGTGATACGGTGTAGATGTGGTGATTAGGTGTGGATGTGGTGATTGGATGTGGTGTGGTGATTGAATGTGGATGTGGTGATCGGACGTGGATGTGGTGATACAGTGTAGGTGTGGTGATTAGATGTGGATGTGGTGATTGGATTTGGATGTGGTGATTGGATGTGGATGTGGTGATCGGACGTGGATGTGGTGATACAGTGTGGGTGTGGTGATTAGGTGTGATTGTGGTGATTAGGTGTGGTTGTGGTGATTGTATTTGGATGTGGTGATTGAATGTGGATGTGGTGATCGGATGTGGATGTGGTGATACGGTGTGGATGTGGTGATTAGGTGTGGTTGTGGTGATTGTATGTGGATGTAGTGATTGAATGTGGATGCCGTGATTAGATGTCGATGTGGAGATTAGATGTGGATGTGGTGATTAAATGTGAAAATGGAGACTAGATGTGGATGTGGTGACTGGATGTGGATGTGGTGATTTGATGTGGATGTGGTGATTAGATGTAGATGTGTTGATTGGATGTGGATGTGGTGATTAGGTGTGGATGTGGTGATTGGATGTGGATGTGGTGATACGTTGTGGATGTGGCAATTGGATGTGGATGTGGTGATTGGATGTAGATGTGGTGATTGGATGTGGATGTGGATGTGATGATACGGTGTGGATGTGGTGATTGGATGTGGATGTGGTGATTAATGTGGATCTGATGATTGGATGTGGATGTGGTGATTACGTGTGGATGTGGTGATTAGATGCGGATGTGGTGATTCAGTGCGGATGTGGTGATTGGATGTCGATGTGGTCGTTGAATGTCGATGTGGTGTTTAGATGTGGATGTGGTGATTGGATGTGGATGTGGTGATTGGATGTGGATGAGGTGATTAGGTGTGGATCTGGTGATTGGTTGTGGATGTGGTGATACGGTGTGGATGTGATTGGTTGTGGACGTGTTGATACGGTGTAGATGTGATGATTAGGTGTAGATGTGGTGATTGGATGTGGTGTGGTGATTGAATGTGCGTGTGGTCATTAGATGTGGTTGTGGTGATTGGATTTGGATGTGGTGATTGGATGTGTATGTGGTGATCGGATGTGAATGTCGTGATACATTGTGGGTGTGGTGATACGGTGTGGATGTGGTGATTAGGTGTGGTTGTGGTGATTGTATGTGGATGTGGTGATTGGATGTGGATGTGGTGATTAGGTGTGAATGTGATGATTTGATGTGAATGTGGTGATTAGGTGTGGATGTGGTGATTGGATGTGGATGTGGTGATTACGTGTGGATGTGGTGATTGGATGTGGATGTGGTGATTAGTTGTGGATGTGGTGATTACGTGTGGATGTGGTGATTGGATGTGGTGTGGTGATTGAATGTGCGTGTGGTCATTAGATGTGGTTGTGGTGATTGGATTTGGATGTGGTGATTGGATGTGTATGTGGTGATCGGATGTGAATGTCGTGATACATTGTGGGTGTGGTGATACGGTGTGGATGTGGTGATTAGGTGTGGTTGTGGTGATTGTATGTGGATGTGGTGATTGGATGTGGATGTGGTGATTAGGTGTGAATGTGATGATTTGATGTGAATGTGGTGATTAGGTGTGGATGTGGTGATTGGATGTGGATGTGGTGATTACGTGTGGATGTGGTGATTGGATGTGGATGTGGTGATTAGTTGTGGATGTGGTGATTACGTGTGGATGTGGTGATTGGATGTGGATGTGGTGATTAGGTGTGGATGTGGTGATTGGATGTGGATGTGGTGATTACGTGTGGATGTGGTGATTAGTTGTGGATGTGGTGATTGGATGTGGATGACCATTAATTCTATCTTCTCTGCCCACCTTACATGCAGGCAGGATAGATTCTATCAAGGCTGAAGTTTCAGAAAGAATCAGGAGAGCATCTGCGGCATCACGTAAGAGCATCTGGGGTAGGCTTTACTTCATATGATCTGATTTATCACAGGAGGGAGAGGGGAAAATAAAGGCCCAGGAAAGTTATGGGATGTTAAAGGAAAACTGATTATCCAACATGGTAATCAAACAATAAAATCCTATTCCTCATGGGTCATCGTAATGAACGGTTAATTTACAGATACTGACAATGTGATAGAGAATGACGAAGCACCGTGTGCACTGTATACTGATCTATTTTACAGGGTAGAGTCAGAGGGACAAGATATGATAGATGAAGTGTTAGAAATCGGTAGAAATTCTGATTGTGATGAACAGGATGGGACTATTATGTCCAGGGATCAGCTGTCCAAAGTGGGTTCCTGGAAATTGTATTATCTGGAAGGATCGGATAACTGAAGGGATGCAATAATAGTGGGATGGGCAGGAAAATCTGGAAAATACAAGAATTGGCTGAATGTCCAGGATAAGGGACAAGCAGTTAAGGCCATGGACTGGGAGAATGGAGTATGGGAAATAAGGAAGTGTAGCTTGAGTTACATTAATGGTTCAGGTGATGAATCTTGGGCGAGGAAACGTTCATGTAAGGTGGATAGGGCCTCAGATAGGGTACACAGTGGATCTAACAGGAGCAGCCCACGACATAGTAGTAGAAGCAGAAGTCCCCATGACCGAGAGGTTTTTGTAACAGCCAACAAGTTAGGAGACAAAGCTACATGGGAGGCTAAACAGAAGGAGTTGGGTAGTTGGACGGGGTTTGGCTTGTTTCCAGAGGTCCCAAATAGGGGTCAGCCAGCATTATCACATAGGTAGGTCTACACTGAAGGGTCTACCAGATGGAACCTATAAGGCCAAGACTAGTGGTTAGTGGTCCAGGGTTTTGAAGAATGCTCGGCAGATAGAGAGGTCAGAGGGGACTCACCCACTGCAGGGATGGTAAGCTTGAACATTTTTTTTGATGATGTTTTCATGGGAGTGTAAGTCAATAAATATTAAAGCTACATTTCTGCAGGGGCATCACCTCCAGAGGGAAGTGATTCTCAAACCTCCTAAGGAGGTGCCAAAGATAGAGGGAAAACTTTGGAAGTTAAATAAGTGTGTCTATGGTTTGTGGTTGAACGATGCTTCTGCAGTGTGGCACCCTTCAGTTCGGTCCATGTTGTTCATGTTCGGTTGTCTCCAACTGAAGGCAGATCCTGCCATGTTTTATTGGTACCATGGTGGGAAACTTTCAGGCGTCTTTACAATGCACATTTACTACTTCCTATGGGCTGGCACTAGTGAGTTTCAAAACAGTGTTATCGACAGGATTAGAGCAGACTTGAAAATTGGGAGAAATGCTTGTGGGACCTTTAAAATATTGGATTAGAAATAAAACCGTATGGGTCTGAGGTTACTTTACACCAGCAATCGCATTTGGGAAGTGTTAGCCCTATAACAGTAAATTGGGTTTGGTCTTTGCCAAAAGATGCAGATGCTTCCACAGATGAAACGGAGCAGCTGTGAAAGCTAATTAGACAATTACACTGACTGGGCACACAGACAAGGCCGGACGCAAGCTTTGATGTCTTCGAACTGAGCACTAATGAAACATCCCAAGGCCCAGGACATTTTACGGGCGAACAAAACATTAAAAAAATTAAAGATGGAGAAGATGTGCTGAAGTTCCGATCTTTGGGCAACCCTAAGAATATCAAATTGATTGTGTTTTGCAATGCCTCTCAGGCAAATCTTGTTGATGGGTTTTCAAGTGCAGTGGAATTTGTAATATTTCTTGTTGGTAAATGGGAATGGTAAATGCTGGGAATGGTAAATATTGCCCCTTGGCTTGGGAAGCCAAGAAAAACAGGAGAATAGTAAAAATCACCCTACCCTGGCCGCAGAGACCTTTGCACTCGTGGAGGTGGTAAACATGGCATTCTTTTAATCTAAAATGTTAAGGGAAATACTACATGTGGGAAATGAGGAAGGAAATGTCCCAGCAAAGTGTTATATAGACAATCAATCCCTTTGGGACATACGCTCCACAGAGAGTGAGTGAAAAAAGATTATAAATTGATATTGAAAGCCTAAAACAAATGGTGGAGGAAAGGGAAATCTCGAAACTTAAATGAGTCTTGAAAATGTGTGATTTATTTCTGTCTTCAGTTCTTTTTTGAAAAAATGCATTTGTTAATTTTTTCTTTCAAGAAAGAAGGGAATTTTTAATGTCGGAATCATGCTGCAATGGAGTGCGTGTTTTCAGTAGACAACAAAGAGCAAATGCCACCGACTGGGGAAAGATTCGGGATTTATTGCAAGTGTATAAAACCCATTTCACACTGGATGTTGGGGGGAATAAGAGGAATCTGTGCCATTATTCTGTAGTCTTTGAAATTAACCTGGATTAAGAAAAAAACTGGTTTCAGATTCATCCTTCCCTCAATGTATGAACAGCGAGATTAACGCTGGGTGCCTCTGTATATGAATCACAGAACATGCAGGTATGGCAGAAAGACAAAAGGCTTGTTAGCTTTTGTTACAAAGGGATTTGAGTATAAAGGTAAAGAAGGCTTACTAAAACCATGGTGAAACAATACCTGGGTTACTGTGGACAGTTTTGGTTTCCTTACCTAAGGATGGATGTAGTTGCTGCAGAGGAAGGGACCAAGGTTCACTAGACTGATTCCTAGAATGGGGGGTGGGGATTGTCCTATGAGGTGAGACTGAGTAAATTTTCAGATACTTTTCCTTTCCAGGGCAAGTTGAGTTAGATATCATTCCCTTGCCCTTCTAAGTGATAGAAGTCACGGGTTTGGAAGGTGCTGTCAAGGGAACTTCAGTGAGTTGCTGCAGAAGTTACACATTGCTGCCTCTGTGTGCCAGTGGTGGAAAGTGAAAGTTATTCAAAAGTGTAAGGATAGATTAACAAAGCAGTTAATAAAGCATTTGCAATCATGGGCTTTATGAATAGAGGCATCGAGTACAAAGGCAGGAAGTTATGCTTCCAGCCCCAGCTGGACTATTGTGTCCAATCCTGAGCACTGCACTTTAGGAAGATTTGGAGAGGGAGCAGAGAGATTAGTATTCGGGATGATGGATTAGTTACATTGATAGTCTGAAGAAGCTCAGAGTGATCCCTGGCTGAGAAGAAATGAGGTGACCTCACTGAAATATAAAATTCTTAAGGAGTTTGCGGTTGGATTTTGCAAAGATGATCCTCCTTGCTCAGGAATCGAGAATGTGGGGTCACAGTCTCAAAGTAAAGGATTGTCCACTTAGGACTGAGATGAGGAGAAATTTTTTCATTCATAGGGTTGTGAACCTTTGGAATTCTCTTGCCCAGAAGGCTGTGAAAGCCCATTCATGAAGTATATTCCACTCAACAATTGTCAGATTTTTGGATACAAAGGGGTAAGGGAATAGTGCAGGATGGTGGAGTTGCCTTAGAAGATCAGCCATGATCTTACTGAATGGTGGAGCAGGCTTGAGGGGCTGAATGGCCTATCCTGTTCCTATTTCTTATGTTCTTATGCACAGGACTGGGAGGATCTTCTAAGCGGAGTGGCTTGTTGTACAGAGTAACAATGGGAATTTGGGAAGTAGGAATTCACCGGTAGGTAGCGGATATATAATGTAACATTTTCTTACTTTAAATATTTATTCTAAAACTAGCAAATCCTTGACATCTGTAGTTAATAATCAATCAGCTGTAATTGGAGGCCTGACCAGTGTTAATTGTTGTGGCTTCCTGTTGCCTCTCTAGTTGTTAGTTGGGTGTTCCTAAAAGATACATATGTGAGAGATTTGCTAAACACACAGCTGTGTGCACAGAGCTGAGAAAACCTCATAAACAGGGAGGAATGGGAGTTTGATGAGAGTGGGAATTCAGTGTAGGGAGGGAAGGAGCCGCTCAGTGCTTTAAACCAAAGGCAACAATAAATATTTAAATAGTCAGTGTAATCAATTAAATCGAAAGGGATTGTTTTAAAAACAAGGGGCAAGTGAGATCCATTGCCACATGGAAATTTCCAGATGTTTAGAATCACCGAATAATACAGCACAGAAGAAGGCCATTCGGCCCATTGATTCTGTCAGCTCTTTCAAGGAGCCATCAGTTAGTCTCCGCTCCACCATTGTTTCCCCAATTCCATCAAGTATTTATTCAATTCCCTTGTTGAATCTATACCCAGCACCCTATCAGGCAGTGAGCTCCACATCCTAACCACTCATCACGTAAAGATTTTCCTTGTGTAGCTTCTTGTTCCAATCACCTTATTTCTGCTCCCCTCCCTCATCGACCCTTCAGTTATTGGAAACAACTTCTCTTAATTGACTTTCCTGTTAGCTTCAGCTCTTAGTCTGAAGAAGCTCGGGTTGTTCTCCTATCAATGTAATTAATCCATTAGCCCAGGAACCCGAATACTAATCTCTCTGCTCCCTCTCCAAAGCTTCCTAAAGTGCAGTGCTCAGGATTGGACACAATAGTCCAGCTGGGGCTGGAAGCATAACTTCCTGCCTTTGTACTCGATGCCTCTATTCATAAAGCCCATGATTGCAAATGCTTTATTAACTGCTTTGTTAACCTGTCTTTACACCTTTGAATAACTTTCACCCTCCACCAGTGGCACACAGTGGCAGCAATGTGTACCTTCTGCAGCAACTCACTAAGGTTCCTTTGACAGCACCTTCCAAACCTGTGACCTCTACCACCTAGAAGGGCAAGGGCAGCAGAATTATATCTAACTCAACTTACCCTGGAAAGGCAAAGTATCTGAAAATTTGAGCAACAGATTAAGGAAGTTGTTTCAAGCTGCCGCTATGCAATGACTATGCGAGTGGTATTTTCCACTAAGAGTTGCTGCCATTGGTCCAAAAAGACGTTCTGCCTACCACACAATTAAGCTAACAGGGGAGGTGGTGGCATAGTGGTATTGTAACTGGACTTGTATTCCAGAGGCCCAGGGTAATTCCCTCAGGACCTGGGTTCAAATCCCACCACAGCAGATGGTGAAATTTGAATTCAATAAAGATCCGGAATTAAACATCTGATGATGACCTGCTCTAAAGAAGAGTCATACAGACTTGAAATATTGACTCTGTTTCTTTCTCCACAGATCTTCTGAGTTTTTCCAGCATTTTGTGTTTTTATTATCAGACGTTCTTTTGGTTGTTTGTAACAGGCAGAGTACAGCCCATACTCAACTAGCCTGCGCTCGCAAAACCCAAAACAAAATATCTGTTGTTCAATGTGATTCCGTAATTGGGGAGCACTTGCTGAACAATCCTGAGTGCACTAATAGCTACACTAACAACCAATTTAAGACAATCATTTGAAATCGTAACATGATATCATTTACTCTCTCTAGAAGTGACATGCATTCATATGCAGAGACCCGTTCTCTGCACACAAAAGGAATATGTTCAAGCCTTGTACCTTTTTGGAATTACCCAGGAGCCTAGATATGGTTCCAAATTGCCCTCCTCATGGCAACACATCTGCCAAACAGAGTCAACTTGCCAACCAATCAACCAAGCCTTCTCCTGTAGTATAAATTGTTGAGATCATTTGAAATTTGGCATTCTTTCATTCGTCTTGAGTACAAGATGAAAAGCTTCAGCAACATGCCCCTCTTATATTCCTCCATGGAATGACCCTCTGTCTTTTGAAATCTATCAAAGTCTGACCATGCTTCGTAGGCATCCAATAAATCACCTTCTTGTAAATTTCATCCAAGAAACCTGATAGAAGATCCAAACTTTCTTCAGTATTCAATGATGGACATTCTGCTCACAATACTTTGCTTCTTAACACAAGTAAAATCAGAAGCAAGAATGCCAAGACCACACCTTGCTTCCTTCTGGGTAGGAATGTAACCCATGTCCATATATCCTCTTCTTTCTTCTACTGGTCGTATAGATCTGACTCAGAGGACATTGGAGGGCTATCATACCCTAACAGTTTACACTTGTTTTCTGCCATTTTCCACAATAGACACAGGTTGTAACCTTTTGTTTAGAAAAAAAAAACTCCTTAGTTTCCAACCTTCACCTTATGACAATAATTCTCCGATACCATGTTATATTCTTGATAGCCAACTGGTGGCAGAGTCACCATGAATTTCTGACAGGGAAATCATGTTTGACTAATTTATTAGAGTTCTTTGAGTATGTAACAAGCAATGTGGATAAAGGGGAACCTGTAGATGTGATGTACTTGGATTTACAAAAGGCATTTACTAACATACCACATCAAAGGTTACTACACCAAATAAGAGCTCATGGTGTAATACCACTAGATTGGAAAGACGATTGGTTAGCTAACAGGAAGCAGAGAGTGGGGATAAGTGGGTCATTTTCAGGTTGGCAAGCTGTAACTAGTGGAGTGTCACAGGAATCAGTGCTGGGGCCTCAACTATTTGCAATTTTAAATTAATGACCTGGATGAAGGGACTAAATGTATAGTTGCTGAATTTGCCGATGACACTGTTAGGAAATGGAAATAGTTTAAATAAGTTATATTGGTATTTGTGGGTGTTAGGAATGAGTTTTAGCTTTAATGTTTAAGTTTGATTTGTATTTTTGTATCTGTGTGTTAAGAAAAGGTCAAGTTGAGTTTTAGTTTCACTTTAAAAGGTGTCTGTATTTCTAATGAGAGTTTACAAATGTAAGAGAAGTTAATTAAACACAAGAGTATAAAAACTGGGCTGTTGCCTAGCAACAGGAGTCCAGAGAGATAGGTCCCTCCCACAGGCACACACAGAAGAAACTAGAAACAGCAGTTTTGATTTCAGTTTTGAAGGCAGCTGCCAGGCAGAAGCAGCCAAGAGGGGGCAGATAGCCAGTCAAGTTAAAGTTGGTTGAAGGTAGCTGCTAGGGAGAGACTGGAGCAAAGGGGACAGATAGCCAATCCCAAGATAAAGAAGAAAATCCCCAAGAATCCAGGGGAGTGGAACAGGAGAAAGCTCCAAGCAGACCTTCTAGTCAAAGGAAGGATAGGAATCTGGAAAAGGTCCTGTTAAGTGGAGTTAAGGGTGAAGGGCAGAGAATATCTCCAAGCTCCAAGCTTCAAGATTAAAGCTCTAAACTGCAGGAAGCAGAGTCAAAGTGATATAAAGGCTTGTGAGAAGTCAGAAGGTCGAAAGAGATGGCTGAAGGTCTGTAACTCTTTGCTATGAGCATGTGAAGCAGTAGTGTACTGTTGACAGCTGAATCAGTGAGAGAGTGTGTGTGGAAGAAAGCATGAATGTATATGGTGACCCAGGGGAGAGAAAGATCAGAAGGAGAGTTCGAAACCCTTGCAGAAGGCATCTGAGAGAAAGCATCAGTTTGGGAGAAGATTCCAAGGTGAGCTCTTGGAAGGCGGAGATTGGAAACCCTGGTGTGAAAGACGGAATTCAATGAGACTGATTGGCTCACGGTGTGACAAGCATCTGGGGGGATTTGAGGAGGGATCCATAGCATTTGTTTGGGGTGGCATCTGCCACTCGGTTTCAGAGTGTGGTGTGTCTGATCACACATTGCCTATTGGTTTACATGGACTGTACTTACTGTGAACATTAGAGTATAAGATAGCTTTTGTAACTTGTGTTATCCTTACAAATCTGCATATATAGTTGTGGGTGAAGGAGTATTGTAATATAGTTAACCTTTTCTTGTTTAATAAATGTTTTATGCTTTTGTTAAAAGTTCATCAGCTGACTCTGGTGATTCTGTTCAGTAGCCCCTCTCCATGTATCTAAAGAAACAAATAAAAGTTAGAATCTATCAATCTGGGTTCCACCCTGGGATCAGCTTGTCCAGGGATAACATCAGCTGGAGATCATAACAACACAAAGTCAGGTAGGAGAGTAAGTTGTGAAGAGGACATAAGGAGTCTGCAAAAGAACATAGACAGGTTAAGTAAGCGGGCAAACATTTAGCAGATGGAGTATAATGTGGGAAAATGTGAATTTGTCCACTTTGGCAGGAAGAATAGAAAAACAGCATATTATTTAAATGGAGAGAGACTGGAGAACTCGGGGGTACAGAGGGATCTGGGTACCCTGGTACATAAATCAGGAAAAGTTAGTATACTTTTAGTTAGTATACAGGTACAGCAAGTGATTAGGAAGGCAAATAGAACATTGTTTACTGCAAGGGGAATGGAATATAGAGGTGGGGAAGCTTTGCTATGGTTTTACAGGGTGTTGGTGAGACCACATCTGGAGTACAGTGTACAGTTTTGGTCTCCTTGCTTAAAGGATATAATTGCATTAGAAGCTGTTCAGAGAAGTTTCACTTGAGTGATTCCTGGATCAAGGGATTATCTTATGAAGAAAGGTTGGAGAGGCAGGTCCTGTACTCGTTGGGGTTTAGAAGAATGAGAGATGATCTTGTTGAAACATATACAATCCTGAGGGGACTTCACAGGGTGGATACTGAGAAGATGTTTTCTCTTGTGAAAGAGACTAGAACTAGAAGCACAGTTTAAAAGTAAAGGGTCTCCCATTTAAGATGGAGATGAGATTTTTTCTCTCTCAGGGTCATTAGTCTATGCAATTCTCTTCTCTTCCCCAGAGGGCAGTGGAGGCAGGGTAATTGATTATTTTTAAGACTGAGTTTTACTCCTTTGTCAAAGAATCTAAGGGTATGGGGGGTAGAGTTGAGGCTACAAGCAGATCAGCCATGATCTTATTAAATGACAGCAGGCTCGAGGGGCCAAATGGCCTACTCTTGCTCTCTAATTCGAATGTATTTTTGGTGAGGGTCAGAGCCAGTCTTTACTTTGAATAGATTTATTCACAAAATGAAACATTTACATGTATATATCTCCTGACTCCACTCGATTCCTGTTTCAGTAAGTGTCTCTTTATATGCTCTCTGTATTATTGGTTATTTACTGGTTTATTAAACTATTAATAGGGTGACAGCCACTTAAAGGGGCACTGTAACAAAAATAAAACTTCCAAAGGAACTTTATCTAATTAAATTAAAATGGTGTTCCCAGGGCTGATGATGCACTCCAGCCCCTGCAATGCCCGCCAGTCGCAGAAGGCCTCAAACGTGGGCACCATGTGCTCCCTTTCCAGGGACACCAAGGTATGAATGTAGCGGTGGAACAGGGACAGTCAGGTCTCACAATCCACTGCCTGGACCTGTTAATGGCCACTTTGGCCAAGCCCGAGAGCAGATCCACAAGGAATTCCTCTGATTTGCCCACCCCACTCTGCACCAGGTGCCTAAAGATCAGGAGCATGGGGAAAGTGTCTCTTTATATGTACTCATGTAACCACTCAACCAATTCCTTCCACCTGTGTGTACTGAACCTAAATTGATACAATTCACACTTTTAGTTGCCTCGGCCCTAAGCTCTGGAATTCCTTTCCCCCCCCCTCTCTACCTCATTTTCCTCCTTTAAGACACTCCCTAAAACCCACCTCTTTAACTGTTGGTCATCTGACCTAATACCTCCTTATGTGACTCAGTATGATGTTTTGTTTTATAACACCTCTGAAACATCTTGGGATGATTCTGAAGTTTCTGCTGCTCTGATTGAAGAAAGATTGGCCTTTGTAGTGATTGTGGCTAAAACCTTTCCTACTGTTTTTGGGGTCACATGATTATACTGACGAATCAACCCTCAGTGTGGGTAATCTTGGGGGCGGAGCTTTCTTGCCATGGACCTGGTACGGGCACGTAGCTTCTACAAGAGTTCTGTAAATAAAGTTATCTATTTCAAGTAAGAAAACTGTCTGGTAAATTAAGTTTATTACAGCCTTTCAAAGAGGAGATGGTTTGGGTATAGAGTAGACACATTCCAAGTAGGCGGGGAAGGGAAGGGCCTTCTAAGCTAGAGCTCCCTCTTTGACTAAAGGGCTAAAAGGAGACAGAAAATTGAGGCTTATTACATTTGTACAGTTCGTAATACAGTCGGGCAGCAATTTGAACATATAAAGTACAGAGGAGTTCTAAAAAAGAGGAATGCGAGTGGCAAAGAGGGAATAAGCTTGAGTAAAAAAGCAAGTTATGATAAACATTTATAAAACACTGGCTCAACCTCAACTGGAGTATTGTGTCCGTTCCTTTAGGAAGGACCTGAAGGCGTTAGAGAGGGTGCAGAAAAGATTTACAAGAATGGTTCCGGGGAAGAGGAACTTCAGTTACATGGGTAGATTGGAGAGGTTGGGACTGTTTTCCTTGGAGAAGAGAAGGTTTAGAGGAGATTTGATAGAGGCGTTCAAAATCATGAGGGGTCTGGACAGAGTGGACGGAGACAAATGCTCCCATTGGTGGAAGGATCGAAAACCAGAGGCACAGATTTGAGGTGATTGGGAAAAGAAGCAAAGGCAATAGGAGGGAAAACATGTTTTATTTCTCAAATGGTTAGGATCTGGCATGCACTGCCTGAGTGTGGTGGAGGCATGTTCAATTGTGACTTTCAAAAAGGAACTGGATAATTATCTGAGGAGAAAACTTTTGAAGGGCTATGGGGGAAGGGCAGAGGAGTGGACTAGCTGTCTTATTTTTACTGAGAACAGTCATGACACAATGGGGCAAATAGCCTCCTTATGGATTTGAACCATTCTATGATAAGAACATTGTCATGACCATGTAAAAGGTATTTCCTTAAAGTGGCCCATGAGCTAAGAATTTGTGTGTGTGTATGTATGTAGCCCCCTTTAAAGTTTTAAGTGGTTAAACTTAAAAATAACCCAGGAGACAAGTTTTAGTCTTAAACAAGATATGTTAGTTTATTACAAGCCTACTGCAGAAAGTTATTTAAGTAAAAATTGAAAGTTATTAACTGGAATGCAGATGCAAAGATTAAAAACAGGTGAAGATAAAAAGATACATAAAGATGAGATTTCAAATCAGTCTCAGTGAGTTATTGTTGTGGGCCCATTGCTTGAATTCATTCTTTCCGAAGCGAAGAGTTTGAAACTTGAGATTCTCTTTAGCAGCTGTGATGGCTTCTGTAGTTGAAGAGTTGGAGTTTGCCTTTGCAGGTGGACTCAACAGCAGAGCAGGTCCTGGGAGTGAGTGAGTGAAGACTCCTGTTTTCATTTTTATAATACTGTGAGTGGTGGCTCTTGGTAGGCTGATTTACTACAGCAGTCCGATAGCTGTTTCTGGAAACCTTCCTCGGTCTCTCCCTGTTGAGAAGCAGAATCTGTTTCAAAGGTGTGTGTCTCTCTCTCTCTCTCTCTCTCTCTCTCATGATGTTCAAGATTGGTCTGTACACAAAATGGCTGCTCGCAGCCAGACTTTATACAGTTCCAAAACTTAAAATGGCTGCTATCCCAAACTGTCAAATCCTGCTTCAAAATCAGGTCTTCGGTTATGAACATAGTTTCATCCATTGTCTTTTTAGCCGAGGCAATTAACCTTTTAAAGGTGTCAGCCATTAACTTCAATGATTCCCATTCCACGGTTTGAGGAGATAAAGAGTTATTCGCACCTTCAGGGAAGTCACAGTGAACTTCTCTTTAGCTTTGGGGGAAATGTAAATTGAATTTCAGGTGTCTTCACATTCCTGGATATGTCTACCCGAAATCCACTTGGAACTTTCTGGAAGCTTGACGATATTGCAATGGAAAGGTCAGGTGACTTTAGGCAGCCACCTTTAAGGCTTTTTAATGTTTGTTTAAAAAGGATGATTAGCTTTTTTTCAAAATCTCTAATATCACAATGGCACATTCGTGGCAATATATTAGTGGTTAATATAAGAGGAAAGCTAAACATATTCATAAAGACATAAATATTAAAAGGGTTGTCCAAGGACGAGACCGATGGGGGACAAAAATGGAAATTTCCTTGTGGAAGCAGAGGGCATAGAAGTACTTTATCAGTCTTCAATAAAGAACAGGATGCTGCAGTTAAGGATGAGCCAGAGCAACATTAGACAGCATAAAAATAGAGGACATGTTTAAAAGTTGATAGTTCTCAATGTAGAAAAGTCACCAGGTCCTGACAGGATGCACACAAGTAACTGATGGAAGTAAGAGTGGAAACTGCAGAGTTTCTGATCACAATCTTCAAACCCTCCTTGGGGGGAGATGGAAGGGAGGATGACAAATGTTACACCTCTGATTAAAAAGAGGGCGAGGGAGAAACTGGACAATTACAATGTTTATGGTGGGATAAGTCTTAGAGACAATAATCCTGGACAAAATTAATCAACATTTGGAAAAGTATGGGTAAATAAATGAAAGTCAGAACCGGTTTCTTAAAGGGAAATCCTGTTTGACTACTTTGAGTTATTTGGTGAAGTAATGGAGAGGGTTGATGGATTTGCAAAAGGTGTTTGACAATACACCACATAACAGACATGTTAACAAAACTGAAGCATTAAAGTGACAGTAATTGTGTGGATATGAAACTGACTAAAGGACAGAAATCCGAGATTAGTGGGGAATGGTTATTTTCCAGATTTGGAGGGAAGTATGCAATGGTGTTCCCCAAGGATTGGTATTAGGATCACAGTTCTTTTTGATGTATAAGCGTAAAAGTCATAATTTCAACGTTTGTTGTTTACAACATTTCCGAGTTTTATTTTGTCAATGAGGAGGATAGTAACAGACTTCAGGAGGACCATAGACTGGTGAAGTGGGCAGACACAACACAGAATGGTTACAGCATAGAGGGAGGCCATTCGGCTCGGTGTGTTTGTGCTGGCTCGGCAAAGGAACAATGTACCTAGTGCCATTCTCCTACCTTTTCCCATAACCTAGAACATTCTTCCTTTCAGATAATAATCCAATTCCCTCTTGATTGCCTTCACAACACTCTCAGCCAGTCCATTCCAGACCCCAACCACTCGTTGCCTGATCAAGTTTCTCCTCATGTCGCATTTGCTTTTTTTTTGCCAATCACCTTCAATCTGTGTCCTCTGGTTCTTGATCCTTCCTCCAATGGGAACAGTTTCTCCATATCTACTCTGTACAGACCCCTCATGATTTTGAACAGCTCTATCAAATCTCCTCTCAACCTTCTCTTCACTGAGGAAAACAGCCCCAACTTCTCCAACCTATCTATGTAACTGAAGTTCCTCATCCTTGGAACCATTCTCGTGAATCTTTTCTGCACCCTATCTACATGGCAAATAACATTTGTCACACAGAGATGCCAAGTGATACACTTTGGTAGGATGAATAAGGAGAGACAATATAAATTGAATGGTACAATTTTAAATGGGGTACATGATCAGAGGGATCTGGGGTGGATGTACATCTTTGAAGGTGGAAGACATATTGAGGAGGAGAGTAGGAGCCAGCAGAGACATGATGGGCCTAATGGGCTCCTTTGTCCTGTATCATTCTATGATTCTTAATACCCTGAGGGTATCTAGGGATGGACAAAAATGTGTCCTTGCCAGTCCCAGCCACATCCCAAGAACAAATATATATTTAAGTAATCCCCCACCTTCAACTTGGTTTGCCCCTTTTCACCTGAATATTGATTGGCATTTCCATGACAACTGGGATCTTTAACCTTATTTCGCTGGAAAACTTTGGAGCTGAATTCTAACCAGAATTGAGGAGTTTTTAACCAGATGTATTTTGTTGTGCAGATTCCGAACACACACCTGGTGAAGACTTACCTGAGGCACAGTGTAACTTCAAACTTCAAACAGGTGAAGCATTCACTTAGATGTGTTGTCCATCCTACATTTGGCAGGAAATGTAATTATTTATGAGGCTTAGGGCACGCTCTGTTCAGAGACACAAGTCATTGAAGGTGGCAGGACAAGTTGAGAAGGCCGATTAAAAGGCCTTTGGATCCTTGACTTTATAAATGGGGCATGAAGCACAAAAGTAATGGAGTTATGGTAAAGCTTTATAAAACACAAGGCCTCAGCTGGAGCATTGTGTCCAATTCTGAGCCTCCCACTTCAAGAAAGATGTTAAGGTCTTAGACAGAATTCAGAGGAGATTTACCAAGAAAATACCAGGTGGCATGACCATGGATCATAGCCCCGAATTACTTACGGACATATTCAATTTTTAAGCAAGACGTGTTTTTTTTTGAAAAGGACCTGCAAACAAAAGCTGGCTGAGACTGTAAAGTAACTACTTGCTGGAAAATTCCTATGTGGATTACACTTGACCAACTAGCCAGAGAACGGAATGTCGCATCTAAAAGTGTGTCAAGGCCTACTTCAGACAGAGACACTTCAAAGGAAAAGGTGCAATGCAAATTTGAACTGTAACCTCCTGCGGGTGTAGAGATAATGAAGGCTGGTTACCATCTCAACAGAAACTATATCCTGTGAGTTATATCCCAGACTGTGGACATTATGTGAGTTGCAAAGAAAGCAGATCTGAGCAAAAGACATGTTTGGTTTTTTTTCCCTTCCAGGAATACACAAGAAAAAGAGTTAAAAAGCCAACTGCAACCCTACTTCTGGTGTGCTAATTGTGGTGTTCCAAGCCTGGTGTGTGAGGGTGTGCTGCGAAGGTCACAGCTAAAGAACATCAATTAGGCATCCCTGTGCTTGCTGGTAAAAATGCCCCCTCTCTCTCATTATCTCTCTCTCTTTTTCTCTCTATCTCTCTTGCTCTCTTTTTTTCTCTCTCTCTCTCTTTCTCTCTCTCTCGTGGAATCATCCAACTTAATGGTCACAACATTTTGCCAAGTTGGGTGATTCCAGCAGAGCTGACTTTGGGCAATTGAGCAGTGGGCTCAGAGATTCTTGGTTCTGCAGGTTAGCTCAAAGGAGTTGTCCTGTTTCATTTTTGACTGTGGCTTTGCTGACTTGTGACTTGTCTCCAGCAATCAGAGAGAGAGAGGACTTTTTTACCTGCAACTGCAGAGATGCCTAGTTGATGTTCTTTATCTGTGACCTTCACAGCACACCCTCGCACACCAGGCCTGGAACACCAAAACTAGCACACTGAGACTAGGATTGCAGTTGGCTTTTTAACCCCTTTTCTTGTGTATTCCTGGAAGGGGAAAAAACAAGCATGTCTTTCGCCCAGATCTGCTTTCTTTTCAATTTACATCATGTCCAGTCTGGAATATAACTCACAGGAAATGGTAATCGGCCTTCATTTCCTCTGCAACCACAGGATATTACAGTTCAGTTTTTGCATTGTATCTTTTACTTTTGAAGTGTCTCTGTCTGAAGTAGGCCTTGATACCTTTTTGGGTGCAACAGTCCATTCTCCCTGGACAACTAGGCCAAGTGTAATCCACATAGGAATTTATCAGCAAGTGGTAAACTTTACAGTCTCAGCCAGCTTTTGTTTGTCGATCCTTTTTTTTAAAAAAAACACGTCTTACTTAAAAGTTCAATCTGTCTGTGGATATGATCTGTGGTCACAACACTGGGATGAAAGACTTTAGTTACGTAGGGGACTAGAGAGGCTATGATTGTTCTCATTAGATAAGAGAAGATGAAGGGAAAATATAATATTGTGTTCAGAATTATGAAGGATTTTGACAGAGTAAATAAGGGGAAACTGTTTCCATTGACAGATTGAAGGTAAACCAGGGTAAGATGAGGTGACATATTTTTATATAGTGAGTTATTGTGATCTGGAATGCACTGCCTGAAAGGGCGGTGGAAGCAGATTCAATGGTAACTTTCAAAAGGAAATTACATAAGCACTTGAAAAGAAAAAAATTGCACAACTATGGGGTCGAGCAGGGGAGTGGGACTAATTGGTTAACTCTCTCAAAGCAGGCCCTGCTTTGCCCTGAGATTCTTTGATTCTATGAAATTTGGATCTTGCACCTCTCACGGGTTATACCTTCCCCTCTCCCGCAGGTGAATACTGACACGAGGACGGTGCCACCACATCCATGAAGACTTCCTGGGTGTTCTCGTTCCTATGGATGCTGGTTTGGTTTACCATTGGCTTCGCCAGAGTGAGCGATGTTGTAACGTATACGTACTCGGGAGGTGTCTGTACCTCCACATGTGTCAAAGAGGAGCTGGAGTTCTACTGGTGCTACAAACGGGGAGGTGACCTCTCAGTCTGGGACTACTGCTCCCCCATATCGCAGATGGACTACACAGGCAGCTACTGTTCCAATGACTGTGTCGAAGGCTTGCTTTATGGCCATTGGTGCAACTTGGAGAAAGGTGGCTGGTCCTTCTGTAGCATTGTGATTGGATGTTGAAGTGTTCCAACACCGAGCCAAGGACAAAAGGTTGACGATCCGCCAGTAAGATGCCACTGCGGCAAACCCTCCTGCGACCTGCTGCTGTTTGCCTTGCTGTTTGTTCACTGAATAGTTGTTGTTGTTGATTTGATATCCTTGTTGTTGAGGGTTCTCTCAGTGAGAGGTGCTGAGCTTGTCAGTTGAAGACCAGCTCAAGGTCTTTCAGTGAGGGAATCTCCTACTGTTTACTGTCCAATGTTTGCAGCAGTTTTAGCCAATCTGTGTGATGCCTGGCAGAGCTGGCAAGGTAGTTGACAGGAATGTGCAATGGGATGGCTGTATTACCGCTTCGCACCTAACACAAATTCAAGCTGACACTCCAGTGCAGTACTGAGGGAATGCTGCACTGTCAGAGATGCTGTCTTTTGGATGTTAACTGAGGCCTCGGCTGCTCTCTCAGGAGGAAGGAAAATATCCTAGTCACGATATTGAAGAAGAACAGGGGAGTTTTCCTTAGTGCCTTGGCCAATATTTATCCCTTAGCCAACTCACCTCAAACAGATTATCTGGTCATTTATCCTATTGCTATTTGTGAGATTTTTGCAAATTCGCTGCTGCATTTCCTACATTATAACAGTGACCACACTTAGTTTGCTGTAAAGTGCTTTCAGATGTTTTGAAGTTGAAAGACGCTGTATAAATCCAAATCTGTTGTCTTTTATTGAAGGTGCCTAGGAAAGGAAGGGAATTAACTGGTTCCAGTCAGAGATGTAGTTTAATGGGATGTTTAGATGGAAGAAATCAAGCTGATATTATTCCCCCCGGTCGGGGGCACAGCCTCAGGATAATGGCCAATCATTAAGGACTGAGATGAGGAGAAATTTCTTTGCTCAGATGTTTGTAAATCTTTGGAATTCTCTGCCCCAGAGGCTGTGGATTCTCCATCAGTAAATATATTTATGCTCGGATAAATCAATTTTTGGTTTGTCAGGGAATTGATATGGGGGTTGGGTGGGAAACCGGAGTTGAGGTGAAAGATCAGCCATTATCATAGTGAATAGCAGAGCAAGCTCAAGGGGCCAAATGGTCTACTCCTGTTCTTATTTTATAAGTTTTAATGTTCTTAAAGAATAGAGTCAGGTAGTATTTACAGTAAAGAAACATTCTGGTCCACGCTAGTGTTTATGCTCCTCACGTGCTCCATCCCACCCTACATCATCTCACCCTATCAGCATAACCCTCTATTCCTTTCTCCCTCATGTACTTATCTAATTTCCCATTAAATGCATTTATGCTATTTGCCTCAATGACTCCCTCTGGTAGTAAGTTCCACACTCTAATCACTCTCTCTGGGCAAAGAAGTTTCTTCTGAATTCCCAATTGGATTTATTAGTGACTGTCTTATATTTTTGCCGCATGGTTTTGGATGTCCTGATGTCAAAACATCTGTTTCTACCCTATCACTTTCATGATCTTAACTTCCTCCATCAGCTCACCACCTACTAGAGGTAATCTCCCCAACTTGTTCAATTCTTCCTAATGCTGACTCCATGTCCAGCTCCCCTACCCCCACTGGCCAATTTGCCCCTCAGAGGTTTGTGATTGATTCTCCAGAGGGGAGGGAAGGGAATCCAGAGTATGGAAGGGCAGGTTTAAGAACAGCTCAGTGTTGAATCATAGTATCACAGAGTGATACAGGATATGAGGCCATTCAGCTCATCATGCCTGTGCCAGCTCTTGATGAGAGCTATCCAATAGTCCCACTCCCCTGCTGTTTCCTCAGCCGTACAAATCTCTTCTTAGTGGTGTATTTAGTATTTATCCAGCTCTCTTTTGGAAGTTACTATTGAATCAGCTTCCACTGCCCTTTCAGGCGGTGCGCTCCAGATCACAGTAGGTCACTGTGTAAGAAATGATTTCCTCGTGTCGCCTCTGGTTCTTTTGCCAACCACATTAACTCTGGATCCTCTGCTTGCTGACCCTTCTGCTGAGATCTATCGGACTGAGATCTATGAAGCCTCTCATTAAGGCCTTGTGCTCTTTACAGAATAATCCCATTCGATAGAACGTCCACGGAGCAACAACAACATCTTGCATTTACGTAGCATCTTCAACAGAATAAAATGTCCTGAAGCATTTCACAAGACATAGTCAGACAAAATTTGACACTGAGTCATTTAGGCCACCTTGTGTGAGCAAAAACCTGGCCAATGAAGGTGTAACTCTTAGCGGGAGAGAAAGTGAGAGAAGGTGAGAGGTTTAGGAAGGAAATTCCAGAGCCTGGGGCATAAGAGCATAAGAAAAAGAGCATGAATCACCCATACGGCCCTTCGAGCCAATTCTGCATTTCAATGAGACCATAGCTGATCTTCCAACTCAACTCCACCTTCCCACGCTGTTCCCTTAATTCCTCAGTACCCAAACATCTATCAACCTCCGTCTTGAATATACTCAACAGCTGAGCATCCACAGCTCTCTGGGATAGAGAATTCCAAAAATTCACAACCCTTTAAGTGAAGAAATCTTTTCCTCACTTCAGCTCTAAATGACTGACCCCTTATTCTGGTACAGGGGCTGAGGCAAATCAAGGCATAGCTGTCAATGGTGGGATTATTAAAATTGGGGATGTACAAAGACCAGAATTGGAGAAGTGCAGAGATCTAAGAGGGTTTCAGAGCTGGATAGAGAGAAATGGAAGGGCAAAGCCAGGGAGTTATGTGAAAACAAAGATAAGAATTTGAGGTGAAGTATTTGTTGGTGGGAGGTCCTGTCTTTCTCACTTGGTGCTTTGTGTATAAGTTGCTTCCTGAATGGTTTCTATTCCACATTGACCATCTTGATGTCTGGTGGAAGGAAATGACTGGCAGTCATTGAGTGGGGTCCCGTTGCTATTGCTAAGCTCTCCTGCCAGGAGTTTCTCTGGTGGGGGAAGGTCGTCTTCTAATTGAGAGCATAAATTTGGAGTTTCTGGTGAAGCTGGGTTAACTCATTTGTCTCTACTACCTTGTGACACTCCCAACAAAATTTCACAGTCTCAGATTGACAAACCTGAGAATTTCCTCAGTGCTCCCTCCCACCTCGGCACTCCCTCCCACCTCGATGCTCCCTATGCGCTCCCTCTTCCTTGACCTCCCTTCCCCACCCCATGCTCCTTTCCTCCTCTCTCCCTGCCTTCCCCACCTGCCCCTGAAGCTACTCCTTCCCCTCTGTTCCTCCCTCCCCCTCTGGGCTGCCTCATGCTGGCTGTAGATCCCTCATTTTCATGTGCATTGGAGCTATTCACAATCTGTGTTGAGCAATGAGTTGCAACTGTTTTATTAAAAGCCTTTATCTGGAATTTTTAGTTCTCTGTGAGTGTTATGGACCCTCTTTCATTTTGTCCTTTTTAACATCTCTCTCCCTCTCCTGAAGGTGCTGACTCTTTGCAGCTGGGCACAGGTTCTGCAGGCCAACCCCCAACCTCGATACCCCTGCATCCTATGTGCCCCCAGTGGGTCCCATTGCCCGCTGATGGCACATGTTGGTGATTTGGGGGGCACAAGTCTTTCTAACCATGTGCCAAGGTTTGTGATAGTGCCCTCAGCTGGCAGAGCTTTCTAGCAGCAACGCAGAGACCGTCAGTCAACCCTTCAATATTAGCAGGCTGCTCGATAGCAGGGAAAGCCAATCCCGGCCTTGTCCTTTCCAACAGGGAATAAGGAATAATGAACAGAAACACTGGGACACTGTGTATTTCCATACTGAGTATCGAGGCTGTGTGCTGTGCTGATTTGTTCTCTCTTTATTCCAAGCAGAAAGATTCAGTCCAAGGCTGTGGGTTTCACAGCTGTGGATGAATCATGAACATTGAGACCACATTAAAATTCTTGTACAGCAGGATACATGAACTCTAATGAACACCAGGATACAAACGCCCTCGCTACACCAGGATACACACGCCCTCGCTACACCAGGATACACACGCCCTCGCTACACGAGGATACACATGCCCTTGCTACACCAGGAATCACATAGTAAACGATCCAACAAGGATGCACTTCTTCACCAGAATTTACGGGTTTATCTTGGTTGAGTTTTTTGATCAGTCAACAGAAGGTTGGTGAGGGTAATGTGATTGATCTGGTGTACATGGACTTCAACATAACAGGCTTGTCAGCAAAGTCAAAGTCCATGGAATAACAGGGACAGTGGTAACATGGATACCAAGTGAGCTGAGTGACAAGAAAGCGAAAGTGGTGGTGATTGCACGTTTTCCGAACTGGAGGAAGGAGCCCTAGGTGTCGGCATTAGGATCCCTGTTTTTCCTGATTTTTATTAATGACCTAGACTTGGGTGCACAGGGCACAACTTTAAAATTTGAAGATGACACAAAAGCTGGAAGCATTGTGAACTGAGGGGAGGACTGAGATTTCAGTAGGACGTAGATGGTGGATGGGTGGGCACAGATGAAAGGCAGTTGAAATTGAATGTGAAATTGAGTGTGAAATGATTCGTTTTGGTAGGAAGAACATGGAGAGACAATATAAAATAAAGGATACAACTCTAAAGGGGGTGCAGTAGAGAGGTCTGGTGGGGTATGTGTGTATTGTAGGTGGCAGAACAGATTAAGAAAGCTGTTAATAAGGCATACAGAATCCTGAGCTTTATAAATAGTGGCACCCAGCACAAAGGCAAGGAAGTTATGGTAAACCTTTGTAAACACTGGTATGGCCTCAACTGAAGAATCGGCCTGAATTTTTCAGATTTCCTTTCCCGCCATCCGAAGAGTCCACAAGGAACACATCCCCGCCAACTCTGAGTGCCCTGCAGGTATTTCACACTCACATGAGCATCAATTGGCTGCAGGTGGGACCTCTGCCCCTCACTCAGGAGATCTAAGCCCACTGAGCTTCCCCCGCACCCTGGAAATCTTTCCTTCAGCCTAAAAATAGTTGGCCACAAGGGCCTCAACTAGAGCCCTGTCTGAGGCCTTGCCCGCCCCAGTGTGACATCGCTGCAAGGTCGGGGTGAACGGGAACCCAGAGGGAATCCCTTTCTTTCAATTTCACACCACATGCCCCTCCCTCACCCCAACTGCCTAAAAACCCACCAGTGGGGGAGCGTGAAATTCAGACCATTGTATCCAATTCTGGACATCACGTGAGAAACTTCAGTTATGTGGAAATATTGGGACAGTTCACCTTGGAGAAGTGAAGGTGGAGAAGAGAACTGATAGAGGTGTTCAAAATCATGAGGGATCTGGACAGAGTAGAGAGGGAGAAACTGTCCCATTGATGAAAGGGTGGGGAACCAGAGGGCACAGATTTCAGGTGACTGGCACAAGAACCAGAAGCGATATGAGGAGTTTTTTTTACACAGTGAATGCATTGCCTGAGATGGTAGATTTAATCATGGCTTTGAAAAGGGAATTAATTATCTAAAGAGAAAAATCTGAAGGGCTACAGGGGAAAGAGCAGGGAGTAGCTGAGAAACTCTTACAGAGAACCAGCAAGGACACAATAGCCCAAGTTGTCTGCTCCTATTGTTTATCCATTCTATGGCTGGAGTTTTCCTGCCCTGTTGGCATCAGGAGTCATGGCGGACGTGGGGGGTACAATATGACGAGAAGGCCATAAATCAATTTCTCGCTGTCGCGAAACCAGTTTGCGATTGTCCGCTCCCCTTGTCAATGACGGGCCGTGTTTCCCACCATTGTACATCAGGAGCCTAATTTCAACACTCTAGCATCTTATTATAAGCCCTGCTCGTCGGAACCATCCCCACCTCGCTGGATCATCCAGGATCGCCGACGTGTTTCACAACTGTACATAAGCAATGTGCACCTGGCGAGCTGCTCTTCACTGGGGACCTCGAGGTTTGTTTGCTGATCTTGCTTCGGGCAGCACTCACGGTCATCAGCTCCAGGCTTCACAGACAGCACCACATCACTTTCAGGGGGGCTCACGGGCAGGTCACTACCTACCAGACCAGCTGTAAGACCGGGGTAGCTTTTCAATGGCTGCAGGGCTCAGGCTTGCTTGGGGGAGGGGGAGAAGTGGCCTCAGACAAGGGAAGAGGCTGCAGGATGAGAGCTGTACTGGGGTTGGGGGATATCCCAGGGTGTGTGTGGGGGCACATGTTGATCTGTGCAAGTGGCCTCAAGATGGTGAGGGCTGAGGAGGCAGTCTCCAGAGGAGATGAGGCCAGATGTAGATGTGAGGGTGTGTGTGTGAGAGAGTGAGTGGTGGTGTCCCTTGAGCTGGCAGTGAGTGAGATGCCGGTGAATGTGTGATGGCCTTGTGAGTGTGTGAGTTTAGGGTAATGAGATGGTTGATTTACTCTGATGACACAGATGAGATCATTCATCCATTTTCTGCACTGATTGGCTGACCTCTTGTGTGCAGCGTTGGCACTGACCACCACTGCCACCGCCTCCCAAGCCGGAGTGGTGAGGCTGGTGGGCCTCCTGCAGCCAGAGCGCGGGTAGAGGGCAACATGGCGGGCCTCCACCGCATCCAGAAGGTGTCCTAGGGTTGCACCACTGAATCGGGGGGTTGCATTTTTCTTGGCTTTTGGGGCCATGTCTTCATCAGAGCAGTCCTGGGCTGCAGGCATTGAAAAGTGTGCGTGTGTCTGCAGTTTAAATATGGTGCCTGGCATGAGGAAGTGGCGAGGTAACAGTGTGGTGGGTAAATCAGAGGCCACCTGCCAGCGAGAGGGTGTGTTTCCTGTGGCTGCATAATTAATGAGGTAGGGACGTGATGATACAGCGCATAAACCCGCCATTGCAGCTGACGGGTAAAACGACTTTTTTCCCACGCTAATGCACTTTGTGCAAATCTGGGATGAGTTTGCTCTATGATTCTATAAGTCTATAGCATACACATGTACACTTCACCAAATTGCACATGCATATCTAGAGCAGAATATACACGTACACAACTCAATCTTCCACTTATCCCCCAAAATACTCTCAGATACTTCTACACTGCAGTATATATACATGCATTTACATCAGAATGCACATGTCCATGTTTTTCAATTAAATTCATTCAGGGGATGAGGACGTCGCTGGCTGGGCCAGCATTTGTTGCCCATCCCTAGTTGCCCTTGAGAAGGTGGTGGTGAGCTGCCTTCTTGAACTGCTGCAGTCCATGTGGTGTAGGTACACCCACAGTGCTGTCAGGGAGGGAGTCCCAGGATTTTGACCCAGCAACAGTGAAAGAATGTGAAGTATTTCCAAGTCAGGATGGTGAATGGCTTGGAGGGGAATTTGCAGGTGGTGCTGCTCCCATGTGTCTACTGCCCTTGTCCTTCTAGATGGTAGAGGTCGCGGGTTTGGAAGGTGCTGTCAAAGGAGCCTTGTTGAGTTCCTGCAATGCAACTTGTAGATGGTACACACTGCTGCTACTGTGCATCAGTTGTGGAGGGAGTGAGTGTTTAATTTGGTTGATGGGGTGCCAATCAGTTGGGCTGCTTTGTCCTGGATGGTGTTGAGCTTCTTAAGTGTTGATGGAGCTGCACTCATTCAGGTAAATGGAGAGTATTCCATCACACTCCTGACTTGTGCACACATGCACTGACACACACACGCACACACACACACAGACACACACACAGGCACACATTTACACACTGACACATGTTCACACACTGACACATGTTCACACACACAAGCTGACACACACAAACACTAACACTCAGACATCGACAAACACACACACACACATACTCTCTCACACACACACAGACACTCAATCACAGACACACACTGACTCACACACTGACACACACAATAGTACAGCATGAGTTCACTTCACAATAAAGCTATTCCACTGGACTTCCCCAGTAATATGTCTGAACACCTGTCTGATCAAGTTATTAATGTTTGGCCTGTGAATTTTACACACTGCAATACTAATTTTCCCCAACTCAGGGCAGTAGTTGTATTGTTGAAGCCATGTTTAGTTAGTAATGAGGAGGACATTTCTGGGACACATGGACATGGTGTGCCCTCCTGCTGGCACCAATCCAGTATTGACTGGGGCCCAGGAGCTGCCCCATCACCAAACTGCTCTTGCAAACCTCTCTCCCACTTGAGGTCAGTAGAAGGGACAATTTTGGATGGCATTTCCTGTGTCCCCTGATACACTCCTCTAGGCCTCTCCTGGTATTGGTGAGAGATGGCATGTTACAAAACTATTTCTAATACAGCCAATTTTACTGGAAACCTTCCTTTGTTACAATGGGTGAGAGTTCCTTTGGTTGGTGCCAGCAGGAAGATGTAGCCCAGGGTGTGCCAGTTTTACCCACTGTGGTCACTGTGTCTGTGTTTGTCCTTTGAGTGCTTTGGATGACCCTTCTTGCCATGGTGTTGACCCCAGCCATGTTTCTTGCCCTGTTTCTGTGCTGGCCCCTTCTCGTGCCCACCACTCTCCTTGCACTTCTTTCGCTTGACCCTTTTCTGCTCCTTGGCCTCCTGGCAGCCATCTGCAGTGGGAGAGAGACTGCATTCTCACCATGCTCTGAATGGTCTCCTGCAAGCCCTCCTTCACCACCTCTATGGCAGAGTGACCCCCCCCCCCCCCCCCCCACCCCGCACAGTGAATGGAGCTCCCTGATAGTGAAGAGAGTGACTCAGGCCACCGGGCCGGTTAGAGAGCTTGCCAGATCCAGTCCAAGACCCTGAATGATGCTCTTGACTCTCTTCTTTGCCTCAAAGTAACAATCGATGGAGTAATAATCAATGGAAGTTGTGAGTTTGTAGATGTAGCTGAGATAGGGGACATACTCTACTGTCTGGTAAATCTCTTTGTCTATCTGGGCTCTGCATTGGGAGTGAACCCTCAGTGAGGAGATGGTGTTTTCCAATCAGCACCTACAAACTCAGCGTAGCTGTCCAAGTTAGTACAGGTATCAGTCAAAGCCACTCCTCTGCCCACAGTGATGACGCAGTCATAACAGGCATCCACTTTCAGAGAGGAGATCAAGCCATTCCACTTGTCACCCACCAACTCTACACTCTCAGGAAAGACCGTGTAGTCACCCAGGAAATTGGGCTGTTCGAATACTGTGACAAAGTGTTTGGCGCCTCTCTTGCCCAGCTGGCGTTTGTGCTGCCCTCCCGCACAGCCGTAAATCCAGCAACCGCCCTCCCCGGACACCCTGGGCTGCGCGTAGCTGTCATTCCTGCCTATCACTGCAAAGGTGCCTGGAGGAGCCTCATGGACAGCCACGCACATGGAGCCCAGCTGTTTGCACTCGGCCTTTGCCATTCACTATGTCCAATGGGTGCTCAGGATGCTCCCTCTGAGTGAGGTACCATTCACATACTGAACCCCAGAGCAGGCCCTTGTCCCGGCACTGTTATCTGACTGGTGATCCTTCATGGGACACTTGGCTATTTCTAGGAGGCAACTGGTTATTTGCTCGACATTGAACCTCACCCCAAAGGACCAGGGACCCTGGACCAGGACATTGTGTTGATCTGGTGCCCTATTAGAATGTTCTACTAGCATGTAGCTAATTTCCCCCAACAGGGAAGCAGTAACATTGGTGCCCAAGTTATCAATGAGGTTGGCAAGCAAGGAATGTGCCTCTTCCCTACAACCTAACGCCCCATACAATACAGTCATCGCCAGGTCGCAAAATTGGCAAATGGGGGGAGAACCAGGTGGCATTCTGCCAGGCTGCCACAGCTGAGATTCGATCGAAGGAGCTGAGGCTACAGAAACATGACCTTCTCCAGCACATGGTCCAGAAGCAGCACGGAGTCACTCCCTGGTCTTGACTGGCCTTCTGAGCCCACCTGAAGGAGGAGCTGGTCCTTCAGGCTAGTTGTTATGTTGCGGAGACTGTCCGGCTCCTTGGTCGACACTGCAGAGACCAGGTTTGGAGCTCCTTCAGTTAGTGCCCAGTGAGCAGGGTCATTGAGCAGGAACACGCACACACAGACCATCTTCAGAACTCATCTCATTTCTTTACCATCAGGTGTTTGTCGTTCAGTCGTTCAACAACCTGAAGGAGAAAGGAAAAGTCAGTTTGAAATATAATTTCCAGATGAATCCAATCTCATTCCAGCTTCTGGTAGTGATCGGACCAAAATGCAGAAAGTTGGTAATCTGGTCAGAGGCACAGGATGACTGGAGTGAGAAGTGGGAAACGCTATGCTGATGGGCTCAGGTCACTCTGTTGAGTTTGGAGCTGAGAGAATTGTTGATTTTAAGCCTTCACACTCTTCCCTTTTCCAATAAGCAGCAGCTACTCCCTCTGATAGTGGGGAGCAGTGGAAGGATGTGCAGGCTGATGTGTAGAGGTTCTACACAAAGAGATAGCTGCAAAGATAATGGACACGCCGGTTATGATTTTCCAAAATGTCTTAGATTCTAGAATGGTCTCAGCAGATTGCAAGTTAGCAAAATAACACCACTATTCAAGAAAGGAGGGAGAGAGAAAACAGTTAGCTGACAGCAGTCATCAGGAAAGTGCTGGAATCTCTTATTAAGGAAGTCTTAACAATGTACTTTGTCTAATCATATTATGATTTTCTAAGTCAACATGGTTTTGTGAAAGGGAATCATGTTTGACAAATTTATTAGAGTTTTTTGAGGATGTAACAAGGAGGGGAGATAAAAGGTAGTCAGTAGATGTAGTATACTTGGATTTCCAAAGGTATTCGATAAGGTGCCACACAAAAGGTTAATACACAAGATAAAGGCTCATGAAGTTGGGAGTAATATATTAACATGGGTGGGGTTTGGTTAATTGTTAGGGAACAGAAAGGAGGGATAAACAGGGCATTTTCAAGTTAGCAGGCTGTGACTAGTGGGATGCTGCAAGGATCCGCACTGGGGATATTTACAATTTATATTAATGACGATGAGACATAGAGTAATGTATCTATATTTGACTGATACCTCGGGTGGCGGGGGTGGGGTTTGTTATCTTATGAGGAAAGGTTGGACAGGCTGGGCCTGTAGCCTTTGGAGTTTAGAAGAATGAGAGGTGATCTTATTGAAACATATAAGATCCTGAGGGAGCTTGGCAGGTTGGATGCTGAGAGGATGTTTCCCCTTGTGGGTCAGACTAGAAGCAGGGGACAGTTTCAAAATAAGAGGTCTCCCAATTAAGACAGTGATGAGGAGAATTTTTTTCTAGCAGAGGGTTGTGAGTCTTTGAAGCTCTCTTCCCTGGATTGCGGTAGAGGCAGGGTCAGTGAATATTTTTAAGGCAGAGGTAGATAGAGTCTTGACTAACAAGGGAGTCAAAAGTTATCAGGGGTAAGCGGAATGTGAAATTGAGGCCATAATCAGTTCAGCCATGATCGTATCAAATGGCGGAGCAGGCTCGAGGGGCCGAATAGCCTACTCCTGCTCCTAATTCATAGGTTCACATATTTGCCGATGATACAAAGCTAGGTGGGAATGTAAGCTGTGAAGAGGACACAAAGAGGATGCAAAGAGATAATAGACAGGTTCAGTGAGTGGGCAACAAGTTGGCAGATGGAATATAATGTAGGGAAGTGTGAACTTATTTACTTTGGTGAAAAGAATGGAAAAACAGAATGCTTTTTAAAAGGGATGAAACTTGTAAATGTTGATGTTCAGAGGGACTTGGGTGTACTTGTACAAGGAAATCAGAAAGTTAGCATGCAGGTATAGCAAACAATTAGGAAGGCAAATGACACGTTGGCCTTTATTGTAAGGGGATTGGAGTACAACAGTAAAGAAAACTCGCTACAACTGTACAGGGTTTTGGTGAAATCACACCTGGAATACTGTGTGTAATTTTGGTCTCCGTATTTAAGGAAGGACATACTTGCATTGGAGGCGGTTCACGAGATTGGTCCCTGGGATGAGAGGGTTGTCCTACAATGAGAGGCTGAGTAAATTGGGTCTGTGCTGTCTGGAGTTTAGAAGAATGAGAGACGATCTCATTGCAACATTCAAGATTCTGAAGGTGCTTGATAGAATAGACGCTGAGAGATTACTTCTGCTGGTCGGGGAATCCAGAATACGAGGGAACAATCTCAGGGTAAGGGACCAGTCATTTAGAACCGAAACGAGGAGAAATGTCTTCACTCAAAGGGTTGTGAATCTTTGGAAATCGCTACCCCAAAGGGTTGTGGATGCTCCATCGCTGAATACATTTAAGACTTGGATAGACAGGTTTATGGTGTCTCAGAGAATCAAGGAAAACGGGGGTGGACAGGAAAGTGGAGTTTAGGCTGAGGACCAGCCATGACCGTATTGAATGGTGCAGCAGGCTCAAGGGGCCGTTGATCTAATCGTGCTATTTCTTATGTTAACAAGCCTGTCAGGCAGCACCATAAACACTCCTTCTGTGGCTGTGACCATTTTTATCCCAGTCGATAGTGGGGTAGTCCTGTACTTTTTATGGGCTCCCACAACCCATATGATGATTTGGGGCCACCCACACCCACCAGTATCCTGTTGGATGTCAAACCAGAATTCCAATCTGGAGATCTGGTCTCCACTCTGCATCTTCTGATCCTGAGACAGGAATGGTACAACTGAGCCAAAGGCTCATTCCTGAGGCAGAATGCTAGGGCAGACCAGTGGGATCTTTACTTTAACTGTGCTAAACCTAATCAGAAAGTGCTCAATAGCAACATTAAATGTTGAAATTGTAAAGAGTTCCATTCGCCAGCATTCACCAGCATCTCTGAAATTAGCTGGCACAGAATGAGAAGAAAAGATGTTTTTTTTTTCATGAATGATGGAAAGTAACCTAAAAGCAGAATATGATGAAGGTGGATTGAGGGCTGTGGGTGTCTGACAGGGAAAGCCAGATTACCAGCCCTGTCACAGTGCAGCCATTTCAAACATTGTCTCTATCGTATGTTGGGAGTATTTCCTTGGGTTCACTGTCACTCCTGTAAGTGGACCTCAAGGCCCCATGTGCTCCGGAGTGTGCATTTACTGTAACAATACATTGGTAAGTGTATCGTTCCTAGAGGTCAAAGAAATCTTGGACGATAGCAGGTTCATTCTATTTATACAGACCAGTCTTGCAGATATAAATGTTCACCATGGCGGGTCCATGCAGTCTGAAACATTATTTTCTCTTTGAATGCTGACTGACTTCCTCTTGTTTTTATCATTCTGTATGAACGTTTAGAGTTTCAGTGTTTATCTTTAAATCTGCAACTCCTAAACTCATTGGGCACATGGAATTCATGACTTGCAAGGCAAGCAATTTGATGGCTTTTTAAAATAATTTCTGTAGGATGGTTAACTAAACATCTGACTCAACCTGTACCTCTTCTGTTTGACGACTCTAGTCTGAACAGAGATAATTCACCTCTAGAGCTGATTTCTGGAACTTACTTCCTTAATTGGAGAAGGTATCAGATAAGCTGATATTTCAGAGATTTGGGGAACACGATATTCTCTTCCTAATGGGAGAGGGATCAATCTATTATATGGGGACAAGTCCACTCCCAATCCAATGACAGACAGCGTTGTCATTCACTGGGCTGGAATGGTCTGACTGATTAGATCATTCATTGTTTTCTTAGCCAATAAAACAATTTCTGGGAGCCAATAGGAATCTTACAGTTCCTTGGCATGTGTGGATTACTGAGCACTTGAGGGTTTATAACACTCACTTTGCTCAATTCCTCAGGCCAACATCAAGACAGATACAAGTCTGCTTTGAGGTTACTCTTCAAAGACAGTACTGATACAGTTTAATCATGTGGTACAGAAAGCAGATGTTGTTCCTTCATGGTTTTGGACTCGAGTTTAGAGTCAGGCATGAGGGCTTCCTCCAGCCCAGTGTTAAAGCCAAGGCCAAGATAGGTGGTAACCTGTGGCAAAATTGAAAAATGGCTCCATTAAAGGAGGGCTGTGGCTGACACTGATCCCTCAGTGAGGGAGGGCCCACTCTCATCGAGGACTCGCGGGCTGATAGCCTCATTAGCCCCCCACTCTCATCAATCCCCACTCGAGGTGATTGCATCCCTGAGGGAGGGCTCAGGCCCACACTGACCACTCATCGAGGACGCTTGAGGTGATAGCCTCGCTGAGGGAGAGCTCAGGCCCACACTGACCCCTCATTGAAGATGCTCGAGGTGATAGCCTCATTGAGGGAGAGCTCTGGCCCATACTGACCCCTCATCGAGGATGCTCGAGGTGATAGCCTCACTGAGGGAGAGCTCTGGCCCATACTGACCCCTCATCGAGGATGCTCGAGGTGATAGCCTCACTGAGGGAGAGCTCTGGCCCATACTGACCCCTCATCGAGGATGCTCGAGGTGATAGCCTCATTGAGGGAGAGCTCTGGCCCATACTGACCCCTCATCGAGGATGCTCGAGGTGATAGCCTCACTGAGGGAGAGCTCTGGCCCATACTGACCCCTCATCGAGGATGCTCGAGGTGATAGCCTCATTGAGGGAGAGCTCTGGCCCATACTGACCCCTCATCGAGGATGCTCGAGGTGATAGCCTCACTGAGGGAGAGCTCTGGCCCATACTGACCCCTCATCGAGGATGCTCGAGGTGATAGCCTCACTGAGGGAGAGCTCTGGCCCACATTGACCCCTCACTGAAGGCACAGGGGAAGAAAGATCCTTACAGAGAACAGGGCCAGAATTTTATGTGTTAGTTTTGGGTGTGCGGCCAACCCGGAATAAGGTTAAATCGCATGTGTTGACATTGGGCACGCTTCCTATTATGGTCAGTGGATGCACACGGGAGTTAGCAGCGCACCCGCCAACAGCTAATCAGCCACTTAAGGCAATTAAAAGGGCAATTGACTGGAATTTTACGTTGCCCGTGCGATTTTTCGTTCGTCGCACAGGCAACACGGGTAACATGGGCAGGCGGCCATCCCATCTTTTCAGTTTTCTTATCTAAGGGCGGGATAAAAGGGGGCAGGAGCATTGGCTATGTGATTTGTTAGGAGTTCAGGCAAGAGTTTGCTATTATAAAAGCAAAAAACTGCGGATGCTGGAAATCCAAAACAAAAACAAAAATACCTGGCAAAACTCAGCAGGTCTGGCAGCATCTGCGGAGAGGAACACAGTTAACGTTTCAAGTCCGAATGACCCTTCAACAGAACTAAGTAAAAATAGAAAAGAGGTGAAATATAAGCTGGTTTAGGGGGGGTGGGACAAGTAGAACTGGATAGAGGGCCAGTGATAGGTGGAGATAACCAAAAGATGTCACAGACAAAAGGACAAAGAAGTGTTGAATGTGGTGATATTATCGAAGGAATGTGCTAATTAAGGGTAGAAAGCAGGACAAGCAAGGTACAGATAGTCCTAGTGGGGGTGGGGTGGGGTGAAGGAATCGAAAAAGGCTAAAAGGTAGAGATAAAACAATGGATGGAAATACATTTAAAAATAATGGAAATAGGTGGGAAAAGAAAAATCTATATAAATTATTGGAAAAAAACAAAAAGGAGGGGGAAAATCGGAAAGCGGGTGGGGATGGAGGAGAGAGTTCATGATCTAAAATTGTTGAACTCAATATTCAGTCCGGAAGGCTGTAAAGTGCCTAGTTGGAAGATGAGGTGCTGTTCCTCCAGTTTGCATTGAGCTTCACTGGAACAATGCAGCAAGCCAAGGACGGACATGTGGGCATGAGAGCAGGGTGGAGTGTTGAAATGGCAAGTGACAGGGAGGTCTGGGTCAGGCTTGCGGACAGACCGAAGGTGTTAGATATCAGGCCTTTTCCTCTGGTTTCATTTGAAGTATTTGCTTTATTAGCCTTGTTCTGAGGACTCTTTTGTTTTGTCAACTCTGTTGGTGCATTTCCGTCCAGTGCAGTTTTCACTGCATGGAACAGTACCACCTGTGTGCTCTGCTGAGGGCACCTCCTCTGAGGAGGAAGAGAGGGGCAGAGGGAGAGGAGGGAGGTGTCCACAGGCAGCGTTACAGGGAGATACCAGTGGGAGGAGAGGCACAGGCACAGGGGGTGCAGGGCCAGCAGGGACAGCAAGGCAGACGGGACTACAGAAGATGCCATTATCCTGCTGCATTAGTGTACAGGCAGTGATACAGCCACCTCAACATGTCCAAGGTCCAAATCCGCAGGAGGCTCCGCCTCTCTATGGACACCGTGACATCATTATGCCAGATAATTTGGGTGGAGATCACCTCCAACTGTGTGGATGGGCACTCAATGCCAGTGCCTCTGAAGGTCACAGCAGCCCTCAATTTTTATACATCTGGATCTTTCCAGGGGTCAGTGGGAATTTGTGTGGAGTGTCCCAATCAGCTGTCCATAGCTGTGTCAGGCTCATCACTGACACTCTGTTCAGACGGGTCCTCACATTCATTCATTACCGGACAGACCAAGCCAGCCAGGCTGAGCAAGCCAGAGCTTTCACAGCTATTGCTGGGACCCCCACATCCAGGGTGCCATAAACTGCACTCATGTGGCCATCAAGGTGCCAGTGGGTCAGCCAGGTGCCTTTGTGAATAGAAAGGGCTTCCATTCCATGAATGTGCAGATGGTGTGTGACCACAAGACCCAGATTCTGCAGGTCTATGCAAGGTAACCTGGCAGTTTCCATGGTCCATACATCCTGCGACACTCCCAGGTTCTGAAGCTGTTCCTGGCTCCTTCTCAACTGGACGGCTGGTTTCTGGGTGGCAAAGGGTATCTGTTGAAAAGCTGGCTCATGATGCCACTCTGCCACATAAGACAGAGGCAGAAGAGAGGTGCAAATGGAGTTATACCTCCACAAGGGTAGTGGTTGAGAGGGCAATAGGGCTACTGAAGTTGAGGTTCTGTTGCCTGGACCATTGTGGGGGTGCGCTGCGATATCCTCCAGAGTGCGTGTTGCTTATTGTCATGGCCTGCTGCACTCTGCACAACTGGCACTGGCAAGGGGGAACCCACTCGAGGGTGAGGATATTGAGGCAGCTCCACATGCCTCAGAGGAAGACTATACAGATGGATCTGATGAGGGGCCTGGGCAGGCACAGGGTGAGGATGTAGAGGTAGATATGATGAGCCTTCAGGGAGGCAGGGGAACCAGGGAGGCCTTGATTCAATGCTCCTTCAGCTAGGTTGCCAGGGCTTGACCTCCATCTCAGTGCAAGGGCACCGCCCCCAACACACATATTTCTGAGGAGGCAATGCCATAACCCCAATGTTGCCTCACAACCTCTGGAATAAAGTTTGCTGCCCCTGCTGTCTATCACAAGGCACCGATGAGGCTGGACCTATGGAAAACATGAGGGACACTCAGGGCATTGAAACAAAATCTTGCTTTATATCTTTACCGGAGTTGCAAATAAGGAACGAAACATAATATGGTTGCCAAAGTCACGTAAAAACACTACATGGCACTGATGAAATGAATGCCTGTCGTCCTTGAAAACCCCACCCTGTGCTCACGGAGCCTTAAACATGCGCTTGCGGGTGCTCCCTCTTGGTGCCCACCCCCCTCGCTGGCAGTGGCATCGGGGGCAGATTGCTGACTTCGCTGTCGTGTTGGATCTGGTGACCTTTGCGTTCGCCCTCTGGCTGGCGGGGCCTGAGCAAGCTCCACCTGGGAGAGTGTAACCAGCGACATGGCTGGGCATTCCTGTCGTCGTGATCTCAGAAGGTGCCATGGTCACTGGCAGAGGGGTGGAGGAGCTGCCGCCCTCATCCGGAGCATTGTGAGGGGATCCACAGACATGACAGGCAGCTCATCTGCCAGTGTGAGGTACGTCTGGACCTCCCTGCTCACCATTAATGGACAGGCACGCAGCAGAGAGATTAGGTGCCTCATCCACCTCTCACATTGGCACTGACCACCTGAGATCACAGCCAGTGTGAGGGCTTGCAGGTCCGAGTGTGATTCCAGGAACCCCTGATTCTGTCCCTGGAGCTGCCTCTCCATGAGAGTCGTCACTCTCTCCATGGAGGAGACAGGGCACTCAGAGCTCAGGTTCAATGCAGTGGTTACGCTCCACATGGACTATCCATGATAAAGACCATGGCACGCAGACCCTCAGAGATCTCTGCCAGATCTTCCCGCATATCCCGCTTGACATGCAGCATCTGTCGCCTGATGGACAGCTCCAGAGGCTTGTTATCTGCCTCAGACTCAGCGTGGTCCTGGTCTCCAGCAGTCCTCCAACTGCTGGCACCCTGGGCTCTCTCTGCCTCCGCCAGTCCTCACACGAGTGTGATGTGCCCTCACTCCAAACTGAGCTGACGCGCTGAAGCCCACCGATGTGCCTGTATCTGCACTGGTGCCTGGTGCAGAGAGTGGATGTGACCCAGGTGCACTGCTCAGCGGGGGATCCTCGGGTGTCAGGGGGATCCTCGGTTGTCAGGGGGATCCTCGGGTGTCAGGGTGGATCCTCGGGGGTCGGGCGGATCCTCGGGGTCAGGGGGATCCTCGGGTGTCAGGGCGGATCCTCGGGGTCAGGGGGGATCCTCGGGGTCAGGGGGGATCCTCAGGGTCAGGGGGATCCTCGGGTATCAGGGGGGATCCTCAGGGTCAGGGGGATCCTCGGGTGTCAGGGGGATCCTCAGGGTCAGGGGGATCCTCGGGTGTCAGGGGGATCCTCAGGGTCAGGGGGTTCCTCGGGTGTCAGGGGGATCCTCAGGGTCAGGGGGATCCTCAGGTGTCAGGGGGATCCTCGGGCGTCAGGGTGGATCCTCGGGCGTGAGGGTGGATCCTCGGGTGTGAGGGTGGATCCTCGGGTGTCAGGGTGGATCCTCGGGTGTGAGGGTGGATCCTCGGGTGTCAGGGGGATCCTCGGGTGTGAGGGTGGATCCTCGGGTGTGAGGGTGGATCCTCGGGTGTCAGGGGGATCCTCGGGTGTGAGGGTGGATCCTCGGGTGTCAGGGTGGATCCTTGGGGTCAGGGCAGATCCTCAGGGTCAGCTGCGCTTTGTGAGGATGGCGCTTCTGAGGGAGAAAGAGAATATGTCAGTTAAAAACATCATCACTGAGGGTGGAATCGTCTGGTTCCGTTAGCGTTGGGCGTCAGGGCAGGCGTGAGCAGACAATATGGCGAAAAGGCCAAAAATTGGTTTCACACCGTTATGAAACCAGTTTGCAATCATCTGCTCCGCCTGTCAATGCCTTTCCCACCGTCCAACATCGGGAACTTAATTTTAATGCATTTGCAACTCATTATTGTGCCCTCACGTCAGAATCATCCCCCCAACATCAAATTTACTGCTCATGCCGGTGTGACTTCAGAATGGCGTGCACTTGGTGACCTGAACTTCGAGAGGAACCCAGAGATGAGTGTACTGTCATGAAGCTATTAATGTATATAATATTTTGGAAAATATTTTTCTTTTAAAATAGAGGTTTGGTCTGTGGGTGTGTCTTAATTGGATTATAGCCAGCCAGTCTAGGTGCTTTGATGTGTACTAGTTTTGATATGTAAGAGAGATAGCGTACATTTGCATTTTTTGAATAGAGCATTCAAGAAGTGGGGTGAAAACTTGACACCTTTCTAGCAGCTACCAAGCAACATGTTTAGATTACTAATAAAATTCGTACTATGAATGGGGTTTCATTGTTAAAAGGTAAAGTTCAAAGAGACTGGTGAGACAATGAGAATTTGAATTCAATGGTGGTAAGCATAACTTCAGCAGTTTTCGGGTGTGCAGGCAGGGGCAATGTAAGATCAAAAGGCAGCTGCAAACCTCCAACTGGCTCCACAGTGAAAAGAACCTCATTTTGAATTTATAAGGTGAAAATGCTTTTCCTGGTGTTTGGTTAAGTCTATGGGTTGTTGTTGCCTTAATGGAGATTAGTTTGGGAATTTGTTAAAAGTTATGATAGTAGTAATTTGTAGCCATATGTATATATATTTTAACCTGTGTAAAATAATAAAATGTTTCAGTTAGTTTAACGTAAAACCTCAAGAATTGGGGCCTGATTCCTGAGTTTAGAGTCGCATCTCAAACATGGCACTTAACATTATAGGTTATGACAGCTGTTTAAAGTTTCCCTCTGGGATTTTTAAATAACTCCACTTTACCAACTGTATCGGTCATAACATGCACACAACTTGGCGCAGCGTTCGCGAGCCTAGCCCATAGGACAACAAAGAAGAGGCATCGCACATTTGCGGAAGGCACAGTCAATTTACTTATTCCTGGCTAGCTTTCAGTGTGGTGGGGGGTGAGGGAGCAGCCACACACTTGGAAAAGCTTGTAAATAGTGAGCATTCTTCCGCAGCTGAGACCGTTCAGCAGCAGCTCCATTGACATGCTTGGGGTCGGGCCTCTGAACCGTTTCTGCCCACTCAAACAATACAAAAGAATGAAAATGTCACCAAATGCTCCAGAACTTTTCATCCCTCTGGCACAGACTGCAAATTAATGTGCTGCCCCACATCCATCTTGCATTGACACTGTTGGAGACAGCAGAGAAATTGGCCGACTGGGCAAGTTGTAGAATCCCCTTGTAAAAAGTGGCCATGGTGCAGTCACTGGTGCAGGCGCTCACAGCTCCTTGCAATGTCTTTATTCAGGTTTGGACCAGTCTCCCCCATGGTCCAAGCTAACAGCGCAGCCTTACAGTGTGGATTAGGAGAATGGCTGCACCTGAGCTGAGAGCACAGCAGGCAGTCCAGTGGCTGAAGCTGCTGCCAATTGGTCAGGTGGAGTGGGGCGGAGGTGAGTAGGGATTTGTCAGCCAATGTGCGCACTAAACAATGGCCATCCATTAGAGGCCAGAACTCTCCTGCATACATGAAGGGGCCTTCAGGCTTAACCAAGAGAGGTTCTTAGTGCACCTATGCTAACCCACATGTCTCTCTCTTTGATCCTGCAGGAGAACATCAGGATCATGGAGCCTGGCGATTTAGTGGTATACCTCATGGCCTCCAGGGAGCAGAGAAGAAGAGAGCGGTGGAGGCACCTGGCTCGGCAAAGGGAGGAGCACCTCCCTCAGGATGAAGGGGCGGCAGGGCCTGCTGAGCACACAGCTGAATATCCACAGCGAGCTGTCGCTCATAGGCATTTCGCTAGACACAGGATCTATAGGCAGCGCTTGTCATTTCTGCAGATGACTGAGAACCAGTGTCTCCAAAGACTGTGCATGTCTAGGGAACTGGTCAGTCACATATGCCACCTGCTGCAGGATTTGGTGCCACGGGGACATGGAGGGCATCCACTGCCAGTGGCTGTGAAAGTGACTGTGATGCTCAATTCTTACACCAGTGGCTCTTTCCAAGGCTCCAGGGTGACCTGTGTGGGATCTCGGAAATCTCCAAGCACAAGTGTATCCAGGAGGTCATGGACGCCATTTTCACAAAGGCACAAAGGCCTGGGATCAGGAAAGCCAGGAAGAAAGAGTGCTGGGACTTGACCAGATCTCAGGTTTCCCACAGGTGCAGGGAGCCATCGACTGCACTCACATGGCGCTTAGATCTCCGTGGTAACAAGTAGTCAACTAGCTCAACCCCAAGGGCTTCCACTCGCTGAATGTTCAGCTGCTGTGTGACCACCATAAACACATCCTACAGGTTTGCGCACGGTTCCCAGGGAGTGTCCACAACTCCTGCATCCTTAACAGGTCTCAGATCCCTGAAATCTTCCAAGGTCCAGAGAGGCTGCAGAGTTGGCTCATTGGGTACAAGGATTACCCGCAGGAATGTGGCTGATGATGCCTGTGTGGCGGCCTCAGACTGTGGCAGAGCGATGGTATAATGAGGCCCATGCCACGACCCGGACTTTGGTGGAGCAAACGATTGGCATTTTGAAAATGAGGTTCCGGTGCCTCGACAGGTCCGGTGGAGAACTGCAATATGGTCCCCAGAGGGTGTCACGCATCATTGTAGCTTGCTGCGCGTTACATAACCTGACACAGCAACATGGGAGGACTTGACTGATGAGGAAATGAGGGAGCTGCACTCCTCCTCTGATGAGGAGAATGTCGAAGGGGATGAGGATGAGGAGGTCCTCGAAGGCGACGATGCCAGCGATGAGGCCATCGCGCTGTCCAGACGAGGCAGGAGCGCTCGGGAGGCCCTCATAGCCGCAAGATTCATGGAGGATGATGACAAAATGTAGTGAGGACAGTCCCGACATCCTCACCTTGCATCTGTGAACATTTGACTCCTGTGTGGCTGATGGCAGGGCACTTACACTCAGTGCTCAGGCTCATGTCATGGAGACGCAGCGGAGGCCCTAATAGCTGCTAGATTCCTGGAGGATGATGATGACAAGCAGTGAGGACACTCCATAGATCTTTGCATTGTCTCTGTGAATGATTGACTCCTGTCTGGCCAAGGGCATCTCGCTTGCGCTCTGTGATCAGGGTCATATCATAGAGATGCAGCCATGAAACTTTAAAAGCATCTGATCCTTTGTCAGACTTCAGCACCTGACCCCTTCAGGAGCACAGTCACTGGTCACAGATGCTGAAGAGATGGGAGGGCCCAGCCCCACCTTAAAGGTGCTGAGAGCACACAGAGAGAATGACGGAACAAAAACAAAAATACCTGGAAAAACTCAGCAGGTCTGGCAGCATCTGTGGAGAGGAACACAGTTAACGTTTCGAGTCCGCATGACTCTTCAACAGAACTAAGGAAAAATAGAAGAGAGGTGAAATATAAGCTGGCTTAAGTGGGTGGGGGGGGTGGTGGTTGGTGGGACAAGAAGAGCTGGATAGAGGGCCAGTGATAGGTGGAGATAACCAAAAGATGTCACAGACAAAAGAACAAAGAAGTGTTGAAGGTGGTGATATTATCTAAGGAATGTGCTAATTAAGGGTAGAAAGCAGGACGAGCAAGGTACAGATAGCTCTAGTGGGGGTGGGGTGGGGTGAAGGAATCGAAAAAGGCTGAAAGGTAGAGATAAAACAATGGATGGAAATACATTTAAAAATAATGGAAATAGGTGGGAAAAGAAAAATCTATATAAATTATTGGAAAAAACAAAAAGGTGGGGGGAAATTGGAAAGGGGGTGGGGATGGAGGAGAGAGTTCATGATCTACAATTGTTGAACTCAATATTCAGTCCGGAAGGCTGTAAAGTGCCTAGTCGGAAGATGAGGTGCTGTTCCTCCAGTTTGCATTGAGCTTCACTGGAACAATGCAGCAAGCCAAGGATGGACATGTGGGCATGAGAGGAAGGTGGAGTGTTGAAATGGCAAGTGACAGGGAGGTCTGGGTAATGCTTGCAGACAGACCAAAGGTGTTCTGCAAAGCGGTCACCCAGTCTGCGTTTGGTCTCTCCAGTATAGAGGAAACCGCATTGGGAGCAACGAATGCAGTAGACTAAATTGAGGGAAGTGCAAGTGAAATGCTGCTTCACTTGAAAGGAGTGTTTGGGCCCTTGGACGGTGAGGAGAGGGGAAGTAAAGGGGCAGGTTTAGCACCTTCTGCGGTTGCATGGGAAGGTGCCGTGGGAGGGGGTTGAGGTGTTGGGAGTGATGGAGGAGTGGACCAGGGTGTCACGGAGGGAACAATCCCTACGGAATGCCGCCGGGGGGGGTGAAGGGAAGATGTGTTTGGTGGTGGCATCATGCTGGAGTTGGCGGAAATGGCGGAGGATGATCCTTTGAAAGCGGAGGCTGGTGGGGTGATAAGTGAGGACAAGGGGGACCCTATCATGTTTCTGGGAGGGAGAGGAAGGTGTGAGGGCGGATGTGCGAGAGATGGGCCGGACACAGTTGAGGGCCCTGTCAACCACCGTGGGTGGAAAACCTTGGTTAAGGAAGAAGGAGGACATGTCAGAGGAACTGTTTTTGGAAGTAGCATCATCAGAACAGATGCGACGGAGGCGAAGGAACTGAGAGAATGGGATGGTGTCCTTACAGGAAGCGGGGTGTGAGGAGCTGTAGTCGAGGTAGCTGTGGGAGTCGGTAGGCTTGTAATGGAGATTGGTGGACAGTCTATCACCAGAAATTGAGGCAGAGAGGTCAAGGAAGGGAAGGGAAGTGTCAGTGATGGACCATGTGAAAATGATGGAGGGGTGGAAATTGGAAGCAAAATTAATACATTTTTCCAGGTCCCGACGAGAGCATGAAGCAGCACCGAAGTAATCATCGATGTACTGGAGAAAGTTGTGGGAGGGGGCCGGAGTAGGACTGGAACAAGGAATGTTCCACATGTCCCATAAAGAGACAGGCATAGCTGGGGCCCATGCAGGTACCCATAGCCACACCTTTTATTTGGAGGAAGTGAGAGGAGTTTAAGGAGAAATTGTCCAGTTTGAGAACAAGTTCAGCCAGACGGAGGAGAGTAGTGATCGATTGTTCGGGCCTCTGTTCAAGGAAGAAGCAGAGAGCCATCAGACCATCCACCGTCCATCTTCCACCCAGAGACACCCACCTACACTTTCCCCTTTCCCTCCTGTGCCTCCCTCTCCTCTGTCCCCTCCCTCCTCTCCTCTCCTCTGTTTAACATCTCAGAGGGGGAGGTTATTTATACATTTCTCCCCCTCTCCCCCCAGGGAGGAACTTTATTAAAAAAATAATACTAAATAAATAAAAATGATTAAGACCAACCTTTCTCGGGGTGGGTGTGGCTCAGGCCCAATGGCCAGCTCACCATCGCCTGTGGCCGGGCCCTCGAGGGCCAATGTGGAGGTGGTATTGTCACCGGTGGCGGGGCCTCCCAAAAAGACCTATGCGGGGGTGGCTGCTTCTGCAGCTCCTGCTGCTCCCGCAGCCCCGTCACCTTCCCACCTCCTCACGAGGGCCCTGGGGGTAAAGAGCTACACTCACCCCGACATGACTATCGAGGCCTGCGTCAAGGCTATGGCTGGGGTCGTCGGCCCCTCAGTCATAGTCCCGGCCTCGAAGATGTATGGAAAGGCCATATTCTTCCTGAGGTCCCAGCGGGCGGTGCTCCTGGCCCTGCAAAAGGGGCTCACTATGGGCGGGACCTTTCTGGCGGTGGACCCTCTTGAGTCCACCGCCCAGAGAATTATAATATCCAATGTCCCGCCCTTTGTTTCTGGTGAGCTCCTCCTCCCTCACCTCTGTAAACTGGGGGAGGTCAGGTCCGGGATAGCACCGATCCCGCTCAGCCTCAAGGATGCGGCCGTCCGACACGTGTACTCCTTCCGGCACCAGGTATTCATCCGCTTGGCCCGGGAGGAGTGCCTGGAGGGGGCCTTCTCCGTAAATTATAAGGGGACCGCCTACCGGGTATTCTGGACGGCGGAGGGCGTGCGGTACCATGCTTGGAAGGAGGTGGGGTATGTGAGGAAGAACTGCCCCCTCCAAGGCCGCCGATCCCACCCAAGCGGCTGCGGCTGGCACCGCCCCTCCTCCCCCTGCCACTACTCCATCTCCCTCCCCGCAAGGGGAGGTGGCGCCGGCAGTCACCGCCATCTCGGCTGCCGGTGAGGAGGGGGGGAGAGACCCCGCGCCGTAAGAAGGTGCAGAGGAAGACCCGCAACCCGGGGGCGGCTCTTGAGACACCCCAAATCCCCCGAACCCACCAAACCACGCAGGATCCCCAAACCCCTGCAGACACCGGCTCGGGGGAAATATTAACATCCGGCCCTGGCGTCGTCTCCCCGTGTGCTCCTGGGCCCGTGTGCGCCTCAGCGCCATGTGCTGGGTCCGGCGTCATCTCCGCGCCATGTGCTGGGCCCGGCGTCGTCCCTGCGCGGGTTCCCAGGCCCGTGTGCAACTCAGCGCCATGTGCTGGGCCCAGCGTCATCTCCGCGCGGGTTCCCGGGCCCGTGTGCACCTCAGCGCCATGTGCTGGGCCCAGCGTCATCTCCGCGCCATGTGCTGGGCCCGGCGTCGTCCCTGCGCGGGTTCCCGGGCCCGTGTGCAACTCAGCGCCATGTGCTGGGCCCAGCGTCATCTCCGCACGGGTTCCCGGGCCCGTGTGCACCTCAGCGCCATGTGCTGGGCCCAGCGTCATCTCCGCGCGGGTTCCCGGGCCCGTGTGCACCTCAGCGCCATGTGCTGGGCCCAGCGTCATCTCCGCGTGGGTTCCCGGGCCTGTGTGTGCCTCAGCGCCATGTGCTGGGCCCAGCGTCATCTCCGCGTGTGGTCCCGGGCCCATGTGTACCTCAGCGCCATGTGCTGGGCCCGGTGTCGTCCCTGCGCGGGTTCCCGGGGCTGGCGGGGGTGAGACTCGTGACCCCGAGCCAGTGGAAAATCCCAAACCCCAGAGGGTGGGGCGACCGGGAGGGCTGGACGAGGTGGAGGAGGTCTCCCTAGCCACGGAAGAGATGTTAAGTCTCGGAGGAGGAAGAGGAGGGGGAGGGTGACGCCCAGGCTGAAGAGGTTGGGTGTGTCCCCTCCCCCGATGAAGAGATGGTGGCGTCTCCGCCTCGTAAAACCTCGCTCTGCCCTCTGGGGGAAACCCAAGACCCTACCCCCACACCCATTGTTCCCCCCATAAACCTGCTGCGGTCCCCTGAACAGGGCCCCTCGGGGGTCGCTGAGGGTACCTCCCTTCTGGGGGTGCCCATCTTGGACACACTAAATACCCCCGAGGTATCCTCTGGCCCGTCGGGGGACTGCAGCACCCCCTGTCTGAATAAATTGACAGGGTCATTGGGTGGTGGTGGTGAAGAAGGCCTTCCCGCTCCCTCCCAAAATTTAGCACTAGGCGTCCTAGTGTTAGGGCAGGAGCTTGTCCTGAGCTCCTCGGAAGACCGGGTGCCGGGAGGAGAGCGGGTATCTGAAATGCCGCCACCCTCTGACCCAAAACCGCTAATGGAGACCAGAGAGGACCCCCCGCCTTGATCCTGGGGGTGGGATCGAGGTGGAGGTGGAGACGACTGGCAGCTCCGGACCCCGTACTCAATGAGGAGGAGGGGTTGGAAGCTGGAGGTGACGACCTGGAGGAGGATGGAGTTTCGGTGATGAAAACCGGGGATGACGTTGAGTCGATATCGGGTGAGGTGATGGATCCCCTGGTGCCCTCCGCTGACTCTCCCCTCATCCCCCCATGGGAACTCCAGGACTTTGTAGCGAGTCATCGCGGTCGCCGAGACAGGGTCCAGTTGGCCTTGGACCGGTGGCATTCTTTTCCGCTGGTGTTCTGGTCCACTCGTGAGGCTCTCAAGGCTCCTGAGTTGGACAGGAACGCTCGGCGGAGGGTCCATACGTTTCTCGCTGGGCTCCTGAAGGAGAGGAAGGATTAAAAGTCCTCTCCTTTTAAATAAGGTGAAGGTTGCACATACTTTTGACAATGAAGACGACTATAGCCAGCCTCAACATCCACGGCAGCAGCGACGCACAGCGCAGGTTCCAGAACTTCTCGGTCCTCTGGGACGGGAAGTATGCGCTGTGCTTCCTGCAGGAAACCCAGACCGTTCCGGGAGACGAAGCTAGGTGGCTCCTGGAGTGGCAAAGGGGTGTCTACATGAGTCACCGAGCCTCCAATCCTGGCGGGGTGGCTATCTTGTTGGCCCCGCATTTTCAGCCGGAGATCTTGGGGGTCAAGGAGCCGGTGCCAGGCCGGTTGCTGCACCTGACTGTGCGCCTGGGGGGCGCGGTGCTTCACTTTGTGAATGTGTACACTCCCCTGGGCGCGCAGCAGCAAGCGAGCTTCTTCGAGGAAGTGTCCACTCATTTGGGCTCCATCGACGCGGGCAAGTGTATCGCCCTCGGGGGGGATTTTAATTGTACCCTCGAGGCCCGGGACCGTCACGGTCCCCAGCACCGCAGGCGAGGTGTGAGTAAGTTACGGGACCTGGTCGGGTCCTTCGACTTGGTGGACATCCAGACTCCAGTGTTTTCACCTTTGTATCACCTGGAGTCGGAGTGTCCAGACTCGACCGTCTTTACGTTTCGAGGGCGTACGTGTCCTGCGTTCCGGCGGCTTCTGTGCAGCAGGTGCCGTGCACGGACCACCGTCTGGTGTGGGTGGAGCTCGCTTCGTTCTGCGCTCGGACGGGGTCCGCGTACTGGCCCTTTAACAACCTCCTACTGGAGGACGAGCGATTCCTGGACTCGTTTCATCGTTTCTGGGCCGGCTGGAGAAGGAAGCGGGGAGGCTTCCCCTCCTTGAGGCTCTGGTGGGACGTGGGCAAGACTCACGTCCGCGTTTTCTGTCAGGAGTACGTGAAGGGGTCGACAAAGAGGCGGCAATCCAGGGTCGAGGAGTTGGAGAAGGAGGTGCTCGACCTGGAGGCAGGTCTCCGTCAGCCCAATGCGGACCCGGCCCTGCGGTTGGTGTACGATGAGAAGAAAGGCGCGCTGCGGGACCTGCAACTCGTCGGGTCCCGGGGCACATTCGTGAGGTCACAGATCTGGTTCCTCAAGGACCTGGATCACGGCTCCCCCTTCTTCTACTCGCTGCAAAAAAGGCACGGGGTCCGTCAGCAGCTCCTTACGCTGCTGGCCGATGACGGATCCCTCATCTCGGATCCGGAGAGCATCAGGGCCATTGCCAAATCCTATTACACTGCCCTGTTCTCTCCGGATCCGTCCAGCGAGGATGCTCGCAGAGTTTTGTGGGAGGACCTGCCGCAGGTCGGCCCGGAAGGCGCCGGAAAGCTTGACTCCCCTATAAGTCTGGGGGAGCTAACCGGCGCCCTCGACGGTCTCTCAAGGGGCAAATCCCCGGAACTGGACGGGCTGACCATGGAGTTCTTCAGGGCGTTCTGGGACGTCCTGGGGAGTGACTTTGCGGGGGTCCTGGGGGAGAGTATCGCTACCGGGGAGATGCCCCTTTCGTGGCGCAGGGCCGTGATTGCCTTGCTGCTGAAGAGGGGGGATCTCCGCCTCCTTAAAAACTGGTGCCCGGTCTCCCTCCTCAGCACGGACTACAAAATATTCGCCAGAGCCATATCTTCTCGCCTTGGCACTGAGCTGGACCACATGATCCACCCTGACCAGTCTTATACCGTCCCGGACCGCACCATTCATGATAATATCCACCTGGTCCGGGACATTATCCATTATTCCCAGAGGGCTGGTCTGTCGAGTGCCTTCCTGTCCCTTGATCAGGAGAAGGCGTTCGACAGGGTGGATCACAAATACTTACTCGGAACTCTACGAGCATTCGGGTTCGGGATGCATTTCATCGCCCGGATCCGACTTCTGTACACCGCCGCGGAGTGTCTAGTTAAGGTTAACGGGTCCCAGACGGCGCCCCTGCGCTTCGGGAGAGGGGAGTTCGTCAGGGCTGCCCCCTGTCTGGCCAGTTGTATTCTATCTGCGTGGAGCCTTTCCTGCGCCTCTTGCGGAGGAGCTTGTCGGGATTGGTTCTGCGCGGGCCGGACATCGGGGTGGTCCTTTCGGCTTACGCCGATGACGTGCTCCTTATGTTTAGTGACCCGGCTGACCTGCGGAGGATGCGCAAGTGCCTGGAGGTCTACTCTGCCGCTTCTTCTGCCAGGATCAACTGGGATAAATGTTCTGGACTCCTGGTCGGCCCTTGGCAGATAGATCCCCTACCCGAGGAGCTCAGGCCTTTCACCTGGAGCAGGACCAGCCTCCTCTACCTGGGGGTCCATCTCTGTCCTGCTGAGGAATCCTGGCCGGCGAACTGGCAGGAACTGGAGATGAAAGTCACCGCTCGCCTGCGGCGCTGGAAAGGACTGCTCCGAGTGCTGTCTTACCGGGGTCGAGTTCTGATCATAAACCAGCTGATCGCTGCCATGTTGTGGTATCGGCTGGTCACTTTGATCCCCTCCCCCGGACTATGTCACAAAAATCCAGAGAATGCTCGTTGACTTCTTCTGGGACAAAAGATTGCACTGGGTCGCTGCTGAGGTTCTGAGTCTCCCGCTTAGGGAGGGCGGTCAGGCGCTGGTGTGCCTACGCACCCAGGTGGTGACTTTCCGCCTTCAGACCCTGCAGCGATACCTTTACGTTGAGCCCCCTCTGAGATGGTGTGCCCTGGCGACGTATTTCTTCTTCCGCCAGGTACACGGCCTGAATTATGACGTGCAGCTCCTGTTTATAGAGCAGAGGGGCCTCGGTCGCTCCTTGCAGGCGTTGCCCGTCTTTTACCAGGACCTGATCAAAGTCCGGAACATGGTCGCCTCGCGACGCAGCTCTCCCCCATCAGGAGTAGCGGCTATCGTCAGAGAGCCCCTGCTCAGGAATCTGCCCCTCCATCCTTTTCAGTGGCTGGCGGAGAGGAGGGCTGTGGCTGCCGGGGTGACCAGGATCTGTGACGTGCTGGGTGGCGGAGGAGTGGGCTGGATGCTCCCGCAGGAGTTGGCGCGTCGCGCGTCTGTGTGTGTCCGGCTCTCGGCCGATGTCATTCAAGACCTTAGGACGATCGTGCTCAGCCCCGACGTTATACTGGGTCTCGAGGTGGCCCAGGTGTGCGGTGGTCTTCCATCTGAACGTTCCCCTGTTCAGACGGAATTCCACATTGGCCTCAAGCCCCGAGCCCTCCCTCGGGTGCCAGTGCCCTGCAATATGAGCCGCTTCAGGGAAATGCCCTCCGTGTCATTTAGCACGGCGTGGAGGAGTTTCCTGTACGGACTGCTGCTGCACACCCTTCACTTCCTTGCCCTTGCCCGCTGCCTGGACACGCCCTGGTGTGCTTGTTGCCACCTGGCGGCGGAGGTCCCCATTGGGAGGCCCTCTATGGCGGTGTCTTCCCGCTTTCCACTGGGGACCTGGGTTGGAGGGTGTTGCACGCTCAGTCCCCTATAATCGTAGCATGTGTCGGTTCACAGACTCCCAAGATACCTGCCCTTTTTGCGGTCTTGTAGAGTCCGTAGACCATGTCTATATTAATTGTTGTAGGCTGCACTCCCATTTCAATTATTTATAAAACCTTTTATTACTGTTTTGTTTGCACTTCAGCCCCACGCTCCTGATCTACGGACACCCAGTGCGGAGGGGGGCCGGGAAGGTGGAGGACCTCCTCGTGAACCTGTTCCTGGGCCTGGCCAAGTTGGCCATTAACAGGCCCAGGCAGCGGATCAATCGAGGGGGTCGTCCTGCCCGACTGTTTGGCCCTCTTCCGCGGCTACGTTCGCGGCTGGGTGTCCCTGGAGAGGGAGCACGTGGTGTCTGCCAGCACCATCGAGGCCTTCCATGCCCGGTGGGCACCGCGGGGACTGGGGTGTTTTATCGACCCCTTTAATCACATTTTGGTTTGATGTTTGTAAGTTTCCTTTAAACTTTGTCCTTGGTTTCAGCTGACCTGACTTAGGGGCTGTGTTTGTTTTATCCCTTATTTTGTTAATTTAGTTTAATTGTTTGACTCCCAAAAAAAGTTACATCTTATTTACCTCCAGTCAGCGGGTGACCAAGGGGGTCATATGGCCCGACTGTCTGCCCCTCTTCCATGGCTATGTTTGCAGTCAGGTGTCCCTGGAGAGGGAGCATGCAGTGTCTGCTGGCACTGTCGAGACCTTCCATGCTGGGTGGGCACCGTGGGGACTGGGGTGTTTTATTGACCCTGGTAATCACATTTTGATTTGATGTTGGTAAGTTTCCTTTGCATTTTGTCTTTTGTTTTTGCAATTTCCCTTTAAGGGGCTGCCTTTTAATTTGTCCCTGAGTTTGTTAATTTAGTGTAATTGTTTTGTAACAAATGAGTTACATCTTGTTTATCTCCAGGCAGCGGGTGATCGAGGGGGTCGTCCGATCCGACTGTCTGCCCCTCTTCCAGGGCTATGTTTGCAGCTGGGTGCCCCTGGAGAGGGAGCACGAGGTGTGCCGGCACTGTCGAGGCTCAGTGGGCACAGCGGGGACTGGGGTGTTTTATTGACACTGTTAATCATATTTTGGTTTAATGTTTGTAAGTTTCCTTTAAATGTTGTCTTTTCTTTTTGCAGTTTCCCTTTAAGGGGCTGCCTTTTACTTTGTCCCTGATTTAGTTTAATTGTTCTGACTCAAAAGAATGACATCTTCTTTACCTTCTAAACCCTGTCTTGGTGCTCCCCCGACATACACATAGATGTGGAGGCAGCCTGCTGACTGCTACGCCCTGTCTGTGATGACCTTGGCGGGTGGAGGGCACCTGCCTGCTTTCAGGGTCCTGCTGTGTGGCAGTGACACCCTCCTCGGCCTGTGGAGCTGGAGCTGCTGGGATGACAGGAAGAAGGGATTCGGATGGGCCCCACACTCCCAGAGTCACCTGGATGGAGGCCCTGGAGCGTGCACCTGCTGATCCTCCTCCCTTTGGGTGCCCGACAGCCCCTGGCTGACTCCTTGAGGAGAAGGGGAAGCTGGAGTGAGATCGAACTGCCCCACACCCCTCTCGTGTTGACAGTGTTGGAGGCCAATTACAGCATTGGCGATAGAGTTTGCCCATGCAGCAGTGCCAGAGAGCTGCCATCATCCTACCAGTGTTGACCTTGGTGCATTGCAATGCCAGTGCTATCACCTCAGACTGAAGGAGGACGGACTCCTCCATCGTGCCTTGCAATCTGAGGAGTGCAGCGGACATCCCTTCCTGATGTTCCCGTGATTGTCTTTGCAGCTCCAACAACTGATTGAGGACTGAGTCCAGAGGTTCACCATTTGACTTGGACTCAGCAGATTCCTTGCCTCCAGTAGTCCTCCGAGTGCTGGTGACCTCGGATGTCCCTGTCTCTGCCTGCTGTGGAACAGATTGTGTGCTGTGCTTATCAGCTTGTGATCCTGAGGCTGCTCTATATCTTGGTCCCACTGAGGTGTGTGTCGCTGCGCTGGTGGAGGGTGTGGGTGAGCGCCGTGACAGGACTTCAATGGTGCTGCCCTCAGGGTCCTTGTCTGAGGTGCTCTCAGCGCTGGGGCCGGGGTCAAGGTTGCCTGAGGGCGATGTGTCAGATGTGCCAAGGACAGAAAGTGGAGACTATTAGTGCTTGGCAGCCCCGTTACACACAGAATAGCGGACTCAGAATAGTGTTGACAGAAAGACATTGTGGCGCAGGATCCTCACGTGTGTGCTCGCCATTGACTTCACCGTTGCTGCAGGAATGGATCAAGTCCTCTCCGATCAACTCCAACGCGCGACTCTCAAAAAGAGTGAGCACCTGATGTCCGTCACTCCACCCCTGGTCTGGGACCTCTCCCAGTGATTGTGCGCCATCTTGTCCTGCATAAAGACAGATGGAGAGAGTGTAAGGAAGGCACATGCCAGGCCAAATGAGAAGGATGCCAGGTGTGTGTGGTGTTGAGTGGAGCCATGGGCGGGATGAGGAGGCAGTCTCCAGAGGAGATGAGGCCAGATGGAGATGTGAGGGTGTGTGTGAGAGAGTGAGTGGTGATGTCCCTTGAGCTGGCAGTGAGTGAGATGCCAGTGAGTGTGTGATGGGCTTGTGAGTGTGTGAGTTTAGAGTGATGAGATGGTTGCCTTACCCTGGAGGCACGGATGAGATCATTCATCCTCTTTCTGCACTGGATGGTCGACCTCGTGTGCAGCATTGGCACTGACCACCTCTGCCACTGCCTCTCAGGCCAGAGTGGTGAGACTGATGGGCCTCCTGCGGCCAGAGCGAGGGTTGAGGGCATCATGGCGGGCCTCCACCACATCCAGAAGGCGTCTCAGGGATGCATCACTGAATCGGGGGGTTGCGCTCCTGGCTTTTGGGGCCATGTCATCATTGGAGCAGTCCTGGGCTGCAAACATTGTGAAGTGCGCGTGTGGCTGCAGTTTAAATATGGCGTCCTACATGAGGAAGCGGCGAGGTAATAGCATGGTGGGTAAATCAGAGGCCAGCCACTAGTGATCCGGCATTTTTCCTGTGACTGCATAATTTATGAGATGGGAAGAGGACGATATGGCGTGAAAACCCGATATTGCGGCCAGCAGGTAAAACATCTTTTTTCATACCCAGTACCGGACTTAGTGCAAATCTGGGACGATTCCACCCCAAGTGTCTGTGCAAGCAAACAGCCATGTGCCTCACTGAGGCACTGAGTGGTTGAGCGACGGGTACTCTGGATTTGAGCTTCTCATTGGAGATGCCATGACCCTGCCCTTCTTATACACTCTCCCAGTCTCTCATCTGCACACAGCACTCTTACCATCCTCCGAGACCCCTGCCTCTCTGAGACTTGTGGACATTACTCCTCTCTTGCATTCCATGTCCAGGGTGTCCATCTCAAATCTGGCCAGGATCAGGGCGTTGGGCACGCACCACCCGTTCGTGTGCGCTCCAGTGCGTTGCGGCTTCTCTTCTCCTGAACATAAACGAGTGCATTCATTAGTCCATCCCCTCCCTGTAACACCATTCCAGCCTCATGACTCACCGCCCCCCCTCCGGAGAGCCAGCTTGAGGTGCCCATCAGATTGGCACTCACCCTTTTATACACAAAGGTGAGTGGCAACATCTCCCGCCCTTGGCAGGCACAGGGATATATGCCATTTGGCATTTTGCATCTCACACCTCGAGTGCCCTGACTTACGGCTACCATCTGAGGCATCTATATTCAGTTCCATGCCACCCTTGCAGAGCACAGAAGATCATTTGGCAGTGGATCCATGTGCAGCACACAACATCATGCCCGCTCACCTGGGCAGCCACCTCTGCCCAGGCCTTCTTCATCTTTTAGGGTGGCCTCCTCTTGCCATCCTACAGCCTGAGTATTTGATGCCAGGCACTGACTGCCTCCACTAGGCAGTCGTCTGAGAATCGTGGGGCAGAGTGTCCACCAGCATTGCCCTCCTGCCTGTTATGCCCACCAGGTGCTGAGACCATCACTTATGCCAAGTTTTCCAGTCTCTCATCAACAGCTCCGTTAGGCTCCTCCCCAGCTCCTGGCAGCCTTCAGGGAGCTGCCTGGGCTTGTCTTATACACCCTTCCAGGTCACCATTCAACCCAGTACCTGCCACACTCCCGCCCTCGCTGGCAGAGCTGTACCATTGTCTGAGTGCAGCACTGCCTCAGTAGTGCACTGGAGTATCAGCCTAGATATTGTGCTCAAGTCTTTGGGGTAAACCTCAAGCCCACGCCCCTCCCCCACTCCTCCTAAGCTATGCGGTCTCAGCTGGTTAAAGTCCAGCAAATCTCCTGAGTGGTCTTGATGAGTTAATAAAACTTAGCTCTTGCACAACCAGCACTGAAGTGCTACACGGAGAGACATTGCACACTCAACGATCAGATCAGGAATACTGCCCTGGCTCACTGATGGTTGTGAAGTCTGGGCTTCTGATGAAAAGTCAGTTCGATGCTTTTAATCATTCATAAAGCTCCTCCCTTACTGCTAGCTGACCTGTCAATGTTCTAGAGAGCTTCCCTCCTCATTGGCCTGTCAGTCTGGAATTCCTGGGCCCTCAGACACTGCCTCCCACATTCAATGGCGAATTCTGAAAGTTCCTGGGACCAAACCAAAACCATCAGAGTCAGCAGCAAACGTTTCCAGCAGGTCTGGTCTCAATGGTAGGCCAGGATCACTGAATCGCCTGGGATTTTTGAGACTCTTGTGTCTTGTTTTTTGCTTCAATGATGCACACAGACCGTCAGCATTGTAGCTGAGCTAACTTTATCGATAACACATTTTCCCAATATATCTGCAGTAACTGAATTCTATCAAGACAGGTTCCAATATGTGCTATCTGACCTTCAACCCCCAGGTCAGGTAACCCCCCGCCCCCCTATCTAGTACCGAGTACCGTATAGTATCTAATACTGGAGCCCACTACCACAATCAACTATTATCATAACATTTCCCTTTTTAAAAAAAAATATTTTTATACAACTCAGGTACACAACGTGTCTTAACTATTCTTTCTCACTCTGTTTTGATCAGTCTGTTTTGTATTTTACTGATCTCTGTATCTCTGGTTTTTTTCACAATTGTTCCACTGAATGTTCTGAATGGTGACAGAGGTGATTTTGAAGGACAAGGGGTCTTCTCCTCCAGCTCTGTCACTATCACCCCTTAGACAATTTTCAGGACTCTCAGGCTTTGCCTGGTTATCTGTTGCTTCACTGGTGCATTCTGGTTTTTGATCTTCAGCTACACTTTCTGATTCAGGGCAGGGTTGCATTTCATTTGTTTTCCACAAGAATTTCCGGTTTCTCCGGTACTGTTGTCCATTTGGAGTCTGCACTATGTAAGAACTTGGTTCTCCTGTGATCCCTGTGGCAATGACAGGATTCCAGATCCCTTCATGCTGAATCCTCACCGTCTCTCCCATGTCCAGGTCAGACAGAGTTGGGCACTTCGATCAAAGTACTGGGGCTTTGGGACTGGTTCTGGGGAAGGTGCGACCAGTACAAACAAGACGGGTTGCATCTGGGCAGAACTGGGACCAACGTCCTCGGAGGGTGGGGGTTGTTTGCTAGTGCATTCGGGGAGGGTCTAAACTAGAATGGCTAGGGGATGGGAACCTGAGCAGGGAGACAGAGGAGGGGGAAACAAGGATAGAAACAAAAGACAGGAAAGTAAGAAGCAAAGTGGAAGGCAGAAAAAACAAGGGCGATAAACCAATGGGGTCAGAGTGCAAAATAAAGCTAAGATGACGAACAAGGTTAAAAAGACAAGTCTAAAGGCATTGTATCTTAATGCATGGAGCATTCACAATAAGGTAGATGAATTAACAGCGCAAATAGATATAAACGGTTATGATATAGTTGCAATTACAGAGACATGGCTGCAGAGTGACCAAGGATGGGAACTGAACATCCAGGGGTATTCAATATTTAGGAAGGACAGACAAATAGGGAAAGAAGGTGGGGTAGCATTGTTAGTAAAGGAGGCAATCAATGCAATAGTGAGGAAGGATATTGGCTTGGAAAATCATGATGTGGAATCTGTTTGGGTGGAGATAAGAAACACCAAGGGGCAGAAAACGTTGGTGTGGGTTATCCATAGGCCCCCAAACAGTAATGGAGATGTAAGGGAAGGCATTAAACAGGAAATTAGAGATGCATGCAATAAGGGTGCAACTGTAATCATGGGTGACTTTAATTTACATATAGATTGGACAAACCAAACTAGCAATAATACTGTGGAGGAGGATTTCCTGGAATGTGCACATGATGGTTTTATTAGACCAATACGTTGAGGAACCAACGAGATAGCAGGCTATCCTAGACTGGGTATTGTGCAATGAGAAAGGATTAATTAACAGTCTTGTTGTGCAGGGTCCCTTGGGGAAGAGCGACCATAAAATGATGGAATTGTTCGTTAGGATGGAGAGTGAAGAAGTTGAATCCGAAATTAGGGTCCTGAATCTAAATAAAGGGTATGAGGGGTACAAGGATATGAGGCACAATGATGGATTGGGGAACCTTACTAAAAGAGTTGACGGTGGATAGGCAATGGCTAGTATTTAAGGAATATATGCATGAATTACAACAATTTTTCATTCCTGTCTGGCGCAAAAATAAAACAGGAAAGGTGGCACAACCATGGCTTATAAAAGAAATTAGGAATAGTATTAGATCCAAAAAAGAGACATATAAAATTGCCAGAAAAAGCAGCAAGCCTGAGGTTTTGGACCAGTTTAGAATTCAGCAAAAGTGGACAAAAAAGATTGATCAAAACTTCTATAAAAATTTGAAGAGAAAAAGATTAGCGAACACAAATGTAGGTCCCTTACAGTCAGAAATGGGGGAAATTATAATGGGGAACAAAGAAATAGCAGAATAATTGAACACGTACTTTGGTTCTAACTTCACATAAGAGGACACAAATAATTTCCCAGAAATGTTAGGGAACCAAGGGTTTAGTGAGAAGGAGGAATTGAAAAAAAATCAGTGTTAGTAAAAAAAAAAGTTTCTAGAGAAATTAATGGAGTTAAAGGCTGAAAAATCCCCAGGGCCTGATAATTTACATCCCAAAGTACTAAAGGAAGTGGCCCTGGAAATATTGGATGCATTGGTGGTCATCTTCCAAAATCCTATGGCCTCTGGAGCAGTTCCTATAGGTTGGAGGGTGGCAAATGTAACCCTACTATTTAAAAAAGGAGGGAGAGAATAAACAGAGAATTACAGACCAGTTAGCCTAACATTCAGTAGTGGGAAAATGCTAGAGTTTATTATAAAAGACTTGTTAACAGAACACTTGGAAAGCATTAACGGGATTAGACAAAGTCAGCATGGGTTTATGAAAGGGAAACCATACTTAACTAATCTACTGGAGTTTTTTGAGGATGTAACTAGTAGAATAGATAAGGGAGAACCAGTGGATGTGGTATATTTGGATTTCAAGAAGGCTTTTGATAAGGTCCCATATAAGAGGCTAGTGGGCAAAATTAAAGCACATGGGATTGGGGATAATATATCATGGATTGAGAATTGGTTGACAGACCGAAAACGGAGAGTGGGAATAAATGGGTCTTTTTCCAGATGGCAGGTGGCAACAAGTGGTGTACAGCAGGGATCAGTGCTTGGGCCCCAGCTATTCATGATATATATATAAATGACATGGATGAGGGAACCAAATGCAATATTTACAAGATGGCTGACAACACAAAACTGGGCGGCATTGTGAGCAGTGAGGAGGATGCAAGGAGGCTTCAGGGTGATTTAGACAAGTTGTGTGTGTGTACAAACACATGGCAGCTGCAATATAACGTGGATAGATGTGAAGTTATATGCTTCGGTGTGAAAAACAGAAAGGCAGAGTATTATTTAAATGGTGATATATTGGGAAATGCGGATGTTCAAAGGTATCTGGGTGTCCTTGTACAACAGTCAATGAAAGTAAACAGGCAGGTGCAGCAAGCAATTAGGAAGGCAAATGGTATGTTGGAATTCATTGCAAGAGGATTTTAGTTCAGAAGTAGGGATGTCTTACTGCAGTTAGACAGGGCCTTGGTGAGACCACACCTGGAGTATTGCATGCAGTTTTGGTCTCCCTACCTAAGAAAGGATATACTTGCCATAGAGGGAGTGCAGCAAAGTTTCACTAAGATGATACCGGGGATGGCAGAACTGATGAATGAGGAGAGATTAGTTTGATTGGGCCTGTATTCACTAGAGTTTAGAAGAATGAGAGGGGATCTGATTGAAATGTATAAAATTCGAACAGGGCTAGATTGACTGGATACAGATAGGATGTGTCTCCTGGTTGGGGAGTCTAGAACCAGAGGCCACAGTCTCAGGATATGGGGCAGGCCATTTAGGACTGAGATGAGGAAAGATTTCTTCACTCAGAGGGTGATCAACTTGTGGAATTCTCTACCACACAAGGCTGTGGAGGCCAGGTCACTGAGTATATTCAAGAAAGAAATTGATAAATTTTTGGAAACTAGGGGCATCAAGGGGTATGGAGAGAAAGTGGGAATATGCGTTGAAATAGAGGATCAGCCATGATCATATGGAGTGATGGAGCAGACTCGAAGGGCTGAATGGCCTACTCCTGCTCCTAGTTTCTATGTTTCTGCTTCTGCTGTCTCAGTTTGAACAGGTCATTTTCTGTAACAAAAACAGAAAATGCTGGAAAAACTCAGCAGGTCTAACAGCACCTGTGGAGAGAAAAACAGAGTTAACATTTTGGGTTCATATGACTCTTCAGAGCTGGAGCTGTAGCTCATTGGCTGTGGAAATAACAGTTGAGGTGCAGTTGGGAGCTTAGTTCTTAGCCTTTTCCCCATCAGGAGCTGTGCTAGAGATGGCCCAATGCCCTCGAATGGAGTATTCCTGAAATCCAGCAGAGCCAGGTAGGGGTCTCTTCCGTCCGCCTTTGTCTTCTTCAACAGGTGTTTTAAGGTCTTGCACTGTATGTTCCGTTGGATTGTGGATATTGGGAATTGATGTAGTGTGCCAAAACCCCCAGTCCTGTGCAAATTTGCAAAACTCAGCGCTTGAGAATTGTGGACCAATATCTGAGATGAGCACTTCAGGTATGCCATGGCGAGCAAAAACTGATTTTAAATGATTTATTACAGTGATGCTCTTACTATCATTTTCAGCGGCACAGACTCAGCAAACTTTGAGCAATAATCCACTGCTAGTAGGTAGTCACTGTCAAATGTGAACAAATCCACTCCAATTTTCTGCCAGGGCCTCTCTGGAACACTGTGGTTAAAGTGGTTCTTTTTGTTGCTACTTACTGTACTTTTGGCACACTGCACACGCATTCAGCATTTCCCCGATTTGTGCTCCATTCCAGGCCAATACATTACATCTCAAGCTCTTCTCCTGCATGTTTCTATGCTGAGGTGACTTTCATTATGCGCTGCAGCATTTCTTTCCTCAGTGTTGCAGCAATCATGATCTTTTCTCCCTTAAAAGTATTCCTTCTGCTACATGAAGTTCCTCCCACAAGTTCCAGTACTCTTGTACAGCAGAAGGGGCTCTGCTCCGATGTATGGGGCAGCCAGTTTGCACAATCTGCTGTAATTTTCTCAGGGTGGCACTGTTCTTGGTCACTTCCCTGATCTCATCCAGTTTGGCTACAGCCACAGGTAAGTTCTTTGTCAGCATATGAACCTGTGCTTCCATTTCTTTATCCTCTTCCTCCGTGATGGGTAGGTATGCACGTGACAGAGTGTCTGCGATGTACATTTCCTTGCCCAGTTTGTATTTAACTCTGACTAATGCAGATACATTAGTAATCTTTGGATTCTTGGTGGTGCACAGTTCACGGACTTTTTAAGTATAGCTTCCAGAGGCTTATGATCAGACTCTACCTCCACGTTTTTGTCATAGACAGACTGACGGAAACGTTCTAGGCCAAACACAATTGTAATATTTCTTTCTCTGTTTGGGCATACCGCTGCTGTGTTTCAGTCATTGCCTTTGAAGCGTATGCCACTGATGCCTTATTTTGCAAGAGGACAGCTCCCAGGCCAGTCTTTGAAGCGTCCACTGAGATCTTGACCAGCTGACTAACATCATAATACTTTAACACTGGTGCCTGGATCAGTGTTCTCTTCAGACTGGTCAAAACTTCCTGGTGACTTTGTTCCCAGTGCCATTCAACATCATTTTGTAGAAGTTCTCTGAGGAGTGCCGTTAGGTCTGACATGTTCGGAATGAATTTCCCAAGATGGGTCACCATTCCCAAAAGCCTCTCCAAGTGTTTCTTACATTCTGGGGGTGGCATGTTCATGACTGCTTCTATTTCACTCTGATCCAGCTTCAGTCCCTCATTTGTTAGCACATGTCCCAGGTACTTAATTTCATGAAGACTATTTTGCACTTTTCGTCCTTCAATTTGAGGTTCCTTTCTCTAACTCTGGCCAGCACCTGCCTCAGTCTGTGGTCGTGTTCTTCTAGTGAGGCTCTCCAGACCAGCATACCATCGATATAGGTTTCCACGCCCTCTAACCCTTCAAACTGCTACTTCACTGTTCTACAGAACACCTCCGGAGCTGAATTAATACCAAAAGGTAAGCCTAAAAACCTGTATCGCCTGCACGGTGTGTTGAAGGTACAGAAATAGGAATTGTGTTCAACCAGCTTAACCTGCCAGAAGCCTGAACTCGCATCCAACACTGAATAGTATTTAGCATCGGCTAGCTTACACATGATAAAAACAAAAAACTACTGCGGATGCTGGAAATCCAAAACAAAAACAGAATTACCTGGAAAAACTCAGCAGGTCTGGCAGCATCGGCGGAGAAGAAAAGTGTTGACGTTTTGAGTCCTCATGACCCTTCAACAGTTCTGGACAAAAGAGAAACAGAAACATGAAAAAGTTCCCAAGAATTGGATTTTAAAAAATGATTGGGGTGCGGGGGGGGGTTGGGTGGGGTGGGGGGGGTGGAGATGGGGCATAGCCAGCAGACTCATGGTCATGGGACAGGGTGTCACATCTCACAATCACACCAAATAACACCCCACCCAGAGTAGTTGGCAAATTCTGCTACCTTGGGCTGGATTTTACGGGACACCGTATTCCCCACCAATCCTACCCTGAACTGAAAACGGTCAGCTTACCCACCCGGAACCCAGTTGCCCCACAGCAATATTATGCTGGGAGCAGCCTTAATTGCTTCAGAGTGGAACATCTGCCCCCATCTAGAAGGAAGTCCCACTCTAGAAAGCTGTTGGCCAATTTGATTGTGCCGTAGTTCTGTAGTCACAGTGGCGCCAGGATTGAGCGGTGGCCACTGCTGGGACTACAGGCAGCCCCTGAGGAAAAGAGGTGATGGAACCCGGACTCCTCAGTAAGTGTGGGATTTTGGACGGGCCTGGCTGGCAGACCCCAGTGAGGGGTGGGCTTGAGAGGCCAGGGGAGGAGCATAAAGGGGGAGAATGATCTTGGGGAGTACCTCAAAGGAGGTACCCCCTCCCTTCCTACCTGACTGTAGCCCATGCAGTGAAAGCTGCCCCAGGTTACCCACCTTACCAGCACCTTCCTTGCCGCATGTAAAATAGTGGCACAGGCAGAGCAAGGCCCTAAAGTGGCCATTAATTGGCCTCCTAAGGGCCTCAATAGGCCCAAGGCTGCCTGATGCCTTCCAAGTCCACTGTAATATTGGAGACTAGTTGGGGGTGGGCAGGAACCTGGTGGGAAGGCCACCCATTTTATTTTACAAGCCCCTCAGTTTTCAAATACGCCAGTGGGGGACTGTAAAACCCAGCCCCTTGGGTCCGCGGTGACAGACAATCTGCCCCTTTATGCAGTCCTCAGTGCACGGACAGGGAAAGCAGCTGCCAACTTTGGCCAACTCACAAAACATGCATGGAATAACATCAAGCTAACCCTTAGGAGCAAGCTGATAGTTTCTGAGGGTGTTCTCAGCAGCTTGTTGTATGGCTGTGAAACATGGGCGACTTGCAGCTATCAAGAAAGGAAATTCAACAACTCTCATCTTTGCTGTTTGTGACACGTTCTGGGTGTTTCATGGAAGGACAACGTCAGGAATACGACAATCCTGTCAAAGGCAAAGCTCCTGTGAATGTTGGCACTCATCAAGCAGAGGTAACTTTGCTGGCTCAGGCGAGATGGAAGACGGTCGTGTACCTAAGGATTTGTTGCATGATGAGGTAACTGAAGCCAGAAGACCAGTAGGACGGTCAAAGCTCTGCCTCAAGAAAGCTTGTCAGTGTGAAACAAGGGCCCTAAACATCGATTATCGCACCTGGGAGACACTTGCTATTGAGAGTGGAAAATTGTGGCATCACCTGTGGGCCACTGAAATCATGGTAAAAAAAGAAATAGCTTAACTACTGAATGGGCTAAACATTTATAAAGAGAAAGTATCAAAAAGGCTGGCTGTACCGGAAATTGATAAGTCACTAGGAGCAGAAGGGGTGCCTCCGAGGATACTGAGGGAAGTAAGTGTGGAAATTGTGAAGGCACTGGCCATGATCTTTTAATGCCCCTTAGATAGTGGGGTGCTGCCAGAGGACTAGAGAATCTCAAATGTTACACCCTTGTTCAAAAAAGGCTGTAAAGATAAATCCTGTAACTACAGTCCAAGCAGTTTAACCTCGGTGGTGAGAAAGCTTTTAGAAATGAAAATCCGGGGCAAAATTAACAGTCACTTGGACAAGTGTGGATTGATTAAGGAAAGCAAGTGCAGATTTGTTAAAGGTAAATCGCATTTAACTGACTTTATTGAGTTTTTTGATGAGGGAACTGAGAGGGTTAATGAGGGTAATGCAGTTGATGTGGTGTACATGGACTTCCAAAAGGCATTTGCTAAACTAATAATGTAGATAGGTAAAGGCACATGCATGAGGGTAGAGGTAGAGTGAAACTGAACACCATTGCACTATTTATCTGGTATAAAATGGATCATCCAGTTTCAGAGACTCTGTCCTGTTTCCCATCAGGACCACCAATTTATCTCGGGCAGTTATTTACTCGCTGCTGCTGGCTTAACCTGGTGTTAGCCTCATGCTTGTTCTAATGAGGAGTCTAACACCTTTTTGAGGATCCCAGCCAGGAATGCATTAGGCACTGTGCAGTCAGGTTTTTTGGAATCTTCACTGGTCTTCCATTAAAGAGGCCACTAGAAGTTGTGAACAAACAGTAAAGTTTAACTTCTTAACTTACCTCATTGCGGAGTGAGTAGTCTTTTATATCCACCTGGAACTTCAGTTTAATATCTAAAGTGTTCTTTAGGATGTGTTACTAAGGGAGCATCACCGTGACAGACATGGGGCACCGTCTCAACGTTCATTGGATATTAAGAATCCCACAGCACAACTTGAAGAGCAGCAAGAAATTTTGGCCAGTGTCCTTGACCAAATGTTCATAATCAGCCATAGATCAGTCACCTCATGTCTGTTCATTGGATCTTGCAGCTGTAAAATGGCTGCTACAGTGGTCTAACATAACAGATGTCAACGCACTTCAAAAAGTAGCTCCTCGTTTGGAAACATTTGAGACAATGTGGCATTAACCCCATTTCCTATGTTACAGGAATGACTACACTTCATTGGTTGTAAATGACTCTGGGCCACCCTGAGATTATGAAAGGCAGCGTATAAATGTGAGGCAGTCAGTCAGTCACCAGTGTGTCTGTCTGCTTATCTTTCTTCTATATCAATTCAAGTGTTATTGTAAATTCAAACATCAAGCCACACATAGAGATGGTCATTAACAACACTTACACTTCTGTTATTTAGAAGACACATTTGGAAAAGGCATGAGGAGGTACTTAGATAGAAAGGAAGCTTTTACGCATACTACCAACTGATATATGCAAGTCCTGCTGTCCCTCCTCCCAGCCTAACAAAACTCAGAGATTGTGACCAAGCAAATTGCTTCAAGTCAATGCTGGTGTAGCTTTGTAACAGTTTCAATGTAACAATGTACTCTCCTTCAATGTACTCTTCTTTACTGTGCTCTTCTTCAATGTACTCCCCCTCAATGTACTCTCCCTCAATGTACTCTTCCTCGATGTGCTCTTCCTCAATGTACTCTCTCTCAATGTGATCTTCTTCAATGTACTCTTTCTCAATGTACTCTCTTTCAATGTACTCTTCCTCAATATACTCTTCCTCGATGTACTCTCCGTCAATGTATTCTTCTTCAACGTACTCTTCCTTAATGTACTCTCCCTCAATGTGCTCTCCCTTGGAAACCTGGCTAAGGAGTGATGAAAACCTCCTGCAAAATGAAGCCTCCCCATTAGGTTACATGTTTCACCGCTTGTCCTGTAAAGACCATTGCGGTTCTCTTTCCATTAGCGTGTTTCCAAGTGCAATAGGAATGTGGGGTTCCCAGCATTCCTTGCCTGTGTCTTGGAAGTAATCTCCTGAGCCATCTGGGAGAAAAAAATCATAGGGACACTCTCTTCTCCTGTTTCTCTCTAGTGGATCCACAACAAATGGCAGACCCTTTTCCCTGTGTCCATTTGTGTGAACTCCAAACCTGGGCCCATCACCTCCAGTTCCATCTTTTATTCCCATATGTTTTGTTTCTTTTCTCTTTACCCCTCCTAGACCCCTCTCTCCTGTCTTCATACCTCCTTTCATTTCTCCTTTGTCAGGAACTCTGCCTTCCAAAATCCCAAATCCCAACTCTTGAGTACTCCTTGCCTTTTCTGCCCTCTTGCTGTTATCCCAATCTTGACTCCCTTTTGGATAAGCGTACAGTTTCCCTCTGGCTCTCTTGGCATTCTTCAATAAGCCCGTTGAGGCACGTGCCACTGGTTCATTACCAGCAGCAACCCCAACCACACCACCGATTCCCTTCCCGACCTTTCTGCCCAACTTCTTCACTGGATTTAATCTTGCCAAATTTCTTCTTGATTCAACTCACCCTCCCAGTGCTGACTCTGTGGACTGTGCCAGCTGATCAGCTCTAACTGACTTGGTCCCATCTAACCCCACGCATCTCCCTTCAGAATGTCTGCTCACTTGTGAATAAGGCCCTTACCATCCATGAGCTTATTGTGGGTGATTGCATCAGCATCATAGTCTTAACAGGAACTTGGCTGAGGGGTCCTCACACTTTTACCATTAATGAAGTCTCCCCACCTGGCTACATCTTCCAGCCCCTTCCCCCTCAATACTGTCATGGTGACAATCTGGTGTTTATCGCCTGGTCCCACCTTGGCCCTATTCCCCTGGCCCTTTCTCCTCCTTTGAATATCTTACTTTGTTCCACCCCTCCCAACCCTCATTTGAAACCCTTGTTCTCCACTGACCACCAAAGTACCTTAAATGTATTCTTGCTGAGATTCCCCCACTACTTTCCTCCCTCAGTCCCCACATCAAGTAATTTCTCATCCTTGGTGACCACCATCTCATCTCATCATGTTCTCTCTCCTCTGAGTTCACTGCCCTCCTATCCTCCTTAAATTTCTTCCTCCATGAAATCCACCCCCAATCCATATTCATGCCCACCCTTTCCTCATGTGGCCATGCTAGTTCCATCTGTATCAATCACACTAGAAAGATCATCTCTGGTCACTTCCATGTATCACTCTCCGCCCACATGCCCCTTCCCTATCCCAACCCTACCTCTTTCTTTATCCCCCTGCTCAACAACTGCCCTGCTCCCAATCTCCACCTTTGATGCCCTCGTCCCAATAAAACCAGCAACCTCTCACCTTGGCTGTTCCTCATAGTAAGGCCCTCATCTCCACTCCTTTAAGTCCTGAATGGATGTGGCGGACAACTCGTTTAGTCATTCACTGCCAGATTTGCCTGAACTGCATAAAGAACTAAGGGATAAACAGAAAATGCTGGAAATAGTCAGCAGGTCAGGCAGCACCTGTGGAGAGAAAGAGAGTTAAGGTTTTAGTTCGATGACCTTTCGTCAGAACTGAAGCGAGATAGAAATGCAAAGAGCCATAGGGTTCTTCTCTGGTCCGCTAAAACAGCTCAATTTTCCAGGATCATCCTGGAATGCAAAGATAACTCCCAGTTCCCTTCCTCTACTGCAAACTGTCTTCTTAAACCCCCCTCCTCTGACTCCTCCAGTCTCACCTCCAACAACAAGAAGCTCATGAACTGCCTTGTCACCGAAATGGAGGCAATTCAATCAGCTGCTGCTGCTTCTTCCCTCCCTTCCCTCATCCCACTGGGCCCCTCTGCCCTGAACTTGCCACATTACATAGTTTCTCTCTTATCTTCCCTTACGCCCTCTCTGAGCTCATCTTGTCCATGAGACCCACCTCCTGTTCCTTCAAGAACACAAGGAGTAGGAGCAGGAGTAAACCATAATGTCCACTGAGCCTGTTCCGCCAAACAACATGATCGTGGCTGATCTCGGACTTCATGTCCACTTTCTCACCTGTTCCCCATATCCCTTGATTCTGACGGACAAAAGCTCTGCCTATCCCAGCCTTAAATATATTCAGTAGTGGAGCATCCACAGCCCTCTGGGATAGAGAATTCCAAAGATTCATCCTACTCTGGCCCCCTCTCACAACACTTTCTCCAGTACATCGATAACTGCTTCGGTGCTGCTTCATGCTCTCGTCTGGACCTGGAAAAATTTATTAATTTTGCTTCCAATTTCCACCCCTCCATCATTTTCACATGGTCCATCTCTGACATTTCCCTTCCATTCCTTGATCTCTCTGTCTCAATTTCTGGTGATAGACTGTCCACCAATATTCATTACAAGCCTACCAACTCCCACAGCTACCTCGACTACAGCTCCTCACACCCCGCTTCCTGTAAGGACTCCATCCCATTCTCTCAGTTTCTTCAGCTCCGTCGCATCTGTTCTGATGATGCCACTCTCAAAAACAGTTCCTCTGACATGTCTTCCTTCTTCCTTAACCGAGGTTTTCCACCCACGGTGGTTGACAGGGCCCTCAACTATGTCCGGCCCATCTCCCGCGCATCCGCCCTCACATCTTCCTCTCCCTCCCAGAACCATGATAGGATCCCCCTTGTCCTCACTTATCACCCCACCAGCCTCCACATTCAAAGGATCATCCTCCGCCATTTCCGCCAACTCCAGCATGATGCCACCACCAAACACATCTTCCCTTCACCCCCCCAGTGGAATTCTGTAGGGACCCTTCCCTCCGGGACACCCTGGTCCACTCCTCCATCATGCCCTACAGCTCAAATCCCTCCCATGGCACCTTCCCATGCAACCGCAGAAGGTGCAACACCTGCCCCTTTACTTTCCCCCTCCTCACCGTCCAAGGGCCTAAACACTCCTTTCAAGTGAAGCAGCATGTCACTTGCACTTCCCTCAATTTAGTGTACTGCATTCGCTGTTCCCAATGCGGTTTCCTCTACATTGGAGAGACCAAACGCAGACTGGGTGACCGCTTTGTGGAACACCTTCAGTCTGTCCGCAAACATGACCCAGACCTCCCTGTCGCTTGCCATTTCAACACTCCACCCTGCTCTCATGCCCACATGTCCATCCTTGGCCTGCTGCAATGTTCCAGTGAAGCTCAACGCAAACTGAAGGAACAGCACCTCATCTTCCGCCTAGACACTTTACAGTGAACATTGAGTTCAACAACTTCAGATCATGAACTCTCCTCCATCCCCACCCCCTTTTCCAATAATTTATATATATTTTTCTTTTCCCACCTATTTCCATTATTTTTAAATGTATTTCCATTCATAATTTTATCTCTACCTTTTAGGCTATTTCGACCCCTACCCCCCATCCCACCCCCACTAGGGCTATCTGTACCTTGCTCGTCCTGCTTTCTACCCTTAATGTCACCATTAGCACATTCCTCAGCTAATATCACCACCGTCAACACCTCTTTGTTCTTTTGTCTATGACATCTTTTGGCAGTCTCTACCTATCACTGGCCCTCTATCCAGCTCTACCTGTCCCACCCCCCCCTTAAACCAGCTTATATTTCACCTCTTTTCTATTTTTCCTTAGTTCTGATGAAGAGTCATTCAGACTCGAAACGTTAACTGTGTTCCTTTCTGCAGATGCTTTCAGACCTGCTGAGTTTTTCCATGTATTTTTGTTTTTGTTCCAAAGATTCATAACCCTTTGAGTGAAGAAGTTTCTCCTCATCTCAGTTCCAAATGATCGACCCCTTATCCTGAGACTGTGGCCCCATGTTCTGGATTCCCCAGCCAGGAGAAACAACCCCTCAGTCTGTACCCTGCCAAGCCCTTGTACCCTGCCAAGCCCTTCAGAATTTTGTGGGTTTCAATGGGAACACCCCCCATTCTTCTAAAGTCCAGAGAATATCGGCCCAATTTACTCAGCCTCTCATCATGGGACAAACTTCCCATCCCAGGGACCAATCTATTGAATCTTCACTGCACTGTCTCCAACAGGAATATATCCTTCCTTAAGTAATGTGGGAATTAAGCACATGGACTGCACGTAGATTAAACAAACAAGGTTCTTTTGTTCCACCAACACCAAAACTGTAAAAACTCTTAAGGGAAAGTGTAACTTTAAGAAACAATCTATTTACAGAGAATATTCACTGCCAATGCTCCAGATCTGTCCTGTTCGGGGCCTCGTCCCCTCAATGCAGTGACTCAGCAGGCTGGTTCTGCTACTCTAGCTCTTGGCTGCAGTCTCACTCTCTCGCCCTCTGCATGAGGCTTCTGGTGCCTCCTCCTCCTCCAGCTCATGTTCCTGGCTCAGGCCCCACCTCCAGCTTTCTTCAGGCCTTCAGCTCCTCTTCTCCAACTCCATGAGCCCTTATTTTGCCAATTAATCTTGTGTGTGGCATCTTCTCAAATGCTTTTTGGAAATCCAGGTATATTACATCTACTGGCTTCCCTTAATCAATCCTGCTAGTTACACCTTCAAAAAACTCTAATAAATTTGTCAAGCGCAATTTCTATTTTGTAAAACCACGTTGACTTTGTCAGATCATGCTATGATTTTCCAAGGCATTGTTAAGACTTCCTTAATAATAGATTCCAGCACTTTCCCGACAACTGACATCAGGATAACTAGCCTGTAATTCACCGATTTCTCTTCCCTTTCCTGAAAAGCTATTTCCACTAAATTGCTGATCACCCAATTTCCCCTCCTGGTCCCCACATTAGCCAATCTTGTAAACGGTTCACTCTCTTCAGGTGTTGGCCCCTCTCTCCTTCAATTCTGCTGCCATCACCCCTCTCCTCATAAAACCGACCCTTGACCCCACTACCCTTGCAAACCAGTCCCATCTTCAACATCCCTTTCCTCTCCAAAGTCCATGCACATGTTGTCACATTCCAAACCCATTCCTGTCTTTCCTGGAACTCCGTGTTTGAATCCATTCAATCAGGTTTCCAAACTTGCCACTGTACTGAAACAACGCTCCTGAGAGTCACAATGACATCCTATGCCACTGTGACAAAGGTAAAACTATCCCCCCTCTTCCTTCTCAACCTGTCCACAGCTTTTGGTACGGTAGACCACACCATCCTTCTCCAACTCCTCTCCACTATCATTCAGCTGGGTGGGACTGCACCTGTTTGGTTCCATTCTTATCCATCTAATCATATAATCATCAGCAATGGCTTATCTTCCCGCTCCTGCACTGTTCCCTCTGGATGTCCCTTAAGGATCTATCTGTGCTCCCCTCCTATTTCGCATCTACATGCTGCCCCTTGGCGACATCATCTGAAAGCACAGCTCAGTTTTCGCAAGTACGCTGATGACACCCAGCTTGACCTCACCACCACCTCTCTTGATTCCTCCACTGCCTCTAAATTATCAGACTGCTTATGTGACATCCAGCACTGGATGAGCAGAAATTTCCTCCAATGAAATATTGGGAAGACCAAAACGATTGTCTTTGGTTCCTGCCACAAGTCTCTTCCCTAAACACTAAACTTGCTCAGATCCCTGGGTGCCACTTTTGGCCCTGGGATAGCTTCTGACCACTTATCAATGCCATCACTAAACCTGCCGATTTCCATCTCTGTAGCATTACCCACACTCTGCCCCTGATTTAGCTAATCTGCTACTAAAACCTTCATACATGTCTTTGTTACTTCGAGACTTGACTTTTCCAACAGACTCCTGGCTGACCTCCCACGTTCCAGCCTCTTGAAACTCCAGGTCATCCAAAACTCTGCTGCCTGTTACCTGAGTCGTACCAAATCCCAATCCTCCATCATCCAGTGCTCATTAACCTACATGAGCTTCAGATTAAGAAATGCCTCAATTTTAAAATCCTCATCCTATTTTCATATCCCATCATGGTCTCAACCCTCCTTATCTCCACCATTTCCTTAACCCTCCGACCCTCTGAGACACCTGTGTTCATCTATTTCTGACCTCTTGTACATCTCTGATTTTTACCGCTCCACCATTGGTGGCTGTACGTTCAGCTGCAAAGGCCTCGGGGTCTAAAAGCCCCTCTCTAAAGCTCTCTACCTCACCACCTTTAAGATGCTCCCTAAAACCTATCTCTGTGAAAAGCTTTTGGTAGTCTGCTCTAATATCTCTCTATGTGGCTCACTGTAAGATTCTTCTTGATAATGCTCCTGTAAAGTACCTTCATGTAATAAAATGTCCAGTGTAAATAGAGGTCATTGTTGATGGACACAGGATGAAATGTGGTCCTGATGGAAGCATACTCTGATAAAACTACACAACGAGTTCCTGAAATGCTGAAGACTGTAGCTGAGATTATTGACTGATTGCTGTGACGTTTGACATGTGGGTGAGCAATGGCAGGGCAGAGGCTGTGGGAGACGGCAGCTCATGTGAGGAAGCTTCTCAGAATTCACTCCAAGCAGAGTGTAATGACCCAACGGAGCAGACAGATTTCAACAAGAAACAGCTGAAAAAATAATGGACCCGTCTCTGAGATAATGGTTCCAGGAGCCCAACAAGGTCCACTGCTGAAATTTTGCATGAACACCGTGTCGCCTACAGTAATGTGTGAGCTTTGCTGTGTATGTTGTGGTTCAGTTTTTGATTTCTCTGATTCGGCTCTACCTTCCCCTCTAAATTTGGAACCACCAGGTGTAACCGTGTACATAGGCAGCGTTTCATCAATAATTCAGATGGTGTTGAACCCTTTGTCGAATGTGGTGTTCTACAATAACTGAAAAGAAAGCGGAAAAGTCGAGATTCCAGAATGCCTTCCGATAACTTTTTCATACCCGACTTAACAGTTTGTACTGCCCTCTCGGCTAGGTCATTTGATGAGGGATGGTAATGGGTGGTTTTAATATGTCTGATTCCATTCAGATCCATAAATTTCTGAAACTCTGTGCTGCTAAAAGCGGTGCCGTTATCTGAAACGACAATTTCAGGTAGGCCATGTAAGCTGGAACTGTGACGTCATTTCTCTATAGTTGCATTTGATGTTTGCGACTTTGACTCCATACACATCCGTCCATTTGAAATGTGCATCTACAATTAACAAGAATGTGGTACCCAAGAATGGTCCTACGTAATCGATATGTAATCAAATCCAGGGTCGACCAGGCCACTCCCACGATGCAAGGGATCCGGAACAGGCAACTTCTGTTGTTGCTGACATTGGAGACAGTGCTTGACCAAATTTTCAATATCTCCATCAATGCCTGGTCACCAGACATAGCTTCACGCAAGCATTTTCATTTTTGATATGCCTGGATGGGCACTACGGAGCTCTGTCAAGAGCAGCCCTCTGCCTTGTGGTGGGACCACCACTCAACCCTCACAACAAAATCCCACCTTGCAGCTCAATTCCGTCTGTCTGACATGGGATAGAATCGTCTCTATTCTTCAGAATCAGGCAAGTTTGGCCATCCTTTTTAGACAAAGTATCTGACTTTCAACAATATTGGATCTCTGTTCGTCCAGTTTCTAATTTGTTTCACATACACAGGCGAAGAATCTAAGAAGTTCAATAATAGCACTAATTCCTGTGGAACGGGAGTATGCACAATACTGGCTGGCAATGGGAGACGACTGAGTGCATCTACATTTGCAATGTGTAGGCCAGGACAGTACATAAAAGTATACTCATAATGTCAGAGCCCATCATTGTATCCACACTGATGCTATTGGTGGGATGGCCTTATCCTCGCTGAATAAAGCCATTAATGGTTTATGGTATGTTTGCAGCATCCAATGCTCTTCATTCGAGCTCCTTGAGCTCCAGTGTCAGGTTAGAGGTCTTAGGACCATTAAGCAGATGCATTTTGGCCCGTGGCCCCTTTTCAGTTGGTTCCTTCTGACACTCGGGAATTCCCATGAGAGGGACACAGGGTCTTTGGAAGCCTACAATGGCCCCATTCAGGTTTATAATCTCACAAGAATGTGCGACATGAGTTACAGTGCCACATTCCCCAAACTAGCTTTTGATTGTTGCTAATATGTCCCAGCTGTGCCTTCCTCTCCATTTGGAAAAGCAGGAATTAACTGGATTCTCCTTCAATCGGCCCACACAGTGGGCGACTCCTCCCACAAGCCCTGAGACCCCTCCCCTGGCAACCTTTTTCTTGGATTGTTTTTCAACTGTCATTGGGTCGGTTTGAAAAATGGTGGCGCTGAGGTTCTACCATCAGGCCAGCATCGACACCCCATCCAGCCCCCGACCCGCCCACATGACCGTCAAAATCCCTCCCATCATGCTGGAGGAGCATTATATGCAAGTTTCCCTCCCTCCAAACACTCTCCTTCCTGCCCCACTAAACCTCAACCCCATCGTTATAGCCTTTGATATCCCTGAACCGTTTGATATTGATGCCCTGATGCCCCATGTAGACTTAACTCCTTCCCATCTTGAGGCCCATTTCACTGTCACTTACAGAGACCCCCCTTACACTGCCCAATGAGACCACCGAGTACCCCCCCGGCTATTTTAATACGCACAATAATGCAGCGTCCAATCAGAGTTTTAGCATGGCTCGTCCACGTTGTGTCTTAACTCCGGGAAACCACAGCCAAGGGGAGTGATTCAGGTGAAAGCGGAGCTCGGGGAACAGGGATAAGTGGCTGTCATCCAACGATGCCGACCAAGCGTGAATGCACAAACTTACAGGTACTGATGAAACTGAGCGGCCAATCACATGGTTAGTGGTCCCAGGACCAACCCTTTGAGTCATCATCTGAAAATGCCTTTTGTTGCATGGTAAATTACATACAAAACCATTACAGTTAGCGTATTTATAATTAAAAGCATCCCCCAACCATCCAAATAACTAATCAAAGAATTATCAAACGATTATGCTAAACAACACAAAATCATCAAACCCACATACACAAATCATGCTCTCCTTGGGGGTCCATTACCCCATTCTCTTCCAAGGTAAGATTTTCTTTGTACTTCTTATTGTAAAAGGTTAGCATTCTTATGGCATTCGTGTCTTCCCTCTCACTTGTAGGGCCTGACTCCAAAACCTTCTCCGGTAGGTTGACATTCACTATTGGGGTTTCCGGTTCATCTGGTCTGGTTATTTTCTCTGGTTCCCAGTAGGGTAGTTAGTACTGTCTATATGGCCTGGAATCCATCTCGTCAGTTTGCATTGAGGTGGACTTTGTCTCTAGTCCGTTGGATGCAGAGCTAGCACTTGTGTAGCATTTGCATTTTGCACAGTGGCCTGCTACAAAGGGCACAACTGCGGGGACATTTTTTATCCAGGTCGCTTCCCGTTCGGGCCACTCTGACTGATGAAAGTCATCCATTTTCTTACAATTCTTCAAGTCTACACAGACCATGACCAACACGGTGCTCTTTCTCAGGTCGTTTAGCCAACGCACCTTTCTCTCTGTGCCAACTCGGATAACGATAGCGTTGTTACCAGCGGGAGCCACCAGGAGGCACAACCGACGCTGTGGATGGTGAGAGCACCAAACCACCACAGGTCAAGTAACTACTATCCAGACCAACTCTCAGGTGAGGCCACCACCGAAAGTCATAGTTACTCCCACCTACAGGCTGCAGATGCCTCCCCTGACTATGATGGTGCGGCCTAATATCAAGCCACCAACCCCCAGGATCAACGTGCATGAGGGACTGACCACACCCTGCACACCATGCTGGGCAGGACTGACACAGAACTGACAGACCCTTCCCCTTCCTGGACTGGGACCAGGACAGGCATGCCAAGCACAGCCTCTAAACTGAGGCACAGATCCACATGAGTGACTATGCTGTCTGCCCCCAGCTAATTTCACGCCCACCTTTGCCCCACAGCCCCTTGCCTTGCCTCTGTATACTCTCAGCAACACCCTGCACCTCCCATTCAAGCCTTTGCCCTCCAGCCCCTTCCACCCCACCTCCGCTGGTCTCGCATGGTAATCTTTGGCTCTGACCCTCCCCTTCCCTGCCGAGTTCCCGCTGGTCTTGCCTGTGCCGCCTTGGCATAGAGTCAGAGCAGCCCTGAGCACAGAGCAATGGAAGGAAGGCGGAGATACCTCGAGATCTTGTGTGAAGTGGTGCTCGCCTGGTGCATGTCACCTACATCGGCTCGTGAATCACGTTGGTCTAATTTGCCACCGGTGTGGCCATTTGACCCGGAGTGGGTGATGTGATTCTGGCGAGCTGCCTTTTTAATGAGTATTCATGATATTCAAATGAATGCAAATGCGTCCGTGACATGGAGCAGTGGACAGTCCGACCCACAGTGAAAGTCGGGAGTGGACAATTGTTGAACAGTTTTTCGGTGGCGGGGAACTGACTTTGGGCCGTTCTCCACATTTTCCCGTCCTGCCCACCGCTGCTGACGGGACTGAAAAATCCCCACCCTACTGGGTGGGTGTTCTCAGGCACTGGTCCCACAACTGAAGGAAAAGGTTCCATTTCTATGGTGCCATTCCCAATCTCAGAATATTCCAATTCCTTCCTAGACAATGAAACACTTTTTGAAATGTAGTCAGTGTCGTAATGTAGGAAACACAGTGGTCAATGAATGTACAGCAAGATCCCACAAATAGCAATGAGATAATGATCAGATCACCTGCTTTTTTAATGATGCTGATTAAAGGATAAATATGAACCAGGAAGCTGAAAGCATCAATAATCAGTCAATTGAACCTTATTCCTTGTGGGATCGTGCTGTGTGCAAAATGGCTCCCAATAACTCCCAATCACCTTGGAAGCTCAGTATATGGTAATACTTTGCATGGTAAGAAAGAGTAGTGTGCGTTATTTAAAAACAATTTTCATCATACCACTCGCTTCTAGCAGGTTGAGTTATATTTAGTCTGTTTTTTTTTGTGCAGTTAGAATACTGTCCTCTCAGCAATGGGCCATGCTTCCCTTCACTGCTCCCCCAGCATTATGAGTCCAATCTTGAATATGACCCTTTATAGTTCCCGTGTGGGTGCCCCTGCCATCCTGTCACCTCTCTGAGAGAGACTATCTAACCGAGAGACAGGATATTCTAAACTAAGGGAGGATTCCTTTGGGAGCTGGGCTGAGACCGGCAAACTGGAATGACAATTAGTTCCAGGCACTTTGACAAACAACATCTCCACAGCACTCAGAGACCTTCAACTTAATGTGGCATCAATTTAATCCACTCTTTTATTTTCCCTCTCTGAACGAGCAGCAGAGGCACAGGGAGGGTCAGAGCTATTGGCACCAATGAGAGGGCACTGTCTGCTGGGATATGATGACCATCAGTCACCCAATGAGGCACGTGGATGAATAACCCATTACATTGACTGTCATTCAGAGGCCTATGATGTGGGCGGATAGAAGGATTGGCTGAGCACAAGAGGGGGATCTGTGTGGAGTCTCCCAATCAGCTGTCCATAGTTGTGTCAAGTTGGTGACAGAAGCTCTGTTCAGGCAGGTACTGACCTTTATTATTTACTGTACAGACAAGGCCAGTCAGGCTGAGTAAGCCAGAGGCATCGCAGCGATTGCTGGATTCCCCCGCGTCCAGGGTGCAATCGACTGCACACATGTGGCCATCAAGGCGCCAGTGGGTCAGCCGGGTGCCTTCGTCAACAGGAAGGGATTTCACTCCTTGAACATGCAGATAGTGTGTGACCACAGGATGCAGATTCTGCAAGTCTGTGCAAGGTACCCAGGCAGCTCCCATGACGCCTACATCCTGAGACACTCCCAGGTGCCGAGGCTCTTCAGTGCTCCAGCCCGGCTGGATGGATGGCTGCTGGGTAACAAGGGCTATCTGTTGAAAAGGTGGCTTATGACGCCTCTCCGCCACCTAAGAACAGAGGCCGAGCAGCAGTACAACAGGAGCCTCCATAAGGGCGATGGTAGAGAGAACCACAGGTCTTCTGAAGATGCGCTTCCGATGCTTGGACTGTTCAGAGGAGCACTACAATAGCCCCCAGAGCGGGTGTCACTGATAGTGGTTGCATGCTGTACTCTCCACAACCTGGCACTGGCAAGGGGGGACCCACTGGAGGAAGAGGATCTTGAGGCAGCTCCACAGGCCATAGTGGATGAATCCAGTGGTGAGTTGGAAGAGGAGCTCGGTGAGGAGAACGCTGAGTGTATGCAGCCAGACCTCAGCAACCTCCAGGGAGGCAGGGACACCAGGGACGCCTTGATCCAATGCTCCTTCAGCTAGGCTGCCACAGATCTGCTTCCATCTCATGCCAGGGCTGCCGCCTCCATCCCAGATGACTGAAATTACACTTTCATTTGCATCCAAAGTCCACTCAATGCCTGTGCAATAAAGTGTCCAGTCACTCGCGTCCAGCATTACAGACTGGCATACCCTGCACCAGAAAGAGAAAAGGTGAAGCATACTCTGGCCATCAGAACTAAAGCAAATTGAATGTTGTTGTCACATTGAATGCATAATGACATTACCATTACTGGTGTTGATGTCCACACCAGCAGAGATATAAACCAAACATAAATAGAATGAATAGAATAGAAAATCACCTGTGAACTGTCCCTCTTGTGATCATGGTGCTTTTAACATATTTTTGCCAGTCTAGGTGCTGTCCCTTCACTGGCACTGGCATTGGAGACAGCCTGCTGACTCTGCTGTCCCTTTGGCCTTGATGACCTAGGCGGGCGTCCTCTGGCCAGTGGAGCCTGTGCTTGACCCACCTGGGAGGAGTGGCCAGTGCCATGGCTGGCATCTCCCCACCCATTGCAGCCGCGCCAGCTCTGGCGGTCACTGGCGGAGGAGCAAAGGAGCTTTTCCATCATCCAGAGCGCCCACAGAGGAGCCCACAAAGACGACGAGCAGCTCGTGCACCAACGTGAGGTAGCTCTGGACCTCCCTGCTCACCATTGATGGACGGGCACCTAGCTGGGATACTGGGTGCCTCATCCATCTCCCACACTGGCACTGACCACCTGAGGTCATTGCCCGTATGAGGGCTTGCAGGTCTGAGCACAACATCAAGAACGCCTGATTCTGTTCCTGGAGCTGCCTCTCCATGGGAGTTGCTACTCTCTCAATGCGCTCGGCCATGAGGGTCAATGCAGTGCTCATGCTCCACATGGACTCCACCACAATGGGGACCGTGGCACGCATGCCGTCAGGGATCTCCGCCAGATTCTCCCACACATCCCGCTGGACATCCAGCATCTGCTGCCTAATGAACGACTCCAGAGGCTCATCATCTGCCTCAACTGAGCATCGTCCTGGTCTCCAGCAGCCCTCCGACTGCTGGTGCACTGGGCACACTCTGCCTCCGCTTGCACCTCAAGTGAGTATGAAGTGCCCTCACCGCTGCGCAGTAACAATCTCGCTGCTGATCTAATGTTCACTGAGGATGGCCACAACTTAATACTTCTGCAGAGTGACCCATGCCAATGCAGTAGTCACACTTCCTGAGTTCAGCAGGGCATTAAACCTCTTCCGACACTGCATCCAGGAGCGTCGCACCATATCACGGCTGCTCTCCAGCGCTGCCACATCCTCCTATGCCCTCTTGGTGAGGTGTGTTGCACTCCTCCTTCCAACTCTGGGGACAAGGGTATCCCTCTTGGCAGCCACCTCCTCCAGCAGGACCGCAAGTCACTCTGAAAAGCGGGGGGCCGAGTGCCACCTGAGCTGCCCTCCCACCTGTCGTGTGCAGCCGCACTAGACTCCATCATTTGAGTTGGCTAACGCACAAAAAAGGATCTTCAATGGTAGCCTGCCAGAGGCTGCCTGTGCCGTTTATAAACCGGCTGCAGCGTCACTAATGGACCCAGTAACTGACAGGCCACTGGCACCAATCGGGCCTTACGGGACAGTGAGGAGCCGTGCTTCACGCTGGGCGGGTCTTCATTGCCCAACGGCGAGGAACTGAGGTCGGGGAAGGTGCAGAGCAGCCGGACCGAATCTCACCCAATCCGGAGGCAGGTGATCAAGATCCGAACACAAACTGCAGCCCCTACAATCACTAACTCACACTGTACACCTGGAGTCATTAACTCACAGTGTACACCTGGAGTCATTAACTCACAGTGTACACCTGGAGTCATTAACTCACACTGTATACCAGGAGTCACAAACTCACACTGTACACTTGGAGTCAATAACTCACACTGTACACCCGAAGTCACTAACTCACACTGTACACCTGGAGTCACTAACTCACACTGTACACCTGGAGTCATTAACTCACACTGTAAACCTGGAGTCACTAACTCACACTGTACACCCGAAGTCACTAACTCACACTGTACACCTGGAGTCACTAACTCACACTGTACACCTGGAGTCATTAACTCACACTGTACACCTGGAGTGACTAACTCACACAGTACACCAAGAGTCACTAACCCACACAGTACACCAGGAGTCACTAAGTCATACTGTGCAACTGGAGTCACTAACTCACACAGTACACCTGGAGTCACTAACTCAAAAAGTACACCTGGAGTCACTAACTCACACTGTAAACCTGGAGTCAATAACTCACACCGTACACCTGGAATCATTAACTCACACTGTACACCTGGAGTCATTAACTCATGAAGTACACCTGGAGTGACTAAATCACACAGTACACCTGGAGTCACTAACTCACACTGTACACCTGGAGACACTAACTCACAAAGTACACCTGGAGTCACTAACTCACAGAGGACACATTGAGTCACTAACTCACACTGCACACCTGGAGTCACTAACTCACACTGTACACCTGGAGTCACTAACACACTGTACACCTGGAGTCACTAACTCACACAGAACATATGGAGTCACTAACTCACACTGTACAACTGGAGTCACTAACTCACACAGTACACCTGGAGTCTCTAACTCACACTGTACACCTGGAGTCACTAACTCACACTGTACACCTGGAGTCACTAACACACACTGTTCACCTGGAGTCACTAACTCACATTGTACACCTGGAGTCACTAACTCACACAGGACACATGGAGTCACTAACTCACACTGCACACCTGGAGTCACTAACTCACACGGTACACCTGGAGTCACTAACTCACACTGTACACCTGGAGTCACTAACTCACACAGTACACCTGGAGTCACTAACTCACACTGTACACCTGGAGTCACTAACTCACACTGTACAGCTGGAGGCACTAACTCACACAGTACAGCTGGAGTCACTAACTCACACTGTTCACCTGGAGTCACTAACTCACACTGTACACCTGGAGTCACTAACTCACACTGTACACCTGGAGTCACTAACTCACACTGTACACCTGGAGTCACTAACTCACACTGTACACCTGGAGTCAATAACTCACACAGTACACCTGGAGTCACTAACTCACACTGTACACCTGGAGTCACTAACTCACACAGTACACCTGGAGTCACTAACTCACACTGTACACCTGGAGTCACTAACTCACACAGGACACTTGGAGTCACTAACTCACACTGTACACCTGGAGTCACTAACTCACACAGTACACCTGGAGTCACTAACTCACACAGTACACCAGGAGTCACTAACTCACACTGTTCACCTGGAGTCACTAACTCACACTGTACACCTGGAGTCACTAACTCACACTGTACACCTGGAGTCAATAACTCACACTGTACACCTGGAGTCACTAACTCACACAGGACACATGGAGTCACAAACTCACACTGTACACCTGGAGTCACTAACTCACACTGTACACCTGGAGTCACTAACTCACACTGTAAACCTGGAGTCAATAACTCACACTGTACACCTGGAGTCACTAACTCACACTGTACACCTGGAGTCACTAACTCACACAGTACAGCAGGAGTCACGAACCCACACAGTACACCAGGAGTCACTAAGCCATACTGTACAACTGGAGTCACTAATTCACACAGTACAACTGGAGTCACAAACTCACAAAGTACACCTGGAGTCACTAACTCACACTGTACACCTGGAGTCACTAACTCACACTGTACACTTGGACTGACTGACTCACACAGTACACCTGGAGTCAATAATTCACACTGTACACCTGGAGTCATTAACTCACACAGTACACCTGGAGACACTAACTCACACTGTAAACCTGGAGTCACTAACTCACAGAGGACACATTGAGTCACTAACTCACACAGAACACCTGGAGTCACTAACTCACACAGTACACCTGGAGGCACTAACTCACACAGTACACCTGGAGTCACTAACTCACACTGTTCACCTGGAGTCACTAACTCACACAGAACACCTGGAGTCACTAACTCACACATTTCACCTGGAGTCACTAACTCACACTGTACACCTGGAGTCACTAACTCATACTGTACACCTGGAGTCAATAACTCATACTGTACACCGGGAGTAACTAACTCACACTGTACACCTGGAGTCACTAAGTCACACAGGACATATGGAGTCACTAACTCACACTGTACACCTGGGGTCACTAACTCACACTGTACACCTGGAGTCACTAACTCACACTGTACACCTGGAGTCACTAACTCACACAGGACACATGGAGTCACTAACTCACACTGTACACCTGGAGGCACTAACTCACACTGTACACCTGGAGTCACTAACTCACACAGTACACCTGGAGTCAATAACTCACACTGTACACCTGGAGTCACTAACTCACACTGTACACCTGGAGTCACTAACTCACACAGTACACCTGGAGTCACTAACTCACACAGTACACCTGGAGTCACTAACTCACACTGGACACCTGGAGTCACTAACTCACACTGTAGAGCTGGAGTCACTAACACACCCTGTGGACATGGAGTCACTAACTCACGCTGTACGCCTGGTGTAACTAACTCTCACTGTACACCTGGAGTCACTAACTCACACTGTAATCCTTGAGTCATTCACTCACACCATACACCTTCAGTCCCTAACTCACAGTGTATACCTGGAGTCACTAACGCACACTGCACACCTGAAGTCACTACCTCACTCTATACACCTGGAGTCACTAACTCACACAGTGCACCTGGAGTCACTAACTCACACTGTACACCTGGAGTCACTAACTCACACTGTACACCTGGAGTCAATAACTCACACTGTACACCTGGAGTCACTAACTCACACAGTACACCTGGAGTCACTAACTCACACTGTACACCTGGAGTCACTAACTCACCGAGGACATATTGAGTCACTAACTCACACTGCACACCTGGAGTCACTAACTCACACTGTACACCTGGAGTCACTGACTCACACAATACACCTGGAGTCAATAACTCACACTGTACACCTGGAGTCACTAACTCACACAGTACACCTGGAGTCACTAACTCACCGAGGACATATTGAGTCACTAACTCACACTGCACACCTGGAGTCACTAACTCACACTGTACACCTGGAATCACTAACTCACACAGTACACCTGGAGTCAGTAACTCACACTGTTCACCTGGAGTCACTAACTCACACTGTACACCTGGAGTCACTAACTCACACAGTACACCTGGAGTCACTAACTCACACTGTACACCTGGAGTCAATAACTCACACTGTACACCTTGAGGCACTAACTCACACAGTACACCTGGAGTCACTAACTCACACTGTTCACCTGGAGTCACTAACTCACACTGTACACCTGGAGTCCCTAACTCACACTGTACACCTGGAGTCAATAACTCACACTGTACACCTGGAGTTACTAACTCACACTGTACACCTGGAGTCACTAACTCACACAGGACATATGGAGTCACTAACTCACACTGTACACCTGGGGTCACTAACTCACACTGTACACCTGGAGTCACTAACTCACACTGTACACCTGGAGTCACTAACTCACACTGGACACCTGGAGTCTCTAACTCACACTGTACACCTGGAGGCACTAACTCACACAGTACACCTGGAGTCACTAACACACACTGTTCACCTGGAGTCACTAACTCACACTGTACACCTGGAGTCACTTACTCACACTGTAAACCTGGAGTCAATAACTCACACTGTACACCTGGAGTCACTAACTCACACAGTACACCTGGAGTCACTAACTCACACAAGACACTTGGAGTCACTAACTCACACTGTACACCTGGAGTCACTAACTCACACTGTACACCTGGAGTCACTAACTCACACTGAACACCTGGAGTCACTAACTCACACTGTACACCTGGAGTCACTAACTCACACTGTTCACCTGGAGTCACTAACTCACACTGTATACCTGGAGGCAATAACTCACACAGTACATCTGGAGTCACTAACTCACACTGTTCACCTGGAGTCACTAACTCACACTGTACACCTGGAGTCACTAACTCACACTGTACACCTGGAGTCACTAACTCACACTGTACACCTGGAGTCACTAACTCACACTGTACACCTGGAGTCACTAACTCACACAGTACACCTGGAGTCACTAACTCACACTGTTCACCTGGAGTCACTAACTCACACTGTACACCTGGAGTCACTAACTTACACTGTACACCTGGAGTCACTAACTTACACTGTACACCTGGAGTCACTAACTCACAGTGTCCATCTGGAGTCACTAACTCACACTGTGCTCAAAGAGTCACTAAAAAACTGTGCACCTGGAGTCACTAACTCACACTGAACAACTGGAGTTACTAACTCACACTGTACACCTGGAGTCACAAACTCACACTGTACACCTGGAGTCACAAACTCACAAATTACACCGGGAGTCACTAACTCACCCGGTACAGCTGGAATCACTAACTCACACTGTACAGCAGGAGTCACTAACTCACACTGTACACCTGGAGTCACTAACTCACACAGTACACCTGGAGTCACTTACTCAGACAGTACACCTGGAGTCATTAACTCACATAGCACACCTGGAGTCACTAACTCAGACAGTACACCTGGAGTCACAAACTCATACTGTACAGCTAGAGTCACTAACTCACGCTGTACACCTGGAGTCACTAACTCAGACAGTACACCTGGAGTCACTAACTCACGCTGTACACCTGGAGTCACTAACTCACACAGTACACCTGGAGTCACTTACTCAGACAGTACACCTGGAGTCATTAACTCACAAGCACACCTGGAGTCACTAACTCAGACAGTACATCTGGAGTCACTAACTCATTCTGTACAGCTGGAGTCACTAACTCACACTGTACACCGGGAGTCACTAACTCACATTGTACACCTGGAGTCACTAATTCACACTGTACACCTGGAGTCACTAACTCACACAGTACACCTGGAGTCACTAACTCACACTGTACACCTGGAGTCACTAACTCACACAGTACACCTGGAGTCACTTACTCAGACAGTACACCTGGAGTCACTAACTCATTCTGTACAGCTGGAGTCACTAACTGACACTGTATACCGGGAGTCACTAACTCACACTGTTCACCTGGAGTCACTTACTCACACAGTACACCTGGAGTCACTAACTCACACTGTACACCTGGAGTCACTAACTCACACAGTACACCTGGAGTCACTAACTCACACTGTACACCTGGAGTCACTAACTCACACTGTACACCTGGAGTCACTAACTCACAAAGTACAACTGGAGTCAATAACTCACACTGTACACCTGGAGTCACTGACTCATACAGTACACCTGGAGTCACTTACTCACACTGTACACCTGGAGTCACTAACTCACACTGTACACCTGGAGTCACTAACTCACACTGTACACCTGCAGTCACTAACTCACAAAGTACACCTGGAGACACTAACTCACACAGTTCACCTGGAGTCACTAACTCACACTGTACACCTGGAGTCACAAACTCACAAAGTACACCTGGAGTCACTAACTCACACTGTACAACTGGAGTCACTAACTCACACGGTACAACTAGGGTCACTAACGCACATTGTACACCAGGAGTCAAAAACTCACACTGTACACCTGGAGTCACTAACTCACCCAGTACAGCTGGAGTCACTAACTCACACAGTACACCTGGAGTCACTTACTCAGACAGTACACCTGGAGTCATTAATTCACACAGTTCACCTGGTGTCACTAACTCACACTGTGCACAAAGAGTCACTAACACACTGTACACCTGGAGTCACTAACTCACACTGTACACCTGGAGTCACTAACTCACACTGTACACCTGGAGTCACTAACTCACAAAGTACACCTGGAGTCACTAACTCACACTGTACACCTGGAGTCACTAACTCACATGGTACACCTGGGGTCACTAACTCACATTGTACACAAGGAGTCACTAACTCACACTATACACCTGGAAGCACTCACTCACACTGTTCACCTGGAGTCACTAACTCACAATGTGCACCTGGAGTCACTAACTCACCCGGTACACCTGGAGTCACTAACTCACACTGTACAGCAGGAGTCACTAACTCACACTGTACATCAGGAGTCACTAACTCACACAGTACACCTTGAGTCACTAACTCACACGGTACACCTGGAGTCACTAACTCACACTGTACACCAGGAGTCACTAACTCACACTGTACACCAGGAGTCGCTAACTCACACAGTATACCTGGAGTCACTAACTCACACAGTGCTCCTGGAGTCACTAACTCACACTGTACACCTGGAGTCACTAACTCACACTGTACAGCTGCAGTTACTAAATCACACAGTACACCTGGAGTCACTAACTCACACTGTACACCTGGAGTCACTAACTCACACTCTACACCTGGAGTCACTTACTCACACAGTACACCTGGAGTCACTAACTCACACTGTTCACCTGGAGTCACTAAGTCACACTGTACACCTTGATTCACGAACTCACACTGTACACCTGGATTCACTAACTCAAACGGTACACCTGGTGTCACTAACTCACACTGTACACCTGGAGTCACTAACTCACAAAGTACACCTGGAGTCACTAACTCACACTGTACACCTGGAGTCATTAACTCACACAGTTCACCTGGAGTCACTAACTCACACTGTGCACAAAGAGTCACTAACACACTGTACACCTGGAGTCACTAACTCACACTGTACACCTGGAGTCACTAACTCACACTGTACACCTGGAGTCACTAACTCACAAAGTACACCTGGAGTCACTAACTCACACTGTACACCTGGAGTCACTAACTCACATGGTACACCTGGGGTCACTAACTCACATTGTACACAAGGAGTCACTAACTCACACTATACACCTGGAAGCACTCACTCACACTGTTCACCTGGAGTCACTAACTCACAATGTGCACCTGGCGTCACTAACTCACCCGGTACACCTGGAGTCACTAACTCACACTGTACAGCAGGAGTCACTAACTCACACTGTACATCAGGAGTCACTAACTCACACAGTACACCTGGAGTCACTAACTCACACGGTACACCTGGAGTCACTAACTCACACTGTACACCAGGAGTCACTAACTCACACTGTACACCAGGAGTCGCTAACTCACACAGTATACCTGGAGTCACTAACTCACACGGTACACCTGGAGTCACTAACTCACACTGTACACCTGGAGTCACTAACTCACACTGTACACCTGGAGTCACTAACTCACACTGTACACCTGGAGTCACTAACTCACACTCTACACCTGGAGTCACTTACTCACACAGTACACCTGGAGTCACTAACTCACACTGTTCACCTGGAGTCACTAAGTCACACTGTACACCTTGATTCACGAACTCACACTGTACACCTGGATTCACTAACTCAAACGGTACACCTGGTGTCACTAACACACACTGTACACCTGTAATCACTAACTCACGCTGTGCTCATGGAGTCACTAACTCACATTGTACACCTGGATTCAGTAACTCACATTCTACACATGGAGTCACTAACTCATACTGTACACCTGGAGTCACTAACTCACACTTTACTCCTTGAGTCATTCAATTACACCTACACCTTCAGTCCCTAACTCACAGTGTATACCTGGAGTCACTAACTCACACTGCACACCTGAAGTCACTACCTCACACTATACACCTGGAGTCACTAACTCACTCTGTGCACATGGAGTCACTAACTCACACTGTATACCTGTAGTCATGAACTCACAGTGTACACCTGGAGTCACTAACTCACACTGTACACTTGGAGTCACTAACTCACACAGTACACCTGGAGTCACTAACTCACACTGTACACCTGGAGTCACTAACTCACACGGTACACCTGGAGTCACTAACTCACAGTGTACACCTGGAGTCACTTACTCAGACAGTACACCTGGAGTCATTAACTCACACAGTTCACCTGGAGTCACAAACTCACACTGTGCACAAAGAGTCACTAACACACTGTACACCTGGAGTCACTAACTCACAAAGTACACCTGGAGTCACTAACTCACACTGTACACCTGGAGTCACTAACTCACATGGTACACCTGGGGTCACTAACTCACATTGTACACAAGGAGTCACTAACTCACACTATACACCTGGAAGCACTCACTCACACTGTTCACCTGGAGTCACTAACTCACAATGTGCACCTGGAGTCACTAACTCACCCGGTACACCTGGAGTCACTAACTCACACTGTACAGCAGGAGTCACTAACTCACACTGTACATCAGGAGTCACTAACTCACACAGTACACCTGGAGTCATTAACTCACACGGTACACCTGGAGTCACTAACTCACACTGTACACCAGGAGTCACTAACTCACACTGTACACCAGGAGTCGCTAACTCACACAGTATACCTGGAGTCACTAACTCACACAGTGCTCCTGGAGTCACTAACTCACACTGTACACCTGGAGTCACTAACTCACACTGTACAGCTGCAGTTACTAAATCACACAGTACACCTGGAGTCACTAACTCACACTGTACACCTGGAGTCACTAACTCACACTCTACACCTGGAGTCACTTACTCACACAGTACACCTGGAGTCACTAACTCACACTGTTCACCTGGAGTCACTAAGTCACACTGTACACCTTGATTCACGAACTCACACTGTACACCTGGATTCACTAACTCAAACGGTACACCTGGTGTCACTAACTCACACTGTACACCTGGAGTCACTAACTCACAAAGTACACCTGGAGTCACTAACTCACACTGTACACCTGGAGTCATTAACTCACACAGTTCACCTGGAGTCACTAACTCACACTGTGCACAAAGAGTCACTAACACACTGTACACCTGGAGTCACTAACTCACACTGTACACCTGGAGTCACTAACTCACAAAGTACACCTAGAGTCACTAACTCACACTGTACACCTGGAGTCACTAACTCACATGGTACACCTGGGGTCACTAACTCACATTGTACACAAGGAGTCACTAACTCACACTATACACCTGGAAGCACTCACTCACACTGTTCACCTGGAGTCACTAACTCACAATGTGCACCTGGAGTCACTAACTCACCCGGTACACCTGGAGTCACTAACTCACACTGTACAGCAGGAGTCACTAACTCACACTGTACATCAGGAGTCACTAACTCACACAGTACACCTGGAGTCACTAACTCACACGGTACACCTGGAGTCACTAACTCACACTGTACACCAGGAGTCACTAACTCACACTGTACACCAGGAGTCGCTAACTCACACAGTATACCTGGAGTCACTAACTCACACAGTGCTCCTGGAGTCACTAACTCACACTGTACAGCTGCAGTTACTAAATCACACAGTACACCTGGAGTCACTAACTCACACTGTACACCTGGAGTCACTAACTCACACTCTACACCTGGAGTCACTTACTCACACAGTACACCTGGAGTCACTAACTCACACTGTTCACCTGGAGTCACTAAGTCACACTGTACACCTTGATTCACGAACTCACACTGTACACCTGGATTCACTAACTCAAACGGTACACCTGGTGTCACTAACTCACACTGTACACCTGGAGTCACTAACTCACACGGTACACCTGGCGTCACTAACTCACATTGTACACCTGGACTCACTAACTCACAAAGTACACCTGGAGTCACTAACTCACACTGTACACCTGAAGTCACTCACTCACACTGTTCACCTGGAGTCTCTAACTCACAATGTACACCTGGAGTCACTAACACACACTGTACACCTGTAATCACTAACTCACGCTGTGCTCATGGAGTCACTAACTCACATTGTACACCTGGATTCAGTAACTCACATTCTACACATGGAGTCACTAACTCATACTGTACACCTGGAGTCACTAACTCACACTTTACTCCTTGAGTCATTCACTTACACCTACACCTTCAGTCCCTAACTCACAGTGTATACCTGGAGTCACTAACTCACACTGCACACCTGAAGTCACTACCTCACACTATACACCTAGAGTCACTAACTCACTCTGTGCACATGGAGTCACTAACTCACACTGTATACCTGTAGTCATGAACTCACAGTGTACACCTGGAGTCACTAACTCACACTGTACACCTGGAGTCACTAACTCACACTTTACTCCTTGAGTCATTCACTTACACCTACACCTTCAGTCCCTAACTCACAGTGTATACCTGGAGTCACTAACTCACACTGCACACCTGAAGTCACTACCTCACACTATACACCTGGAGTCACTAACTCACTCTGTGCACATGGAGTCACTAACTCACACTGTATACCTGTAGTCATGAACTCACAGTGTACACCTGGAGTCACTAACTCACACTGTACACTTGGAGTCACTAACTCACACAGTACACCTGGAGTCACTAACTCACACTGTACACCTGGAGTCACTAACTCACACGGTACACCTGGAGTCACTAACTCACACTGTACACCAGGAGTCAGTAACTCACACTGTACACCTGGAGTCACTAACTCACAAAGTAACTCACACTTTACACCTGGAGTCACTAATTCACACTGTACCCCTGGAGTCACTAACACACACTGTACATCTGGAATCACTAACTCACACTGTAGACCTGGAATCACTAACTCACACTGTACACCTGGAGTCACTAACTCACACTGTACACCTGGAGTCTTTAACTGACACTGTACACCTGCAGTCACTAACTCACACTGTACACCTGCAGTCACTTACTCACACTGTACACCTGGAGTCACTAATTTACACTTTGTGCATGGAGTCACTAACACACTGTACACATGGAGTCACAAACACACATGGAACATATGTGTCACTAAATGACAATGTACGAATGGAGTCAATAATAAATACTGTGCACCTGGAGTCATTAATAAACACTCTACACCTCGAGCCCCCAATGCACTCTGTACACCTGGAGTCGCTAACACACACTGTACACCTGGAGTCACTAACTCACACTGTGCACATGGAGTCACTAACTCACACTGTGCACATGGAGTCAAAAACACACTGTACACCTGTAGTCACTAACTCAGACTGTACACATGGAGTCACTAACTCACACAGTACACATGGAGTCACTAACTTACACTGTATACCTGGAGTCGCTAACAAGCACTGTACACATGGAGTCAGTAACTCACGCTGTAAGCCTAGAGTCACTAAAACACTGTACATTTGGAGTCACTAACACACACTGTACACCTGGAGTCACTAACTCACACTGAACACGTGGAGTCACTAACGCACACTGTACACCTGCAGTCACTAACTCACACTGTACACCTGCAGTCACTAACTCACACTGTACACCTGGAGTCACTAACTCACACTGTGCACATGGAGTCAATAACTCACACTGTACACCTGAAGTCACGAACTCACACTGTACACCTGGAGTCACCAATAAACTGCACACCTGGAGTCACTATCTCACTGTAACCCTGAAGTCACTAACTCACACTGTACACCTGGAGCCATTAATAATCTCTGTACACCTGGAGTCATGAACTCACACTGTCCACCTGGAGTCATCAGTACACTCTACACCTGGAATCACTAACAAACACTGTACAACTGGAGTCACTAACACACACAGTACCCCTGGAGTCACTAACTCACATTGTATACCTGGAGTCACTAACACACTATACACCTGGAGTCAATAACTCATACAGTACACATGGAGTCACTAGCTCATAATGTTCATTTGGAGTCACTAACTCACTCTGTACACCTGGATTCAGTAACTCACACTGTATACATGGAGCCACTAACTCATACTGTACACCAGGAGTTCCCAACACACACTGTACAGCTGGAGTCACTAACTCACCCTGTGGACATGGAGTCACGCTGTACGCCTGGTGTAACTAACTCTCACTGTACACCTGGAGTCACTAACTCACACTGTACTCCTTGAGTCATTCACTCACACCATACACCTTCAGTCCCTAACTCACAGTGTATACCTGGAGTCACTAACGCACACTGCACACCTGAAGTCACTACCTCACACTATACACCTGGAGTCGCTAACTCACACTGTGCACATGGAGTCACTAACTCACACTGTACACCTGGAGTCACTAACACACACTTTTCACCTGCAGTCAACAATAAACTGCACACCTAGAGTCACTAACATACTGTAAACCTGAAGTCACTAACACACACTGTACACCTGGAGCCATTAATAATCTCTGTACGCCTGGAGTCAATAACTCAGACCGTACACCTGGAGTCATGAACTCACACTGTACACCTGGAGTTATCAGTACACTCTACACCTGGAGTCACTAACAAACACTGTACACCTGGAGTCACTAACATTCACTGTACACCTATATTCACTAACACACACTTTACACTTGGAGTCACCAATAAACTGCACACCTGGAGTCACTAACACACTGTAACCCTGAAGTCACTAACAGACACTGTACACCTGGAGTCACCAATACACTGTACACCTGGACTCACTAACACACCGTAAACCTGAAGTCACTAGCTCAAACTGTTCACCTGGAGCCATTAATAATCTCTGTACGCCTGGAGTCAATAACTCACACTGTACATCTCGAGTAACTAACTCACATTGTACACCTGGAGTCACTAACTCACACTGTACACCTCGAATCACTAACGCACACTGTACACCTGGAGTCATCAGTACACTCTACACCTGGAGTCACTAACTCACATTGTATACCTGGAGTCACTAACATATTATACACCTGGAGTCAATAACACATACAGTACACATGGAGTCATTAACTCATACTGTATACATGGAGCCACTACCTCACACTGTTAACTTGGAGTCACTAACTCACACTGTACACATGGAGTCAGTAACACACGCTGTAAACCTGGAGTCACTAAAACACTGTACACCTGGAGTCACTAACACACGCTGTACACCTGGATTCACTAACACACACTGTACACCTGGAATCACTAACTGACTCTGTACACTTGGAATCACTAACACATACTGCACACCTGGAGTCACTAACTCACACTTTTCACCTGCTGTCACTAACTCACAATCTACACCTGGAGTCATTAACTCACACTGTACACCTTCAGTCACTAACTCATAGTGTACACCTGGAGTCAATAACTCACGCTGTACAGCTGGAATCACTGATTGAAGCTGTACGCCTGTAGTTACTAACTCACGCTGTACACCTGAAGTCACTCACTCACACTGCGCACATGGAGTCACTACCACAATGTACACATAGAGTCAGTAACACACTCTGTATACCTGGAGTCACTAATAAGCACTGTACACCTGGAGTCATTAATAAACACTGTATACCTGGAGAACCCAATACACTCTGTACACATGGAGTCGCTAACACACACTGTACACCTAGTGTCACTAACTCACACTGTAAACCTGGAGTCACTAACTCACACTGTGCTCATGGAATCATTAAGACACTGGACACATGGTGTCACTAACACACACTGTAAACCTCAAGTCACTAACACGCTGTACACCTGGAGTCACTAACACACACTGAACACCTGGAGTCACTAACTCACACTGAACACCTGCAGTCACTAACTCACACTGTACACCTGGAGTCACTAACTCACACTGTACACATGGAGTCACTAACTCACACTGTACACCTGGAGTCACTAACTCATACTGTACACCTGGAGTCACTAATTCACACTGTACACCTGGAGTCACTAACTCATACTGTACACATGGAGTCACTAACTCACACTATGTACATGAAGTCACTAACATACACTGTACACAAGGTTTCAGGAACTCACACTGTATGTCTGGAGTCACAAACACAGACTGTACACATGGAGGCACTAACTAACACTAACTAACACTGTACACTAGGAGTGCCCAACACACACTGTACAGCTGGAGTCGCTAACTCACCCTGGGGACATGAAGTCACTAACAAGCACTGTACACCTGGAGTCACTAAAACACTGCACACCTGGTAACACTAACTCACACTGTACACCTGGAGTCACTAACTCACGCTGTATACCTGGAGTCACTAATAAGCACTGTACACCTGGATTCACTAACTCACACTGTACACCTGGAGTCACTAACTCACAATGTGCACGTGAGGTCACTAACTCACACTGTACACCTGGAGTCACTAACTCATGCTGTACACCTGGAGTCACTAACTCACACTGTACACCTGGAGTCACTAACATACAACGTACAGCTCAAGTCACAAACTCGCCCTGGGGACATGGGGTCACTAATTCACACTGTTCGCCTGGCATCACTAACTCTCACTGTACACCTGGAGTCACTAACTTATACTGTGTGCATGGAGTCACTAACACACTGTACACATGGAGTCACAAACACACATGGAACATATGGAGTCACCAAATGACAATGTACGAATTGAGTCAATAATAAATACTGTGCACCTGGTGTCATTAATAAACACTGTACACCTCGAGCCCCCAATCCACTCTGTACACCTGGAGTCGCTAACACACACTGTACACCTGGAGTCACTAACTCACACTGTACACCTCGAGCCCCCAGTCCACCCTATACACCTGGAGTCGCTAACACACACTGTACACCTGGAGTCACTAACTCACACTGTGCACATGGAGTCAACAACACACTGTACACATGGAGTCACTAACTCACACTGTATACCTGTAGTCACTAACTCAGACTGTACACATGGAGTCACTAACTCACACAGTACACATGGAATCAGTAACTCACACAGTACACCTGTAGTCACTAACTCAGACTGTATACCTGTAGTCACTAACTCAGACTGTACACATGGAGTCACTAACTCACACAGTACACATGGAATCAGTAACTCACACAGTACACCTGTAGTCACTAACTCACACAGTACACATGGAGTCACTAACTCACACAGTACACATGGAATCAGTAACTCACACAGTACACCTGTAGTCACTAACTCAGACTGTATACCTGTAGTCACTAACTCAGACTGTACACATGGAGTCACTAACTCACACAGTACACATGGAATCAGTAACTCACACAGTACACCTGGAGTCACTAACTCACGCTGTAAACCTGGAGTCACTAAAACACTGTACACCTGGAGTCACTAAAACACTGTACACCTGGAGTCACTAACTCACACTGTTCACCTGCTGTCACTAACTCACTTTCTACACCTGGAGTCATTTACTCACACTGTACACCTTCAGTCACTAACTCATAGTGTACACCTGGAGTCAATAACTCACGCTGTACAGCTGGAATCACTAATTGAAGCTGTACGCCTGTAGTTACTAACTCACGCTGTACACCTGAAGTCACTCACTCAAACTGCGCACATGGAGTCACTAACACACTGTGCACATAGAGTCAGTAACACACGCTGTATACCTGGAGTCACTAATAAGCACTGTACACCTGGAGTTCCCAACACACACTGTACACCTGGAGTCCCCAATACACTCAGTACACACGGAGTCGCGAACACACACTGAACACCTGGAGTCACTAACTCACACTGTGAACCTGGAGTCACTAACTCACACTGTGCTCATGGAATCACTAAAACACTGGACACATGGAGTCACTAACACACACTGTATACCTCGAGTCACTAACACGCTGTACACCTGGATTCACTAACACACACTGTACACCTGGAGTCACTAACACACACTGTACAGCTGGAGTCACTAGCTCACGCTGTACACCTGGAGTCACTAACATACACTGAACACCTGGAGTTATTAACTCATGCTGTACACCTGGAGTCACTAATTCACACTGTAGATCAGGAGTCACTAACTCACACTGAACACCTGGAGTCACTAACTGACACTGTACACCTGGAGTCACTAATAAACACTGTACACCTGGAGTCACTAATAAACACTGTACACCTGGAGTCATTAATAAACACTGTACACCTGGATTCCCCAATAAACTCTGTACACATGATGCCGCTAACATAAACTGTACACCTGGAGTCACTAACTCACAATGTAAACCTTGAGTCACTAACTCACACTGTGCTCATGGAATCACTAAAACACTGGACACATGGAGTCACTAACACACACTGTATACCTCGAGTCACTAACACGCTGTACACCTGGATTCACTAAAACCCACTGAACACCTGGAGTCACTAACTCACGCTGTACACCTGGAGTCACTAACTCACACTGTACACCTGGAGTCACTAACTCACACTGTTCACCTGGAGTCACTAACTCACACTGTACACCTGGAGTCACTAACTCACACTGTTCACCTGGAGTCACTAACTCACACTGTACACCTGGAGTCACTAACTCACACTGTACACCTGGAGTCACTAACTCACACTGTACACCTGGAGTCACTAACTCACACTGTACACCTGGAGTCACTAACTCACACTGTTCACCTGGAGTCACTAACTCACACTGTACACCTGGAGTCACTAACTCACACTGTACACCTGGAGTCACTAACTCACACTGTTCACCTGGAGTCACTAACTCACACTGTACACCTGGAGTCACTAACTCACACTGTACACCTGGAGTCACTAACTCACACTGTACACCTGCCGTTACTAACACACACTGTACACCTGCTGTCACTAACTCACACTGTACACCTGGAGTCACTAACTCACACTGTACACCTGCTGTCACTAACTCACACTGAACACCTGGAGTCACTAACTCACACTGTACACCTGGAGTCATTAACTCACATTGTGCACATGGAGTCACTAACATTCACTGTACACCTATATTCACTAACTCACACTGTACACCTGGAGTCACTAACTCACACTGTACACCTGGAGTCACTAACTCACACTGTACACATGGAGTCACTAACTCGCACTATGTACATGAAGTCACTAACACACACTGTACACAAGGGTTCAAGGACTCACACTGTATGCCTGGAGTCACAAACACAGACTTTACACATGGAGGCACTAAATCACACTGTACACCAGGAGTCCCCAACACACACTGTACAGCTTGAGTCGCTAACTCACCCTGGGGGCATGAAGTCACTAACAAACACTGTACACCTGGAGTCATTAACTCACACTATTATCCTGGAGTCACTAACTCACACTGTACACCTGGTATCACTAACTCACAATGTGCACATGAGGTAACTAACTCATACTGTACACCAGGAGTCCCCAACACACACTGTACAGCTCAAGTCACAAACTCACCCTGGGGACATGGGGTCACTAATTCACGCTGTTCGCCTGGCATCACTAACTCTCACTGTACACCTGGAGTCACTAATAAACACTGTACACCTGGAGTCATTACTAAATACTATACACCTGGCGTCGTAAACACATACTGTGCACTTGGAGTCACTAACTCACACTGTACACCTGGAGCCATTAATAATGTCTGTATGCCTGGAGTCAATAACTCACACTGTACATCTCGAGTCACTAATTCACATTGCACACCTGGAGTCACTAACTCACACTTTACACCTGGAGTCACGAACTCACACTGTATACCTGGTGTGACTAACGCACACTGTACGCCTGGAGTCACTAACAAACTCTGTACAACTGCAGTCACTAACACACACAGTACACCTGGAGTCACTAACTCACATTGCATACCTGGGGTCACTAACACACTATACACCTGGAGTCACTAACTCATAGAGTACACATGGAGTCACTAGATCATAATGTTAATTTGGAGTCACTAACTCACACTGTACACTTGGAGTCACTAACTCACACTGTATACTTGGAGTGACTAGCTCACACTGTTAAATTGGAGTCACTAACTCACACTGTACACCTGGAGCCACTAACACTCTGTACCCCTGGATCACTAACTCAGACTGTACACCTGCAGTCACTAACACACACTATACACCTGGAGTCGCTAGTTCACAGTGTAAACCTGGAGTTACTAACTCACACTGTAGACCTGGAGTCACTAATTCACGCTGTGCACCTGCAGTCACTAACTCACAGTGTACACCTGCAGCCACGAACACACACTGTACACCTGGAGTCACTAACTCACACTGTACACCTGGAGTCACTAACTCACACTGTACACTTGGAGTCACTAACTCACAGTGTACACCTGGAGTCACTAACTCACACTGTACATCTGAAATCACAAACTCATAGTGTACACTTGGTGTCACTAACTCACACTGTTCACCTGGAGTCACTAACACACACTGTACACCTGGAGTCACTAACTCACACTGTAAACCTGCAGCCACGAACACACACTGTACACCTGGAGTCACTAACTCACACTGTACACCTGGAGTCACTAACTCACACTGTACACCTGGAGTCACTAACTCACACTGTACACCTGGAGTCACGAACTCACACTGTAAACCTGCAGCCACGAACACACACTGTACACCTGGAGTCACTAACTCACACTTTACACCTGGAGTCACAAACTCACACTGTACACCTGGAGTCACAAACTAACACTGTACGCCTGGAGTCACCAGTACACTCTACACCTGGAGTCACTAACAAACTCTGTACAACTGCAGTCACTAACACACACAGTACACCTGGAGTCACTAACTCACATGGCATACCTGGGGTCACTAACACGATATTCACCTGGAGTCACTAACTCACATGGCATACCTGGGGTCACTAACACACTATACAGCTGGTGTCACTAACTCATAGAGTACACATGGAGTCACTAGATCATAATGTTAAATTGGAGTCACTAACTCACACTGTACACCTGGAGTCACTAACACTCTGTACCCCTGGATCACTAACTCAGACTGTACACCTGCAGCCACTAACACACACTATACACCTGGAGTCGCAAGCTCACAGTGTAAACCTGGAGTCACTAAATCACACTGTACACCTGGAGTCACTAACACACACTGTACACCTGGAGTCACTAACTCACACTGTACACCTGAAGGCACTAATGCACACTGTGCACATGGAGTCATTAACTCACACTGCACACCTGGAGCCATTAACTCACACTGTACACCTGGAGTCACTAACTCACACTGTACACCTGGAGTCACTAACACACACTGTACACCTGGAGTCACTAACTCACACTGTACACCTGAAGGCACTAATGCACACTGTACACCTGGAGTCACTATCTCACACTGTACACCTGGAGTCACTAACTTACGCTGTACACCTGGAGTCACTAACTTACACTGTAGACCCGGAGTCACTAATTCACACTGTACACATGGAGTCACTAACTCACACTATACACCTGGAGTCACTAACTCACACTGTACACCTGGAGTCACTAACTCACAGTGTACATCTGAAATCACAAACTCAAAGTGTACACGTGGTGTCACTAATTCACACTGTTCACCTGGAGTCACTAACACACACTGTACACCTGGAGTCACTAACTCACACTGTACACCTGGAGTCACTAACTCACACTGTAAACCTGCAGCCACGAACACACACTGTACACCTGGAGTCACTAACTCACACTTTACTCCTTGAGTCCTTCACTTACACAGTACACCTTCAGTCCCTAACTCACAGTGTATACCTGGAGTCACTAACTCACACTGTACACCTGGAGTCACTAACTCACACTGTACACCTGGAGTCACCAATACACTGTACACCTGGAGTCACTAACACATCATAAACCGGAAATCACTAACTCACACTGTACACCTGGAGCCATTAATAATGTCTGTACGCCTGGCGTCAAGAACTCACACTGTACATCTCGAGTCACTAATTCACATTGCACACCTGGTGTCACTAACGCACACTGTACATCTGGAGTCACAAACTCACACTGTACGCCTGAAGTCATTAACTCACACTGTACACCTGTAGTCACTAACTAACACTGTCGACCTGGAGTCACTAATTCACACAGTACACCTGAATTCACTAACTCACACTGTACACTTGGAGTCACTAACTCACACTGTGCACCTGGAGTCACTAACACACACTGTACACCTGGAGTCACTAACTCACACTGTACACCTGGAGTCACTAACTCACACTGTAAACCTGCAGCCACGAACACACACTGTACACCTGGAGTCACTAACTCACACTGTACACCTGGAGTCACTAACTCACACTGTACTCCTTGAGTCCTTCACTTACACCGTACACCTTCAGTCCCTAACTCAGTGTATACCTGGAGTCACTAACTCACACTGTACACCTGAAGTCACTACCTCACACTATACACCTAGAGTCACTAACTCACACTTTAAACCTGGAGTCACGAACTCACACTATACACCTGGAGTCACTAACACACACTTTTCACCTGGAGTCAACAATAAACAGAACACCTGGAGTCACTAACACACTGTAAATCTGAAGTCACTGACAGACACTGTACACCTGGAGTCACCAATACACTGTACACCTGGAGTCACTGACACACCATAAACTGGAAGTCACTAACTCACACTGTACACCTGGAGCCATTAATAATCTCTGTACGCCTGGAGTCAATAACTCACACTTTACACCTGGAGTCACGAACTCACACTGTATACCTGGTGTGACTAACGCACACTGTACACCTGGAGTCACAAACTAACACTGTACGCCTGGAGTCACCAGTACACTCTACACCTGGAGTCACTAACAAACTCTGTACAACTGCAGTCACTAACACACACAGTACACCTGGAATCACTAACTCACATTGCATACCTGGGGTCACTAACACAATATTCACCTGGAGTCACTAACTCACATGGCATACCTGGGGTCACTAACACACTATACACCTGGAGTCACTAACTCATAGAGTACACATGGAGTCACTAGCTCATAATGTTAATTTGGAGTCAATAACTCACACTTTACACCAGGAGTCACTAACACTCTGTACGCCTGGATCACTAACTCAGACTGTACACCTGCAGCCACTAACACACAATATACACCTGGAGTCGCTAGCTCACAGTGTAAACCTGGAGTCACTAACTCACACTGTACACCTGGAGCCATTAACTCACACTGTACTCATGGAGTCACTAAGTCACACTGTACACCTGGAGTCACTAACTCACACTGTACACCTGGAGTCACTAACTCACAGTGTACACCTGGAGTCACTAACTCACACAGTGCACCTGGAGTCACTAACTCACAGTGTACACCTGGAGTCACTAACTCACACTGTACTCATGGAGTCACTAACTCACACTGTACACCTGGAGTCACTAACTTACACTTTATAACTGGAGTCACTAACTCACACTGTACACCTGGAGTCACTAACTTACACTTTATACCTGGAGTCACTAACTCACACTGTAGACCTGGAGTCACTAATTCACACTGTACACATGGAGCCACTAACTCACACTGTACACCTGGAGTCACTAACTCACACTGTACACCTGGAGTCACTAACTCACAGTGCACACCTGGAGTCACTAACTCACACAGTGCACCTGGAGTCACTAACTCACAGTGTACACCTGGAGTCACTAACTCACACTGTACACCTGGAGTCACTAACTCACACTGTACACCTGGAGTCACTAACTCACAGTGTACACCTGGAGTCACTAACTCACATTGTACATCTGAAATCACAATCTCACAGTGTACACCTGGAGTCACTAACTCACACAGTGCACCTGGAGTCACTAACTCACAGTGGACACCTGGAGTCACTAACTCACACTGTACACCTGGAGTCACTAACTCACACTGTACACCTGGAGTCACTAACTCACAGTGTACACCTGGAGTCACTAACTCACACTGTACATCTGAAATCACAATCTCACAGTGTACACTTGGTGTCACTAACTCACACTGTTCACCTGGAGTCACTAACACACACTGTACACCTGGAGTCACTAACTCACACTGTACACCTGGAGTCAGTAACTCACACTGTACACCTGGAGTCACTAACTCACACTTTACTCCTTGAGTCCTTCACTTACACCGTACACCGTCAGTCCATAACTCACAGTGTATACCTGGAGTCACTAACACACACTGTACACCTGGAGTCACTAACTCACACTGTACACCTGGAGTCACTAACTCACACTGTACACCTGGAGTCACTAACTCACACTTTACTCCTTGAGTCCTTCACTTACACCGTACACCGTCAGTCCATAACTCACAGTGTATACCTGGAGTCACTAACTCACTCTGTACACCTGAAGTCACTACCTCACACTATACACCTAGAGTCACTAACTCACTCTGTGCACATGGAGTCACTAACTCACACTGTACACCTGGAGTCATGAACTCACACTGTACACCAGGAGTCACTAACACACACTTTTCACCTGGAGTCAACAATAAACTGAACACCTGGAGTCACTAACACACTGTAAATCTGAAGTCACTGACAGACACTGTACACCTGGAGTCACCAGTACACTGTACACCTGGAGTCACTAACACACCATAAACCTGAAGTCACTAACTCACACTGTACATCTCGAGTCACTAATTCACATTGCACGCCTGGAGTCAATAACTCACACTTTACACCTGGAGTCACGAACTCACACTGTATACCTGGTATGACTAACGCACACTGTACACCTGGAGTCACAAACTAACACTGTACGTCTGGAGTCACCAGTACACTCTACACCTGGAGTCATTAACAAACTCTGTACAACTGCAGTCACTAACACACACAGTACACCTGGAATCACTAACTCACACTGTACACCTGGAGTCACTAACTCACATTGCATACCTGGGGTCACTAACGCACTATACACCTGGAGTCACTAACTCATAGAGTACTCATGGAGTCACTAGCTCATAATGTAAATTTGGAGTCACTAACTCACACTGTATACTTGGAGCCACTAGCTCATACTGTTAAATTGGAGTCACTAACTCACACTGTACACCTGGAGTCTCTAACTCACACTACACACCTGGAGTCACTAACTAACACTGTAGACCTAGAGTCACTAACTCACACTGTACACATGGAGTCACTAACTCACACTGTACACCTGAATTCACTAACTCAGTGTACACCTGGAGTCACTAACTCACACTGTTCACCTGGAATCACTAACACAAACAGTATACCTGGTGTCATTAACTCACACAGTACACCTGGAGTCACTAACACACTGTACACCTGGGATCACTAACTCACACTGTACACCTGGAGTCACTAACTCGCTGTACACCTGCAGTTACTAACACACACTGTACACCTGGAGTCACTAACTCACACTGTACACCTGGAGTCACTAACTCATACTTCACTCCTGGAGTCATTCACTCACACTGTACACCTTCGGTCCCTAACTCACAGTGTATACCTGGAGTCACTAACTCACAATGTACACCTGGAGTCACGGACTCACACTGTACACCTGGAGTCACTAACTCACACAGTACACCTGGAGTCACTAACACACTGTAATCCTGAAGTCACTAACAGACACTGTACACCTGGAGTCACCAATACACTGTACACCTTAGCCACTAACACACCATAAACCTGAAGTCACTAACTCACGCTGTACACCGGGAGTCACAAACTCACACTGCACACCTGGAGTCACGAACTCACACTGTACACCTGGAGTCACTAACACACACTGTTCACCTGGAGTCACTAACTCACACTGTACACCTGGAGTCACTAACTCACACTGTACACCAGGAGTCACTAACACACACTTTTCACCTGGAGTCAACAATAAACTGCACACCTGGAGTCACTAACACACTGTAAATCTGAAGTCACTGACAGACACAGTACACCTGGAGTCACCAATACACTGTACACCTTAGCCACTAACACACCATAAACCTGTAGTCACTAACTCACACTGAACACCTGCAGTCACTAACTCACACTGTTGACCTGGAGTCACTAATTCACACTGTACACCTGGAGTCACTAACTCACACTGTACACCTGAATTCACTAACTCACAGTGTACACTTGGAGTCACTAACTCACACTGTTCACCTGGAGTCACTAACACACACTGTACACCTGGAGTCACTAACTCACACTGTACACCTGCAGCCACGAACACACACTGTACACCTGGAGTCACTAACTCACACTTTACTCCTTGAGTCCTTCACTCACACCGTACACCTTCAATCCCTAACTCACAGTGTATACCTGAAGTCACTACCTCACACTATACACCTGGAGTCACTAACTCACACTGTACACCTGAAGTCACGAACTCACACTATACACCTGGAGTCACTAACTCACTCTGTGCACATGGAGTCACTAACTCACACTGTACACCTGGAGTCACGAACTCACACTGTACTCCTGGAGTCACTAACTTACACTGCACACCTGGAGTCACTAACTCACTGTACACCTGCAGTTACTAACTCACACTGTACACCTGCAGTTACTAGCACACACTGTACACCTGGAGTCACTAACTCATACTTCACTCCTGGAGTCATTCACTCACACTGTACGCCTTCGGTCCCTAACTCACAGTGTATACCTGGAGTCACTATCACACTGTAATCCTGAAGTCACTAACAGACACTGTACACCTGGAGTCACCAATACACTGTACACCTTAGCCACTAACACACCATAAACCTGTAGTCACTAACTCACACTGTTGACCTGGAGTCACTAATTCACACTGTACTCATGGAGTCACTAACTCACACTGTACACCTGGAGTCACTAACTCACACTGTACACTTGGAGTCACTAACTCACACTGTACACCTGGAGTCACTAACTCACACTGTACACCTGGAGTCACTAACTCACACTGTACACCTGGAGTCACTAACTCACACTGTACACCTGGAGTCACTAACTCACACTGTACACCTGGAGTCACTAACTCACACTGTACACCTGGAGTCACTAACACACACTTTTCACCTGGAGTCAACAATAAACTGCACACCTGGAGTCACTAACACACTGTAAATCTGATGTCACTGACAGACACTGTACACCTGGAGTCACCAATACACTGTACACCTGGAGTCATTAAATCACCATAAACCTGAAGTCACTAACTCACACTGTACATCTCGAGTCACTAATTCACATTGCACGCCTGGTGTGACTAACGCACACTGTACACCTGGAGTCACAAACTAACACTGTACACCTGGAGTCACCAGTACACTCTACACCTGGAGTCATTAACAAACTCTGTACAACTGCAGTCACTAACACACACTGTACACCTGGAGTCACTAACTCACATGGCATACCTGGGGTCACTAACACACTATACACCTGGAGTCACTAACTCATAGAGTACACATGGAGTCACTAGCTCATAATGTTAATTTGGAGTCACTAACTCACACTGTACACTTGGAGTCACTAACTCACACTGTATACTTGGAGCCACTAGCTCACACTGTTAAATTGGAGTCACTAACTCACACAGTACACCTGGAGCCACTAACTCACACTGTACACCTGAAATCACAAACTCACAGTGTACACTTGCAGTCACTAACTCACACTGACACCTGGAGTCACTAACACACACTGTACACCTGGAGTCACTAACTCACACAGTACACCTGGAGTCACTAACTCACACAGTACACCTGGAGTCACTAACTCACACTGTACACCTGGAGTCACTAATTCACACTGTACACCTGGAGTCAGTAACTCACACTGTACACCTGGAGTCACTAACTCAAACTGTAAACCTGCAGCCACGAACACACACTGTACACCTGGAGTCACTAACTCACACTGTCCACCTGGAGTCACTAACTCACACTTTACTCCTTGAGTCATTCACTTACACCTACACCTTCAGTCCCTAACTCACAGTGTATACCTGGAGTCACTAACTCACTCTGTACACCTGAAGTCACTACCTCACACTATACACCTAGAGTCACTAACTCACTCTGTGCACATGGAGTCACTAACTCACACTGTACACCTGGAGTCACGAACTCACACTGTTCACCTGGAGTCACTAACACACACTTTTCACCTGGAGTCAACAATAAACTGAACACCTGGAGTCACTAACACACTGTAAATCTGAAGTCACTGACAGACACAGTACACTTGGAGTCACCAATACACTGTACACCTGGAGTCACTAACACACCATAAACCTGAAGTCACTAACTCACACTGTACATCTCGAGTCACTAATTCACATTGCACACCTGGAATCACGAACTCACACTGTATACCTGGTGTCACTAACTAACACTGTACGCCTGGAGTCACCAGTACACTCTACACCTGACGTCACTAACAAACTCTGTACCACTGCAGTCACTAACACACACAGTACATCTGGAGTCACTAACTCACACAGTACACCTGGGGTCACTAACACACTATACACCTGGAGTCACTAACTCATACAGTACACATGGAGTCACTAGCTCATAATGTTAATTTGGAGTCACTAACTCACACTGTACACATGAAGTCACTAACTCACACTGTATACTTGGAGCCATTACCTCACACTGTTAAATTGGAGTCACTAACTCACACTGTACACCTGGAGTCACTAACACTCTGTACCCCTGGATCACTAACTCAGACTGTACACATGGAGTCACTAACACACACTATACACCTGGAGTCACTAACGCACACTGTGCACATGGAGCCATTAACTCACACTGTACACCTGGAGTCACTAACACACACTGTACACATGGAGTCAACAATAAACTGCACACCTGGAGTCACTAACACACTGTAAATCTGAAGTCACTGACAGACACAGTACACCTGGAGTCACCAATACACTGTACACCTTAGCCACTAACACACCATAAACCTGTAGTCACTAACTCACACTGAACACCTGCAGTCACTAACTCACACTGTTGACCTGGAGTCACTAATTCACACTGTACACCTGGAGTCACTAACTCACACTGTACACCTGAATTCACTAACTCACAGTGTACACTTGGAGTCACTAACTCACACTGTTCACCTGGAGTCACTAACACACACTGTACACCTGGAGTCACTAACTCACACTGTACACCTGCAGCCACGAACACACACTGTACACCTGGAGTCACTAACTCACACTTTACTCCTTGAGTCCTTCACTCACACCGTACACCTTCAATCCCTAACTCACAGTGTATACCTGAAGTCACTACCTCACACTATACACCTGGAGTCACTAACTCACACTGTACACCTGAAGTCACGAACTCACACTATACACCTGGAGTCACTAACTCACTCTGTGCACATGGAGTCACTAACTCACACTGTACACCTGGAGTCACGAACTCACACTGTACTCCTGGAGTCACTAACTTACACTGCACACCTGGAGTCACTAACTCACTGTACACCTGCAGTTACTAACTCACACTGTACACCTGCAGTTACTAGCACACACTGTACACCTGGAGTCACTAACTCATACTTCACTCCTGGAGTCATTCACTCACACTGTACGCCTTCGGTCCCTAACTCACAGTGTATACCTGGAGTCACTATCACACTGTAATCCTGAAGTCACTAACAGACACTGTACACCTGGAGTCACCAATACACTGTACACCTTAGCCACTAACACACCATAAACCTGTAGTCACTAACTCACACTGTTGACCTGGAGTCACTAATTCACACTGTACTCATGGAGTCACTAACTCACACTGTACACCTGGAGTCACTAACTCACACTGTACACTTGGAGTCACTAACTCACACTGTACACCTGGAGTCACTAACTCACACTGTACACCTGGAGTCACTAACTCACACTGTACACCTGGAGTCACTAACTCACACTGTACACCTGGAGTCACTAACTCACACTGTACACCTGGAGTCACTAACTCACACTGTACACCTGGAGTCACTAACACACACTTTTCACCTGGAGTCAACAATAAACTGCACACCTGGAGTCACTAACACACTGTAAATCTGATGTCACTGACAGACACTGTACACCTGGAGTCACCAATACACTGTACACCTGGAGTCATTAAATCACCATAAACCTGAAGTCACTAACTCACACTGTACATCTCGAGTCACTAATTCACATTGCACGCCTGGTGTGACTAACGCACACTGTACACCTGGAGTCACAAACTAACACTGTACACCTGGAGTCACCAGTACACTCTACACCTGGAGTCATTAACAAACTCTGTACAACTGCAGTCACTAACACACACTGTACACCTGGAGTCACTAACTCACATGGCATACCTGGGGTCACTAACACACTATACACCTGGAGTCACTAACTCATAGAGTACACATGGAGTCACTAGCTCATAATGTTAATTTGGAGTCACTAACTCACACTGTACACTTGGAGTCACTAACTCACACTGTATACTTGGAGCCACTAGCTCACACTGTTAAATTGGAGTCACTAACTCACACAGTACACCTGGAGCCACTAACTCACACTGTACACCTGAAATCACAAACTCACAGTGTACACTTGCAGTCACTAACTCACACTGACACCTGGAGTCACTAACACACACTGTACACCTGGAGTCACTAACTCACACAGTACACCTGGAGTCACTAACTCACACAGTACACCTGGAGTCACTAACTCACACTGTACACCTGGAGTCACTAATTCACACTGTACACCTGGAGTCAGTAACTCACACTGTACACCTGGAGTCACTAACTCAAACTGTAAACCTGCAGCCACGAACACACACTGTACACCTGGAGTCACTAACTCACACTGTCCACCTGGAGTCACTAACTCACACTTTACTCCTTGAGTCATTCACTTACACCTACACCTTCAGTCCCTAACTCACAGTGTATACCTGGAGTCACTAACTCACTCTGTACACCTGAAGTCACTACCTCACACTATACACCTAGAGTCACTAACTCACTCTGTGCACATGGAGTCACTAACTCACACTGTACACCTGGAGTCACGAACTCACACTGTTCACCTGGAGTCACTAACACACACTTTTCACCTGGAGTCAACAATAAACTGAACACCTGGAGTCACTAACACACTGTAAATCTGAAGTCACTGACAGACACAGTACACTTGGAGTCACCAATACACTGTACACCTGGAGTCACTAACACACCATAAACCTGAAGTCACTAACTCACACTGTACATCTCGAGTCACTAATTCACATTGCACACCTGGAATCACGAACTCACACTGTATACCTGGTGTCACTAACTAACACTGTACGCCTGGAGTCACCAGTACACTCTACACCTGACGTCACTAACAAACTCTGTACCACTGCAGTCACTAACACACACAGTACATCTGGAGTCACTAACTCACACAGTACACCTGGGGTCACTAACACACTATACACCTGGAGTCACTAACTCATACAGTACACATGGAGTCACTAGCTCATAATGTTAATTTGGAGTCACTAACTCACACTGTACACATGAAGTCACTAACTCACACTGTATACTTGGAGCCATTACCTCACACTGTTAAATTGGAGTCACTAACTCACACTGTACACCTGGAGTCACTAACACTCTGTACCCCTGGATCACTAACTCAGACTGTACACATGGAGTCACTAACACACACTATACACCTGGAGTCACTAACGCACACTGTGCACATGGAGCCATTAACTCACACTGTACACCTGGAGTCACTAACACACACTGTACACATGGAGTCAACAATAAACTGCACACCTGGAGACACTGACACACTGTAAATCTGAAGTCACTGACAGACACTGTACACCTGGAGTCACCAATATACTGTACACCTGGACTCACTAACACACCGTAAACCTGAAGTCACAAACTCACACTGTACACCTGGAGCCATTAATAATGTCTGTACGCCTGGAGTCAATAACTCACACTGTACATCTCGAGTCACTAATTCACATTGCACACCTGGAGTCACTAACTCACACCTTACACCTGGAGTCACTAACTCACACCTTACACTTGGAGTCACTAACTCACACCTTACACCTGGAGTCACTAACTCACACCTTACACCTGGAGTCATGAACTCACACTTTATACCTGGTGTCACTAACTCACAACTGTGCACCTAGAGTCCTCAACTCACACTGTACACATGGAGTCACTAACTCACACTGTACACCTGGAGTCACTAATACACACTGTACACCTGGAGTCACTAACACATACTGTACATCTGGAGTAACAAACCACTGTACACCTGGAGTCACTAACACTCACTGTACACCTGGATTGAGTGAGTGAAGGTGAGTATGTGCCGTAAGTGAGTGAGTGAATCAGTGATAGAGTGAGTGAGTGAGTGAGTGAGTGAGTGAGTGAGTGAGTGAGTGAGTGAGTGTGTATGTGTGGGTGGGTGAATCAACGAGTGAGTGAGTGGGTGAGTGAGAGAGAGAGTGAGTGTGTGGGTAAGTGAGAGAGTCATTGGTTGGGTGAGTGAGTGAGTGAGTGAGTGTGTGGGTGAGTGAGTGAGTGAGTGTGTGAGTGAGTGAGTGGATGAGTGGGTGGGCGGGTGAGTCATTGGTTGGGTGAGTGAGTGAGTGTGTGTGTGGCTGAGTGAGTGAGTGTGTGGGTGAGTGAGTGAGTGAGTGAGTGAGTGAGTGAGTGAGTGAGTGAGTGGGTGGGTGAGTGAGTGAGTGAGTGAGTGAGTGAGTGAGTGAGTGAGTGTGTGGGTGAGTGAGTGAGTGTGTGGGTGGATGAGTGAGTGGTTGGGTGAGTGAGTGAGTGAGTGTGTGGGTGAGTGAGTGAGTGAGTGATTGAGTGAGTGAGTGAGTGAGTGAGTGAGTGAGTGAGTGAGTGAGTGAGTGAGTCATTGGTTGCGTGAGTGTGAGTGGGTGGGTTGGTGAGGGAGGGTGATTGAGGGTAACTGAGTGAGTGTGTGGGTGAGTGAGTGAGTCAGTGGCTGGGTGAGTGTGTGGGTGAGTGAGTGAGTGTGTGGGTGAGTGAGTGAGTGAGTGAGTGAGTGAGTGAGTGAGTGAGTGAGTGAGTGAGTGTGTGGGTGAGTGAGTGAGTGTGTGGGTGGGTGAGGGAGTGTGTGGGTGGGTGAGTGAGTGTGTGGTTGAGTGAGTGAGTGAGTGTGTGGGTGAGTGAGTGAGTGTGTGGCTGAGTGAGTGAGTGTGTGGGTGAGTGAGTGAGTGAGTGAGTGAGTGAGTGAGTGAGTGAGTGAGTGAGTGAGTGAGTGAGTGAGTGAGTGTGTGTGAGTGAGTGAGTGTGTGGGTGAGTGAGTGAGTGAGTGAGTGAGTGAGTGAGTGAGTGAGTGATTGAGTGATTGAGTGAGTGAGTGAGTGAGTGAGTGTGTGGGTGAGTGAGTGAGTGTGTGGGTGAGTGAGTGAGTGTGTGGGTGAGTGAGTGAGTGAGTGTGTGGGTAAGTGAGTGAGTGTGTGGGTGAGTGAGTGAGTCATTGGTTGGGTGAGTGAGTGAGTGTGTGGGTGAGTGAGTGAGTGTGTGAGTGGGTGAGTGAGTGAGTGTGTGGGTGAGTGAGTGAGTGAGTGTGTGGGTGAGTGAGTGAGTGTGGGTGAGTGAGTGAGTGTGTGGGTGGGTGGGTGAGTGAGTATGTGGGTGAGTGAGTGAGTGTGTGGGTGAGTGAGTGAGTCAGTGGTTGGGTGAGTGTGTGGGTGAGTGAGTGTGTGGGTGAGTGAGTGAGTGCGTGGGTGAGTGAGTGAGTCAGTGGTTGGGTGAGTGTGTGGGTGAGTGAGTGTGTGGGTGGGTGAGTGAGTGAGTCAGTGGTTCGGTGAGTGTGTGGATGAGTGAGTGAGTGAGTGTGTGGGTGAGTGAGTGAGTATGTGGGTGAGTGAGTGAGTGTGTGGGTGAGTGAGTGAGTGTGTGTGTGTGGGTGAGTGAGTGAGTGTGTGAGTGAGTGAGTGAGTCAGTGGTTGGGTGAGTGTGTGGATGAGTGAGTGAGTGAGTGTGTGGGTGAGTGAGTGAGTGTGTGGGTGGGTGAGTGAGTGAGTGTGTGGGTGAGTGAGTGAGTGAGTGTGTGGGTGAGTGAGTGAGTGTGTGGGTGAGTGAGTGACTGTGTGGATGAGTGAGTGAGTGTGTGGGTGAGTGAGTGAGTGTGTGGGTGGGTGAGTGAGTGTGTGGGTGGGTGAGTGAGTGAGTGAGTGTGTGGGTGAGTGAGTGAGTGAGTGTGTGGGTGGGTGAGTGAGTGAGTGTGTGGGTGAGTGAGTGAGTGTGTGGGTGAGTGAGTGAGTGAGTGTGTGGGTGAGTGAGTGAGTGTGTGGGTGGGTGAGTGAATGAGTGTGTGGGTGAGTGAGTGAGTGTGTGGGTGAGTGAGTGAGTGTGTGGGTGAGTGAGTGAGTGAGTGTGTGGGTGAGTGAGTGAGTGTGTGGATGAGTGAGTGAGTGTGTGGGTGAGTGAGTGAGTGTGTGGGTGGGTGAGTGAGTGAGTGAGTGATTGAGTGAGTGAGTGAGTGTGTGGATGAGTGAGTGAGTGTGTGGGTGAGTGAGTGAGTGAGTGTGTGGGTGGGTGAGTGAGTGAGTGAGTGAGTGAGTGAGTGAGTGAGTGAGTGAGTGAGTGAGTGTGTGGGTGGGTGAGTGAGTGAGTGAGTGAGTGAGTGAGTGAGTGAGTGAGTGAGTGAGTGAGTGAGTGAGTGAGTGAGTGAGTGAGTGAGTGTGTGGGTGAGTGAGTGAGTGTGTGGGTGAGTGAGTGAGTGTGAGTGTGTGGGTGAGTGAGTGAGTGTGTGGGTGGGTGAGTGAGTGGTTGGGTGAGTGAGTGAGTGAGTGTGTGGGTGAGTGAGTGAGTGAGTGATTGAGTGATTGAGTGAGTGAGTGAGTGAGTGAGTGAGTGAGTGATTCATTGGTTGCGTGAGTGTGAGTGGGTGGGTTGGCGAGGGAGGGTGATTGAGGGTAACTGAGTGAGTGTGTGGGTGAGTGAGTGAGTCAGTGGCTGGGTGAGTGTGTGGGTGAGTGAGTGAGTGTGTGGGTGAGTGAGTGAGTGAGTGAGTGAGTGAGTGAGTGAGTGAGTGAGTGAGTGAGTGAGTGAGTGAGTGTGTGGGTGAGTGAGTGAGTGAGTGAGTGAGTGAGTGAGTGTGTGTGGGTGAGTGAGTGTGTGTGTGGGTGAGTGAGTGAGTGTGTGTGTGGGTGAGTGAGTGTGTAGGTGGGTGAGTGAGTGTGTGTGGGTGGGTGAGTGAGTGAGTGTGTGGGTGAGTGAGTGAGTGTGTGGGTGAGTGAGTGAGTGTGTGTGTGGGTGAGTGAGTGTGTAGGTGGGTGAGTGAGTGTGTGGGTGGGTGAGTGAGTGAGTGTGTGGGTGAGTGAGTGAGTGTGGGTGGGTGAGTGAGTGAGTGTGTGGGTGAGTGAGTGTGTGTGGGTGGGTGAGTGAGTGAGTGTGTGGGTGGGTGAGTGAGTGAGTGCGTGGGTGAGTGAGAGTGGGTGGGTGGGTGAGTGAGTGAGTGTGTGGGTGAGTGAGTGAGTGTGTGGGTGGGTGAGTGAGTGAGTCATTGGGTGCGTGAGTGAGAGTGGGTGGGTGGGTGAGTGAGTGAGTGTGTGGGTGAGTGAGTGAGTGCGTGGGTGAGTGAGTGAGAGTGGGTGGGTGGGTGAGGGAGGGTGAGGGAGGGTGATTGAGGGTAACTGAGTGAGTGTGTGACTTGATGAAAATGTGTGTGGGCGTAAAGAACATATGCTTTTTATTTCTCTCTATTTCTGTAGGACTGTGTATTTAAAATTACAATGGCTGCACTTTGCAGCAAAAAGCTCCTGGCTGAGAAGTGAAAACATCCAACATCTCTTTTCCTTATATCCCTATAACCTGCTCTCTCTCTGAGGAAACCCCTGTAAAAAGGAAAAGGGGAAAATCACTGTTAGAGACATTGAAAGGTAAGTGCTCAACCAGTGAACTAAAGGCTGAAATTGCTGGAAGATCACCTCGTGTCATCAACAAGAACTAAAAAGAAAAGACCTCTACCTCGCAGAGGCTGAGCGTTAACTCGCAGACACTTCCTCCCACCTCCCCCTGGACCACGACCCCACCACTGAACATCAAGTCATTGTTTCCAGGACTGTCACTGACCTCATCTCCTCTGGAGATCTTCCTTCCACAGCTTCCAACCTGATAGTCTCCCAACCTCGGACGGCCCGCTTCTACCTCCTACCCAAAATCCACAAACAGGACTGTCCCGGCAGACCGATCGTCTTAGCCTGTTCCTGCCCCACGGAACTCATTTCTTGCTATCTTGACCCCATTCTCTCTCCCCTTGTCCAGTCCCTTCCCACCTACATCCACGATTCCTCTGACACCCTACATCATATCAACAATTTCCAGTTCCCTGGCCCCAACCACCTCCTCTTCACCATGGACGTCCAATCCCTCTACACCTCCATCCCCCACCGGGATGGTCTGATGGCTCTCCGCTTCTTCCTCGAACAGAGGCCCAAACAATTCCCATCCACCACTACTCTCCTCCGTCTGGCTGAACTTGTTCTCGCACTGAACAATTTCTCCTTTAACTCCTCTCACTTCCTCCAAATAAAAGGTGTGGCTATGGGTACCCGCATGGGCCCCAGCTATGCCTGTCTCTTTATGGGGTATGTGGAACATTCCTTGTTCCAGTCCTACTCCAGCCCCCTCCCACAACTTTTTCTCCGGTACATCGATGATTACTTCGTCGCTGCTTCATGCTCTCGTCGGGACCTGGAAAAATTTATTAATTTTGCTTCCAATTTCCACCCCTCCATCATCTTCACATCTGACACTTCCCTTCCCTTCCTTGACCTCTCTGTCTCAATTTCTGATGATAGACTGTCCAGCATTATCCATTACAAGCCTACCGACTCTCACAGCTACCTCGACTACAGCTCCTCACACCCCGCTTCCTGTAAGGACCCCATCCCATTCTCTCAGTTCCTTCGCCTCCGTCGCATCTGTTCTGATGATGCCACTTTCAAAAACAGTTCCCCTGACATGTCCTCCTTCTTCCTTAACCGAGGTTTTCCATCCACGGTGGTTGACAGGGCCCTCAACCGTGTCCGGCCCATCTCCCGCTCATCAGCCTTCACACCTTCTTCTCCCTCCCAGAACCGTGATAGGGTCCCCCTTGTCCTCAATTATCACCCCACCAGCCTCCGCATTCAAAGGATCATCCTCCGCCATTTCCGCCAACTCCAGCATGATGCCACCACCAAACACATCTTCCCTTCACCCCCCCTGGTGGCATTCCGCAGGGATCATTCCCTCCGGGACACCCTGGTCCACTCCTCCATCACCCGCTACACCTCAACTCCCTCCCACGGCACCTTCCCATGCAACCGCAGAAGGTGCAACACCTGCCCCTTTACTTCCCCTCTCCTCACCGTCCAAGGGCCCAAACACTCCTTTCAGGTGAAGCAGCATTTGACTTGCACTTCCCTCAATTTAGTCTACTGCATTCGTTGTTCCCAATGCGGTTTCCTCTACATTGGAGAGACCAAACGCAGACTGGGTGACCGCTTTGCAGAACACCTTCAGTCTGTCCGCAAGCATTACCCAGACCTCCCTGTCGCTTGCCATTTCAACACTCCACCCTGCTCTCATGCACACAGGACTCGAAACGTCAACTCTTTGCTTCTCCGCCGATGCTGCCAGACCTGCTGAGTTTTTCCAGGTAATTCTGTTTTTGTTTTCTCATGCACACATGTCCATCCTTGGCCTTCTGCATTGTTCCAGTGAAGCTCAAAGCAAACTGGAGGAACAGCACCTCATCTTCCAACTAGGCACTTTACAGCCTTCCGGACTGAATATTGAGTTCAACAATTTTAGATCATGAACTCTCTTCTCCATCCCCACCCCCTTTCCGATCCCCCAATAATTTATATAGATTTTTCTTTTCCCACCTATTTCCATTATTTTTAAATGTATTTTCATCTATTGTTTTATCTCTACCTTTTAGCCTTTTTCGATTCCTTCACCCCACCCCACCCCCACTAGGGCTATCTGTACCTTGCTCGTCCTGCTTTCTACCCTTAATTAGCACATTCCTTAGATAATATCACCACCTTCAACACCTCATTGTCCTTTTGTCTATGACATCTTTTGGTTATCTCCACCTATCACTGGCCCTCTATCCAGCTCTACTTGTCCCACCCACCCCTTAAACCAGCTTATATTTCACCTCTCTTCTATTTTTACTTAGTTCTGTTGAAGAGTCATACGGACTCTAAACGTTAATTGTGTTCCTCTCCGCAGATGCTGCCAGACCTGCTGAGTTTTTCCAGGTATTTTTATTTTTGTACTGAAAGGAATTTGGAAGACATCGATCAAAATCAACCCATCGAATCCTGTACTCCGGAATTTGTGCTATTGAACTGTTTTATCCCACCCTTAAAATCGTGTGTCTGTGTGTGTGTGGATGTGTGTCTGTGTGTGTGTGTCTGTGTGTGTGTGTCTGTGTGTGTGTGTCTGTGCATGTGCGTGTGTCTGTTTGTGTGTGTGTGTATCTGTGTGTGTCTCTGTGTGTGTGTGTCTGTGTGTGTGTGTGTATCTTTGTCTGTGTGTGTCTGTGTGTGTGTGTCTGTGTGTGTTTGTGTCTGTGTGTGTGTGTCTCTGTGTGTGTGTGTGTCTCTGTGTGTGTGTGTTTGTGTCTCTGTATATGTGTGTCTGTGTGTGTGTGTCTTATGTGTTTTGTATGTGTGTGTATAGGGATTTAAGAAGGAGTAGGGTTTAGGTTATAGAGTTAGAAATTAGCAGTTCATATTTCTTTCCCATGCCACTGGTTAAAGACAATTTGTTCAATAAACAGTTATTTACTTATTAAGTTTACAAACCTGGTGCTCGTATTCTGTTAACATAATTTAAATAGTTAGGTAGTATTGGGACAGTCTGGTGGTTTGATCAAACTTTTCACATTTGTCGTGGCTCAGGGAGCAATGGGGCTTGATATTAATGCGCACTATCCCCAGTGAGTCTGACAAAGGGGTGAGGGGTGGGAGCTGGGCTTAAGTGAGGAGTTCAGGGGCTGGGTGGGTGAGTGGATGGGTGAGTGAGGGTGAGTGAGTGTGGATGAAGGTATGAGTGAGGGGTGAGGGGGTGGCAGCTGGGTGTAAGTGTGGAGTTTACGGGCTGGGTGGGTGGGTAGTCAGGTTGCGGGGTGTGGGCAGTTGGTGTGCATGGGGGTGTACATGGGGGTGGGTAGGGGAAGTGTGCGGAGGCTTTACGGGGTTAGTCGGGTTGAGCTCCATGGGGAAGTTGGAGGTGAGAGTTGAATATTTGGTGGGTGGGGCTGGTGCGTAGTGGGAGGGAGTGTTTGGGTGTTACTGTTATTCACTGACCCACACCAAGAATTAACAACAGGACAGCACTAGAGTAAGTATCTGGGTAAGTATTGCACAAGCAGCCTAAATGCCTGGCACTGAGGTCAGGGTAGAGGGAGGTGGGGGGCCAGGGGCTGAATAGAACAAATCATCAGAAGTTTAAACTTTCTGGGCAATGACCCCACACGTGCTGGGGTCAGGATTTCTGATCGATTGTAAAACATAGCAGCAGCAACAGACGTCTCAACATTCGCGACTGTTCACTTCGGAAGTTCCAGCCCATTAATTTGTTGTAGGAGCTGAGGGAAGCACAGATTTTTTTGTGCTCTGTGGGGATGTCCTGAGGGAGACAGGCTAACCGCAAATACTCAAAGTCCCACAGCTGCTGCAACTTTGAGACAAAGCGGCAAAGAAACAGAAACAGAAAATGCTGGAATTTTTCCAGCATTTTCTGTCTTTGTTTCAGGTTTCCAGCATCCGAAGTATTTACTTTCATCAGAGAAGGGTGGTGATCAGTCAGCATCAGCTCGTGGGAGGCAGTGTGAAACCTTCACAGCTGGAAACCGAGGCATACAGATGTTTAAGGAATTCATAGATAGGGTGGTAGTACCATATATGCCCCCCACAACTTCAACCCTATAAATTATGAGGGAAACACTTAAAAATCATGAAAGTTGGTATGAAAATCAAAAGTTTTTATTTTTTCCAACTGTAAATCAATATGCCTCTTTGAGGACGCAATTACCTGCCTGATTTGAAAGGGGCACTATGACCCCACAGTAACAAAAACAAACCAAAACCTAGAGGGAATTTAATGATTCAAATTAAAATATCATTCCTGGGATTGATAATGCTGTCCTGTTGTCCACAGCTGGCTGAAGGCCTCAAATGCACCAGTGGATACTGCACGCTCCCTCTCCAGGGACCCCGGGTATGGGCGAGGCAGGGGTCAAGCCAAACCAGCCCCTCGACCACCCACTGCCTGCATCTGTTAATGGCCTCCTTGGCCAGGACCAGTCCCAAGAGTTCACCTGCTCTGCCCTAGCCCTTTCCATCCGCCACACCGGGTAGTCAAAGGTCAGGAATATGTGTCTGTTGGTCAGTCAGAAAGCAGCCCCCTCAGGTAATTAAAGAGGGGCAGCAACCTATCACACTCTGTCTCAACACGAAACATGGACTCCTCCAGGCCACCGGAACCCTAAACAATATAGACTGACAATTGGTTTAGAAATCCCTTATTTAATCTCTAACAGGACGGAACTCTTCACAAAAATTATACCTCTGCATCTGAAAATGATATGTAAAAAGCTTTTTAAAAATATTCTACTTGTAATCTCCACACAGAAAGATCCACCCTCCCACCATGGTCACTATTGGCTGAAACAGCTACCTCCTTTTAGGTTGAAGCCTAACTCATGTTCCTCAGCTTGATGCATCAATACATTGAAAGTACAATCATATGCACTGGAGTAGCTATTATCTCCTTTGAATCTGAGTTTTTCACAATACGATAGTTCCATAGGAAATAGGAGCAGAACCAGCCCCTTCAGCTCCTCATGCATGTTCTGTTATTCAGTAAGATCATGGCTGATCTATGACCTAACTCCACACACCCACATGTTCCCCATATGTTTGCTCGCCTTACAGTAGGAATGATTAAGGGGAGATCTCATGGAGATGTTTAAAATCATGAAGCATCCTGTTAGAATCAAAGAAGTGAAATTGTTCCCTGTGGGTGGAGGTTCAGTGACTGAAGGGCGGAGATTTACGATAATCAGCAAAGAGCCAGAGGGGAGCTGAGGTGAATTATTTTTAAACAGCAAGCTGTTGTGATCTGGAATGCGCTGCCTGAAATGGTGGTGGAAGGAGATTCAAAAATAACTTTTAAAGAGAATTGGATAAAAAGTTGCAAAGATAAAATTTGTAGGGCTGTGGGGAAAGAGAAAGTGGGGACTAACTGGGGAGCTTTTGGAAGAGCTGGCAGAGGGACAGTGGGTTGAATGGCCTCCTTCAGTGCTGTCAGATTCTTTTTAAAAATTTATTCATGGGATGTGGGTATCACTGGCTGGGCCAGCATTTATTGCCCATCCTTAATTGCCCTTGAAGGCGGTGGTGAGCTGCCTTCTTGAACCGCTGCAGTCCCTGTGGTGTAGGTACACCCACAGTGCTGTTAGGGAGGGAGTTCCAGGATTTTGACCCAGTGACAGTGAAGGAACGGCCGACATATTTCCAGGTTAGGGTGGGGAGTGACTTGGAGGGGAACTTCTCACTGGTGGTGTTCTCGATTCTATGAGAGTGAGGCCAGTACGCGATGATAAATTCGGTAAACTAAGGAAGCAAAAGAAGAAGAGGAAAAGCCCAAATTAAAGAGAGAAATAAATACCCGACTGACAAAAATAAACCTTGTTTCAGTTCCTTGAAAATGAGGAATGAATGATGCTTGGTGGATTGCTTACTAACACGTTCATGAAGATAATATTAGAATGGGAATCTGGGTGAACAGATCACGATGTTTTTGGAGATTGGTGCCACCGCACCCGCTAGCCCAAGGCCGGAACATTCTTGGTTCCAAGCTTCAGTACAGACTTCGGGTACTGCCCCATCCACAGCAGGTGGTGGGGTCTCATTTGGCTATTGATGCTCTCTACAGATGCCAGGTCAGCTTCTTGACATTGCTAAGGACAGGTTACCATCAAAACCAGTGCCCACCTTTCCCCACAGCATGGGTTCACCACTCACTGATTAAACATAAATAGATGGGACGAATGGCTGCTTTGTGTTAAACTGGAATGTGAAGTGAAAGTGGAAACTGTAAGAGAGAAGTGATTGTGCTGGGACTGAAATAGCTGCTTTAATTCTGATGTTGTGGGCACTTTCACACACACAGCTGAAGGCTCCAATGCACTAATCTATTTTTCCCATTACCTGTGTGTGCACAACAGGATAACCAATTGGATCTAACTTATTCATTCAGACCTGGACTGGAGTCACCTCCAATCAATCATCAGGCCTGGGTAACTATCTAATAAGAATGAAACAGTTTGGACCACTTGGCTTCGACCTATGTCCTGAATAGGACAAAGGCACACCCTGCCCAGGCACCCCTACAAAGTCCGCCTCACTAATATCTGGGGACTTGTGCCAAAATTGGGAGAGCCGTTCCACAGGCTAGTCAAGCAACAGCTGGACATAGTTATCCTCACCGAGCTATACCTTACAGCCAATGTCCCAGGCTCCTCATCACCATCCCTGGGTATGTCCTGTCCCACTGGCAGGATGGACCCAGCAGAGGTGGTGGCACAGTGGTATACAGTCGGGAGGGAGTTGCCCTCAGAGTCCTCAACATTGACTCCAGACCCTATGAAGCCTCACAGCATCAGGTGAAACATGGGTAAGAAAACCTCCTATTGATTACGATGTAGTGCCCTCCCTCAGCTGATGAATCATTACTCCTCCATGTTGAGCACCAATTGGAAGAAACCCTGAAGGTAGCAAGAATGTACTCTGGTTGGGAGACATTTTTTATTCTTTCATGGGATGTGGGTATCACTGGCCAGGCCAGCATTTATTAATCATCCCTAATTGCCCTTGAGAAGGTGGTGGTGAGCTGCCTTCTTGAACTGCTGCAGTCCATGTGGCGTAGGTACACCCACAGTGCTGCTCGGGAGGGAGTTCCAGGATTTTGACCCAATGACAGTGAAGGAATGGTGATATATTTCCAAGTCAGGATGGTGAGTGTCTTGGAGGGAGACTTCCAGGTAGTGGTGTTCCCATGTATCTGCTGCCCTTGCCTTTCTAGGTGGTATGTCAATGTCCATAACCAAGAGTGGCTCAGTAGCATTACCATTGGCCCAGCTGGCCAAGTCCTGAAGGGAGTACCTGCCAGATTATGGTAAGTGGTGAGCAAACAAACAAGTGTGAGAAACCTACTTGATCTCACCTTGACCAATCTACCTTTCTCAGATACACCTATCCATAACAATATTAGTCAGAGTGATCACCTCATAGACCTCGTGAAGGTGAAATCACATCTTCTTACTGAGGATACCATGACCTTTTATCTCGTATATGAATCTTTGATGTGGCACCTTATCAAATGCCTCCTGGAAATTCAAGTACACCACATCTACAGATTCCCCTTTGAATGTCACTTTGTCAAAAAACCCTAACAGATTATTTAAAAATGATTTCCTTTCACAAAGCCATGTTGACACTGCCTGACCACATTATGATTTTCTAAGTATCCTGCTATAACCTCCTTAATAATGGATTCTAGCAATTTTCCTCTGACAGATGTTAAGCTAACTGGCCTGTAGTTTCTTGCTTTCTGTCTCCCTCCTGCTTTGAATAAAGATGTTACATTTGCTATTTACTAGTACACTGGAACTCTTCCAGAATCTAAGAGATTTTGCATTCACATTGCACTCACTATCTCTGCAGCCACCTCTTTGAAGACCTGAGGATGCAGACTATCAGGCCCTGGGGCCTTGTCAGCTTTTGGGCCTAATAGTTTTTCCAGCACTTTTTCCTTAGTGCTGGTAAATGTCTTAAGTTCCTCCCTCCCTATCACCTCTTAATTTTCAATTATCTTTGGGAGGGTTTCCAAGTCTTCTACCATGAAGGTAGGCAAAACACCTGTTCAATGCCTCTGCCATTTCTTTGCTCCCTGTTTTTGGGGTGATGGTTGTGCAGTGATAATGTCACTGGGCTAGTAATCCAGAGCCCAAGCAGGGGACATGGGTTCAAATCCCACCAAGGCAGCTGGTAGAGTTTAAATTCAATTAATAAATCTGGAATATGAAGCTTGTCTAAGTGAGAGTCATCAGGAGTTGATTGTTACAAAAGCCCACCTGGTTCACTGATGCCCTTTAGAGAAGGAAATCTGCTGGTCTACATGAGACTCCAGACCTACAGTAATCTTATTGACTCTTAACTGCCCTCTGAAATGGCCTAGCCAGCCTCACAGTTCAAGGGCAATTAGGTATAGGTGACAAATGCTGGCCTTGCCAGTGACACCCACATCCCATGAAAGAATAAAGGGGGGAAAAAAAATATCAGTTCCCCAGGCTCGTTCTCTGGAGACCAACACTAGCTTTAGTTACTCTTTTCCTATTCAAATACTTATAGAAACTCTTGCTATTTGTTTTTATATTTCTAGCCAGCTTTCTCTCATACTCTGCTTTCTCCCTCATTTTTTTTAGTCATTCTTTGCTGGTTCATAAAGTCTGTCCAATCTTCTGACCAAACATTAATCTTTGCAGACTTGTACAATAACTCTTTCAATTTGATACAATTCTTAACTTCCTTATTCAGCCACAGATGATGCATTCTTCTCAAAGAGCCATTCTTCCTCACTGAGATAAATCTTTGCTGAGAGTTATTAAATATCCTCTTAAATGTCTGTCATGTATCTCTACTGTCCTAACTTTTAAACTAGTTTCCCAGTTCAGTTTAGCCAGCTCTGCCTTCATAGCTTCATAGTTACCTTTATCTAGGTTAAAGCATTAGTTTTAGACCTATACTTCTTGCTTTTAAGCTGAGCATGAAATTCCATCATGTTATGATTGCTGTCACCTAGAGGCTTCTTTACTGTGAGGTTATTGATTAATCCTGTGTCATTGCTGATTATGTGATTGAGGATAGCCTGCTCCCTGGTTGGCTCTAGAACGTACTGCTGTAAGAAATTGTCCCGAAAATACTCCATAAGCTCATTTTCCAGGCTGCCTTTGTCAATCCAATTCTTCCAATCTACATGTACATTAAGGTCACCCATGGTTATTGCAGTACCTTTCTTACACACCCTATTTATTTCTTTTTGTATACTGTATCCTACAGTGTAACTACTATTAGGAGGCCTACAAACTACTCCCATAAGTGACCTCTTACCCTTACTCTTTCTTATCACTACCCAAACTGATCCTACATCCTGATCTTTCAAGCTAAGGTCATCCCTCAGTACTGAACTAATACCACCTTTAATTAACAGAGCTACCCCACTACATTTTTCTAGCTTCCTGTCATTCCAAAATATCACATACCCTTCAACATTCAGGTCCCAGCCTTGGTCATCTTTCAACCATGTCTCTAACACCTATCAGGTCATATTTATTTATCTCTACCTGTGCTAACAATTCATCCCTTTTCTTACAAATGAAGAGTGCATTCAGATACAGGGCCTTAAACTCTGTTTTTTCAACATTTTTGCAATATCCAGCCTTATCTGTTGGTGAACTCTTGCGATTGTATGTTCTGTCCCTTCCTGTCACACTCTGGAACTCATTATCAAAATTGCTGCCCTGCTCCATTGCTTTATTGTTTCTCTCTACTTTATGACAACTCATCTCACATGATCCCTTCTCCCCACTATTTAGTTTAAAGCTCTCTCTACTGCCCTACTTATATGAGTCACCAGGACACTGGTCCCAGCACGGCTGTCTGTCCCAATGGTACAGCTCCCATTTTCACCAGTACTGGTGCCAGTGCCCCATGGATCAAAACCCATTTCTCACACACCAGTCTTTGAGCCACACCTTCATCTCTCTAATCTTATTTACACTACTCCAATTTGCTTGTGGCTCTGGTAATAATCCAGATATTATTGGCCTTGAAGTTCTGCTTTTTAATTTAGCCCCTAGCTGCTCATACTCCCTCGGCACAACCTCTTTCCGAGCCCTATTTATGTCATTGGCACCTACATGGACCAAGACAAATTGATCCTCCCGCTCCCACTGTAAATTCATCTCCAACCCAAAGCAGATGTCCCGAATCCTGGATCCAGGCAGGCAACACAGCTGTCTGGACTCTTGCTCCTGGCTGAAGAAAACTGTTTCTCCTCCAGTCGTGAATGGCAGTGGACAACCAAACAACTAACTGAAGGAGGAGCTCCACAAACATCTCCATCCTCAATGATAAGGGAGCCCAGCACATCAGTGCAAAAGACAAGGCTGAAGCATTTGCAACCATCTTCAGCCAGAAATGCCAAGTGGATAATTCATCTCCACCTCCAGAGGTCCCCAGCAACGCAGGTCCCAGGCTTCAGCCAATTTGATTCACTCAACGTGATATCAGGAAATGGCTGGATACTGCAAAGGCTATGGGCCCTGACAATATTCTGGCAATAGTACTGAAGACTTGTGCTCCAGAACTTGCCGCACCCCTAGCCAAGCTGTTCCAGTACAGCTACAACACTGGCATCTACCTTGCAATGTGGAAAATTGCCCAGGTATGTCCTGTACACAAAAAACAGGACAAATCCAATCTGGTCAATTGCAGCTCCATCAATCTTTTCCTGATCATCAGCAAAGAGAGGGAAGGGGTCATCAGTGGTGCAGTCAAGTGGTACTTATTGAGAAATAACCTGCTCCTCAATTAAAGAAGCAGCCTACGCCCTCATGTAATAAGGCCTGGACAATATTCAGACTTGGGCTGATAAGTGGCAAGTAACCTTCTTGTTACACGAGTGCCAGGCATGACCATGCCTAAGAGAGGAACTACCAATGTTCTCTTGACATTCAATGACATTACCATTGCTGAATCAGGTGACGAGGTGATTGGAGGTATTCAAACATGGAATTCCAGGAAAGATGGGCACAGATTTGGGAAGCAGCAACACATTCAATGTCTTTGGAGTGGAAAGGAAGTTTGGAGATGAGACGGTAGTTTACAAAGACAGTGTGATCGAGGGTTGGTTCATTGAATAGAGAGCCAAAGCACCTGAAGAGAGAAAACTATTAACAATATTAGCTAACATGTGGACCAGGAGGGGAAGTTAGGTGGTCAGCAGGTTAATGAGAATTGAGTTAAGGGAACAGGAAGTGGACATCTAGGACAAGATGAGCTAAGGCAGAGCAGGAATGAGGGAAGATAATAAAGAATGCAGAGAAATTTCAGGGTGAGGACAGTGGGGAGCTTTAGGGGAAGTTTGACCCAGTGGGCTAATGGAAGGGAGGGAGGCAGCGGATCATGATAGGATCGTCTCAATCATAGCAACAAAGAAGGCCATGAATACCTTGTGATTTTTGTTGGAGGTGAGGATGGAGGAGGCAGGGCAGGAATGCGTTTATAAGGTGTTTGTGTTGTAAGCTTGTATGTTGCCTCATGAAGAGGCTTGTATGGTTGAACAATAACTTAATTAATAACATAGCACATATGTATATAGTTATATCTCCATGCTAACTTCTACCAGGCTCACTCCTACAATCTATTACTCCCATGTTACTCTCTACATTATAATTTGGTGGGGCTGTTTCCCCAGTCCCACACTAACCCTTAGAGCCCTGGACACGCCAATACTACAGTTTGAAGTAGAGAAATGAAGTGGGGTTTATTTTTGCATTCCAGGATGCAATCAGTCAGACCTGAGCTGTTACCTGGCTTTACTTAGTGTTTGAATGGCCTTAGCAGGTGATTAATTCAGTGTAAATGGGTTTTAGAAAGGTGCATCTGTAAACAGTAATTTGGGGAAAGAGCAGGTCCAATATCTGGGTCTGGGTTAATCCAAGGAATGCAAGGACAGAAGGAAATCTGATATGGAAGAGAAGAACATTGAAATGGAGGGCAAAATTCCAGAGGGTGATGTTCTGGAGGGTGTCATTCTGGAGGATGTCATTTTGGAGTGTATTGCTCTTGAGGGTGAATTTCTGGAGGGTGACTCTCTGGAGAATGATATTCTGGAGGATGTTGACCTAGAGGGTGAGCCTCTGGGAGGTGATGTTCTGGAGGGTGAGGTTCTGGAAGGTGTAACACTGGAGAGTGAGTCTCTGGAGGGTGAGTTTCCGTAGGATGAGGTTCTGGAGGGTGAGATTCTGGAGCATGGGTTCTGTAGGATGAAGTTCTGGAATGTAAGGTACTGGAGGGTGAGGTTCTGGAATGTGAGGTTCTGGATTGTGAGGTTCTGGATTGTGGGTTCTGGAGGGTGAGGGACTGGAGTGTGAGGGACTGGAGTGTGAGGGACTGGAGTGTGAGGGACTGGAGTGTGAGGGACTGGAGTGTGAGGGACTGGAGGGTGAGGGACTGGAGGGTGACATTCTGGAGGGTGAGATTCTGGAGGGTGAGGTACTGGAGGGTGAAGTTCTGGAATGTGGGTCCTGAAGGGTGAGGTTCTGGAGTGTGTGGTTCTGAAGGGTGAGGTTCTGAAGGGTGAGGTTCTGGGGTATGTGGTTCTGGGGGGTGTGGTTCTGGAGGGTGTGGCTCTGGAGGGTGAGGTTCTGGATTGTGTGTTCTGTAGGGTGAGATTTTGGAGTGTGATGTACTGGAGGGTGAGGTTCTGGAGGGTGAGGTTCTGGAGGGTGAGGCGCTGGAGGGTGAGGCGCTGGAGGGTGAGGTTCTGGAGGGTGAGGTTCTGGAGGGTGTGGCTCTGGAGGGTGAGGTTCTGGAAGGTGTGGTTCTGGAGGGTGAAGTTCTGGAGGGTGTGGTTCTGGAGGGTGTGGTTCTGGAGGGTGTGGTTCTGGAGGGAGTGGTTCTGGAGGGTGTGGTTCCGGAGGGAGTGGTTCCGGAGGATGAGGTTCTGGAGGGTGAGGTTCTGGGGGTGAGGTTCTGGGGGTGATGTTCTGGGGTATGAGGTACTGGAGGGTGTGGTTCTGGGGGTCTGGTTCTGGAGGGTGAGGTTCTGGAGCATGTGGTTCTGGAGGTTGAGGTTCTGGAGGGTGAGGTTCTGGAGGGTGAGGTTCTGGAGGGTGAGGTTCTGGAGGGTGCCCAAAACCTATGACTTTTGTTCTTTAAAATACTCCATAAAATCCACCTCTCTAACCAAAATGTGACTGCCTGTTTGAATGGCTGCTTCTTTGGTTTGGTGCCAATTTTTGGTCATCTAACTCTCCTGTGAAGTGCTTTGGGAAGCTATACTGAGTTAAATGTGTTTTATAAATGCAACGTATTATTCAGATATTAAAAAGGGTGAATGGCGATAAGATTCTAATGGTCACTTTTCTGTTTTTGTTGTGTTATGTCACAGATTGAAACCAGTAGAAAGGGGAATCTGGTGTTTTCTCTAACAGGCGGGAGGTGGTGGTATTATCACTGGACCAGTGTTCCAGGGACCCAGGGTAATGCTCTGGGAAGCTGGGTTCAAATCCTATAGATGGTGAAATTTGATTTCAAACAAATCTGGAATTAAAAGTCTAATGATGACCATGAAACCATTGACAATTGTCATAAATGACACTAATGCCTTTAAGGGAAGAAAATCTGCTGTCCTTACCTGTTCTGGACTACATGTGACTCCAGACCCACCAACAATGTGGTTGACTCTTAAATACCCCCTGAACAAGGGCAATTAGGGATGTGCAATAAATGCTGGCCTAGCCAGTGACCCCCACATCCCATGAACAAATTTTTATAAAAGGCATCTAACTCCCAGTGCAGGTCCAGAGCTCTGGCAGTGATTTAGCAATGACCCATTCATCCCACTACCACTCGCTCTGAACCACTTCTCTTCCCTGTTTCCTGTCTCTACATTGAAAGGTAATCTGCTGCCCTTGCCTTGTCTGACATACAGGTTATTCCAGAACCACTGCAGTGTATTTGACTCTTAACTGTCCTCTGTGCCAGTCAGTTGTAACAAACCGCTACTGAAAAGTTGAATAAGAATAAAACCAGACACACCAGCTAGCATCCAGCTTGGTTTCAAATATGACAAAGTCAACCCTAGTTCACTGAAGAATGTGGAAGGACATGCCAGGACTCCTCAAAATGAAATGCTGACCTGGTGAGGCTACAACACAGGACTACGTGCTAAACAGTGGAAGCAGCAAGCGATAGACAAAGCTTAGAGATCCTACAACCAACGGATTAGATCTAAGCTCTGCAGTCCTGTCACATCCAGTCATGAATGGTGACGGACAATTAAACAACTAACAGGAGGAGGGGGCTCCACAAGTATCCCCACACACAATGATGAGGGCACCCAACACATCAGTGCAAAAGACAAGGAAAGCACTTGCAACCATCTTCAGCCAGGTGTGCCAAGCGGATGATCCCTTCTCGATCTCCTCCTAAGGTCCCAACATCACAGATGCCAGACTTTAGCCCAATTCAATTCACTCCACTTGATATCAAGAAACAACTATATACAGTAGCTACAGGGAAGTGAAGGGGCCTGACCACGTCCCGGCAATAGTACTGAAGACTTGTGCTTGGGAGCTAGCCGCGCCCCTAGCCAAGCTGTTCCAGTACAGCTACAACACTGGCATCTACCCATCAATGTGGAAAATTACCCAGGTATGTCCTGTACACAAAAAGCAGGATAAATCCAATCCAGCTAATTACCACCCCATCAACCTACTCTTGATCATCAGTAAAGAGATGAAAGATGCCAACAATGTGTTAACAGGTGGCACTTAAACAGCAATAATGTCCTTTATGGAAGGAACATAGGAACATAGGAATGTAGGAACATAGGAACAAAGAGACATAGGAGCAGGAGTAGGCCATTCAGCCCATTGAGCCTGCTCCATCATTCAATACAATTATGGCTGATCATCCACTTCAATGCCTCTATCCCCATACTATTCCCATATCTCTTTATGTCATTGGTATTTAGAAATCTGCCAGTCTCTGCTTTAAACATACTCAATGACTGAGCATCCACAGCCCTCTGGGGTAGAGAATTCCAAGATGAAATCTGCTATTCTCACCTGGTCTGGCTTAAATGTGATTCCAGGCCCACAACAATGTGGTTCACTTTTAACTACCCTCTGACATGGCCTCGCAAGCCAATCAGTTCAAGGGCAAGTAGGTAAATAAAAGCAAAATATTGCAGATGCTGGAAATCTGAAATAAAAAACAGAAAATGCTGCAAAACTCAACAGGTCTGGCAGCATCTGTGGAAAGAGAAACAGAGTTAATGCTTCTAGTCCGTATGACCTTTCTTCAGAGCAGGGGCAGTTAGGGATGTGCAACAAATGCTGACCTTTCCAGCGATGTTCACATCCCTTGGAAGAATAAGTTTTAAAAAGGAGCCTGTTCACTGGAGTGCTGCTTTGGGCTGCATTAGAGTGCTTCAGTTGGAGTTTGGTGAGAGAGGGAAGGAGTGATCCTTTCATTTACTACCTTTCCTCAGTAGGAAGAGTGGTAGCCTTGGTAAGTGGAACCTGGTTAGTATTTCTTCTGTCCTTAATATTCTCTACACTAGAGGAAGTAAAAGTAAAGGGAGTAATTTTAGGGTCAGTCATGGCAGGGTAGCTCAGCCAAATGGAATGCTCCTCCTGTGTGATGTGGGAATTCAGGGACACTTGTGATGAAAGTATAATAAATTTTACAATATTTTTCTTGTTTATTGTGAAGTAGGTTTATGGCTGTAAGTATAGGTTGTTCTGCCTGTGTGATTTAATTACATTTGGAGTCAAGTAGGCTGCAAGCTAGAAATCATCAAAAGAGGCTAGGTGCAGAAAGGTGCTTGAAATGCTAATGAGTAAACATAGATGCTGTTTTAGCACGTAAGGTGTGAAGAGAATTTGCATTTTTAGATAAGTGGAGGGATTTTTTGAATTTCAAAAGGATCTTAGTCTGTTTACAGCTAGCCAGAATAGCAAGATTAAGGAGTATGTTTATTTTTCCCAAAGGTTATTGACAATGTTGGCAACATGAAAGTTTTTATATTATGAGAAAGATACAGTTTCAAGGACATACGGAACAATAGGATTTACATATTAAAGAGAGATAAACATATACAAAGGGGAATGAAAGGCTATGTGAGGAGAGGGCCATGTTAGATCCAACAGGAGTCTGTGAAACAGCCTTCAAGAAACCTCCAGCCATTTGTGCATAAGTCTGCTATGTAAAGTAACTGAAGTTAGAGAAGCCCATTTGGAATTCCTGTCAAGTGGGTACTGTGTTACCTTGCTGATTTGTTTTAAATCTAAAATCTATTTTGGACCGTTGCCTTAATGGGGACGTGTAACTGAGTTAATTAGTAATTTTAGGATTTGTTTTAGTGGTAAGTAATTGTAGTCTTGCGTATGTGTTTGAGATATTTTATTTTGTTATTAAATATTTTAATTTAATTTTTAAAATGTTTAAATTTCTTGGTGGACTCATTGCTTCTGAAATATCACAACCAAGATTTCCTCATGGATTTGGTCCACCTGGCACACATCATCTGCCACGTCATAACACACTTCTAATGTTCAGGGTGATCACATGTGAAGCAAGTGTCTCCAGCTGCAGCTACTCGAAATCTGCATTTCGGAGCTAGAGCTGTGGCTGGAGTCACTGTGGAGCATCCGCAAGGATGAAATTTTCATGGATAGCACGTACAATGTGGTCGTCACACCATAGGTAAAGAGTGCACAGGCAGAAAGAGAATGGGTGACTGCCAGATTGAATAAAAGTATTAGGCAGGTGGCGCTCTCGCCCCCTGGGTCCATCTCTCTCTCTCTAGCAGATTTTCTGTGTTGGCTACTGCTGGAGGAGATGGTTTCTCAGGGGAATGCAGAAAGAGCCAAGGCCATGGCACCAGGGGTGGATCATCTACACAGTTGGGGGAGAAAAAAGAATGGGAGAGCAATAGTGATAGGGGATTCTATCGTAAGGGGAACAGATAAACGTGAGTTGTCTAAGATGGATTGGGGAACTTCATTAAAAGGCATGACAGTGGATAGACAATGGCCAATATTTAAGGAATGAATGTATGCATTGCAACAGCTATACATTCCTTTCTGGTGCAAAAACATAACAGGAAAAATGGCCCAACCACTTGGGATTGGGAGCAATTTAGAATTCAGCAAAGGAGGACCAAGAGATTGATTAAGAGGGGAAAAATAGAGTTTGAGAGTGAATTTGCAAGGAACATAAAAGCAGACTGTAAAAGCTTCTATGATTATGTAAAAAGATAAAGATTAGTGAAGGCAAATGTAGGTCCATTACAGTTTGAAACAGGAGGATTTAAAATGAAGAACAAGGAAATGGCAGAGCAATTAAACAACTACCTTAGGTTCATCTTCACAGAGGAAGACACAAATAACTTTCCAGAAATGCTAGGGAACCAAGGGTCCAGTGAGAAGGAGGAATTGAAGGAAATTAGTATTACTAAAAAAATAGTGCTGGAGAAATTAATGGGACTGAAAGCCAATAAATACCTAGGGCCTGATAATCTACATCCCAGGCTAGGGCCTGATAATCTACATCCCAGGGTACTAAAGGAGATGGCCATGGAAATAATTAAATAATGGTTTCATCGGTTGTCATGTTCCAAGATTCTGTAGATTCTGGAACACTCCCAGCAGATTGGAGGGTGGTAAATGTAACCCGACTATTTGAAAAAGGAGGCAGAGAGATAACAGGGAATTACAGACCAGTTAGCCTAACATCAGTAGTAGGGTAAATGCTAGAGTTTATTATTACTGCAGCTGTACAGGGCCTTGGTGAGACCACACCTGGAATATTGTGTGCAGTTTTGGCCTTCTTACCTAAGAAAGGATATACTTGCCATAGAGAGAGTGCAGCGAAGGCTCACCAGACTGATTCCTGGGATAGCAGGATTGTTGTATGAGGAGAGATTTGATTGAGTAGGCCTGTATTCACTGGAGTTTAGAAGAATGAGAGGGAATCTCATTGAAACATATAGGCCAAAATTTTCCGTTTGGCGGGTGGGCGGAGCAGGTGCTGACGCGGGCAGGTGCGGACCCAATAGCCGCCCGTGATTGGTGCCACGCTGCCATTTTGCGCAGGTGGGCCAATTAAGGCCCGCCCAGTGCATTTCCAACTCCTGTGGAGAGTGGGAGTCAGAAGTTTGCGGCGAGCGTGTACAGACCGCCGGGTCCAATGGCGACCTGGCAGTCTGTTTAAAAAAAGGCCTGGCAGCCTCCTGTAGTCTGTTCACTATGGCCAGCTGCAGGTCCTACCGCAGGGGGTCTGCTCAGCAGGGCAATGTTGAGGGAAGGGCAGAGAATGAGGGCAGGCTGCAGGGTCGGCCAGCAGGGGGGCCAATGTGCCCCTCGCTTTTCTGATAATTGCCTTGCTGCCCTTCTCAAGGAGGTGGCAGCACAGCAGGAGGTGCTGGTTCACCAGGATGGGAGGAGGAGGACCCCCCACATGACCAGATGTGCCTGGGAGGAGGTGGTGGAGGTGGTGAGCTCCCGCGATGTAGTGCTGCACACCTGGATCCAGTGCCGTAAGCGCTTCAACAATTTGTTGCGCTCTGGAAGGGTGAGTACCATGCTGGTGTTGGGCATTTAACCCAGCAGGTAGCCTTAGCCTTTGAGGGCCCCCCCCCCAAGTCTTACAGTCATGACTGCATTGAATCATGTTGGGCATTTCTCGTACACTGGGTGGGCAAGCAGATAGTGCCCATGTTTACATCAGCCTGAGTGGTTCATGAGGAGATGGGTTCTCCCCCACACCATGTGTTGCTCTTAGTCACACATGACTAGTCTTGGGGCAACCTGCAGGAGATGCAGCTAGGCGGATACTCAGAACTCCAACACATGGTCTATTCACGGTGATGAGACTATGGAAGGGGAGCCTCAAGGTCTCGTGGCCAAGAGCCATCTGCTGCCCTTGACGCTGCATGTAGTTGCGCCTCCTTGCTATTGGAGCTTAGACTGTGTGTTTCCTAAAGTGATGGATGCAGAATGTGTCCAAGGTGGCCGATGGGAGGGTGGGGGGGGGTAGGGGTTGGGGGGGGGGGGGGGGGGGGGGGTGGGCGTTGGGAGCAGTCATACTATATTTTTGTGACTGATCAGCAGTAGCGTGGAGAGGAGGCACTGGAGGCCTGAGATGGGCCACTGTGGTTGGGGTGCGGCGTGCGCGTGCAGAGTACATGTGCGATTAGCCCCAATGAATGGTCTTCTCTGTTTTGCAGGAAAAAAATGCACACAATGCCTCTGAACGTTTGCACATTGGCCAGGCCGAGTTGGTGATTTTGAGCCGTTTTGAGCAGGAGGCCCCCTTGTGAGGGGTATAGACAGAGTAGATGCGAGTAGGCTCTTTCCACTTAGATTAGGAGAAATAAACATGAGAGGACATGGCTTTAGGGTGAAAGGGGAAAGGTTTAGAGGGAACATTAGGGGGAACTTCTTCACTCAGAGAGTGGTGAGAGTGTGGAACGAGCTACCATCTGACGTGGTAAATGCGGGCTCACTCTTAAGTTTTAAGAATAAATTAGATAGATACATAGATGGGAGAGGTCTGGAGGGTTATGGACTGGGTGCAGGTCAATGGGACTAGCGGAATAATATTTCGGCACAGACTAGAAGGGCTGAATGGCCTGTTTTCTGTACTGTAGTGTTCTATGGTTCTATGGTTCTATGGCCCTGGAGCTTGAAAGGCACCAGGCGCCCAGGTCCACAGGTGTTGGTGAGGCTGGGGTGGAACGGCCAGGTATTTGAGGTCCACAGTGAGATCCGTTCTGTCTTCCCACCATCCAAAGCACTGATGATTGTTGGAATCGTTAATGTAGCAACATTGCTCATTCACAGACTGATAGAGTCAGAGGTCTGGGTCATAGACAAAGGTCCCTCGGCCCTGCGAAGATGCGAGTGTCAACCACCTTCCAAAGTCGCCTTATCCCATTTCCCACCAATATCCCCATGTCCTTGTATGCCATGGGATCACAACTGCACATCCAAATACTTATTACATGTTAGGAAGGTTTCTGCGTCCACCACCCTTTCAGCCAGTGCGTCCCACATTACTGTGTGCAAAAGTTCCCCATCGCCTCACCTGTCAACCTCATGCCCCTTATCTTAAATAAATGCCACCAGGTTACTCATCCCTCCGCCGAGGGGAAAAGTTCCTTTCTGTCGACCCTATCTATGCCCCTCATAATGTTATGAAGCTCAATAATGTCACCCCTCAATCTCCTCTGCTCTAGGGGAAATATCCCCAGTCTATGCTATGTGTCCTCATAACTCCAACTCTCCAGCCCAGCCAGCATTCTGGTCAACGACCTCTGCACTCTCTCCACTCCAATCACATCCCTCCTATGAAGCACTGATCACAACTGAACGCAGAACTATAGCTGTGGCCTCGGCAGTGTTTTCTGCACTTGCAACATGACCTCCCTGTTCCTATAACCTATTCCTCGACTAATAAAGGCAAGTACGGCATTTACCTTCTTAAATGCCTTACGTACCTGTCCCGCTACCTTAACGGGCCTGTCGACATGCCCAGCAAGGTCCCTCTGATCCTCGTTACTTTCCACGGTCGTACCATTCCTCGTGTATTCCCGTACCATGTTTGTCCTGCCTAAGTACATCGCCTCACACTTATCCACATAACATTCCATTTGGCATTCCTTAGGCCATCTGACCAGCCCGTCTGTATCCGCCTGTAATGTTTGGGCCTCCTCCTGACTATTTGCCACCCCACCAATGTTCTGGGAGATTGAGTGCATAATGAGCCTGGGGGAAGGGGATGAAGTGTGTCAGTGTTTGGACGCTAACTGATCCACTGTCCTTGTTGTTATTTTCAGCATCATCAGAGGCTGGTGACCAGGCTCGATTCCAGATGCCCCCTCTCACACCTGAGGGCCCTGCACTGTAACCTGCGTCGCACCATTTCTGAGAGGTAGGCACCAGCGCAAATACTAGCACATCGGTGGGAATTGCAACATCGGCTAGTGTCCCGGGGCACAGTGGAGAGGGCACTTCACAATCGCTGGAGGAGCTGGCAGAGACAGAGAGTGCCGATGGCGCCAGCAGTCGGAGGACTGTAGGGGACCAGGCACATGCTGAGTCGGGGCGTGATGATGTGCCTCTGGAGTCGTCCGCGACGGAGCAGCTGCAGGAAATGCGGCCAGGTGTGCGGGAGCACCTGGGGGTGTTGCATGAGACTATGCTTCGCTTGGTGTCCATGGTGAAGGAGTCCATGAAGAGCATCAGTGATGCCATGAGCCTCATGTCAGAGCGTCATGCTTCCTCCATGGAGAGAGTGGCGATTCTCCTGGAGAGGGGCTTCCAGGAGAACAAGCAGCTTCTCCTCGGGATACACTCAGACCTGCAAGCCCTCACAGCGCCAGTGGCCACAGCTGGTCATTGGCAATGTGGGAGATGGTCTGGGCACCAAGTTTCCCAGCTCAGTGTCCATCCATCCATGGTGAGCAGGGAGGTCTGAAGCAACCTCACGTTGGCGCAGCAGCTGCCTGTCGTCTCTGCGGGCTCCTCTCAGGGCACTGCAGATGAGGGCAGCAGCTCCTCCACTTGAGACTGCAACAACTGGGGAGATGCCAGTCATGGCATTGGCCACTCCCTCCTAGGCAGGGCCAGCACTGGCTCCATGGGCCAGAGGACGACCGCCAAGGCCATCGAGGCCAACAGGACAGCAGGCTGTCTCGGATGACACTCCCAGCGATGGGGCAGCACCAAGACGTAGCACCTGTAAACGTAAGCATAAGCGACCTTAGGCACACCACGGGTTTGTCACTGGTGCTTTTGTGTTGGCCCTAGATTAAGGAGTTATTATTTCTTGCTGTTGTAAAACATTTTGCTTTCATTTTGTTGGACCATATGATAGAGAAAATTAAATCCAGATACGTTACCATGGCTGAGGGTGGCTCCTTTGTTCTGCATTTGTATGTTTCACATACATGTCGAGTGTTTGAGTGGACATTGATGTTTATGTCCAACGCCCTTAGTTGCAGCTGATGAAGTGGCAGATTTAGCACTTAAGTGCCGTGTATGCAAGTGCCAGGCAATGCTGGTCCTCCTGATCCATTTGTGTGGAGCTAGCTGAAGGTTCATTGGATTAAAGTCTCCTGGGTATCCCTGCCTCCTTGGTGTAGTCCCAGGTCAGTGATCAGCCCTTCATCATTGCCTTGTGCTTCCTCATTCTCCGAATCAGTGCTGGACTCATCGTGTGCAGCCGTATTCACAGCGTCAACGTCTTCATCGTCCACTGCGTCCCCCCTTTCCAGCGCAAGATTGTGCTGCATGGAACCACTATCACCGACACACGATCTGGGGGGGGTACTGGAGTGCGCCCCCTGAGTGGTCCAGGCATCGGAAGCACATCTTGAGAAGACCGATGGCTCTCTCCACCACAGCCCTTGTGGAGGTGTGGCTCCTATTGTACCTCTGCTCAGCTTCTGTTCTCGGATGACGAAGAGGAGTCATGAGCCACCTTCACAGGGGATAGCCCTTGTCACCCAGCAGCCACCCATCCAGCCGGGCTGGAGCACTGAAGAGCCCCAGCACCTGGGAGTGTCTGAGGATGTAGGTGTCGTGGGAGCTGCCTGGGTACCTTACACAGACTTGCAGAATCTGCATCCTGTGGTCACACACTATCTGCACGTTCATGGGTTGGAAGCCCTTCCTGTTGACAAAGGCACTGGGTTCACCTGCTGGCACCTTAATGGCCACATGTGTGCAGTCTATTGCACCCTGGACGCGGGGTAAGCCAGCAATGGCCGCGAAGCCTCTGGCTCGCTGTGTCCAACTTGCCTGGTCACAGCAGAAGTGGATGAAGGTGGATACCCATCTGAACTGAGCATCTGTAATCTGCTTGACACAAGTGTGGACAGCTGATTGGGAGACACCGCAAAGATCACCCACTGAACGCTGGAAGGATCCAGAGGCATAGAAGTGGAGAGCAGCTGGGACCTTCAGGGCCGCTGGCATGGGGTGTCCACCCGTACGGTTAGAAGAGATCTCAGAGCCAATCATCTGACAGATATAGTTGACTGCCTCCCTTGACAGTCGGAGCCTCCTTCAGTACTGCACCTCAGACATATTGAGGTAGTTGCTTCTCTGCCTGTATACCCTGGCAGCAGGATAGTGGTGTCTTCTGCGGCCCCTTCTGCCTTGAACTACCTCTTGGCCCTTTGCACCTTGTGCCTGTGCCTGTACTCCCAAAGGTGGCTCCCCTGGAGGCTGATTGTGCACTCCTGGCCTCCTCCTCATTGTAGCCCTCCCTTCCTCCTCAGAGGAGCTGCCTCCAGTAGACATGTCAGAACCCATACCCAGGCTAAATGGAGGCCTCCGGAAAGCTGCAGGCCCGATAAAAATTCCTAACTGCAGAGTGCTGAGTTGAAGGTTCAAAACACACAGAAAGCTGCTGGAATTCGTTCTGAACTGCTACAGATCACACAGGCAAGTTTAAAATACTTTCTGCAATAAACACCCACAGACCAGATTGACAACCCCATTGAGCCCTCTAATCCCGCCCATGGATAAGTTTTATTAAAAAGTCTCTTACCCGCCTGCCCGTTGCGCCATTTAGGACTGAGATGACAAGAAACTTCTTCACTCAGAGGTTGGTGAACCTGTGGAATTTTCTACCACAGAAGGTTGTGGAGACCAAGTCACTGAATATATTTAAGAAGGAAATGGATTTCTGGTTGTTAAAGGTGTCGAGGGGCATGGGGAGAGCAGGGGACTATGGAGTTGAGATACAGGATCAGCTATGATCATATTGAATGGTGGAGCAGACTTGAAGGGCCGAATGGCCTACTCCTGCTCCTATTTTCTATGTTTCTATGCTCAGTTTAGGTTTTGCTAGGACTACTCAGTTCTAGACCTCCATACAGCCTCAATCCTAACATGGACTAAAGAGCTGAATTCCAGATGTGACAGTGACTGCCCTTAACATCATTGCAGCATTTGACCGAGTGTGGCATCAAGGAACCCTAACAAAATGGAAGCAAAAGGGAAATCTCTACACTTGTTGGAGTCATACTTTGCACAAAGGAAGATGGTTGTGGTTGTTGAAGGTCAATCTTCTTCTTCTCCCAGGACATCACTGCAGGAGTTCCTCAGGGTAGTGTCCTCGGCCCAACCATCTTCAGCTGCTTCACCAATGACCTTCCTTCCATCATGAGGTCAGAAGTTCACTGATAATTGCACATGGTTCAGCACCATTCGCAACTCCTCAGATACTGAAGCAGTCCATGTCCAAATGCAGCAAGACCTGGACAATATTCAGGTTTGGGCTGACAAGTGGTAAGTAACATTTGTGCCACACAAGTGTCAGGCAATGACCATCTCCAACAAGGTAGAATCTAACCATCTCCCTTTGACATTCAATTGCATTACCATCACTGAATACCCCACTATCAACATCCTGGGTGTTACCATTGACCAGAAACTGAACTGGACTAGCCATATAAATACTGTGGCTACAAGAGCAGGTCAGAGGCTAGGAATCCTGCAGCAATTAACTCACCTCCTGACTCCCCCAAGCTTGTCCACCATCTACAAGGCACAAGCCAGGAGTGTGATGGAATAGTCCCCACTTGCCTGGATGAGTGCAGCTCCCACAACACTCAAGAAGCTCAACACCATCCAATACAAAGCAGCCCACTTGATTGGCACCCCATTCACCACCTTAAATATTCACTTCCTCCACCAGCAGTGCACAGTGACAGCAGTGTGTACCATCTACAATTTGCATTGATCAACTGGCCAAGGCGTCTGAGACAGCATCTTCCAAACCTGTGACTTTCACCACCCAGAAGGGCAAGGGCAGCAGACCACCACCTGCAAGTTCTCCTGCCTTAATAACATAGATAGAGATACAGATTAATGGAAATGCTATGCCCATAACATAGAAAACAAAGGGCAGAATCTTCTGGCTGGCATGCGGGTGGCGGAGCCCGCACGCCAGCACTTAAAATGTCGTGCACTGATGTCGCGTGAGGCGTCCCAACGTCAGCGCACAGCACTGCGATATTTCGGTCGGCGGGCGGGCTATGCAGCGCCCGTTATTAATTAAAGGTGTCGTTAAGGCCATTAACTCTCCAATAGACCAGGATTTTGAGAAGCCCGTGCGAACTTCGGGTCAGCGCACGGGCCCAACAGGCAGGTGGGTAGGTGATTTTTTTTACAAACCTCATCCAGTGGCGGGATGAAGTTTGATATCAGAATTTAAAAATTGTTATAAAGTTTTTGTGTATTTCATTAACATGTTCCATCTCGTGTGACATTTTCACATGAGGGGGGCATGTTAATGATTTTTTCATTTTTCTGTTTTTAGAGTTTCACTGGTTTTCAGCGATCTCCCTGAGGCTGCACTTAGCCTCAGGGAGATGTGCACTTTTTCATGCGCATGTGCGAAAGAGCGCACTCTGACAGTGCACCACCCCTCTGTACAGGAAGCGCATAGCACTTCCCATCGAGCATCACACTGGACGGGCCTTAATTGGCCCGCCCAGTTAAAATGGCGGCGGGGCCCGTTTCGGCAGCGGCGATCGGCTGCCCGCCCGCCGCCAAGCCGGTGGGGCCCGCCCGCCCATCAAGGGCAAAATTCTGCCCAATGTGTGTAACATTTGTAGTATTTACCCTTCAATTTTCTTGCACACCTATCAATTAAATATTATTCTCTTCCAACCATGGTATCACCTCGATTTTAAATCCTCATTCTTGTTTTAAAATTCTGATCCTTGTTTTCAAATCCCTCCATGGCCTGACCCTTCCCTGTCTCTAACCTCCTCCAATCCCACAACCCTCTGAGCTATTTCCACTCCTCTGATTCTGGCCCCTTGAACATCCCGATTTTAATTGCTTCATCACTGGTTGCATTGCCTTCACCTCCCTGGGCCCTAATCTCTGGAACCATTCCTCCTTTCTATCTCGTTTTCTTTCTTTAAAATGTTCCGACAACCCACTTTGACCATGCTTTTGGCCATCTGCCCTAATATCTCCTCCTGTGACTCAGTGTCAAATTCTGTTTGGTTTCATTCCTGTGAAGCACCTCGGTGTGTTTTCTTCTGTAACATATGCTAAACATGAATTTAAATGTGAAACACAATTTGAAACTGCTTTATGATTTCATGGTAACAGTTGAGAGGTCAATGCTATTCTTAGGAAATCACTTTAACAGAAAATGTTTGGGGTTTTCCATTGAGAGGTTTCTAATGCATGTGTTGTTATATACCATGCAGCTATCAGCAAGGGACCCATGTGACTTTCCCAATGTTAGTTTTGCTATCTGTGAATATCATTTCACAGTAAATCAATTGGACCTAAGTTGCCATTACCCTAAGTTGAAGCACCAATGATTTTCATAAATCGTAAACCTAACATTAGAAAGGTCACATGGTCCCTCGCTGATAGCCCCATGGTATTTCGCAACACATGCATTAGAAATCTCTCAATGGAAAATCCCAACCATCTTATGACTCTATCCATTGCATATGAGTTGTTTGAGCTGTTTAAATGAAGCTGTGCTTATACACAAAACCTGACCAAACTAGACCATGCAATGAATTACGTTGGCAGCAGCAACACAGGAAGTCTTACTCAAGCAGCCCTCCCATTTTGTTCTAACTGGCAAAGACGTAGTGAGCAACGAAACTATTCGCTAAACAGGAATCTGCTGTCACTGTGTTGCAATATCATTAGCGTGACATAAATGCATTATAACTTCCCCCCTTCCCCCCTTCCCCCCGCCCTGCTCAGGCTGACAGGAAAGGGAACTAGCTACAAAAGACTGAAAGCAAGAAGCAGTTGTTAAAAAAAAAAAGCTTCCTTCAGAGCGGAACAACAAAACGTCCAGCGACCTGAGGCTCTGAGAAACCGGGCACGTTGGTGAATTCAGTGGGAGATTTCCGAGCAGACCAGTCACTGCCAAGGTATGGATCAGATTGTGTTAAACTGCAGCTCCCTCCAACAGCCCAGGCAGAGTTCAGTAGAGATGAGAAAGCAGAAGGAAAAACCAGTAAAACTTGGAAATGACTGTTACTGGTCCGAGCTGGAGTCCCATTTTAAGGTATATAAGACCAATTCGGACCAGTACCAGTCATTTCCCAAGTTTTACTGGATTTTCTTCTAGGCTAAAAAGTTCAATTATTTTGTCAAATCAGCGATAGATTGCTTAGTGATAAAAGCAAAGAACTGTGGATGCTGGAAATCTAAAACAAAAACAGAAACAGAAATACCTGGAAAAACTCAGCAGGTCTGGCAGCATCGGCGGAGAAGAGCACAGTTGACGTTTCGAGTCCTCATGACCATTCAACAGAACCATTCTGAATGGTTCTGTTGAAGGGTCATGAGGACTCGAAACGTCAACTGTGCTCTTCTCCGCCAATGCTGCCAGACCTGCTGAGTTTTTCCAGGTATTTCTGTTTCTGTTTTTGTTATAGATTGCTTAGTGTTCAGTTGCTCAGTATTCAGGGACAAACGCAGCCATGGCTCACGTGTAGCTCTGTGTGTCACAGGTCCTGGGTTCAAACCCTCACTCCAGAGATACTTGAGAACAAAGTTTAGGCTGAGTCTCTCTCCAGTGCAGCACTGAAGGAGTGTCGTCTTTTGAATGAGATTTTTAAACCAGGGCTCCTACCTACCATCTGCTTGTAAAAAAAATGCCTTGGCATTATATCGAAGAAGAACAGGCGAGTTCTTCCCTTCTGATCTGGCCAATATTTATTCGTCAGTCAACATCAGTAGAACAGATCATCCGGTCACTGTCAGGTTGCTGTGTATAAACTAACTGCCCTTTATTACAACAGTGACTACACTTCAAAAAATGCTTCTTTTTTAATTCTTTCATGGGCTGTGGGCATCGCTGGCAAGGCCAACATTTATTGCTCATCCCTAATTGCCCTTGAACTGAGTGGCTTGTTAGGCCATTACAGAGGGCAGTTAAGGGTCAACCACATTGCTGTGGGTCTGGAGTCACATGTAGGCCAAACCAGATGAAAGGACATTAGTGAACCAGATGGGTTTTTACAACATTTGATGATAATTTCATAACACCATTACTTTCAATTTCAATTTTTATTTTAATGAATTGAATTTAAATTCCACCAGCTGTCATGGTGGGACTTGAGCCCATGTCCCTGGGGCATTAGGCTGGGTCCCTGCATTACTAGTTCAGTGACACTACCATCTCCGCCCCCTTGTAAACAGCAAGGTGCCTTGGGGCATCCTAAGGTTGCGAAAGGAGATATATAAATGCAAGTCTTTCTATTAAGTAGAAGGAATATTGGAAATGTGGAATAAAAACAGAAGATAGTGGAAGTACCCAAGAAGTAAAGGGGGCCATTTAACCTAAAACTCCCTTAAACGTCCTGCCCCTATCCACGCTGGGTAGAAAATTGAAGCAATTAGATCATCTGCCTAGCTGCTTCCCATTAACTTCAACAGCAATTAAAACAGACAGAGTGTTAAAGAGGCAGCTAATGTGATCACATCAGGATCCAACTGGGCAGGCTTAGAATCATATAGCAGAGCATTCGGCCTATCGTGCTTGTGACAGCTCCTTGAAAGTAGTCCTACTCCCCTGCTTTCACCCCATAGCCCTGTATATTTTACCCTTTAGGTGCCTATCCAATCCCTTCTGAAAGTTATGAGCCTGTTCCACCTGGTCCGAACTGGTCTTGTATACTTTAAATGGAACAACAGTAAGAACTGGAAAGTAAGAGCACTGGTCCACACTGTTTCTTTTCCTTCTGGGTAGTGAATTCCACATCATAACAATGCGCTGTGTAAAGGATGTCTCCTCATCTCCTTTCTGCTCCTGTTTGTCAAATATCTTAAATCTGCATTGTCCGTTTAACAACCATCCGCTCCTCTTTACTGTTTCCCACAAAAGTCTTCATGATTTTGCACATCTCAAATTTCCCTTCATCTCCTCTGCCCTGAGGGGAACATCCCCAGCTTCCCCTGTCTCTCCATATAACTAACGTCCCTCTTCCCTCTAGGATATCTCCCCTTAAGCCTCTGTAAGGTTAGGTTAGGCTGAAATGAGCCGCCATGATTTGAGCAGCAGTCCTACCCCTGAGTGGACTCACTACACTTGGTCCAGATGGAGGGGCCTCAGGTAAAACTCAACCTGCTCTTCTGTCATTCAGCCACTGATTGACCCACCTGGTATTTCCAGCAACTTCTATTGATTCTCTTCCAGTTGTCAGCCAAAGCAGACATGTGGCCACTAGGTGGCAGGACAGGAGGACAAGGTGGTGAAGAAAGCATATGGAATGCTTTCCTTTACTGGGCGAGGTATTGAATAAAAAAGCAGGGATGTAATGATGGAACTGTATAAAACGCTGGTTAGGCCACAGATGGAATTTTGTTTACAGTTCTGGTCACCACATTAGTTACTGGAAGCCAGTGTCCAGTGGCGTACCACAGGGATCTCTGCTAGGTCCCCTATTATTCGTCATTTATATAAACGACATAGATGACTATGCTGGGGGGTTGGATTAGTAAGTTTGCGGATGACACAAAGATTGGCAGGGTGGTTAACAGTGAGGTTGAGTGTCTTGGGCTACAGGAAGATATAAATGGGAAGGTCAAATGGGCAGGTAAGTGGCAGATGGAATTTAACCCTGAAAAGTGTGAGGTGATACACTTTGGAAGGAGTAATTTGATAAGGAAGTATTCAATGAATGGCATGACACTAGGAAGTTCTGATGAACAAAGGGACCTTGGCATGTGTGTCCATAGATCTCTGAAGGCAGGGGGGCATGTTAGTGGGGTGGTGAAAAAGGCATATGGGACACTTGCCTTGTTCAATTGAGGTATAGATTACAAAAGTAGGGAGGTCATGTTGGAGCTGTATAGAACTTTGGTGAGGACCTCCCTGTCGCTTGCCATTTTAACACTCCACCCTGCTCTCTTGCCCGCATGTCTGTCCTTGGCTTGCTGCATTGTTCCAGTGAAGCTCAACGCAAACTGGAGGAACAGCACCTCATCTTCCGACTAGGCATTTTACAGCCTTCCGGACTGAATATTGAGTTCAACAACTTTAGATCTTGAACTCCCTCCTCCATCCCCACCCCCTTTCCGTTTCTTCCCCCTCCCTTTTGTTTTTTCCAATAATTTATATAGATTTTTCTTTTCCTACCTATTTCCATTATTTTTAAATGTATTCCACCCATGGTTTATTTCACCCCACCCCCACTAGAGCTACCTTGCTCGTCCTGCTCTCCAATCTTAATTAGCACATTCTTTTAGATAATATCACCACCTTCAACACTTCTTTGTTCTTTTGTCTGTGACATCTTTTGGTTATCTGCTCCTATCACTGCTTGCTTGTCCCAACACCCCCCCCGCCCTTCCCCTTAAACCAGCTTATATTTCACCCCTTTCCTATTTCTACTTAGTTCTGTTGAAGGGTCATGAGGACTCGAAACGTCAACTTTGCTTTTCTCCGCCGATGCTGTCAGACCTGCTGAGTTTTTCCAGGTATTTCTGTTTTTGTTTTGGTGAGGCCACAGCTGGAGTACTGTGTGCAGTTCTGGTCACCACATTATAGGAAGGATGTGATTGCACTGGGGGGGGTGCAGAGGAGATTCACCAGGATGTTGCCTGGGATGAAACATTTAAGTTATGAAGAGAGGCTGGATAGACTTGGATTGTTTTCGTTGGAGCAGAGAAGACTGAGGGGCGACCTGATCGAGGTGTACAAGATTATGAGGGACATGGACAGGGTGGATAGGGAACAGCTGTTCCCCTTAGTTGAAGGGTCAGTTACGAGGCGACAGATTTGGTCCCAGTGGACTGGGCAGGAAGACTATAAGGTAGGACAGTTGATGAACAGTGGCAGATATTTAAGGAGATATTCATTTCCTCCCAAGTAAAATATATCCCAATGAGGAAGAAAGATGGTAAGAGGGGGAAAGAGCATCCATGACTAAGCAAGGAAGTTAAAGCTAACTTAAAGGCAAAAACTAACGCATACCAAATTGCAAAGGTCAGTGGCAGGCTGGAAGATTGGGAAACTTTTAAAGATCAACAAAGGGTTACTAAAAAAATAATAAAAAGAGTAAAGGTAAATTATGAAAGAAAATTAGCGCGAAATGTAAAAAACTGATAGTAAAAGTGGAGGACACTAGTACCACCCCAAGAGTAACAGGTAGTGCAGAGGATATAGAGAAGGAGGAATTTAGAACAATCACCATCACTAGAGAAAAAGTACTGAGCAAACTATTGGGATTAAAGGGTGACAAGTCCCCAGGACCTGATGGCCTACATCCCAGGGTCTTAAAGGAAGTGGCAGCAGAGATAGTGGATGGATTGGCTATAATATTCCAAAATTCCCTGGATTCTGGAAAGGTTCCAGTGGATTGGAAAAATGCTAATATAATGCCCTTATTCAAAAAGAGGGGGAGGCAGAAAGTAGGAAACTATAGACCAGTTAGTTTAATGTCTGTCATTGGGAAATTGTTGGAATCCATTATTAAGGAAGTAGTAATGGGACATTTGGAAAGTCAAAATGCAATCCATCAGAGTCAGCATGGTTTTATGAAGAGTAAATCTTGTTTGACTAATTTGCTAGAGTTCTTTGAAGATGTGACAAACAAAGTGGATAATAGGGATCCTGTAGATGTAGTATGTCTGGACTTCCAGAAGGCCTTTGATAAGGTGCCGCACAGAAGATTAATACACAAGATAAGATCACACGGAGTTAGGGGTAATATATTAGCTTGGATAGAGGATTGGCTAACCAACAGAAAGCATAGAGTCGGGATAAATGGGTCTTTTTCTGGATGGCAAGCTGTAACTAATGGGGTGCCACACTGTTCGGTCCTTGGGCCCCAACTATTTACAATCTTGATTAATGACTTGGATTCAGGGGTAGAAGGTACTATAGCTAAATTTGCAGATGACACCAAAATAGGTGGTAAAATAAGTTGCAAGGAAGAAATAAGAAATTTACAAATGGATATGGACAGGTTAGGTGAATGGGCCAAAATTTGGCAGATGGGGTTTAACGTGGATAAGTGTGAGGTTATCCATTTTGGTCGGAAGAACAAAAAGGCAACTTATTATTTAAATGGAGAGAAACTTCAGAATGCTTCAGTGCAGAGGGATCTGGGTGTCCTCGTGCATGAATCGCTGAAAGCTAGTATGCAGGTACAGCAGGTAACAAGGAAGGCAAATGGAATTTTGGCGTTTATTGCTAAAGGAATAGAGTATAAAAATAGAGAAGTGTTGTTGCAACTGTACAAGGCATTGGTGAGACCGCACCTGGAGTACTGTGCACAGTTTTGGTCCCCTTACTTGAGGAAGGATATAGTTGCAATGGAGGCAGTTCAGAGGAGGTTCACTAGATTGATTCCAGAGATACGGGGCTTGTCTTATGAGGAGAGATTGAACAGTTTAGGCCTATGCTCGCTGGAGTTTAGAAGGGTGAGAGGAGATCTAATTGAGGTATATAAGATGCTAAAGGGGATAGACAAAGTAGACGTGGAGCGGATGTTTCCCCTTCTGGGGCATTCTAGAACAAGAGGCCATAGTTTTAGGCTAAGGGGTGGTAGATTTAAATCAGAGGTGAGGAGGAATTACTTTTTCTCAAAGGGTCGTGAATCTGTGGAGTTCACTATCTCAGAGTGCAGTGGATGCCAGGACGCTGAATAAATTTAAGGAGGAGATAGACAGATTTTTGATTAGTAATGGGTTGAAAGGTTAGGGGGAGAGAGCGGGAAATTGGAGTTGAGGCCGAAATGAGATCAGCCATGATCGTAATGAATGGCGGGGCAGGCTCGAGGGGCTGAATTGCCTACTCCTGCTCCTAGTTCTTATGTTATGTTCTTATAAGTTCAAGGTGGGGGGCTGGAGGTTGAGGGGGGATGTGAAGAAAAACCTTTTTACTCAGAGGGTGGTGACGGTCTGGAATGCGCTGCCTGGGAGGGTGGTGGAGGCGGGTTGCCTCACATCCTTTAAAAAGTACCTGAATGAGCATTTGGCACGTCATAACATTCAAGGCTATGGGCCAAGTGCTGGTAAATGGGATTAGGTAGGTAGGTCAGGTGTTTCTCACGTGTCAGTGCAGACTCGATGGGTCGAAGGGCCTCTTCTGCACTGTGTGATTCTGTGATTACAAGAAGGACATAATTGCTCTGGAGAGATTGCAGAGGAGATTTGCAAGAATGTTGGCAGGGCTTGAAAATTGCAGCTATGAGGAGAGATTGGATAGGTTAGGGTTATTTTCCTTAGAACAGAGGAGGCTAAGCGGTGAGCTAATTGATGTGTATAAAATTATGAGGGGCTGAGACAGAGTAGACAGGAAAGACCTGTTACCCCTAGCTGAGGGGTCAATTACCAGGGGACAGAGATCTAAGGTGATTGGTAGAAGGATTAGAGAGGACTTGAGGAAAAACATTTTCATCCAGAGGGTGGTGGGTGTCTGGGATTCACTGCCTAAGTTGGTGGTTGAGGCTGAAACAGTCAACTCATTTAAAAGGTACCTGGATCTGTATCTGAAGTGCTGTAACCTGCAAGGCTACAGACCAGGTGCTAGAAAGTGGGATTAAAATGAGCAGCTAGCTTCTTATTTCTCTTTTGGCCAGCGCAGACATGATGGGCTGAATGGCCTCTTTCTGCACTGTAACTTTTCTGTGGTTCTATGGATATTTCTAAAAGGGGGTCTCCTGACAGGACTGGAAAGCTGGGTTTGGGAAGCTGCTGCACCGGTAGGCTTGAGTTTAATGTGTTTGGGACAAGCCAGTGAAGAAAGGTTTGTGATCAGGGTATTCCCAGTCTTTAAATCTATTGGGAATGTAGGGGGAACTTATTGGCTTCGCTAAGCGTACTTGAACACAAGGCAGATGTTAGGTGTCTAACAAATACCCTCTGAACATTATATTCCGGTAAGAGGAAGATGGCCGGGGCTGCATGGAAAGAGCAGTATTTCGACTAAATGGGCAGCCCTAACCGAGAGCTACTATGAACACCATTGGCTGAATGACCTCTGTCTGCGATGCAATATTCGATAAATATGATAGTTCCTCATTGCTGACTGGAAGGCTAAATCTGGTTAGAATTGTGCATTACGTAGGAATGGCCTGTTATTTCTAGACAGGGCAGTCAGTAATCTAGCCAGGGAGATTTCAGTTATATTTCACTGTACTGAGTGTTACTTTGACATAATGAAGGGAGCACTCAAAAAAACAACAGGAAGATATTGTCCTTGCATTCAAACTGTAGCTATGTTGTTGATGTGGTTTGCTGGTTAGAGTTACCATTACATGGCAGCAAACAGAAACTGTTGTTACATTGATACCACATGAATCATTCCCAAGTAACAAACTCCAGCGAGCTCATCGCTATTTCCCCATCAACAAACTCCAGCAAAACTCATCACTATCTCCCCTATAACAAACTCCAGCAAACCCCATCACGATCTCCCCTATAACAAACTCCAGCAAACCCCATCACGATCTCCCCTATAACAAACTCCAGCAAAACTCATCACTATCTCCCCTATAACAAACTCCAGCAAACCCCACCACGATCTCCCCAATAAGAAACATCAGCAAAACTCATCACTTACTAACGACAAACTCCAGCAAAACTCATCACTAACTAAATAACAACAAACTCCAGCAAAACTCATCACTATCACCCCAATAATAAAATCCAGCAAACATCATCAGTAACACCCCAATAACAAACGCCACCAAACCTCATGACTATCTCCTTAATAAAAAACTCCAGTCAACCTCCTCACTATCTCCAGAATACCAAACTCCAGCGATACTCATCGCTAACTCCCTAATAACAAATTCCACCAAACCTCATCACTATCTCCCCAAAATCAAGCTCCAGCAAACCTCATCACTATCTCCCTAATAACAAATTAAAACAAACCTCATCACTATCTCCCTAATAACAAATTAAAGCATACCTCACCACGATCTCCCTAATAACAAATTAAAGTAAACCTCATCACTCTCTCCCTAATAACAAATTAAAGTAAACCTCACGACTATCTCCCTAATAACAAATTAAAGCAAACCTCACCACTATCTCCACAACAAAAAACCTCAGCAAAACTCATCACCATCTCCCCAAAAACAAACTCCAGAACTTCATCACTATCTCCCCAACAACAAACTCCAGCAAAACTCATCACTATCTCCCCAAAAACAAACTCCAGCAGAACTCATCACTATCTCCCCAAAAACAAACTCCAGTAAACCTTATCACTATCTCCCCAATACCAATCTCCAGCAAAACTCATCACCTTCTCCCTAATACCTAAATGCAGCAAACCTCAGCACTATCACCCCAATAACAAACTCCAGCAAACCTCATCACTATCTCCTAAATAACAATCTCTAGCAAAACTCATCACCTTCTCCCTAATAACAAACTCCAGCAAACCTCATCACATTACCCCCAATAACAAACTGCAGCAAAACTCACCACAATCTCCCTAATAACAAACTCTAGCAAATCTCATCACTATCTCCCCAAAAACAAACTCCAGTGAAGCTCATCATGATCTCCCGAATACCAGACTCCCGCAAACATCATCACTATCTCCCTATTACCAAACTCCAGCAAACCGCATCACTATCTCCCCAAAAACAAACTCCAGCAAAACTCATCACTATCTCCCCAAAAACAAACTCCAGCAAAACTCATCACTATCACCCAAAAAACAAACTCCAGCAAACCTCATCGCTATCTCCCCAATAACAAACTCCAGCAAACCTCATCACTATCTCCCCAATAACAAACTCCAGCAAACCTCATCACTATCTCTCCAATAACAAACTCCAGCAAACCTCATCACTATCTCTCCAATAACAAACTCCAGCAAACCTCGTCACAATCTCCCCAACAACAAACTCCAGCAAACCCCTTCACTATCTCCCCAAAACCAAACTCCAGCAAACTTCATCACTATCTCCCCAAGAACAAACTCCAGCAAACCTCATCACTGTCACCTGAAAAACCAAACTCCAGCAAAACTCATCACTATCTTCCCAAAAACACACTCGAGTAAATCTGATCACTATCTTCCCAATAACAGACTCCAGCAAACCTCATTACTATTTCCCTGATAAAAAACTCAACAAAACCGCATCGCTGTCTCACCAATAACAAATTCCAGCAAATCTCATCAAAGTCACCCTAATAACAAACTCCAAAAAACTTCATCATTATCTCTCCAATAACAAACTCCAGCAAACCTCATCACTATCAACCCAATAACAAACTCGAGGAAACCCAATCACTAGGTCCCCTGTAACAAACTCCAGCAAAATTCGTCACTATCTACCTAATAACAAATTCCAGCAAACCCCATCACTATCTCCCTAATGACAAACTCCAGCAAACCCCATCACTATCTCCCTAATGACAAACTCCAGCAAACCCCATCACTATCTCCCTAATAACAAACTCCAGCAAACCCCATCACTATCTCCCCATTACCAAACTCCAGCAAACCTCATCACTATCTCCCCAAGAACAAACTCCAGCAAACTTCATCACTATCTCCCTAAAAACAAACTCCAGCAAACCTAAGCACTATCTCCCCAAAAACAAACTCCAGCAAACCTCATCACTATCTCTCCAATAACAAACTCCAGCAAACCTCATCACTATCTCCCCAAAAACAAACTCTAGCAAACCTCATCACTATCTCTCCAATAACAAACTCCAGCAAACCTCATCACTATCTCCCCAAAAACAAACACCAGCAAACCTCATCACTATCTCCCAAAAAACAAACTCCAGCAAACCTCATCACTATCTCCCCAATAACAAACTCCAGCAAACCCCATCACTATCTCCCCAAAAACAAACTCCAGCAAACCTCATCACTATCTCCCGAAAAACCAAACTCCACCAAACCTCATGACTATCTCCCCAAAACCAAACTCCAGCAAACCTCATGACTATCTCTCCAATAACAAACTCCAGCAAACCTCATCACTATCTCTCCAATAACAAACTCCAGCACACCTCATGACTATCTCCCCAAAACCAAACTCCAGCAAACCTCATCACTATCTCCCCAAAACCAAACTCCAGCAAACCTCATCACTATCTCCCTAATAAAAAACTCCATCGAACCCAATCACTGTCTCCCCAATAACAAATTCCAGCAAATCTCATCACTGTCACCCTAATAACAAACTCCAGCAAACCCCTTCACTATCTCCCCAATAACAAACTCCAGCAAACCTCATCACTATCTCCCAAATACCAAACTCCACCAAACCTCATCACTATCTCCCCAAGAACAAACTCCAGCAAACCTCATCACTATCTCCCCAAGAACAAACTCCAGCAAACCTCATGACTATCTCCCCAAAACCAAACTCTAGCAAACCTCATCACTATCTCCCCAATAACAAACTCCAGCAAACCCCATCACTATCTCCCCAAAAACAAACTCCAGCAAACCTCATCACTATCTCCCGAAAAACCAAACTCCACCAAACCTCATGACTATCTCCCCAAAACCAAACTCCAGCAAACCTCATGACTATCTCTCCAATAACAAACTCCAGCAAACCTCATCACTATCTCCCCAATAACAAACTCCAGCAAACCTCATCACTATCTCTCCAATAACAAACTCCAGCAAACCTCATCACTATCTCTCCAATAACAAACTCCAGCAAACCTCATCACAATCTCCCCAACAACAAACTCCAGCAAACCCCTTCACTATCTCCCCAAAACCAAACTCCAGCAAACTTCATCACTATCTCCCCAAGAACAAACTCCAGCAAACCTCATCACTGTCACCTGAAAAACCAAACTCCAGCAAAACTCATCACTATCTTCCCAAAAACACACTCGAGTAAATCTGATCACTATCTCCCCAATAACAGACTCCAGCAAACCTCATTACTATTTCCCTGATAAAAAACTCAACAAAACCGCATCGCTGTCTCACCAATAACAAATTCCAGCAAATCTCATCAAAGCCACCCTAATAACAAACTCCAAAAAACTTCATCATTATCTCTCCAATAACAAATTCCAGCAAACCTCATCACTATGTCGCTCATAACAAACTCCAGCAAACCTCATCACTATCAACCCAATAACAAACTCCAGCAAACCCCTTCACTATCTCCCCAAAACCAAACTCCAGCAAACTTCATCACTATCTCCCCAAGAACAAACTCCAGCAAACCTCATCACTGTCACCTGAAAAACCAAACTCCAGCAAAACTCATCACTATCTTCCCAAAAACACACTCGAGTAAATCTGATCACTATCTTCCCAATAACAGACTCCAGCAAACCTCATTACTATTTCCCTGATAAAAAACTCAACAAAACCGCATCGCTGTCTCACCAATAACAAATTCCAGCAAATCTCATCAAAGTCACCCTAATAACAAACTCCAAAAAACTTCATCATTATCTCTCCAATAACAAACTCCAGCAAACCTCATCACTATCAACCCAATAACAAACTCGAGGAAACCCAATCACTAGGTCCCCTGTAACAAACTCCAGCAAAATTCGTCACTATCTACCTAATAACAAATTCCAGCAAACCCCATCACTATCTCCCTAATGACAAACTCCAGCAAACCCCATCACTATCTCCCTAATGACAAACTCCAGCAAACCCCATCACTATCTCCCTAATAACAAACTCCAGCAAACCCCATCACTATCTCCCCATTACCAAACTCCAGCAAACCTCATCACTATCTCCCCAAGAACAAACTCCAGCAAACTTCATCACTATCTCCCTAAAAACAAACTCCAGCAAACCTAAGCACTATCTCCCCAAAAACAAACTCCAGCAAACCTCATCACTATCTCTCCAATAACAAACTCCAGCAAACCTCATCACTATCTCCCCAAAAACAAACTCTAGCAAACCTCATCACTATCTCTCCAATAACAAACTCCAGCAAACCTCATCACTATCTCCCCAAAAACAAACACCAGCAAACCTCATCACTATCTCCCAAAAAACAAACTCCAGCAAACCTCATCACTATCTCCCCAATAACAAACTCCAGCAAACCCCATCACTATCTCCCCAAAAACAAACTCCAGCAAACCTCATCACTATCTCCCGAAAAACCAAACTCCACCAAACCTCATGACTATCTCCCCAAAACCAAACTCCAGCAAACCTCATGACTATCTCTCCAATAACAAACTCCAGCAAACCTCATCACTATCTCTCCAATAACAAACTCCAGCACACCTCATGACTATCTCCCCAAAACCAAACTCCAGCAAACCTCATCACTATCTCCCCAAAACCAAACTCCAGCAAACCTCATCACTATCTCCCTAATAAAAAACTCCATCGAACCCAATCACTGTCTCCCCAATAACAAATTCCAGCAAATCTCATCACTGTCACCCTAATAACAAACTCCAGCAAACCCCTTCACTATCTCCCCAATAACAAACTCCAGCAAACCTCATCACTATCTCCCAAATACCAAACTCCACCAAACCTCATCACTATCTCCCCAAGAACAAACTCCAGCAAACCTCATCACTATCTCCCCAAGAACAAACTCCAGCAAACCTCATGACTATCTCCCCAAAACCAAACTCTAGCAAACCTCATCACTATCTCCCCAATAACAAACTCCAGCAAACCCCATCACTATCTCCCCAAAAACAAACTCCAGCAAACCTCATCACTATCTCCCGAAAAACCAAACTCCACCAAACCTCATGACTATCTCCCCAAAACCAAACTCCAGCAAACCTCATGACTATCTCTCCAATAACAAACTCCAGCAAACCTCATCACTATCTCCCCAATAACAAACTCCAGCAAACCTCATCACTATCTCTCCAATAACAAACTCCAGCAAACCTCATCACTATCTCTCCAATAACAAACTCCAGCAAACCTCATCACAATCTCCCCAACAACAAACTCCAGCAAACCCCTTCACTATCTCCCCAAAACCAAACTCCAGCAAACTTCATCACTATCTCCCCAAGAACAAACTCCAGCAAACCTCATCACTGTCACCTGAAAAACCAAACTCCAGCAAAACTCATCACTATCTTCCCAAAAACACACTCGAGTAAATCTGATCACTATCTCCCCAATAACAGACTCCAGCAAACCTCATTACTATTTCCCTGATAAAAAACTCAACAAAACCGCATCGCTGTCTCACCAATAACAAATTCCAGCAAATCTCATCAAAGCCACCCTAATAACAAACTCCAAAAAACTTCATCATTATCTCTCCAATAACAAATTCCAGCAAACCTCATCACTATGTCGCTCATAACAAACTCCAGCAAACCTCATCACTATCAACCCAATAACAAACTCCAGCAAACCCCTTCACTATCTCCCCAAAACCAAACTCCAGCAAACTTCATCACTATCTCCCCAAGAACAAACTCCAGCAAACCTCATCACTGTCACCTGAAAAACCAAACTCCAGCAAAACTCATCACTATCTTCCCAAAAACACACTCGAGTAAATCTGATCACTATCTTCCCAATAACAGACTCCAGCAAACCTCATTACTATTTCCCTGATAAAAAACTCAACAAAACCGCATCGCTGTCTCACCAATAACAAATTCCAGCAAATCTCATCAAAGTCACCCTAATAACAAACTCCAAAAAACTTCATCATTATCTCTCCAATAACAAACTCCAGCAAACCTCATCACTATCTCCCCAATAACAAACTCCAGCAAACCTCATCACTATCTCTCCAATAACAAACTCCAGCAAACCTCATCACTATCTCTCCAATAACAAACTCCAGCAAACCTCATCACAATCTCCCCAACAACAAACTCCAGCAAACCCCTTCACTATCTCCCCAAAACCAAACTCCAGCAAACTTCATCACTATCTCCCCAAGAACAAACTCCAGCAAACCTCATCACTGTCACCTGAAAAACCAAACTCCAGCAAAACTCATCACTATCTTCCCAAAAACACACTCGAGTAAATCTGATCACTATCTCCCCAATAACAGACTCCAGCAAACCTCATTACTATTTCCCTGATAAAAAACTCAACAAAACCGCATCGCTGTCTCACCAATAACAAATTCCAGCAAATCTCATCAAAGCCACCCTAATAACAAACTCCAAAAAACTTCATCATTATCTCTCCAATAACAAATTCCAGCAAACCTCATCACTATGTCGCTCATAACAAACTCCAGCAAACCTCATCACTATCAACCCAATAACAAACTCCAGCAAACCTCATCACTATCTCCCGAAAAACCAAACTCCACCAAACCTCATCACTATCAACCCAATAACAAACTCCAGGAAACCCAATCACTAGGTCCCCTGTAACAAACTCCAGCAAAATTCGTCACTATCTACCTAATAACAAATTCCAGCAAACCCCATCACTATCTCCCTAATGACAAACTCCAGCAAACCCCATCACTATCTCCCTAATGACAAACTCCAGCAAACCCCATCACTATCTCCCTAATGACAAACTCCAGCAAACCCCATCACTATCTCTCTAATGACAAACTCCAGCAAACCCCATCACTATCTCCCTAATGACAAACTCCAGCAAACCTCATCATTATCTACCTAATAACAAACTCCAGCAAACCCCATCACTATCTCCCTAATGACAAACTCCAGCAAACCCCATCACTATCTCCCCATTACCGAACTCAAGCAAACCTCATCACTATCTCCCCCATAAAAACTCCAGCAAATCTCATCACTATATCACTAAGAAAAAACTCCACCGAACCCAACAATGTTTCCCCAATAACAAATTCCAGCAAATCACATCACTGTCACCCTAATGAACTTGGGAAAACCTAATCATTATCTCTCCAATAATAAACTCGAGCAAATCCCATCACTATCTCCTTAATAACAAACTCAACCAAACCTCTTGACTATCTTCCCAAAACCAAACTCCAGCAAACCTCAGCACTACCTCCCCAATTACAAACTCCAGCAAAACCCATCACTATTTCCCAAATACCAAACTCCAGCAAAACTCATCATTATCTCCCTGATAACAATCTCCAGCAAACCTCAACACTATCTCCCTGATAACAATCTCCAGCAAACCTCATCACTATCTCCCCAAAAACAAACTCCAGCAAAACTCATCACTATCTCCCTAATAAAAAACTCCACTGAACCCCATCACTGTCTCCCAAATACCAAACACCAGCAAACCTCAGCACTATCTCTGTAATAAGAAACTCCATCAAACCTCATCACTATCTCCCGAATAAAAAACTCCACCAAACCCCATCACTGTCTCGTCAATAACAAATTCCAGCAATTCTCATCACGGCCTCCCTAATAACAAACTACAGCAAACCTCATCACTATCTCTCCAATAACAAACTCCAGCAAACCTCATGACTATCTCCCCAAAACCAAACTCTAGCAAACCTCATCACTATCTCTCCAATAACAAACTCCAGCAAACCTCATCACTATCTCCCCAAAAACAAACTCCAGCAAACCTCATCACTATCTCCCCAATAACAAACTCCAGCAAACCTCATCACTATCTCCCCAAAAACAAACTCCAGCAAACCTCATCACCATCTCCCGAAAAACCAAACTCCACCAAACCTCATGACTATCTCCCCAAAACCAAACTCCAGCAAACCTCATGACTATCTCTCCAATAACAAACTCCAGCAAACCTCATCACTATCTCTCCAATAACAAACTCCAGCAAACCTCATCACTATCTCCCCAAAAACAAACTCCAGCAAACCTCATCACTATCTCCCTAATAAAAAACTCCATCGAACCCAATCACTGTCTCCCCAATAACAAATTCCAGCAAATCTCATCACTGTCACCCCAATAACAAACTCCAGCAAACCTCATCACTATCTCCCAAATACCAAATTCCACCAAACCTCATCACTATCTCCCCAAGAACAAACTCCAGCAAACTTCATCACTATCTCCCCAAGAACAAACTCTAGCAAACCTCATCACTACCTCCCTAAAAACAAACTCCAGCAAACCTCATCACTATCTCCCCAATAACAAACTCCAGCAAACCCCATCACTATCTCCCCAATAACAAACTCCAGCAAACCTCATCACTATCTCCCGAAAAACCAAACTCCACCAAACCTCATGACTATCTCCCCAAAACCAAACTCCAGCAAACCTCATCACTATCTCCCTAATAAAAAACTCCATCGAACCCAATCACTGTCTCCCCAATAACAAATTCCAGCAAATCTCATCACTGTCACCCTAATAACAAACTCCAGCAAACCCCTTCACTATCTCCCCAATAACAAACTCCAGCAAACCTCATCACTATCTCCCAAATACCAAACTCCACCAAACCTCATCACTATCTCCCCAAGAACAAACTCCAGCAAACCTCATCACTATCTCCCCAAGAACAAACTCCAGCAAACCTCATGACTATCTCCCTAAAAACAAACTCCAGCAAACCTCATCACTATCTCCCCAATAACAAACTCCAGCAAACCCCATCACTATCTCCCCAAAAACAAACTCCAGCAAACCTCATCACTATCTCCCGAAAAACCAAACTCCACCAAACCTCATGACTATCTCCCCAAAACCAAACTCCAGCAAACCTCATGACTATCTCTCCAATAACAAACTCCAGCAAACCTCATCACTATCTCCCCAATAACAAACTCCAGCAAACCTCATCACTATCTCTCCAATAACAAACTCCAGCAAACCTCATCACTATCTCTCCAATAACAAACTCCAGCAAACCTCATCACAATCTCCCCAACAACAAACTCCAGCAAACCTCATCACTATCTCTCCAATAACAAACTCCAGCAAACCTCATCACAATCTCCCCAACAACAAACTCCAGCAAACCCCTTCACTATCTCCCCAAAACCAAACTCCAGCAAACTTCATCACTATCTCCCCAAGAACAAACTCCAGCAAACCTCATCACTGTCACCTGAAAAACCAAACTCCAGCAAAACTCATCACTATCTTCCCAAAAACACACTCGAGTAAATCTGATCACTATCTCCCCAATAACAGACTCCAGCAAACCTCATTACTATTTCCCTGATAAAAAACTCAACAAAACCGCATCGCTGTCTCACCAATAACAAATTCCAGCAAATCTCATCAAAGCCACCCTAATAACAAACTCCAAAAAACTTCATCATTATCTCTCCAATAACAAATTCCAGCAAACCTCATCACTATGTCACTCATAACAAACTCCAGCAAACCTCATCACTATCAACCCAATAACAAACTCCAGGAAACCCAATCACTAGGTCCCCTGTAACAAACTCCAGCAAAATTCGTCACTATCTACCTAATAACAAATTCCAGCAAACCCCATCACTATCTCCCTAATGACAAACTCCAGCAAACCCCATCACTATCTCCCTAATGACAAACTCCAGCAAACCCCATCACTATCTCCCTAATGACAAACTCCAGCAAACCTCATCATTATCTACCTAATAACAAACTCCAGCAAACCCCATCACTATCTCCCTAATAACAAACTCCAGCAAACCCCATCACTATCTCCCCATTACCGAACTCAAGCAAACCCCATCACTATCTCCCCCATAAAAACTCCAGCAAATCTCATCACTATATCACTAAGAAAAAACTCCACCGAACCCAACAATGTTTCCCCAATAACAAATTCCAGCAAATCACATCACTGTCACCCTAATGAACTTGGGAAAACCTAATCATTATCTCTCCAATAATAAACTCGAGCAAATCCCATCACTATCTCCTTAATAACAAACTCAACCAAACCTCTTGACTATCTTCCCAAAACCAAACTCCAGCAAACCTCAGCACTACCTCCCCAATTACAAACTCCAGCAAAACCCATCACTATTTCCCAAATACCAAACTCCAGCAAAACTCATCATTATCTCCCTGATAACAATCTCCAGCAAACCTCAACACTATCTCCCTGATAACAATCTCCAGCAAACCTCATCACTATCTCCCCAAAAACAAACTCCAGCAAAACTCATCACTATCTCCCTAATAAAAAACTCCACTGAACCCCATCATTGTCTCCCAAATACCAAACACCAGCAAACCTCAGCACTATCTCTGTAATAAGAAACTCCATCAAACCTCATCACTATCTCCCGAATAAAAAACTCCACCAAACCCCATCACTGTCTCGTCAATAACAAATTCCAGCAATTCTCATCACGGCCTCCCTAATAACAAACTACAGCAAACCTCATCACTATCTCTCCAATAACAAACTCCAGCAAACCTCATGACTATCTCCCCAAAACCAAACTCTAGCAAACCTCATCACTATCTCTCCAATAACAAACTCCAGCAAACCTCATCACTATCTCCCCAAAAACAAACTCCAGCAAACCTCATCACTATCTCCCCAATAACAAACTCCAGCAAACCCCATCACTATCTCCCCAAAAACAAACTCCAGCAAACCTCATCACCATCTCCCGAAAAACCAAACTTCACCAAACCTCATGACTATCTCCCCAAAACCAAACTCCAGCAAACCTCATGACTATCTCTCCAATAACAAACTCCAGCAAACCTCATCACTATCTCTCCAATAACAAACTCCAGCAAACCTCATCACTATCTCCCCAAAAACAAACTCTAGCAAACCTCATCACTATCTCTCCAATAACAAACTCCAGCAAACCTCATCACTATCTCCCCAACAACAAACACCAGCAAACCTCATCACTATCTCCCCAAAAACAAACTCCAGCAAACCTCATCACTATCTCCCCAATAACAAACTCCAGCAAACCCCATCACTATCTCCCCAAAACCAAACTCCAGCAGACCTCATCACTATCTCCCTAATAAAAAACTCCATCGAACCCAATCACTGTCTCCCCAATAACAAATTCCAGCAAATCTCATCACTGTCACCCTAATAACAAACTCCAGCAAACCCCTTCACTATCTCCCCAATAACAAACTCCAGCAAACCTCATCACTATCTCCCAAATACCAGACTCCACTAAACCTCATCACTATCTCCCCAGGAACAAACTCCAGCAAACTTCATCACTATCTCCCTAAAAACAAACTCCAGCAAACCTCATCACTATCTCCCCAATAACAAACTCCAGCAAACCTCATCACTATCTCCCCAATACAGAGCATGGAATCATTGAATTGTTATGGTGCTGAAGAGGCCATTTGACCCGTTGTGACTGCTGTGGCAAACCAACTACCAACTACATCAAACCTCATCACTGTCTCCCTAATTCCAAACTGGAACAATCATTCTCTTTGGATTTCTGATTTGTTGAGCTACGATTTTTAAGATGCTGCTATCTCAGGTGATGTTTGCCCATCATCATATTAATGCCTCGCCAACATCATTAAAAATGGTTTACCCTATCATTATCACATTGCTGATTGTGAGGTCTTGCTGGTTGCAATGGGCTGCCAGGTTCCCTTAATTCCAACAGTGACTACAGCTTTTCATTAATTGTAAACCAGGGTCACCCTGAGCTTGTGAAAGGAAAGCCATTCTTTCTCAGACTGGAGATTCAATTCTGAGGACATCAAGTGAAAGCTTCTGTTATGTAGCAATAATGTCAATGTGTTGTGAAGATATCTTCTGTGGTGGTATTTCTAGACAAATGGCTAAACAGAATCTTCTTGGACATGTTTACTGTTTATCTTTCAATGTCAGAGTGGAAATCTTTACAAATATGTTAAGAACATTGCAACACATATTAAGCTGAGGAACACTTAACAAGGATGAAAAACAAAAACAGGCAGCGACTACCTGTCCAGTTTCCTTTACATTGGCTGTAACAGAGAAGAAGAACTTTTGGGAGGGGTCAGTCAATCTGCTAAAACCCATTTTATATGCCCCTGCCCATGCTAAACAATATGTGCAATGTTTCAGTGCAGTCATGGTGTCAGTTGTGGCTCAATGTTCCACTCTCACCATGAAGTCTAAAAGCTGTGGGTTCAAGTCCCACACCAGCAGCTTGAACATGTAATCCAAGCTAGCACTCCAATGCAGTACTGCATTGTGTTACACTCCAATGCATTACTGCACTGCATTACACTGCAATGCAGTCTCCACTGTGCCACATCCCAATGCAGTACTGCACTGTGCCACACTCCAATGCAGACTGCACTGTGCCACACTCCAATGCAGACTGCATTGTGTTAAACTCCAATGCAGACTGCACTGTGTACACTCCAATGCAGTGCTAACCTGTGCCACACTCCAATGCAGTACTGCCACACTCCAATGCAGACTGCACTGTGCTACACTCCAATGCAGTGCTAACCTGTGCCACACTCCAATGCAGTACTGCCCTGTGCCACACTCCAATGCAGTGCTAACCTGTGCCACACTCCAATGCAGTACTGCCCTGTGCCACACTCCAATGCAGACTGCACTGTGCCACACTCCAATGCAGACTGCACTGTGCCACACTCCAATGCAGACTGCACTGTGTTACACTCCAATGCAGTACTGCCACACTCCAATGCAGACTGCACTGTGCCACACTCCAATGCAGTACTGCCCTGTGCCACACTCCAATGCAGTACTGCCCTGTGCCACACTCCAATGCAGATTGTACTGTGCCACACTCCAATGCAGTGCTACGATATCCTACTCTACATGTGCAGTACTACACTGTGCTACACTACAAGTGCAGTGCTACGCTGTGCTACACTCCAATGCAGTGCTGTGCTACACTCCAATGCAGCGCTGCGCTGTGCTACACTCCAATGCAGTGCCGCGCTGTGCTACACTACAGTGCAGTGCTACACTGTTGGAGGTGGCCTATTTCAGTTCAGATGTTGAGCAAGGCCCCATTTGCTCCCTCAGGTTGGTGTTAAAGCCTTCATGATAATATTTGAAGAGGAGCACTGAGTTTTCCCTGGGCTTCTGACCAATGTCTATTTTCAATCAACACCGCAAAATTAGATTATCTAGTCATAATCTCATTGCTGTTTGTGGGAACTTGCAGTGCGCAAATTCTCTGCTGTGTTTCCTATATTACAACAATAGCTACACTTCTAAAACTACCTCATTGTCTGTGAGAGCTTTGAGACATCCTGAGTTGCACAAGGAACTTTAAAAATGCAAGTTTTTCCTTTTTTAAATGTTGGGGTGATGGATCCTGAATGTGTTGTGCCCAGTATGGGGTAGGGGGTGCAAGGAGGGCAGAGAGAAAAATCAAGTTTTCTGTAGACTACAGGTACTTTGAGAGACTTGAGGATAAGGAAAGAGACAAAAACAATCTGGCAACATCTTCAGGATACTGGGATATTCACTAGCACACAGCTCAAACCAATGGGAACAGACCAGTCTGTTTCCCAGGAGTGCGGAAAGGATTGGGAATTTCATGGTTTTTCAATAGTCCCATTAAAATGGCATCAAACATGAGCAGTTTGTCCAGTTTTATGCCTTTAGGGTTGCCAACTGTGATTAAATGTATTCCTGGAGGTATCATCACATGATTTGCCCCTATGCTCCAGCCATTAGCCGGTCAACACATCCATCCTTGTGATGCGCTGCCTTCCTGCATCATCTGGAAAGCAAAAAGACTCATTACCCAATTGGATGATGCTTGACTCTCAGCCAAATAACCTTGTTATTCCATTTTCAATATTTTTATATCTGGTAAAGAGAAATGTTCAAAGAAAATGACAAAAAAACAATCTTTTTTCATGTCCCGGTGATTTTTCTCCAGGGCTGCACACAGCAGTGTCCTGCAGACTGATCTTCAATTCCTGGAGACTCCAGGCCAATCCTGGAGGATTGACAACCCTATACGTTTTACACATGACTTACACGTAATGGAAAACAGTGGGCTGCAGCTTCCATTTTCTCTGCTTTCAGTTTGCTGTCTGCATCTTTTTTAAGTTTCTTGCTGTTTAACTCATTTCACAGATATAGAATCATGTGACTGATCATGCAGTTAAATATAAAGTTTCCACCTATATGTCCCCAGTCTGTGAGGTACAGCTGTTCATTATCATTCTGAATGAGAATCACTAGCACAAAGACACAGCTTATTCCATGATCCCACTCTTTCCGCATGGCCCTATATCAATTCCAAACTAATCCCTATCGGCCTGACCTCTTCTGTAATTCTGTATCCTCCACTGATTCAGATGTTCAGAAACTATTTACCCTTAAAAGTGCAACCATCTCAACCATTTTAGCAAAGCATTCGTGATCCAACAACTCCCTACAAGAAGAAATTTCTGATAACCTTTCCCCTCACTTAGTGACAATTTGGAATTGATGATGTGTGTCACTCACCCGATGTTAATTTACGGGCTACAGTCCTGACTGGTAACCCCGAGGTAATGGGGGCATTAAATCTTTAAACTCTACACTGGCACATGAGACTGAAAAATGGCTCTGAAATGGGTGCACCCTTCTTAGAGGGTCATGTGCAGCATGGCATCTTGGCAAAGGGCTTTGCGTGCACATGGCTGTCACAGGCAAAGAAAGCCAGCGCTTGTCACTCACCCCTAATTTCCCTTGCATTGAGTGGCTTGCTAGGCTGTTTCAAGGGAAGTTAAGAGCCAACTACATTGCTGTGGGTCAGGAGTCACATGTAGGCCAGACAGGGAAAGGAGGCAGATTTCCTTCGCTTAGAGACAGGAATGAACCAGATGGGCTTTTACAAAAATCAATGATAGCTGTCATGGTGAGATTAGCTTTTTACTCCAGATTTGTTAATTGAATTTAAATTCCACCAGCTGCTATGGTAGGATTCAAACCCATTCCCCCAGAGGATTAGCCTGGGCTAATATATTACCAGCCTAATGACATGGCCACTACACCATCGTCTCCACCTAGTGATTAGTGGCAGCATGCAAAGCAGTTAGATAATGATGCCAATCAACATGCAATGCTAATTTAAAGCTATCATTACCATTTTCAAACTGTCCTTTCCAGCCAAGTGCCAACCCTAAGCTTGCATTGCATTCCATTACCTACATTATAACAGTGACGCCACCTCAAACAGCAGCTGTAAAGCATTTTGGGACATCCTGAGGTCATGAAAGGTGCTTTAGAAATGCAAGCCTCTCTTTCATTCACTCCTCCGCTCTCTCTTTCTTTCACACAGCTGAACATGACATTTAAACTGAATGAAGGACACCCACATCCCATGAAATGAATAATAAAAGCATGCTGTTTCCAGGCAGGGGTGCCCAGGGCAGGTGATGAGTGCTCAAGTGATGGATCCCCAGGTAATAAGTGCCTGGATGATGAGTGCCTGGGTGATGGGTGCACAGGGTGATGGGTACCTGGGTGATGGGTGCACAGGGTGATGGGTACCTGGGTGATGGGTGCACAGGGTGATGGGTACCTGGGTGATGGGTGCACAGGGTGATGGGTACCTGGGTGATGGGTGCCTGGGTGGGGCTTCCTTGAGCATTACTGGGAGAATACAGAGAGACTATACAGAAGGAGGAGGAGGAAGGGATAGAGAAGAACGCTCAGCATGAGGCTAGATTTCTTCTTATATTCGTTCTTGGGATGTATGTACCCATGACAAGGCAGCATTTGTTGCCCATCCCAAATTACCCAACTGCATGGCTTGTTCAGTCCCATCAAATGGAATTTAAGCAGAAACAACATTGGAACCACAGATAAGTCCAGGCTGGGTCAGGACACTCCTCAAAGGGCATTAGTGAATTAGTTTGTATAACCTAACACCATCCCTTTCACCGTTGCTAGCTTGTGATTCCAATTTTTTAAATGTTCATTTTATTCTTCCACAGGATGTGGGCATCGCTGGCTATACCAGCATTTGTTGCTCATTTTTTTGCCTTTGAGAAGGTGCTGGTAGGGTTGTCACCTCCTCCATTAGAATGGCCGAGAATCTACCAGAATCAGCATCAATCTCCCAGTGGCCAAAGGTAGCAATCCGGGAGATTTTAAAACAATATTTTTAACAAATTAGTCCAATAAGTCATCATCAGCAACTACCAAGGAGGGGGAAGAAACTGCAGCTCCCATCATCATGAGGCAATGCCACACAGTGACATCACATACAGCGCAGCACTGCCCAATCAAATTCAAACCTTAAACCCAAAATAAAGGCCAAGAGAATTCTGATTGGCTGGGATTTTGGCTGGCTGTGAAGCGATTGGTGGGGTTTGAATTTCATTGCGGGATCGGGCACGAGCAGCAAGCGTTAGTCCAATTGCGATGGGTGTGAACAGGAGTTCAGATAACGTCATTTGGTTAAAAACACAAATGGAGAGAGTGAAAAAAATTCTCCTAATTTTTAGCAGCTTTTAATATCCCTGTTTCAGACTGTGGTGTCGGATCTTGCATTGAGTTCCTTAAGAGTGATTAAAGTATATTTTTCCCCTAAATTTTAATCATTACTCACACTTGCTGAAAATTTGTACCAGTTTCCTGATTAAAGTTGGTTTGCTTTCCTCTCTCGCGCTCCCTTAAAACTCACTCACGCCACTTTTCCAACTTTCCATGAAATCACTTTCTCCCGGAATATTTCCAGCCAGAGTTGGCAGGAGATGAGTTACTCGTGGCAGGATTCCCAGTCTCTGACCTGCTCTTGTAACCACAGTATTTATGTGGCTAGTCCAGTTCAGTTTCTGGTCAAAGGTAAGCCCCAGGATGTTGATAGTGGGGGATTCAGTGATGGTAAAGCCATTGAATGGCAAGAGGTTAAATTGTCTCTTGTTGGAGTAGGTCAATGTGTGGCACTTGTGAGGTGTGAATGTCATGAGGCGTGAATATTATGAGACATGAATGTTGTGAGGCGTGAATGTTACTTGCCACTTGTCAGTCCAAGCCTGGATATTGTCCAGGTCTTGCTGTATTTAGACATGGATTGCTTCAGTTTCTAAGGAATTGTGAATGGTGCTGAACATTGTGCAATCATCAGCAAACATCCCCACTTCTGACCTTATGATGGGAGGAAGGTCACTGATGAAGCAGCTGAAGATGGTTGGCCCGAGGACACTACCCTGAGGAACTCCTGCAGTGATGTCCTGGAGCAACCACAGCCATGTTCCTTTGTGCTAGGTATATCCCCAACCGGCGGAGAGTTTCCCCCTTCCATCACTTTGCTGATGATGGAGAGTAGACTGATGGCGCGGTAACTGGCCAGTTTGGATTGGTCCTGCTTTTTGTGTACAGGATAAACCTGGGCAAATTTCCACATAGCCGGGTAGATGGCAGTGTTGTAACTGTACTGGAACAGCTTGGCTAAGGGCGCGGCAAGTTCTGGAGCACAAGTCTTCAGTATTATTGCTAGAATATTGTCAGGGCCCATAGCCTTTGCAGTATCCAGTGCCTTCAGCCATTTCTTGATATCAGGTGGAATGAATCAAATTGGCTGAAGACTGGCAGCTGTGGTGCTGGGGACCTCCAGAGGAGGCCAAGATGGATCATCCACTCAGCACTTCTGGCTTAAGATGGTTGCAAATGCTTCAGCCTTGTGCTTAACACAGATGTGCTGGATTTCCCAATAATTGAGGATGGGATATTATCCTCCAGTGAGTTGTTTAATTGTCCATTCATGACTGGACACGGCAGGACTGCAGAGCTTAGATCTGAGCAATTGGTTGTGGAATTGTTTAGCTCTGTCTACTGCATGCAGCTTTTGTTGTTTGGCATGTAAGTATGGTGCAGAAGGAGGCCATTCGGCACATCGAGTCTGCACTGGCTCTCTGAGAAAGCATTCTACCTTTCCCACTCCCCTGCCTTATCCCCATAACCTTGCACATTCTCTCTTTTCAGATAGCAATTCAATTCCCTTTTGAATACCTCGATCGAACCTGCCTGCGCCACCCTTTCAGGAATTTGGTTCCACATTCCAAACACCCTCCAGGTGAAACATTTTTTCCCCCACATCACTTTTACTCCTTTTGCCAATTATTTTGAATCTGTGCCCTCTAGTTCTTGATGCTGTCTTGAGTGGGAACAATTTCTCCCTATTTACCCTGTCCATGCCCCTCAGGAAGATATGGTGAGACAGTATAAAATAAAGGGAGAGCCTCTAAAGGGGGTGCAGGAACAGAGGGACCTCAGTGTGTATGTACATAGGTCATTGAAAATGGTGGGGCATTTTGAGAGAGCAGTTAATAAAGCATGTAGTATCTTAGGCTTTATTAATAGGGGCATTGAGTACAAGAGTAAGGAGGTCATGTTGAACTTGTATAAGACTCTAGTTAGACCTCATCTGGAGTACTGCGTCCAGTTCTGGGCACCATACATGAGGAAGGATGTGAAGGGATTGGAGAGCGTACAGGGGAGATTCACAAGAATGATTCCCGGGATTAAGAACTGTTTCTATGAGGATAGATTGGAGAGGTTCGGACTGTTTTCCTTGGAGAAAAGAAGGCTGAGAGGAGACTTGATAGAGGTATTCAAGATCCTGAGGGGTATGGACAGGGTAAATATTGAGGAACTGTGGTCTACATGGACTTTAGCAAGGCTTTAGATAAGGTCCCTCATGGCAGACTGGTCAAGAAAGTAAGAGCCCATGGGATCCAAGGCAAATTGGCACGTTGGATCCAAAATTGACTGAGAGGCAGGAAGCAGAGGGTGATGGCACAGGGATGTTTCTGTGACTGGAAGTTTGTTTCCAGTGGGGTTCCACAGTGCTCAGTGCTGGGGCCCTTGCTGTTTGTGGTGTACATAAATGATTTGGACTTAAATATAGGGGGTATGATCAAGAAGTTTGTGGGTGACACGAAAATTGGTAGGGTGGTAAATAGTGAGGAGGATTGCCGTAAACTGCAGGAGGATATCAATGGACTGGTCAGGTGGGCAGAGCAGTGGCAAATGGAATTCAACCCGGAAAAGTGTGAGGTAATGCACTTGGGGAGGGCTAACAAAGCAAGAGATTACACTATGACTGGTGGGACCCTGGAAAGTACTGAAGACCAGAGGGACCTTGGTGAGCATATCCATAGATCCCGGAAGGTAGCAGGGCAGGTAGATAAAGTGGTTAAGAAGGCATACGGGATACTTGCCTTTATTAGGCGAGGCATAGAATAGAGACCAGGGAGGTTATGCTGGAACTGTATAAAACGCTGGTTAGGCCACGACTGGAGTACTGCGTGCAGTTCTGGTCACCACATTATAGGAAGGATGTGATTGCACTGGAGAGGGTGCAGAGGAGATTTACCAGGATGCTGCCTGGGCTGGAGGGTCTGATTTGTGAGGAAAGATTGGATAGGGTGGGGTTGTTTTCCTTGGAGCAGAGAAGGTTGAGAGGGGACCTGATAGAGGTGTATAAGATTATGAGGGGTATAGATAGGGTGGATAGGAAGGCACTTTTTCCAATAGTAGAGGGGTCAATAACCAGGGGGCATAGATTTAGGGAAAGAGGTAGAAGGCTAAGAGGGGAGTTGAAAAAAAAAGTTTTCACCCAGAGGGTGGGAGGCTGGAACTCACTGCCTGAAAGGATGTTTGAGTCAGAAACTCTGGTAATATTTAAGAAGTATTTAGATATTCACTTGTGTTGACATAGCCTCCAGGGCTATGGGCCAAGCGCTGGAAAATGGGATTAGTGTAGTCAGATCTTTGTTGACCGGCGCAGACACGATGGACCGAATGGCCTCCTTCTGTGCTGTAAACACCTATGAGTCTATGTTCCCACTCAAGAGAGCATTAGGAACCAGAGGGCACAGACTCAAAGTAATTGACAAAAGGAGTAAACGTGATGTGGGGGGAAAAAATTTCACCTAGAGGGTAGTTGGAGTCTGAACAAACTTCTTGAAAGGGTGGTGTAGGCAGGTTTGATCAAGGTATTCAAAGGGGAATTGGATTGCTACCTGAAGAGAGAATGTGCAGGGGAGTGGGACTAGGTGGAATGCCCTTTCAGAGAGCCAGTGCAGACTCGATGGACCAAATGGTCTCCTTCTGTACTGTAAAGATACTGTGATACTCCTATCAAATCTCCTCTCAGCCTTCTTTTCTCCAAGGAAAAGAGTCCCACCCTCTTCAATCTATTCTTATAGCTACAGTTCTTCATCCCAGGAATCATTCTTGTGAACCTCCTCTGTACTCTCTCCAATGCCTCACATCCTTCCTCAAGTATGGTACCCAGAACTGGACACAATTCTCCAGCTGAGGCCTAACTAGTGTCTTACACAAGTTCAACATGACTTCCTTACTCTTGTACTTAATGCTCTTATTAATAAAGCCTAAGATATTATATGCTTTATTAACTGCTCTCTCAACATGCCCTGCCATCTTCAATGACAATGCACATTTTCACCAATGTCCCTCTGTTCCTGCACCTCCTTCAGAGTTTCTCCCTTTATTTTATACTGTCTCTACATATTCTACCTGCCAAAATGAATCACCTCACACTTCTCTGCATTGAACTTCATCTGCCACTTGTCTGTCCAATCCACCAATATGTCTATGTCCTTTTGCAGTTCAAGACCATCCTCATCACAGTTGACAACATTTCCAATCTGCATATCGTCGTTTTGAAATTATGCCCTGCACACCACAGTATAGATCATTAATATATATCAGGAAGAGCAAGGGTCCCAACACTGGCCCCTGAGGAACTCGACAACAAACCTTCCTTCCATCTGAAAAACAGCCATTTATCACTACTCTGCTTCCTGTCACTCAGCCAATTTCTTATCCAAGTGCCTACTTTCCCTTTTATTCCATGAGCTAGAATTTTGCTCACAAGTCTGTTCTGTGACAAATGCGTTTTGAAAATCCATATACACCACATCAACAGCATCGCCCTTATCAACCTTCTCTGTTACCTCCTCAAAAAACAACAGCAAGTTAGTTAAACATGATTTTCCCTTAATGAATCCATGCTGGCTTTCCTTAATTATCCTGCACTTGTCTAAGTGATTATTGGTTTTGTCCCGAACTATAGTTTCCAGAAGTTTCCCTACCGCTGAGGTCAAACTGACTGGTCTGTAATTGTTGGCTTTATCCTTGCACCCCTTTTTGAACAAGGGTGTGACATTCACAATTCTCCTGGAGGAACTGAATAGGTACTTTGCGTCAGTCTTCACGCTGAAAGACACGAGTAACATCCCCAAAGTTCAAGAGAGTCGGGGGACAGAAGTGAGTATGGTGGCCATTACCAAGGAGAAGGTGCTAGGAAAACTGAAAGGTCTGAAGGTGGATAAGTCACCTGGACCAGATGGATTACACCCCAGAGTTCTGAAGGAGATAGCTGAAGAGATAGTGGAGGCGTTAGTGCTGATCTTTCAGGAATCACTGGAGTCAGGGAGGGTCCCAGAGGACTGGAAAATTGCTAATGTAACCCCCCTGTTTAAGAAGGGAGTGAGGCAAAAGACGGGAAATTACAGGCCGATTAGCCTGACCTCGGTTGTTGGTAAGATTTTAGAGTCCATTATTAAGGATGAGATAAAAACAAAAAACTACTGCAGATGCTGGAAATCCAAAACAAAAACAGAATTACCTGGAAAAACTCAGCAGGTCTGGCAGCATTGGCGGAGAAGAAAAGAGTTGACGTTTCGAGTCCTCATGACGCTTCAACAGAACTGAGTAACCTTAGGAGTGGGGTGAAATATAAGCTGGTTTAAGGTGGGGGGGTGGGGTGGGGGGAGAGAAGTTGGGGCGGGGGGGGTGGTTGTAAGGACAAGCAAGCAGTGATAGGAGCAGATAATCAAAAGATGTCACAGACAAAAGGAACAAAGAGGTGTTAAAGGCGGTGATATTATCTAAGAGAATGTGCTAATTAAGAATTGATGGCAGGACACTCAAGGTACAGCTCTATTGGGGGGTGGGGTGGAAAGACTGACAGGGCATTACAGGTATAGATTTAAAAATAATGGCAATAGGTGGGAAATGAAAAATCTATATAAATTATTGGAAAAAACAAAAGGGAGGGGGAAGAAACGGAAAGGGGAAGAAACGGAAAGGGGGTGGGGATGGAGGAGGGAGTTCAAGATCTAAAGTTGTTGAATTCAATATTCAGTCCGGAAAGCTTTAAAGTGCCTAGTCGGAAGATAAGGTGCTGTTCCTCCAGTTTGCGTTGGGCTTCACTGGGACAATGCAGCAAGCCAAGGACAGACATGTGGGCAAGAGAGCAGAGTGGAGTGTTAAAATGGCAAGTGACAGGGAGGTTTGGGTCTTTCTTGCGGGCAGACCGCAGGTGTTCTGCAAAGCGGTCGCCCAGTTTACGTTTGGTCTCTCCAATGTAGAGGAGACCGCATTGGGTGCAACGAATACAGTAGACTAAGTTAGGGGAAATGCAAGTGAAATGCTGCTTCACTTGAAAGGAGTGTTTGGGTCCTTGGACGGTGAGGAGAGAGGAAGTGAAGGGGCAGGTGTTGCATCTTCTGCGTGGGCATGGGGAGGTGCCATAGGTGGGGGTTGAGGAGTAGGGGGTGATGGAGGAGTGGACCAGGGTGTCCCGGAGGGAACGATCCCTACGGAATGCCGCCGGGGGGGGTGAAGGGAAGATGTGTTTGGTGGTGGCATCATGCTGGAGTTGGCAGAAATGGCGGAGGATGATCCTTTGTATGCGGAGGCTGGTGGGGTGATAAGTGAGGACAAGGGGGACCCTTCTCCCTCCAAGAAACATGATAGGGTCCCCCTTGTCCTCACTTATCACCCCACCAGCCTCCGCATTCAAAGGATCATCCTCCGCCATTTCCGCCAACTCCAGCATGATGCCACCACCAAACACATCTTCCCTTCACCCCCCCTGCGGCATTCCGCAGGGATCATTCCCTCCGTGACAGCCTGGTCCACTCCTCCATCACCCCCTACTCCTCAACCCCCACCTATGGCACCTCCCCATGCCCACGCAGAAGATGCAACACCTGCCCCTTCACTTCCTCTCTCCTCACCGTCCAAGGGCCCAAACACTCCTTTCAAGTGAAGCAGCATTTCACTTGCATTTCCCCTAACTTAGTCTACTGCATTCGTTGCTCCCAATGCGGTCTCCTCTACATTGGAGAGACCAAACGTAAACTAGGCGACCGCTTTGCAGAACACCTGCGGTCTGTCCACAAGAAAGACCCAAACCTCCCTGTCACTTGCCATTTTAACACTCCACCCTGCTCTCTTGCCCACATGTCTGTCCTTGGCTTGCTGCATTGTTCCAGTGAAGCCCAACGCAAACTGGAGGAACAGCACCTTATCTTCCGACTAGGCACTTTACAGCTTTCCGGACTGAATATTGAATTCAACAACTTTAGATCTTGAACTCCCTCCTCCATCCCCACCCCCTTTCCGTTTCTTCCCCCTCCCTTTTGTTTTTTCCAATAATTTATATAGATTTTTCTTTTCCCACCTATTTCCATTATTTTCAAATCTATACCTGTAATGCCCTGTCAGTCTTTCCACCCCACCCACACTAGAACTGTACCTTGAGTGTCCTGCAATCCATTCTTAATTAGCACATTCTCTTAGATAATATCACCACCTTTAACACCTCTTTGTTACTTTTGTCTGTGACATCTTTTGATTAACTGCTCCTATCACTGCTTACTTGTCCCTACAACCACCACCCCCCACGGCCCCAACTTCTCTCCCCCCACCCGCATCCCCCCCCCCGACCCCCACCTTAAACCAGCTTATATTTCACCCCTCTCATAATTTTACTCAGTTCTGTTGAAGGGTCATGAGGACTCGAAACGTCAATTCTTTTCTTCTCCGCCGATGCTGCCAGACCTGCTGAGTTTTTCCAGGTAATTCTGTTTTTATTAAGGATGAGATTTCGGAATACTTAGAAGTGCATGGTAAAATAGGGCAAAGTCAGCATGGTTTCATCAAGGGGAGGTCATGCCTGACAAATCTGTTAGAATTCTTTGAGGAGGTAACGAGTAGGTTAAACAAAGGAGAGCCAATGGATGTTATCTACTTGGACTTCCAGAAGGCCTTTAACAAGGTGCTGCACAGGAAGCTGCTCAGTAAGATCAGAGCCTATGGTGTTAGAGGCAAGGTACTAGCATGGATAAAAGATTGGCTGTCTGGCAAGAGGCAGAGAGTGGGGATAAGGGGGTCCTTCTCAGGATGGTGGCCAGTGACTAGTGGAATTCTGCAGGGATCAGTGTTGGGACCACAACTTTTCACTTTATACATTAATGATCTAGATGAAGGAACTGAGGGCAGCCTGGCTAAGTTTGCAGATGATACAAAGATAGGTGGAGGGACAGGTAGTATTGAGGAGGCGGGGAGGCTGCGGAAGGATTTGGACAGGTTAGAAGAATGGGCAAAGAAGTGGCAGATGGAATACAACGTGGGGAAGTGTGAGGTCATGCACTTTGGTAGGAAGAATAGCGGCATAGACTATTTTCTAAATGGGGAGAGAGTTCAGAAACCTGGAGTGCAAAGGGACTTGGGAGTCCTAGTCTAGGATTCTCTTAAGGTTAACTTGCAGGTTGAGTCGGTAGTTAGGAAGCCAAATGCAATGTTGGCATTTATTTCGAGAGGACTAGAATATAAAAGCAGGGATGTGTTGCTGAGGCTTTATAAGGCTCTAGTCAGACCACATTTAGAATATTGTGAGCAATTTTGGGCCCCGTATCTCAGGAAGGATGTTCTGGCCCTGGAGAGGGTCCAGAGGAGGTTCATGAGAACGATCCCAGGAATGAAAGGCTTAACATATGAGGAACGTTTGAGGACTCTGGGTCTATACTCGATGGAGTTTAGAAGGATGAGGGGGTATCTGATTGAAACTTACAGAATACTGAAAGGCCTGGATAGAGTGGACGTGGGGACGATGTTTCCATTAGTAGGAGAGACTAGGACCCGAGGGCACAGCCTCAGAGTAAAGGGAAGACCTTTTAGAACAGAGATGAGGAGAAACTTCTTTAGCCAGAGAGTGGTGAATCTATGGAATTCATTGCCACAGAAGGCTGTGGAGGCCAGATTATTGAGTATATTTAAGACCGAGATAGATAGGTTCTTGATTGGTAAGGGGATCAAAGGTTATGGGGAGGAGGCGGGAGAATGGGGTTGAGAAACTTATCTGCCATGATTGAATGGCAGAGCAGACTCGATGGGCCGAATGGCCTAATTTCTGCTTCTATGTCTTATGGTCTCTGCAATTTCCACTCTTACTTCCCTCAGTACCCTCGGATGCAGCACATCCAGTCCTGGCGCCTTATCTATTTTAGGTAAAGATAGGCTTTCCAATGCCACCTCCTTCTCAACTGTAAATTCTTCGAGTGTACCAGTTATCTCCTCTCTCGCATCGGCCTGGATAGAACCTTCTTCGTTTGTAAAGGCAGATACAAAGTATTCATTTAATACCCCCACTATTTCTCCTGCCTCCACATGCAAGTCCCCTTTTCTATCCCTAATCAACCCTCCTCTTTCTTTTACCACACTTTTATTATTTATAGGCTTATAGAAGACATGGGATTCCCTTTTATGTTCGCTGCCAGCCTCTTTTCATGTTCTCTCCTTGCTTTTCTTATTAGTTTCTTCACTCCCTCTCTGGTCCTTCGACATTGAGCCTGATTCTCCATTGTATTTTCTATCTGTCGTACCCACACTTCTTCCTTTTCATCTTCACCTCTAACTCTCTCGTCATCCAGGGCGCTCTGGATTTATTTGTCCTACCTTTCTCTTCAAGGGAATACAGCTTGACATTACCTGCAATACTTTTTCTTTGAAGGTGGCCCATTGATCAGCCACCGTCCTTTCTTCCAAAGTTTAATTCCAACTCACTCGACTCAGATACTTTCTCAACCCATTGAAGTTGGCTTTCCCCCAATTAATTATCCTGCTCTGGATTGTTCTCTGTCCTTCTCCATGGCCAACTTAAACCTAATGATACAATGGTCACTGTCTCCTAAATGCTCTCCCAACTGTCAGTCTGCAATTATCTTTTCCTCAAACCAATTTTGAACTCCCTGGGAAGGATTTTGCTGTCAGCGAGCGGGGGGCGGGGCCCACTTGCCGACGTGTGAAATGACGCGGGATGATGTCAGGCGGAACCCCCGACGTCACCGCGCCCCATTTAAATTTTCAGGAAGGCAGGGACGCAGCAAAATCAGCTGCGGGCCCACCGACCTGTCAATGGCCAATTAAGGCCATTGACAGGATCATTTAAACAATTAAAGGGCCTGCCCGTCCAATGTTAAGGTTGGCGGGCAGGCCAGGAGCCCCGGCGGGCAATAGAAAAAACATGAAACCTCATCAACCGGCGGGATGAGGTTTCATGCAGGGTTTTAAAAAGTTTAATAAAGTTATAGTGTAAATTATAAACATTTCCCATCTCATATGACATTGTCACATGAGGGGGACATGTTAGGGAATTATTTTTTTTCTATTTTTAATCTTTTTCAAAGTGGAAGTGATCTCCCTGAGGCAGCACTTAGCCTCAGGGAGATGTGCGCTCTGTCGTGCGCATGCGTGAAAGAGCGCACTCTCGCTTTTGGGGAATTCCACCCCCCCCCGCCCGCACAGGAAGCGCATAGCAATTCCCGCCGGACGTCATGCTGGGTGAGCCTTAATTGGCCCGCCCATGTTAAATGGCGACGGGGCCCACTTCCCTAGCAGGGATCGGCTCCCTGCCCGCCGGAGATTGGGTCGGGCCCGCCCGCCAGGCAGAAAATTCTGCCCCCTATCTCACCTTGCTTCCGTTCTCTGCATCTCTCAACTTCACACCATTTATTGCTCAAACTCAAGTCACAGGTATTTTCAGGCCTTCAATAAACTTTGGTTATTGTAAAATTACATTAGATTTGTGAGATTTTAATTGGCAGGTGCCCTGAGATATTGGAATACTCACCTTGCTAGCTGAGCTCAGATCACACAACTGGCCAACTTCAATCGTAATTTTACGAAGCAAGATTATTCTCACACAAGAACATTTCTAAACTTTCACTTGTAGACTGCCACACCTTTGGTGTTTTATTTCCCTAAAACACCTTGGTCAGTTTTGAATAAAGTGAGGGGGCATTGTGCCGAGCACTCCCAGGTAAGGCAAAGGTTGCTTACAGGATTCTGCACTCTCTCCACTTCATGTTAATGGTTACAGTGAGATCATGGTTTCCTGGGGATCCACCCGTAAGCATTTCTGTACTCATGTTCCAAGTTGGTACAACTTTCCCTCAGAAGCTTCTCCCCTCCACCCTCAACTGTCTCCTTTACTTCTAAGAAATTATGATTAAGCACTAACTCATTCCAACTGTTTATCAAAAAAGTTCCTCCTACATCATCCAAATGTGTCAAATGTTACAGACATTTCATACCCATTACTCAACGGTAAATTCCACGCGCATCATAAGGGCCAGCCCAGGCAACATCACCCTCATGAACTTATTGCTCTGGCTGGTGAACCTTTTTATGAAAGGCTGCCTTCAACCTCTGACTGCACACCAGCCATTAATGGTAAGCAATACTGACGGCCTGTTTGTGACACTGCAGCAAATAGACAGTGGCTGTAAATAAAAGTTAAATTCAACAAATACAATTTGTACAAATACATTTGTAAGATCACAGCAAATGATACAAGCGAGGCCCTCTTCCCTCATTCCCCACTCCAGGTAATTGGCCTGAGATCTCCTCACTGTCATTGGATTGACTCACTAACCCATCGGCCACATGTCACAGTCCCACTGTCTGAGTTCTGAGCTCAAAAATGAACTTCAAACCTAACAAGCGTTATGGGAACCTGCACTCTCGCCCCAAATGCGCATTCAGGAACCAAGGATTCCACTCCTATACCCTCTGATGAGGGGATTATGTACATGGTGGAGTCTGAACTTGGGGTCAGAGAGGAAGAGCAGCCCTCCCTTGTACACAGTGCTCTCACTGGGTCCTTAACTTTCATATGTGTTAAAGTTAGTGCCTCAGGGTAGGGTATTTTCAGGCAGGAAGTAGAAACAGGATGTGGGCTCACACTTAGAACAAAGGTAGCTGCTTGCACCAGTGCACTGTTCTGCAGCTGTTTGGGTGTGACAGTGAGAACTATGAAGGCTGAGATCACTATGGAGGCTGCGGTCATCATTTGCTCATCCCATCAGTATTAATACACCAAGTTTCCTCTACTCCTTTCATAAGACCATAAGACATAGAAGCAGAAATTAGGCCATTTGGCCCATCGAGTCTGCTCCGCCATTCAATCATGGCTGATAAGTTTCTCAACCCCATTCTCCCGCCTTCTCCCCGTAACCTTTGATCCCCTTACCAATCAAGAACCTATCTATCTCGGTCTTAAACACACTCAATGACCTGGCCTCCACAGCCTTCTGTGGCAATGAATTCCATAGATTCACCACTCTCTGGCTAAAGAAGTTTCTTCTCATCTCTGTTCTAAAAGGTCTTCCCTTTACTCTGAGGCCGTGCCCTCGAGCCCTAGTCTCTCCTACCAATGGAAATATCTTCCCCACGTCCAATCTATCCAGGCCTTTCAGTATTCTGTAAGTTTCAATCAGATCCCCCCTCAACCTTCTAAACTCCATCGAGTATAGACCCAGAGTCCTCAAACGTTCCTCATATGTTAAGCCTTTCATTCCTGGGATCGTTCTCGTAAACCTCCTCTGGACCCTCTCCAGGGCCAGGACCTATCTTGGTTAATATTGTGTGGTCAGTGGGTCTCACAAAGAAGTTTTGAGTGTTGTTTAATTGAACATTATCTATTTATTTATAACACTTAACTATGTACATATATACAGGATACACTCCAAGCCATGAACTAACTCCATGCTTGCTTCTACACAGATCTCTGTCCAGTCTACAATAGACCCTAGTCTCAGGTCATGTGTCTCTTTACATCACACTGCGGGCAGTATTGTTTCCCAGTCCTATATTAACCCTTGCTATGCCTGATACCCTTATATCACATCTCCCCCCCCTCAAATCTTTACCCAACATATTTATATTACAATCATGCTTCCCCTTCTCCCTCTTTCAAGTCTCTGACTTTATAAATTCAGATGGTTTGGAGGCTTGACAATCCTCCAGATCTCGTTCTGGTAACATTCGCTGGAGTGATAGGGTCTGTTGATTTGGGCAAGTTTTGTTGATTCAGAGTTTGATTTGTAGTCTGTGTTTCTGGCACTTGGTTGTCTTCTTCTGATGGCCTTTTTCTGCTCTTTGGAGTTGATCCTCTCTTTGTCAACTTCCCATCTGCTCTGCTCGGGGACTACCAGCTTGTCCTGTTCTTTCCCGAGAGAGTGTTTAGTCAGGGTATGAACCCTGTTTTTCTTTTTCCATGTGTGCTGCCATGAGGCAGTCGTGTGTCTCCGTGCCTCACTGAGCTGTGCTCTGGCGAGTTGATGGTTGCTAGTTCCTTGCTCCAACATCGTCTTGCAGCTTTGCGCATTGCCTGGAGGTTGCAGTGTCTAAGCTGTGGTGTTTACAGGTAGTGTGAAAACAACAGTTGGAGCCTGGGTTGGGGATCATTCTTCTGTTGCTGGTCATTTTCTTGTGTGTCTTCCACTCGAGGTACAGTGGTGATTATCTGAAGGTTTGGCTGCTCTGACCAAAGAGCAGCTTCTGCCACCTGCAAAGAAATTAGACAAACTGGCTCTGCAAAGCTCAAGAATCTCTTCATTCGTGAGCCTCTTGGGTAGTTGATGACAGAGGTTGTCTTGATATCTTTTGCCATTTTAAGAAGGTTAAGGGCAATACAGGCGTCTCTGCTTAAGAGAGAAAAGAGATAGTTTTGAATGATGTACAGGACTTTGAATATTTGCTTGTTGCAACACCTTAGTGGTTTGAGGATCATGTCTAATGACCAAAATTCAGATTCTTCCAAGCCAGTAGAGTGGTGTGTCTGTCGTTCATAGCCAGTGGTCTTTCAACCATTGTTCCTTTACCTGAGAGGACTGTAACACTGCTTCCTGTTTCCAATGTGAAGTTGGTGAGCTGACCGTTCACTGAGATGTCCACATTCCAGAAAGAGAATCCACGATCCTTGACCTCACCCAAGAAGCACAGTTGGGTCTCTTCCTGGTGTGGTACCTCAATCTCATGGATTGTTTTGGGATCCTCCGGCCGTCTGGGTGTCTTAGCTTCCCAAAGTGTCCCAGCGGTTGCAGTTGAAACACTGCACTGAGATTGCTCTCACTTGGGTGGTCATTTGGCTCCACAGCATTGACATGCTCCCCTACCCTCTTGTGGTCAGTTTGAGTATTGCCTTCCTTGGCCTAGAGTCTCTTTGCCCTTTGGTTGTTTCATCAGCTGTTCAGTTGGGGTTGCTCTGTACCATGGCTTGCTTTTGCCAAACAAAATGGATTGGTGCCGTTAGCAAATTTCAGACTGCCTGACTATTTGGATGGCTTTTTATAGAGTCAGATCTTCCTCAGTCTGCAATATCTGAAAGGGCATCATCAGCCACTCTGACAACAATTCTGTCCCTTATGAGTTCTGACTTTAGGCCACCATAGTAACAGCTTTCAGCCAATCTGTAAAATTTGTTTATAAAAGAGTCAACCGGTTCTCCAGGATGTTGGACACGTTTGTTGAATTTCACTCTCTCGAAAATTTTGTTGCTTCTTAGATTAAAATGTGTATCGAATGATTTTAGAACTTCATCAAATTACCTGACGATTTGTTTATTCCTTGCCTTGAAATAATATTATCGGCTATTGGACCTGCTGAATAAAGTAATGTATTCACTTGTTCAGCTTCTGTCGTTCTATTTAATCCTGAAGCTATCAGGGACTTTAAGAATCTTTTGTGCCTAAGTCCCCAATTTTGTGTTTGGCCTGGCCCTTGAATCAGTCCAACTTGGCCTAGTAATGTTGATTTGTTTTCTGTGGTTGCTTTAAAGTTCAGGTGATTACAGCTTTAAATGCTGTGCAGGTTTGGGGTGCAGTAACCGTTTTTCTCCCCATGCTGTTGGCGTTTTGCCCGGCTCCCTGAGCGATGGCGGTCCCAACCGCTTTGTCTTTAGTTTTGTGCAGCCATTTACTCAATCAACTAAGCTGGGCCTTCCCTGCGATCTCAGAGGGTTTTTGGGTGTTTTACAATTGATTCCTGATTTCACCTTCTTTTCCTTGACCTGACAATGAGCTCGGTCACCACGTGGTATAGCATCGATTCTGAACGCAGGCTGGCCGTGGTGCTTTCGCAAACGGGTTACACTGACCTTTTTACAGCACTGGAGCTGGTTAAACTATTCCTGGCTTAGGACGGAATTTTTTTGCCCACCCTGCTCGGTCCTTTGACTCTGCGCTCTGTGGACAATCACAATGGACCCCCATGAGATCTTGTGGAGTCCTCAGGCAGAATAAAAACAGAAAATGCTGGAAAAACACAGCAGGTCTGGCAGCATCTGCGGAGAGAGGAACAGAGTTAATGTTTTGAGTCCAAATGTCTCTACTTCAGAACTAAAGAGAAGTGGAAATGTGATGGATTTAATACTGTTTAATGGAGGTGGAGCATAATAAAAGGTCAGCGATAAATGGGAGCTAAGGAGAGATTGACAAAGATGTCATGGACACAAGACAAAGTGAGTGTTAATGGCAGTGGTGAAGAGTAAAGAAGGTGCATAAAGGTAAGATAGCAGAATGTGTGAATAGCAGAGCAAGGGTCAGTGCCCTGTGAAAGCAAAACATAGAAACAAGTGACAGATGGCCCTGTGTGGCAGGGGGAAAGATAAAAAATGAACAAATAAATAAAAGATCAAAATAAAATATAATTTTAAATAAATAAATAGATAAATAAAGATTGGATTAAAAAGTGGGTAAAGATGGAGGAGAGTTCATGGTCTGAAGTTGTTGAACTCAGTATTCAGTCCGGAAGGCTGTAAAGTGCCTAGTCGGAAGATGAGGTGCTGTTCCTCCAGTTTGTGTTGAGCTTCACTGGAAGCAGGCCAAGGACGGACTTGTGGGCATGAGAACAGGGTGGTGTGTTGAAATGGCAAGCAACAGGAAGGTCTGCTTGCAGACTGAGTGCAGGTGTTCTGCAAAGCAGTCACCCAGTCTGTGTTTAGTCTCCCCAATATAAAGGAGACTATATTGGGAGCTCTCAGACCATCCTGGTGGGGGAAGGAGGTGTAGAGGGATTGGACGCCCATGGTGAAGAGGAGACGGTTAGGGCCAGGGAACTGGAAATTGTCATGACCTAGGGCATCAGAGGAATCGCGAATGTAGGTGGGAAGGGACTGGACAAGGGGAGAGAGAATGGAGTCAAGATAGGAAGAAATGAATTCCATGGGGCAGGAACAGGCTGACACAATCGGTCTGCCGGGACAGTCCTGTTTGTGGATTTTGGGGAGGAGGTAGAAGCGGGCTGTCCAAGGTTGGGAGACTGAGGTTGGAAGCTGTGGGAGGAAGATCTCCAGAGGAGATGAGGTCAGTGACAGTCCTGGAAACAATGGCTTGATGTTCAGTGGTGGGGTCATGGTCCAGGGAGAGGTAGGAGGAAGTGTCTGAGAGTTGGCGCTCAGTCTCTGCAAGGTAGAGGTCAGTACACCAGGCAACAACAGCACCACCCTTGTCAGCAGGTTTGATGACAAAGTCAGGGTTGGACCTGAGAGAATAGAGTGTGGCAAGTTCAGAAAGAGACGGGTGAGAGGAGCAGAGAAATTGAGATGGCCGATGTCACATCGACGGTTCTCAATGAAAAGATCGAGGGCAAATAAGAGGACAGAGGAAGGGGTCCAGGTGGAGGGAGAATACTGGAGGTGGGTGAAAGGATCCATTGAACGGGGGGAGGACTCCTGCCTAAAGAAGTAAGCACGGAGACGAAGGCGGCAGAAGAAGAGTTCAGCATCGTGCCGAGCCCGGAATTCATTGAGGTGAGGGAGGAAGGGTATGAAACTGAGTCCTTTGTTGAGTACAGAACTTTCAGCATCAGAGAGGGGAAGGTCAGGGGGTATGGTGAATACACGGCCGGGGCTGGGAATAGAAGGCGGGATGGGGTCAGAGGAACGGGAAGGGGTGGAGGGTCCTGGATGGGCGTTGGTGTCGATGAGTCATTGGTATCAATGAACTTGCGTTCCTTAGCAGCTAAAAGGAAGAAACAAAGTTTCTTGTTAAGGCATCGGATGAGGTGATGAATAAAATGAAACTGGGGGCAAGGACAGCTTTGAGATAGGGTGAGTCGGTGCTGCTGGAGGGAGAGGTTGAGTGTGTTCATATAGTGGTGCATGGCACTGAGTGTGGATCTCAGGATACGACGAGAACAGCAGTCCGAGGAGCGTTGTATGTCCCAGAGATACCTGTAATCCTGGGTGAGTTCGAAATATGAGGGATGGAACTTCAGTTGAAATCCACGTGGGGTAAGTCGGAGATGGAGACAGTCACTGAGGGAGGAAATATGGCTGTGAAAGTGAGTTTTAGTAAACACCTTGTCAAACACCAGGAGGGAAATGGAAAGCAAAGAAGGTGAACAGGGCAAAAGAGACAAGTGGAAATCCTGTCGGAGAGAAGAGCAGTACTTCTTCAAGGTAGGCATTCCTGGGAGAGAAGTGGCTGTGAAATAAACACTAAAATAAAGGCAAAATACTGCAGATGCTGGAAATCTGAAACAAAAACAGAAAATGCTGGAAAAACTCAGCAGGTCTGGCAGCATCTGTGGAGAGAGAAACAGAGTTAGCGTTTCGAGTCCATATGACCCTTCTTCAGAACTAAAAGAGCGATGGAAATGCAATGGATTTTATACTGTTTAAGAGGGGGTGGAGCTGGATAGAAGGTCAGTGATAGGTGCCATTCTGCTTCCAGTTCTGAAAAGGAGCTTCTTTCAGCTCCTTCTGTGTCTTTACACCAGGTGCTTTCAGTTGGGTCAGAATGCTGCTCCTATTTTTCAGCTTTTGAATTTCTGCTCCAACTTCTCTGAGGTTCTGGATTTTTCCATTCGCTGCCACCATGTTGTATGTTGCTTGCTCTGAGGTTCTGAGTCTTGTTTGGTTGAACATTAAGGCCTGAATTCTACCCTCGGGGTGCGCCCGAAGTCGGCGTGGCCAGAAGCAGATGTAAAACCCACCCCTGGCCAATTTCACACGGTGAACGCGAACTTACTCTGGCTGGCCAATTAAGCCCCACCCACCGTGAAACGTGACTGCCGGGTGTGTTTTCAGTGTGCGGGGGTGGGAATGAGTCAGGCGCCAAGCCCAATGGGCCCCTGAAGGCTGCTAGAAGTTGTGGGGGAGGCTGAGGGAGCTGTTTGGAAGCAATCCAACAAGTGTCCTGGTATACAGACATGGCCTTAGCACCTGGTGGTCATGGAAGGCGGGAGGGCAAGTTGTGTGGGCACTCTGCCCCCCCATTTCTCAGATGAGTGCCTGGGAGTGCTGGTTGAGGAGATCAGTGTCAGGCGGCATATCCTAATGTCCAGGGATGGCAAGGGAAGGCCGCCCCAACTGACCAAGAAGGCCTGAGCAGAGGTCACCGCCCAGGTCAGTGGGCACGACGTGGTGTGCTGCACATGACTTCAGTGCCGCAAAAAGTTCAATGATCTGCTGCAGTCAGTGAGGGTAAGTGCAAAAATAGCATGGGCCTGTGCGGAGAACTTTATTCGGGTGCCTGTTGCTTGGAACTTTCATGGGTCTAAGAGGATGTATGCCAACTGGCACTGAAGCCTGCCCTGCCAAGGCTGGGATGTCAGCAAGACCAGCCTCAGAGCATTGCAGGGTGAGATGTGCCACAGTGACATGGCCCTCCTCATGCCCGGGTGGGTGGTGGAACCAGGAATGGACCTTCTGAGAGACAGAGCAATAATGTGGCTATATTTCCCTATCAGGAGAAGAGCAGTCATAACGCTGCAGAATGCCACAGAATGGGTGGAGGAGCCAAATCTCTGCATCCTCACGAGGAATAAAAGAGCGATGCACTGGAGCTGGAATCTCACTGGCCAGCTCGCTCCTCCGGTCGCGGTGAGGTGGGGGGTCTCGGGTGAAGGTAAGTGTGCAGGTGACAGGTGCGTGTGCGGTGGGTAATGGAAACATAACAGGCTCCTCTCATCAGAAATTGAGCTGTTGTAGCCAGAGAGCCCACTGAAGCTCCAATGCAGATAGCACCTTGTAGCAGGTCTCCACCATCTCCTCAGCCCACCGAGCGTGCATAGTGACGATGATGATTGAATGTACTGATCTCTGTTTTCCTCCCGCAGATGCACCACCCACAGGAGCTGCCGGCAACCCTGAGAACCCCTCATTGAGCTTTGAGGAAGCACCAATGTCACACCATCTCCCTGAACCAGGCTCCAGTGCAGATACTCACACGTTGGTGGCCATTAGTTAATCGGCTCAGTGGGTAATACACAGCGGTGAGGGCACATCACACTCACATGAGGAGCTGGCAGAAGCAGAGGGGTCCCAGGGAGCCGACAGTGGGAGCACAGCTGGAGACTGGGACTGTGCTGCGTCCGAGACAGATGACGAGACTCTGGACTCGTTCATCAGGCGGCAGATGCTGGATGTCCAGTGGATTGTGCAGAGAGCACTGGTGGAGATCCTTGAGGGTCTGCGCGCCATGGTCTCTGCCATGGGGGAGTCCATGCGGAGCCTGATTTCTCTGTTGACCATTAACACCGAGCACACAGCCTCCTCCATTGAGAGAGTGGCAACTCTTATGGAGAGGCAGCTTTAGGAACAGGCTCAGGGGTTCCTGGGGTTGCACTTGGACCTGCAAGCCCTCACACGGGCCATGACCTCAATGGTGAACAGGAATGTTCAAACGCACCTCATGCTGGTGGACAAACTGCCTGTTGTCTCTATGGGCTTCTCTGAGGGTGCTCTGGACAAGGACACCAGCTCCTCCGCCCCTCTGCCAGTGGCCGCTGCATCTGATGATGCTGTGATGACTGAAGAGTGCCCAGCTATGGAGCTGGACACACCCTCTCAGTCTCCGGCGGCCAGAGGACGACCGCTAAGGTCATAAGGGCTGCTAGGACAGCAGAGTCAGCACTGTCATTGATGGGGGGCACCCAGACGCAGCACTCACAGACGTAAGCTGAAGGCACCTTGAGCACAACAGGGATGGGTCACGGGTGACAATTTTTGCATGAATTATTTTGACCCTTGTGTTAGGGATGGACACTTTGTTTGTTCTTTGTTTGTTCATGTGAAGCAACATAAACATTTATTTGAATAAAATGGGCTGAGTTGGCTGGGTGGTTTGAATAGGTGCCAGATGTAGCACAGGCTTGTAAAAGTTTGGCGTTGTGTGGCGCTGGTGTATTGGGTTGGGTTCTCATTTATTGATTGTTAGCAAAGGAGACGGTGCCATTGGCTTGGCGAAGCATCGATGCCTTGGGTGTCTAGCTGAAGGTTTGCTGGATCAAAGCATCCCTGGTGTCCCTGCCTCCAGGAAGGTTCCTGTCCTCTGCCTCGAGGTCCTCACCCTGCATCTCCCCAGGGTCTTCCTCTGAGCCATCACTTGAGTCATCCTCTGTGGCCTGTGGAGCAGCCGCCCTTTCCTCAGCCTCCAGAGGGTCCCACCTTGCCAGAGCCAGGTTGTGCAGGGTGCAGCATGCAGCAACTATGAGAGAGACACTCTGGAGGATACTGCAATGCCCCCTTCTTATCGGTCCAGGCATCTGAAGCGCATCTTCAGCAGCCCGATGGTCCTCCCTACCACCGCCCTTGCGGAGGTATGACTCCTGTTGTGTCTCTCCTCGGCCTCAGTTCTTGGGTGTTGAAGTGGGGTCATCAGCCACCTCTTCATGGGAAAGCCCTTGTCACCCAGTATCCATCCATCCACTCACGCAGGAGCTACAAACAGCCTTGGTACCTGTGTGTGCCACAAGATGTAAGAATCGTGTGATCTCCCAGGGTAATGGGCACAAACTTGGAGAATCTGTGTCCTGTGGTCACAGACAATCTGAAAATTCATTGCGTGGAACCTCTTTCTGTTTACGAAAGCTCCCGGCTCATCTGCTGGCACCGTGATGGCCACGTGAGTGCAATCTATTACACCCTGGGTGCAGGGGAACCCATCCATCGCAGCGAAGCCTCGGGCTCTCTCCGCCTAGCTCACCTTATCTGTCCGGAAGTGGATGAACGTGCGGGCATGTCTAAAGATAGCATCAGTCATGATCTTGACGCAACTGTGTGCAGCTGATTGAGAAATGCCGCACAGATCTCCCACTGAGCCCTGAAAAGAACCGGAGGCACAGAAGGTCAGGGGCACTGTGACTTTCAAAGCTACCACCATTGGGTGTCCGCCCATGTAGTTGGAGGCTATTTCCGGACCTATCATGTGACATGTTGCTGTCACTGTGTCCCTGGAGAGGTGGAGCCTCCTGCGGCACTGGACCTCAGAAATCTGGAAGTAGTTGGAGCGTTGCCTGAACGCTCTAGCCGCTGGGTAGTGGCGTCTTCGGCGTGCCCTCCAACCTTGGCCTCCCTGCTGGCCTTGCATCAACTGAGCCTGTGCCTCTCCTCTTAAAGGTCTGTCCCTGGGATGCTGCTCGTGCTCACTTGGACTCCTCTCCCTCCGGCCCCTCTCTTCCTCTTCAGAGGAGGTTCCACCAGTGAAATACACTATTCCCATTAGATGGGATACAGAGGAGCAGTGCCTTGAAAATGAAGGAGCACTGTGCTGCAATACTCAGAGGAACCGTCCAGGGAAGATGAGGACCTGAGATGCTGAGCCGTGGGCTTAACAATCAAACAAGATGCCAAGAAACTCGGACAACTCTGTACTCACACGGCAAAGGACTGGCAATGACAGAGAAAGTGCTGCTGCTTCGGGGCCTTTTATCCTGCCCGTGGATGAGGAAATGATTAAAATGTGATTTCCGGCCACCAGTTCTGTCCATGCGACAAGTTAAAAATCACATGGGCAATGTAAAATCACGGTCAATAGGCTTTTTAATGACCTTAATTGGCCTTTTCATTGTCGCTGGACGCAGCTCTGATTCCAACGCACACCCGCCAACCTCAATATTGCACACATGCACGCAATTTTACAGGTTGGGCAGGCACCCAACCTCAGAACGCAAGATTCAGGCCTAAGTGTTTATTGATAACACACAACTATGTACATATACACAGGGCATAGCCCAAGCTATGAGCTAACTCCATGTTTGCTTCTACACAGGTCTCTGTACAGTCCACAATTGACTCTAGTCTCAGGTCATGTGTCTCTTTGTATTGCACTGTGGGCTGTACCTTTTCCCAGTCCCACATTAACCCTTGCTATACCAGACACCTTTATTAAGATGCCCTTATACATTAAGGCAATGCATGCATTTCTATTGTGCTTTTCCCAATGTCACAATGTGCTTTAGAGCCAAGGAAATTCTTGTTTTGAGATGTACTTACATATGTAATGTCATTCTGCATCAGTGACCCGAGGACAGGGTAAGTAAGGGGCCAGTCACTAATGATAGAATGTTGGGGGGTGGGGGTCAATTGGCAGACAGGGACTGGAAGAGGGCTAAAGGCAGGGTGGAGGGTCAGCGGGATCTTGTGAGGGGCAGCATGAGGTTTATAGAGGGGACAGCTCTGGAGGCAATGACCTGGAGGGGAGGAAGCCATAAACAATGGTTTCAGTGGTGGTGCAGGTGAAGGGGGCTGGGGATGGGCAATGTTACAGAGGTTAGCCAGTCTTGGTGATGGGTTAGCTGTGGGATTGGAAACTCAGATCAGTGTCAAGCAGAGTCCTGAAGCTATAAACCCTCGGGGGATAAAATTGGAGATTTTAACATGATCTGAAGAAAACAGCCTGTCATTGTCGAGCTGTAGAAAATTCTAGCTTAAATACAATTTGATATTGGACAGGCCATCAAGCCACATGGGAAGAGTCATGGAATAAAAGGTGGTGGTGAGAGAGCAAACAGTAGCTTTATTTAAATTATTCTCAGGATATGGGCATTGAAGGGAAGGCCGGCATTTATTGTGTGTGTCAATTTACCAGGAAAGGGTGCTGCTAGGTCTTGTCATAGTTTGATACAGCTGGGTAACTTTCTAGGCTGTTTCAGAGGGCAATCAGGAATCAACCCCATTACAGTGGGTCTATGTAGGCCAGGCCAGGTAAGGACGGCAGGTTTCCTTCCCTAAAGGACATTAAAGAACTGGATGAGTTTTTAATGGCAATCTGACAGCGTTATGGTCATCAATACCAACTATGTGCCAGCTTTGCACAACCAGGGACAGTGTTTTTTGGACTGGGCTGTATTTGGTGGATTGGAATGTGTTTGGTGTACTGGGCTCTGTTTAGTGGACTGGGCTGTGTTTTGTGGACTGAGCTGTGTTTGGTGGTCTAAGCTGTGTTTGATGGACTGGTCTGTATTTTGTGGACTGGGCTGTGTTTGGTGGTCTCAGCTGTGTTTGGAGGACTGGGCTGTGTTTAGTGGACTTGGCTGTAGTTGGTGGACTGCGTTGTGCTTATTGGACTGAGCTGTGTTTGGCAGTCTCAGCTCCGTATGGTGGTCTGAGCTGTGTTTGGTGGACTGGGCTTTGTTTGATGGACTGGACTGTGTTTGGCAGTCTCGGTTGTGTTTGATGGACTGTGCTGTATTTGGTGGACTGGGCTGTGTTTAGTGGACTGTGCTGCGTTTGGCAGTCTCAGCAGTGTTTTGTAGACTGGGCTGTGTTTAGTGGACTTGGGTGTGTTTGGTGGACTGTACAATGTTTAAGGGACTGGGCTGTGTTTGGCAGTCTCAGCTCTGTGTTTGCTGGGCTGGGTTGTGTTTGATGTACAGGTTTGTCTTCGGCAGTCTCAGCTGTGTTTGGTAGACTGGGCTGTGTTTGGCAAATGGCTCTGCTTGGTGGACTGGGCTGTGTTTGGTGGACTCAGCTGTGTTTGGTGATCTCAGCTGTGGTTTGTGGACTGGGCAGTGTTTGGTGGACTCAGCTGCATTTGATAGACTGGGCTGTGTTTGGCGCAGTGGGCTTTCTTTGGTGGACTTGGCTGTGTATGGGAGGCTGGGTTGTGTTTGGTGGACTGGGCTGTGTTTAGTGGACTGGGATGTGTTTGGTAGATGGACTGTATTTGACAGTCTCAGCTGTGTTTAGTGGACTGGGCTGTGTTTTGTGGACTGGGCTGTGTTTAGCGGATTCTGCTCTGTTTAGTGGGCTGAGCTGTGTTTTGTGGACTGGTCTGCGTTTGGCGATCTCAGCTGTGTTTTGTGGGCTGAGCTGGGTTTCGTGGGCTGGATTGTGTTTGGTGGACTGGGCTGTGTTTTGTGGACTGGTCTGTGTTTGGCGATCTCAGCTGTGTTTTGTGGGCTGAGCTGGGTTTCGTGGGCTGGATTGTGTTTGGTGGACTGGGCTGTGTTTGGTGGACTGGGCTGTGTTTAGTGGACTTGGCTGTGGTTGCAGTCTCAGCTCCGTATGGTTGACTGGGCTGTGTTTGGTGGACTGTGCAATGTTTAAGGGACTGGGCTGTGTTTGGCAGTCTCAGCTCTGTGTTTGCTGGGCTGGGTTGTGTTTGATGTACAGGTGTGTCTTTGGCAGTCTCAGCTGTGTTTGGTAGACTGGGCTGTGTTTGGAAAACTGGGCTTTGCTTGGTGGACTGGGCTGTGTTTGGTGGATTCAGCTGCATTTGATAGACTGTGCTGTGTTTGTTAGACTGGGCTGTGTTTGGAAGACTGGGCTGTGTTTGGCGCAGTGGGCTTTTTTTGGTGGATTTGACTGCGTATGGCAGACTGGGCTGTGTTTGGTGGACTTGGCTGCCTGGTGGACTGGGCTGTGTTTGGTGGACTGGACTGTGTTAGGTGGACTGGGCTGTGTTTAGTGGACTGGGATGTGTTTGGTGGACTTGGCTGTGGTTGGTGGACTGCGCTGTGTTTATTGAATTGAGCTGTGTTTGGCAGTCTCAGCTCCATATGGTGGACTGGGCTGTGTTTGGTGGACTGGGCTGTGTTTGGCAGTCTCAGCTGTGTTTTGTAGACTGGGCTCTGTTTAGGTGGCTGGGCTGTGTTTGGTGGGCTGAACTGTGTTTGGTGGACTGGTCTCTGTTTGGTGGACTGCGATGTGTTTGGCAGTCTCGGCTCTGTTTAGTGGACTGGGCTGTTTTTAGTGGACTAGGCTGTGTTTGGCAGACTGGGCTGTGTTTGGCAGACTGGGCTGTGTTTGGCAGACTGGGCTGTGTTTGGCAGACTGGGCTGTGTTTGGTGGACTCGGCTGTGTTTGGTGGACTGGGATGTGTTTGCTGGACTTGTCTGTGTTCCGTGGACTGAACTGTGTTTGATGTATTGGGCTTTGTTTAGTGCACTGGCCTCTGTTTGGTGAACTGGGCTTTGTTTAGTGAACTGTGCTGCATTTTGTGGACTGGGCTGTGTTTGGTGGACTGGGCTTTGTTTAGTGAACTGTGCTGCATTTTGTGGACTGGGCTGTGTTTGGTGGACTGGGCTTTGTTTAGTGAACTGTGCTGCATTTTGTGGACTGGGCTGTGTTTGGTGGACTGGGCTTTGTTTAGTGAACTGTGCTGCATTTTGTGGACTGGGCTGTGTTTGGCGATCTCAGCTGTGTTAGGTGGACTGGGCTATGTTTAGTGGACTTGGCTGTGTTTGGAGGACTGTGCTGGGTTTAATGGACTGGGCTGTGATTGGCAGCCTCAGCTCTGTATGGTATATTCAGCTGTGTTTGGCAATCTGGGCTGTTTGGTGGACTGGGCTGTGTTTGGCAGTTGCAGCTGTGTTTTGTGGACTGGTCTGTGTTTGGCAATCTTAGCTGTGTTGGACAGACTGGGCTGTGTTTGGTGGACTCAATTGTCTTTGGTGGACTCGGCTGTGTTTCATGGACTGGACTGTGTTTGGTGGACAGGGCTGTATTTTGCGGTCTCGGCTGTGTTTGGTAGACTGGGTTGTGTTTGGTTTGTCTCGGCTGTGATTGGTGGACTGGGCTATGTTCGGCGGTCTCAGCTGGTGTTTAGTGGACTTGGCTGTGTTTGATGGACTGGGCTGTGATTGGCAGTCTCAGCTCTGTATGGTATACTGGGCTGTGTTTTGTGGGCTTGACTGTGTTTGGTAGACTGGGCTATGTTTGGTGGACTTGTCTGTGTTTGGCGGTCTCAGCTATGTTTAGTGCACTGGGCTGTGTTTGGCCATCTCAGCTGTGTTTCTAGGATTGGGCTGTGTTTCTGTTTATAGGTCCAGGCTGTGTTTACAGTGCTGGGCTGTGCTTATGTGTAGAGGACCACCTGTGTTTATAGGGATAGGATGTGTTTGTGCATCCAGGACGAGGCTGCATTTACAGAGCTGGGCTGCATTTACAGCCCTGGGCTGTGTTTACAGGACTGGGCTGTGTTTGTGCGTACAGATCAGGCTGTGTTTGTGTGTACTGATCAAGCTGTGTTTACAGGTCCTGGCTGTGTTTATAAGACTGGGCTGTGCTTGCGTGTATAGGACCGTGCTATGTTTAAAAGACTGGGCTACATTTACATGTACAGGACCAGGCTGTGTTTACAGGACCAAGCTGCATGTGTGCATATAGGACTGGGTTGTGTTTACAAGACCGGGCTGTGTTTCTGTTTATAGGACCAGGCTATGTTAACAGGACTGGGCTATGTTTAAAACACTGGGCTGTGTTTACAGGGCCAGGCTGTGTTTGCATGTACAGGACCAAGCTGTGGTTACAGGACAAAGCTATGTTTGTGTATACAGGACCAGGCTGTGTTTACAAGGCTGGGCTGTGTTTACAGCACCGGGCTGTGATTGTGTGTATAGGACCGGGCTGCTTTTACAGGACAAGGCTCTGTTTACGTCTAGAGGACCGGGCTGTGTTTGTGTGTACAGAACTGGGCTTTGTTTACAAGACTGGGCTGTGTTTGTGTGTACAGGTCTGGGCTGTGTTTGTGTGTACAGGACCAAGCTGTGTTCATAGGACAGGGCTGTGTTTACAGGACTGGCTGTGTTTTTATGTATAGGATCAGGCTGTGTTTACAAGATTGGGGCCTGGGCTGTGTTAATGTGTATAGGCCTGGGCTGTGTTTATATGTGCAGGACTGGCTGTGTTTGTGTGTACAGGACCAGGCTGTGTTTATGTGTTCAGGACTGGGCTATATTTATAGGACCAGGCTATGTTTACAAGACTGGGCCATGTTTAAAGAACTGAGCTGTGTTTGTGTGCATAGGACCAGGCTGTGTTTACAGGACCAGGATGTGCTTATGTGTATAGGATCAGGCTGTGTTTACAGGCCTGGGCTGCTTTTTTCTGTGTATAGTACCCGGCTGTGTTTACAAGACTGGGCTGTCATTGTGTGTATAGGACCGAGCTGTGTTTACAGGACCGGGATGTGTTTTTGTGTACAGGACTAAGCTGTGGCTACAGGACTAGGCTGTGTTTGTGTGTACAGGACCGGGCTGTGTTTACAATACTGGGCTGTGTTTGTGTGTACAGGGCTGAGCTGTGGCTACAGGACATGGCTGTGTTTGTGTGTACAGGACCAGGCTGTGTTTATAGGATGGGGCCGTGTTTACAGGACTGGCTGTGTTTGTGTGTATAGGACCGGGCTGTGTTTACAAGATTGGGCTGTGTTAATATGTATAGACCTGGGCTGTGTTTATGTGTGCAGGATTGGCTGTGTTTGTGTGTATAGGACTGGGCTGTGTTCATAAGACTGGGCTGTGTTTGTATATAGACTGGGCTGTGTTTGTGTATACAGAACCAGGCTATGTTTACAGGATCAGGCTTGTTTGTGTGTATAGGACTGGGCTGTGTTTACAAGGCTAGGTTGTGTTTGTGTGTAGAAGACTGGGCTGTGTTTGCATGTACAGGACCAAGCTGTGTTATAGGACAGTGCTCTGAGTGTGTGTATATGATTGGGCTGTGTTTACAGGACTGGGCTGTGTTTACAAGACTGGGCTATGTTTGTCTGTACAGGACCAGGCTTTGTTTACAAGACTGGGTGTCTTTGTGTGTACAGGACTAGGCTGCGTTTGTGTGTATAGGACCGGTCTGTGTTTACAAGACTAGGCTCTGTTTGTTTATACAGGACAGGGTGTGTTTCTGTTTATAGGACCAGGCTGTGTTTGCAGGACTGGGCTGTGTTTATAGGACCGGGCTGCATTTGATGGACTGGGTTGCATTTGCGTTTATAGGACCAGGCTGTATTCATATGGCCGTGTTGTGTTTGCAGGGCTAGACTGTGTTTACAGGACTAGGCTATGTTTATAGAACCAGGCTATTTTATAGGACCACTCTGTGTTTCCAGGACCATGCTATGTTTGTATTTATAGGACTAGTCTGTGTTTGTTTCCAGGATCATGCTATGTTTCCAGGACCGGGCTGTATTTATAGGAATGGGTTGTGTTTATAGGACTGCTCTGTGTTTAAATAAATGGACTGTGCAGATATGGAATAATACCTGTTCTTTCTACTGCAGGTGTGGAATTCTCAGAATGGCACAAGGATGTTTGAAGACACTGAAATATATGCTGTTTGTGTTCAATTTAATATTTTGGGTAAGTGCAGATTCTTGGGAGAAAAGTCTGCAGGACAAATTATGAATGCACAGTGAGCCCATGTCAGTGTTTAAGAACAGAATATATAGGAGCAGGAGTAGCGCATGTGGCCCATCGAATCTGCTCTGCCATTCAATAAGACCATAGTTGATCTTCTACCTCAACTCCACTTTCCTGCCTGCTCCCCATATCCCTTAATTCCCTAAGAGACCAAAAATCTCTCTATCTCAGCCTTAAATATATTCAATGATGGAGAATCCACAACCCTCGGGTAGAGAATTCCAAAGATTCACACACTTTCAGTGAAGAAATTCCTCCTCATCTCAGTCCAAAATGATCTGCCCCTTATCCTGAGACTGTGCCCCCGTGTTTTAGATTCCCCTGACCAGGGGAAACAGTCTCTCAGTATCTGTCTTAGAAGCTTGCATGTTTTGAAGCTTGTCCCCTTACTGTATGTTGTTTGTGCTCTGCACTGTGTCACAGTGTGAATCCATACTATATAATACTGATATCCTACACTGTCGTGTCAGCCAGAGCACTGGCTGTTACTAATGTACCCAGCTGTAAGGTGCAGGACCCATAATTTGAGATGATAATTGTTGCCTAAAGTTTCCTAATCAGGTAAGTCCTAGTTCTGACCCTGAAATGGTAACGCTGTAAAGTTTCCTTGTCCGCTATGTACTGACAAATGCTACTTTAACAGCACTCAGTGAACTCCTGTGCCATACAGGGTGCTGTGAACTTTTATATAAGTCATGGCTGATGCTGATGAAACTCTGGCTGTTTTTTATGAAGTTAGACGGAGTGCCGAGTAACAGCACATGCTGCACACATTTGGTCAAAGTTCTTTTTCAAACAATTCAGGTTTCTCTGTTTTTGCAGCTTAAAACTGGGCGAGCGTCCATGAGGCGTTGTGGGCCATCAGCAGCAGCAGAACTGTACTGAACCACAATCTGTAATCTCATGGCCCGGCATATCCCCCACTCAACCATTGCCACCAAGCCAGGGGACTAACTCTGGTTCAATGAAGAGTGCAGGAGGGCATACCAGGAGCAGCACCAGGCATACATAAAAATGAGGTTTCAACCTGGTGAAGCTATAACACAGGACTACTTGCGTGCCAAACAGCATAAGCAGCAAGCGATAGGCAGAGCTAAGTGACCCCACAACCAGAGGATCAGTTCTAAGCTCTGTCATCCTTTCACATCCAGTCATGAATGGTGGTGCCTACAAGGGTGGTGGAAATGGAGGTGATCTCTGATTTCAGAAGGAAATCGGAAGGGCTCTTGAGGGAAATAAACTTGCAGAGCTATGGGGATCGAGTGGGGGAATGAGATTCTACAGACACTCTACATGGACTCTTACTCTTACAGACACCCTCCACATGGACTCGATGTAATAATGAATTTTTGCCTTTACTGGTGGTTTGTCCCTGTTTGGTTAGCCCTGACTTTCCCAGAATACTGCAGCCCCGACAGCAGCCATAGACTATGTAAGTGACATAACATCCCAAGGTCAGCTCTTCATGCATAGATGTACAGAATACTCCAAATGCAAGGACACAGCAACAGTGCCTGGGGTCGGGGAAGGGATGGAAGAGGACTGCATCTCAACCCCGTGGAACAGAAGGTATATTTAAGGTCACTGGCTGTGCATAATTATGTAACTGTTTGAGGAGGAGATGTGTGAGTCTTGCTATCGCCCACAGTAGGAGAAGCTGTGTCAATATGTCCATCTCTTTCAGATCTGTGGATGTATTATCATGGGATTGGGAATCTACCTGCTGACGTTGAATAACTTTGGAGCATTGCTCTCCAGCCTACCATCTCTCTCCATAGCCAACATCATGATTGTCGTGGGTACGGTCACCATGGTGGTGGCTTTTCTGGGCTGCATGGGAGCGATCAAGGAAAACAAGTGCCTGTTACTGTCAGTAAGTCCTGTGTGAATCTCCAGTCTATCTAAACTGTTGAGTAGTAAGCTTTAACCAAGCTGGGGATAGGGGATGGGGGGAGGGGGGAGGGAAACAGATGGTAGTCTCACACATACATAGAAAAAGATTAATTTTAAAATCTGACTCTTAATTTCTTTTGACTTTTAAGTCCTGTTTTTTGTTAAAATGTTGAGCTAAAACAAGCATCCAAGTAAACAACAATGACAGTAAAAATATCCATTTGGTCTGATCAACACTGGCCTAAATATTTAAAACAGAAAACTAAAAAAGCAATACTCACATTCATATCACACCTTTCCCATTCTCCTGACACCCCAAGTGCTGCAAGGTCAATTAAATACTTTTTGAAGTGTAGTCACTGTTGTAATGTAGGAAATACAGCTGCCAATTTGTGCACAGAAAGCTCCAACAAACAGCAATGTGACAATTAAATGACCCGATAGTCTGTTTTTTAGTGATTTTGGTTGAAGGATAACTGTTGCTCAGCCCATTATTGGGCTGATGGAGAACTAAGGGAACAACGCAGTGTCAGAGTTTCTTAAAGCTGTTCCGCCCCCACCCCACCCCCTCAGGTGACAATAAAAGATCCCACAGCATCATCCACAGGAAGTGCAGGGGAGTTCTTCCTGGTACCCTAGCCAAGGTTTATCCCTCAACCAGCATCAGTAAAACAGATTATCTGAGCATTTATACCGTCGCTGTTTGTGGGATCTTGCTGTGTGCAAATTGGCCGCCATGTTTTCTTTAGCAGTGGCTACACTTTAAGAAGTACTGCATTGACTGATTAGTGCTTTGGCCCATCCTGGGATCTTGAAAGCTGCTGTATAAATACAAGTTCTGATTTAAAGGGACTCTTTTTTTCTCTCTCTAGCATTGCCGTCTTGAAATTCTAACTGTTGGAGGGCAATAATTCTGTTGACACCCACAGGCCACTATCAGCAGCAGACCACTCACCCAATTGACTGTTCTCTTAATCAGAACCCAAATAATCAGAGCCAGGAAGCTGTTCACAGTTGGAGTGCTTTGATAGTCTCAGTACACAACTGCTGCCACTTTATGGGGTGTTGATAAAAGCAAAATACTGCAGATGCTGGAAACCTGAAATAAAAACAGAAAATGCTGGAAAAACTCAGCAGGCCTTGCAGCATCTTTGGAGAGAGAAACAGAGTTAATGTTTTGTAGTAATTATGGTTTTATTTAGTGTGTAATGTACCTTTATGAATAATGCTTGCTAGGAAAGATCACATGATCTGTAGTAACCAATAGGAGAGTAGTGCGGGCTACCTCAGCAGTCAGTGTAGAGATAGAGTTGGAGTTGAAAGCACATGTGTAGTTGCTGCTGAGTATATTGCAAATAAACTTAACATTTCCACCCGAGAATTGGCTGCAGATCAATTCTATGACTAATAGCACAACTCAGCTATCCTTATAACATGTTTTGAGTTGGTACGACTCTCCTTAGAGTTCTGAAGAAGTCATATTGGACTTGAAACGTTAACCCTGTTTCTCTCTCTCTGCTGCCAGACCGGCTGAGCTTTTTGGCATTTCCTGTTTTTATTATGGGATGTTGATGCCTGGATGCCATGGTCAGAGGTTAAATAGGCGTTAGAGTGTTAAAAAAGAAAATCCAGATTCTCACACCCACTCCAACCATACACCATGTCCACTCTATCCTATCTTGGATACCAACCACACATTCAGTCTCCTGAAGAAAAGTTACATACATAACCCGAAAAATGATCAAGTTAGAAACTCCAGAATATTTCGCTGTCCTCACATCTCTTCCATTCAGTATTGACCTGCTGCTCTCTAGACAATAACTGGCTTTGCCTGCCCCACAGGTAATAAGTGACCATCCCAGTCAACTTATTCCACAACTCATTCATTGTTAGTTCCATTACTTCAGGCTGTCTGCATGTCTTCCTCCTGGCTTGCTTATTTTAGTTTAATGCCCTCTAAGGTTTGATGCATTGCCAATGGGAACAATTTATCTTTGTCAGTATTTCCAACCATGTGTGTGTGAGCACAACTGTGTGTGTGTTAGTAAACATAAGTGTGTGCATGTGTGTGTCTGCGTGTGAGCATAAGTGTGTGTGTGAACGTGAGTGTATAAACTCAAGTGTGTGTGTGAGCATGAGTGTGTGTGAATGTGGGTGTGTGTGTTAGCTCGAACGTGTGAGTGTGAGCGTGTGTGTGTAAGCTCGAGTGTTTGTATATGAGCACAAGTGTGTGTATGTGTTGGAGTGAGAGAGTATGTGAGCGTGAGCATGAGTTTGTGTGTGAACACTCGTGTGTGTGTGTAAGCTCAGGTATGTGTGTGTGAATGTGTGTGTGTATGTAAGCTCGAGTGTGTGTGTGTGCGCATGTAAGCTCGAATGTGTGTGTGTATGTGTGTGTGTGAGACAGCATGAGTGTGTGCATGAACAGGTGTGTGTGTGAACATGAGTCTCTGTGTGTGTGAATGTATGTGTGAGCATGCACGTGTGTGCAAACTCGAGTGTGTGAGCGTGTGTGTGAACATGTGTGTGTAAGCTCGAGTGTGTGTGTGAATGCGAGTGTGCGTGTGTGTAAGCTTGAGTGTGTGTCTGTGTGTGAATGTGAGTGTGTGTGTGCGCTGGTGTGTGTGTGTGTGTGTGTGCGTGTGAGCAGAAGTGTGTGCATACTCACATGAGTGTGCATGTGTGTAAGTGTGAACGTGAGTGTGTGTGTAAACTCGAGTGTGTGTGTGTGTGAGTGAGTGCGAATATGTGAGGTGCCAGGGTTGGTGTGGGAGGGGTATTGTCTGTCACTCATGGCTCTGTTTCTCTTTCCTGTATCTCTAGTTCTTCATATTGCTCCTCCTGATCCTTCTGATTGAAGTTACGGCCGCCATCATTCTCTTCTTCTATGAAAGCCAGGTATGTTTAGTAACATCTGAATATTTATCACCCTGATTGGAGTTTGAATCAACATGGAGGGATTTTTAATTTTAGCACTGTGCAGTGACCTGGATAATCAATTATCCATCCATTGTCGAAATCCCAGGAGGAGAGTCTGATCAGGTTCAGAATGGGCAGGGATTGGGCTCTGGGAAGTTACATGTGGGCATTGATGGTACAGCTTACCAACAATCTATTCACTTCAGTGCCTTTCCAGTCACTACTGCATTTGAGTTGAACTAACAAAGTTGGATTTTCATCTTGCTCTGGGACAGGGTGCGTGGGTAGTCCGAGTCTTACCCAGCTATGTTCCTGGTCAATGATGATCCACAGGATCCAGACACTTGTCACTTCACAGTCAAGCCTTAATGCTGGGTTCCTCCCATGGTAACAAAGTTTCTTTTAATTTATTCACGGGATGTGGGTTTCACTGGCTGGGCCAGCATTTATTGCTGATCCCTAGTTGCCCTTGAGAAGGTGGTGGTGTGCTGCCTTCTTGAACCGCTGCAGTCTATGTCGTGTAAGTACACCCACAGTGCTGTTAGGGAGGGAGTTCCGGGATTTTGACCCAGTGACAGTGAAGGAACAGCGGTATATTTCCAAGTCAGGATGGTGAGTGACTTGGAGGGGAACATCCAGGTGGTGGTGTTCCCATCTATCTGCTGCCCTTGTCCTTCTAGATGGTAGTGGTTGTGGGTTTGGAAGGTGCTGTGCAGTGGGTTAGACTCTAACTATCTATTCTTGTGGAAGATTAAGGGAAGATCTGGGGTTTCCAGTTGTTGTTGAAAATGTCAGGGACTTTACAGCTGGATGCTGCCTGTGTTGGGAAACATAATAAAGAAGCCTTTCATTTCATTTTGGTTTATACATTAGAAAATAAGCAATATAAGCAGAAGTTTGCCATTGGCCCCTCGAGCCTGCTCCGCCATTCAATATGACCATAGCTGATCTCCAACTTAACCTTCTAGCTTCATAACCATATCCCTCAATTCCCTTAGCGCCTAACAATCTGTCTATGTCAGTCTTGAATATACTCAACGGCTGAATATCTACAGCCCTCGGAGAAAGAGAATTCCAAAGATTCACAACATCTGAGTTAAGAGATTTCTTCTCACCTCAGTCCTAAATGATTGACCCCTTACCCTGAGACTGTGCCCCCGTGTCCCAGACTCTCCAGCCAGGGGAAACAACTTTCAAACTGCCTAGACACTTTAGCATGTCAATGAGATCACCTTTCATTCTTCTAAACTCCTGAGAATATCAGCAATTTGACTCTGTACAGTTAGATTCTTACCTGGGATAGAGCAACTGGAATCCCCACCAATCAAGGCTGGAAATGACAAGGGGAGAAATAGCAATGGTAAGTGTGAAAGTGCTGGCAGCTCTTTAATGGACCTAATTTTATCTGGAGTAGTGGGGGGTCACTTCTTCAGACAGGACTATGAGGCTATGTGGTATATATCCCCATGGGGGCCTGAACCAGTCCCTCATTCAACATTTATACAGAAGCCCAGTCTCAGTAACAGTCAGTGACCCTTCCTTTCCTCTTCCAAGGACATTGCATTATCCTCTGTCCTCTATGAACAGGCTCCAGGCTTCTCCTGGTCCACCTGCCCCTGCACTGAATCATGGGGTCAGTTACCTACAGTGCCACAGAGGGAGCCCTTCATCAGAAAACATCCCAGAAGCTGCTTGCTGAATAGATTTGAGTTCACATTACATCCTGAAGGGATGTACAATCTCCGGCAGCGTACTCTAAGTCAGTCTACACTGAATCAGCCCTTTCACCTGTACATGTATGCATGCTGCAAAACCTCAGGGATAACTGAGTTTAATGTGTCTTTAAAAGTATGTCCAAGATAAATGTATGGCTGGATGAAATCCTGGCTATTCCAATGAGCAAATCCTCTGCAATCCTGTCCTTCACTCCTCAACCTCCCATTCTACCACTCCATCAATCCCATCCTCCCTCATTCTGCTCCACTCCCTCAATCCCATCCTCCCTCATTCTGCTCCACACCCTCAATCCCATCCTCCCTCATTCTGCTCCACTCCTTCAATCCCATCCTTCCATTTTTTTAATTCATTCACTAGGATGAGGGCTTCACTGGCTAGACCACCATTTATTGCACATCCCTAATTGCCCTTGAGAAGGTGATGATGAGCTGCCTTCTTGAACTACTGCAGTCCATGTGGTGTAGATACACCCACAGTGCTGTTAGGGAGGGAGTTCCAGGATTTTGACCCAGCAACAGTGAAGGAACGGTGATATATTTCCAAATCAGAATGGTGAATGGCTTGGAGGAGAACTTCCAGGTAGTAGTGTTCCCATCTATCTGCCGCCCTTGTCCTTCTAGATGGTAGTGGTCGTGGGTTTAGACCATAAGACCATAAGACATAGGAGCAGAAATTAGGCCATTCGGCCCATCGAGTCTGCTCTGCCATTCAATCATGGCTGACAAGTTTCTCAACCCCATTCTCCCGCTTTCTCCCCGTAACCTTTGATCCCCTTACCAATCAAGAACCTATCTATCTCGGTCTTAAATACACTCAATGACCTGGCCTCCACAGCCTTCTGTGGCAATGAATTCCATAGATTCACCACTCTCTGGCTAAAGAAGTTTCTCCTCATCTCTGTTCTAAAAGGTCTTCCCTTTACTCTGAGGCTGTGCCCTCGGGTCCTAGTCTCTCCTACTAATGGAAACATCTTCCCCACGTCCACTCTATCCAGGCCTTTCAGTATTCTGTAAGTTTCAATCAGGTCCCCCCTCATCCTTCTAAACTCCATCGAGTATAGAACCAGAGTCCTCAAACATTCCTCATATGTTAAGCCTTTCATTCCTGGGATCATTCTCGTGAACCTCCTCTGGACCCTCTCCAGGGCCAGCACATCCTTCCTGAGATACGGGGCCCAAAATTGCTCACAATATTCTAAATGGAAGGTGCTAAGGAGCCTTGGAGAATTCCTGCAGTGCATCTTGTAGATGGTACACACTGCTGCTACTGTGCGTCAGTGGTGGAGGGAGTGAAAGTTTGTGGATAGGGTGCCAATCAGGCAGGTTGCTTTGTCCTGGATGGTGTCAAGCTTCTTGAATGTTGTTGGAGCTGCACACATCCAGGCAAGTGGAGATTATTCCATCACACTCCTGACTTGTGTCTTGTAGATGGTGGACAGGCTTTGGGGAGTCAGGAGGTGAGTTACTTGTCGCGGGGAAGGTTGGAGCAGTGGTTGGGCAAAGGTGGAAGGGATAGTGCAGGCTGTCTGGGTGCCCTTTAGATATGGTGCTCGGGCCTTCGACCCCATGAAATACCATTGGGGAAGGTGACTCCCTGCCCACCCTCACCCCCACCCTGGGAATTGGAGAGCTCCTCGTGGATACATACGTAATGAGCTGAGGAGCACAAGATTGCTCCTGGTTAACTGCCCTGACCCCCATTGGGAATTACTCCCACTTCCGCACCCACCATCAAACTTAGACTCCAGAATGGAAGATTCCAGTCAATGGTTTCAGTCTTCCCAATATTTAACTGGAGGAATTTTCTGCCCATCCTGCCTTGGATGCTGAATAAGCAGCCTGACAATTTATAGACAGTGCAGGGGTCAAGCGAGTTTGGGGTGAGGTAGAGCTGGGTGTTGTCAGGGACATGTGAAAACTGACACTGTGCTTCTGGACAATGTCACTGATGAGCAATAGGCACATGAGGAATGGGAGGCGGATACACCAGAGGTAATGGTGCAGGAAACAGGAAGTAAAACCATTGATGGTGATTTTCCGGCCACAATTAGTTAAGAATGAAAACAGATGAGAGGAATCCTAACCAGCTAGGTGACAGTGGAAAGGTGTTGGAGGAAGATGGTGTGGTCACTGGTGTCAAAGGCCACAGACAGTTTGAGAAGGTCAAGGAGAGATAGCTTACCTTCGTCCTGGTCACACAAGATGTTATTTGTGCCTTTGATAAGGGCCATTTCGGTCCCGTGACGGGAGTGGAGACCTGATTGGAGGGATTCACACAGGGAGTTCCAGAAAAGACAGGTACATATTTGGGAGGTGACAGCACACTCTGGAACTTTGGAGAGGAGAGGTTGGAGATGGGATAGTAGTTTGAAAAGACAGACCAATCAGGAGCTGTTCTTTTTAAGGAGAGGGCTGATGATGTCAGATTTGAAGGACAGAGGGACAGAAGTATTAACAATGTCAGCTGACAGGGGAGTCTGGAGGGGAAGTTGGGTGCTCAGTAATTAGGTGGGGATAGGGCTGAGAGAGCAGGAGATCGGTCTTATAGACAAGATGAACTAGGAAAGTGCATCAGAGGAAATAGCAGAGAAACTGGAGAAAGATGCGAGTTCAGGGCTAGGGCAGGGGTAAGGAGTAAGGTTGGCCAGGTGAGTCAGGGGAAGGGAGGGACACGGCACAGGCACCTAATCAGATGGTCTCTGTCTTGCTGACTAAGAAGTTCAAACACTCCTCATACTCGCCATTGGAGGTGAGGGTGGAGGGCACAGGGGGAAGTGGAGGGCACAGGGGGAGTGGAGGGTCAGGGGAAAGTGGAGGGTCAGGGGAAAGTGGAGGGGGAAGTGGAGGGTCAGGGGGAAGTGGAGGGCACAGGGGGAGTGGAGGGTCAGGGGAAAATGGAGGGTCAGGGGAAAGTGGAGGGGGAAGTGGAGGGTCAGGGGGAAGTGGTGGGCACAGGGGATAGTGGGGGGGACGGGGATAGTAGAGGGTGAGGGGAAAGCGGAGGGTCAGAGGAAAGTGAAGGACACGGGGAAGTGGAGGGGACAGGGGATAGTGGAAGGGACGGGGATAGTAGAGGGTGAGGGGAAAGCAGAGGGTCAGAGGAAAGTGGAGGACACAGGGGGAAGTGGAGAGGACAGGGGCTAGTGGAGGGTCAGGGGAAATTGGAGGGTCAGGGAAAAGTGGAGAGGGCAGGGGGTAGTGGAGTGGACAGGGGGAAGTGGAAGGGACAGGGGGACGTGGAGGAGACAGGGGATAGTGGGGGGGACAGGGGGAAATGGAGGGCACAGGGGGAAGTGGAAGGGACAGGGGGAAGTGGAGGGAACAGGGGGAAATGGGGGGGACAGGGGGAAGTGGAGGGGACAGGGGAAGTGGAGGGGACAGGGGGAAGTGGAGGGAACAGGGGGAAGTGGGGGGGACAGGGGGAAGTGGAGGGAACGGGGGGAAGTGGAGGGGACAGGGGGAAGTGGGGGGGACAGGGGGAAGTGGAGGGAACGGGGGGAAGTGGAGGGGACAGGGGGAAGTGGGGGGGACAGGGGTAAGTGGGGGGGTCAGGGGGAAGTGGAGGGGACGGGGAAGTAGAGGGGATGGGGAAGTGGAGAGGAGAGGGGGAAGTGGAGGGGACGGGGGGAAATGGAGGGGACAGGGGATAGTGGAGGGGACGGGGGAAGTGGAGGGGACAGAGGGAAGTCGGGGGGGACAGGGGGAAGTGGAGGGGACAGGGGAGAGTGGAAGGGACAGGGGAAAGTGGAAGGGACAGGGGGAAGTGGAAGGGACAGGGGGAAGTGGAAGGGATAGGGGATAAGTGTTTAAGAAGATGATTTGCAGTAGAGAATAGAAGCCAGGGATTACCTTTTGTATTCCAGGATAATCCCAGAAGAAGGAGCAGAATAATGACCCGATAGTTCTTTGTGTGGTCCAGCCAGATGTAGCAGTGAAGGGATAAACCCAGTTGTCCAACTAGAACCATTCAAGTTTACTTTTCTTTGCTGAAATATCCTGATGAATCTGTTATTATCGTTGTGGGTCTTATCTTAGATTGTGCTTTGTTAAGATCATACAAACATACGAATTAGGAACAGGAATAGGCCACTCGGCCCCTCGAGTCTGCTCCACCATTCAATAAGATCATGGCTGATCTGATTGTAATCTCAACCCGACATTCCTGTCTACCCCCAATAACCTTTCACCCCCTTGTTAATCAAGAATCTATCTAGCACTGACTTAAAAATATTCAAAGACTCTGTTTCCACCGCCTTTTGAGGAAGAGAGTTCCAAAGACTCACAGCCCTCTGAAGGAAAAACATTTCTCCCCATTTCTGTCTTAAATCCCACAAAAGGAGACATCTTCTCCACATCCACCCTGTCAAAACCCTCAGGATCTTATATGTTTCAATCAAGTCACCTCTTACTCTTCTAAACTCCAGTGGATACAAGCCTAACCTGTCCAGCCTTTCCTCATAAGGCAACGAGCCTATTCCAGGAGCAGAATCTTCTGCCTGTCGGGCAGGTGAGTCTCCGTGCCTGCCCGTGATTGGCTGTACACTGCTATTTTATGCGGGCTGGCCAATTAAGGCGTGCCCACCATGACGCGTGCCTGTGCGGGCGAGGGGAGGAGGGAGAGTCAGGGCCTGTGCTCTTTCGTGCATGTGCATAAAAGAGTGCAGAAATCTCCTTGAGGCACAGAGCTGTCCCAGGGAGATAAAGTTCAGTTTTAAAGTTTGTAAAAAAGGAAAGATAAAAATTATTCAGACATGTCCCCTCATGTGACAATGTCACATGAGCTAGGACATGTTTATGAAATGTCAAAAAAAAATTTATTCATTAATAAAACTTTCATGAAACCTCATCCCGCCCGTGGATGAGGTTTCATGCAAAACGCGAAGGCTGCTTGGGCTCTTCGCCTGCCCCCCGCCAACCTTAAGGTTGGACGGGCAGCCCTGTCAATTTGGTTAATTAGTTTATTAATGGCCTTAATAGGCTTTTGATAGTTCGGCGGGCGTGCAGCTGACTCCGGTACGTGCCCGCCAAATGGAAGATCGGAATGACGCGCGGTGACGTCAGGACACACGCCCAATGTCATCACACATCATTTTACGCATTGGCATGCAGGGCCCACCCCCGCTCACCGACGAGAAAATTCTGGCCTATGTATTAGTCTAGTAAACCTTCTCTGAACTGCTTCCAGTGTGTTTACATTCTTCCTTAATTAAGGAAGATGCGGTCTCACCAATGCCATGTACAACTGAAATATAACCTCCCTACTTTTGTATTCAATTCCCCTCGCAATAAGCAAGGATATTCTATTAGCTTTCTTGATTACCTGCTCTACCTGAATACTAACCTTTTGTGATTCATGCACTAGAACACCCAGATCCCTCTGAATCTCAGAGCTCTGCAATCTCTCACCATTTATAAAATAAGTTTCTTTTTTGTTCTTCCTGCCAAAATGTACAATTTCACACTTTTCCCACATTATATTCCATTTGTCAGATCTTTGCCCACTCACTTAACTTATCTATCTCCCCTTGTAGCCTCCTTATGTCCTCTTCACAACTTACTTTCCTACCTATCTTTGTATCATCAGAAAATTTAGCAACCATTCCTTCAGTCCCTTCATCTAAGACATTTATATAAATTGTAAACAGTTCAGGTCCCAGCATTGATCCCTGTGGCACACTACTCGTTACATCTTGCCAACCTGAAAAAGACCCATTTATGCCTATCCTCTGCTTCCTGTTAGGCAGCCAATCTTCCATCCATGTTAATATGTTACCCCCTACGCCATGAGCTTTTATTTCTCACATTAACCTTTGATGTGGCTTCTTATCAAATGCCTTCTGGATATCTAAGTACAGTACATCCACCGGCTCCTCTTTATCCACAACACATGTTACTTCTTCAAAGAACGCAAATAAATTGGTTAAACACGATTTCACTCTCTCAAAACCATGTTGAGTCTGCCTAATTACCTTGAATTTATCTAAGTGCCTTGTTATAACATCTTTAATAACAGCTCCTAACATTTTCCCTATGACAGATGTTAAACTAACTAGCCTGTAGTTTCCTGCTTTCTGTCTCCCTCCCTTTTTGAACAAAGGAGTTACATTTACTATTTTCCAATCTAATGGAACCTTTCCTGAATCTAGTGAATTTTGGAAAATTAAAAGCAACGCATCAACTATCTCACTAGTCACTTCGTCAAGACCGTAGGGTGAAGTCCATCTGGACCTGGGGATTTATCAGCCCACAGCTCCAACAATTTTCTTAATATCACTTCTCTGGAGATTATAATTTTCCTGAGTTCCTCCCTCCCTTTCAATTCCTGATTTACAGCTATTTCTGGGCTGTTACTTGTATCCTCTGTAGTGAAGGCCGATGTAAAATATTCGTTCAATTCATCCGCCATCTCCTTCCTTTCCATTATTAATTCCCCAGCTTCACTTCCTATAGGACCAACGCTCACTTTGTTAGCTCTTTTCTTATTTAAATATTTATAGAAACTCTTACGATCTGTTTTTATATTTCGAGCTAGCTTTGTCTCATACTCAAATTTTTCCCTCCTTATTAATCCTTTTGTCATTCTTTGCTGTTTTTTATATCCTGACTAATCTTCTGCCACTCATCATTGGACAATTATATGCTTTTTCTTTGAGTTTGATACTATCTTTAACATTTTTCGTTAACCACGGATGGTGTGTCCGTCCTTTGGATTTTTTCTTTGTCGTTGGAATGTCAATGGAGATTGCTGGTCATTCACCCCAGTGAGCAGAGATCCAAATCTTGCAGCAAATTTGGGAAGAAGTTTTCCTGGGGATGAATACAGAGAAAGTAGGTTTTGGAGGGAGAAAGGGATGTGGGTGGGCAGCAATGCAAAGAAGTGATCAGAGGTGGCCTTATCTGTGATTAATTCAATGGTGGCAATGAAGCCACATGAGATAGCAAAGTCAGGGGGTGGCCGTGAATATGACTTGGGGAGTTTACATGGAGGGCAAGATTTAGGGAGAGTGGGGGCTGGTGAATTCAGAGGAGAGAAAGCCTGCTCAATTGAGATGGAGATTAAAATTACTGATGATGAGAAGCCACTCGGCCCAGAGGCTGAGGGTAGGGAGAAAGTAGTGAAGATAGCTCATTGAGAAAAGTGGTCTGGTATTCAGGCAGGTGGTAAAGAACCAAGATTTTAATTGAGAGTTGAGGGGTGGGACAAGATGAGATATTTAAAGGAGGAGTAAGTGCTGGGGGTATAGGGGACAGCCCAATTTGAGATTTGGTTATAAGTGCCACACTACTGCCATGATGGTCTAGACAGGGCAAGTGGTGAAAGGTATAACCAGGCACGGAGGCTTCTTTTAGGCGAGAGCTGTTATCACCCTTCAGCCAGGAACCCATTAAGGCCATAACATTCACAGTAAGTTTAGGGAGTGCAAAGCCTGTGTTCACGAGTGACTGGGCATTCTGGAGGGAGGTACAGAAGGGTCAGGGGTGGGAGCTGCAGTGAAAGCTGATCCATTGGCAGAGTCCACAGGGTCAGCAGTGGGAGGGGTGATTTGGATGGGGAGGAGATGGGCAAGATCATTCCCCCCTCCAGCACGCTGGGTGGAACTAGAGGTGAGAGATTGGAGGATGGGGCAGTTGGGGTTGGTGCTCGGACAGCACTGAGTGCCTCGTTGAGCCAGTCGGAAGATGCTGAGAGAGGCAGATGGAAGCTGCAGGATCATCTAAGAAGGAATCAAACCTGGGACACTGGCAGGGGAGCAGCAAAATTGAAGGGTACCGAAGTGTTGGGGTAGCGATTTGGTAGAGGAGAATACCTGAGATGGGAGAAATGAAAGGAGTCATAACAACAGGAGGGGGGAGTTAGGAGGGATAGAAAGAAAAGAAGTAAAAGAGGGAAAAATGAAAGTGACGGGCTTAGGTCGGGACCGGCAGCCAAGGTGTGCGTGAGGATAAACTTAGGTTACATAGGTTGATAATGTAGAATTAATTATTATGTATCTTGGTCATGAACAGGCACAGAGAGGAGCCAATAGGAGGAGTCCAGAGCCCTGTAGCGGCTTAAGGTTGAGCTAGGTAGGTGGAGTCAGCGTGGAACTTTGACAACCCGTTTTCCAAGTTTGGAGTCAGCTGTGGCAGGTGAGTGATGTCCAGTAGTTATTAGAAGGATAGAGTATCAGAGGATAATAAACATTTATTTCCCAGATGAACCGCCTGACAAGTTATATCTAGATGATTATTCCTGGTATCAGCATCACTAAGCCTCTGGTACACTGGACATGACGTTAGAGAAGGAAATTCCAGTCACCTGACAGTGATCCTGTTTCTGTTCTACAGATAACCAGTTACATCGAAAAAGACATGAAAGAGGCTTTGAAGAATAAAAACGACACCGGAATTTTGGAAGCTTGGGATGGAATCCAGAAACAGGTAAATTCCATGGGTTTAGCTGGTATTCTTCAACAACAATGCTTTTAGCCCTGCTGCATACTTGGCAACAGTTCTGTACATTTTTATGTATGGACACAACTTATTTTAATTTCAGATTTCCATCAAATTGTATTTTTTTTTCTAATTATGATGAGTTAAATGAATTCAAACTCAGGTGACTGATGCTTGGAGGCTGGGATTATGAGACCTGGTGTCTCTCCTCCAGAATCATCGGCTCCTGCCTCTAGCTGGTTGAGGTGTCCTCCCTGCTCCCAACACTGATCATCAAACACTTTTCCTCCAATAATAACAAACACTGGCCCTGAGCTGTCGGCCAGTGTTGATGCTGCGCGCATCGCCGCCGCCCGCGAAGACTTTTGCGGCCCAACCTTTTCTGCACTCTTTCAGCTGAGACTCCTGATCCCAGCCGCAGGATTAATGGGCGATCGCAGGCATCCCTGTGGAAAACTGATGAACACGGGAGGAGATAGATGAGGAGAGGGCACACACCCCTTTTTTGAAACAAAAATAAAAAATAGCTGGAAAAACTCAGCAGGTCTGACAGCATCTGTGGAGAGAAAGACAGAGTTAACGTTTAAAGTCCGTGTGACTCTTCATCAGAACTAACGAGGAATAAGAAATGTGGTGAAATATAAGCTGGTTTAAGGGGGGGGTGGGACAGGTAGAGCTGGATAGAGGGCCAGTGATAAGTGGAGGCAAAGAAGAGATTGCCAAAGGTGCCATAGACAAAAGGACAAAGGGTTGTTGACGGTGGTGATATTAGCTAAGGAATGTGCTAATGGTGACATTAAGGGTAGAAAGCAGGACGAGCAAGTGACAGATAGCCCTAGCGGGGGTGGGGTGAGGGGAAGGGATCAAAATAAGCTAAAAGGTGGAGATAAAACAATGGATGGAAATACATTTAAAAATAATAATAGAAATTGGTGGGAAAAGAAAAATATATTTAAAAAATATATAAATTATTAGAAAAAAGGGGGATCGGAAAGGGGGTGGGGATGGAGGAGAGAGTTCATGATCTAAAATTGTTGAACTCGATATTCAGTCCGGAAGGCTGTAAAGTGCCCAGTCGGAAGATGAGGTGCTGTTCCTCCAGTTTGCGTTGAGCTTCACTGGAACATTGCAGCAGGCCAAGGACGGACATGTGGGCATGAGAGCAGGGTGGTGTGTTGAAATGGCAAGCGACAGGGGGTTCTGGGTCATGCTTGCAGACAGACCGAAGATGTTCTGCAAAGTGGTCACCCAGTCTGTGTTTTGGTCTCTCCAATGTAGAGGAGACCGCATTGGGAGCAGCGAATGCAGTAGACTAAATTGAGGGAAGTGCAGGGGTAGTCCTGCTTCACTTGAAAGGAGTGTTTGGACCCTTGGACGCTGAGGAGGGGGGAAGTAAAGGGGCAGGTGTTGCACCTTCTGCGGTTGCATGGGAAGGTGCCGTGGGAGGGGGTTGAGGTGTAGGGGGTGATGGAGGAATAGACCAGGGTGTCCCAGCGGGAACGGTCCCTACGGAATGCTGACGGGGGTGTTGAAGGGAAAATGTATTTGGTGGTGGTGTCATGCTGGAGTTGGCGGAAATGGCGGAGGATGATCCTTTGAATGTGGAGGCTGGGAGGGTGATATGACATCAGCTGCCATATTCAGGTAAGTTTTTAAAGGTCTCAAGTCTTTGGGTGGGTCGGTGAGTGGTGAGATGGAAGTAGGTAGTTGTATCGGGGAGTAGTCAGGTTGGGAGTGGGTGGTTGGTATGAAAGGTGGTGGTGGGAGAGAATAGGCTTTGGTTGGGGGATGTGGGGAGATGGCTCTGGTGTTCCGTTCATTAGACTGTTCATTACTGAGTTATACCAGAGGTTAAACGGTGTAACAATTCCAGGGTAAGTATCCGGGTAAGTAGCATGTGTCTGGCCCAAATCTCCAACACTGAGATCAGTGCAGGAGACATTTGCAGAGGGTCGTGGACAGAACAAATCAGCCAATCAGCAGTTTAAACTTCCTGGGCAATTACAGCAGCTGTGTGCGCGGCAGAACTTTCTGCAGGGGCCCCGAGTTGCAACAAAGGCTTAAGTCCTGGAGTTTTTTAAAGGATCATTACCATTGGGAGATTATGTTAGAATGTTGTGAATTGACTCAGCTCCTGTGGTGAAATTTGTCACAGCTGTCAAAATGTGAGCAGAATTTTTAGAGCAAGTTATTGGATGCGGATTGACCTGAAGCCTCCTCAGTAAGATGGAAGCTCTTAATAAAAAGATTTCACTTTTTAGAATTGAAGTTACAGATGGAGCAGAGCATCTAGAGCAGACATAAAAAGGCTCAAGGAAGAACTGCACAATTATAATAATGTTGAGTTAACACAATGTGGCGGAGGTATGCACTCTACTGCATGCCTTCTTCACTTGTGTTCTCATGTTCTTATGTTCTAATGAATATCACTCAAATAAAATTTGAATGAAAATGAGATAGCATCTGAAATGGTGAGTAAATTTGAAATGGCATGATGCAACTTTTATTTGTCTTGCATAAGTTTAAAAAATAAACTATCAACTTGTTGAAAGATTAGGAATAAAGAGTGAGCCCATAAATGTGATGTCACAGAGACAGCTGTTGTGTGATAAATATGAACTTACAAAAAAGAAAGAGGAGAACAGACAAACTTGTCCATTCAGTCTGTCCCATCCAGGCATGGAACAGCTTGAGCGTCAACTCGCAGACACTTCCTCCTACCTCCCCCTGGACCATGACCCCACCACTGAACATCAAGCCATTGTTTCCAACACTGTCACTAACCTCATCTCCTCTGGAGATCTTCCTCCCACAGCTTTCAACCTGATAGTCGCCCAACCTCGGACGGCCCGCTTCTACCTCCTACCCAAAATCCACAAACAGAACTGTCCCGGCAGACCGATCATGTCAGCCTGTTCCTGCCCCACGGAACTCATTTCTCGTTATCTTGACTCCCTTCTCTCTCCCCTTGTCCAGTCCCTTCCCACCTACATCCGTGATTCCTCTGACACCTTACATCACATCAACAATTTCCAGTTCCCTGGCCCCAACCGCTTCCTCTTCACCATGGATGTCCAATCCCTCTACACCTCCATCCCCCACCAGGATGGTCTGAGGGCCCTTAGCTTCTTCCTTGAACAGAGGCCCCAACAATCCCCATCCACCACTACTCTCCTCCGTCTGGCTGAACTTGTTCTCACACTGAACAATTTCTCCTTTAACTCCTCTCACTTCCTCCAAATAAAAGGTGTGGCTATGGGTACACACATGGGCCCCAGCTATGCCTGTCTCTTTATGGGATATGTGAAACATTCCTTTTTCCAGTCCTACTCCGGCCACCTCCCACAACTCTTTCTCCGGTACATCAATGATTACTTCGGTGCTGCTTCATGCTCTCGTCGGGACCTGGAAAAATTTATTAATTTTGCTTCCAATCTCCACCCCGCCATCATTTTCACATGCTCCATCTCTGACACTTCTCTTCCCTTCCTTGACCTCTCTGTCTCAATTTCTGATGATAGACTGTCCACCAATATCCATTACAAGCCTACCGACTCCCACAGCTACCTCGACTACAGCTCCTCACACCCCGCTTCCTGTAAGGACTCCATCCCATTCTCTCAGTTCCTTCGCCTCCGTCGCATCTGTTCTGATGACGCTACCTTCAAAAACAGTTCCTCTGACATGTCCTCCTTCTTCTCTAACCGAGGTTTTCCACCCACGGTCGGTGACAGAGCCCTCAACCGTGTCCGGCCCATCTCCGGCGCATCTGCCCTCACGCCTTCTCCTCCCTCCCAGAAACATGATAGGGTCCCCCTTGTCCTCAATTATCACCCCACCAGCCTCCGCATTCAAAGGATCATCCTCCGCCATTTCCGCCAACTCCAGCATGATGCCACCACCAAACACATCTTCCCTTCAGCCCCCCCTGGCGGCATTCCGTAGGGATCGTTCCCTCCAGGACACCCTGGTCCACTCCTCCATCACCCCCTACTCCTCAACCCCCACCTATGGCACCTCCCCATGCCCACGCAGAAGATGCAACACCTGCCCCTTCACTTCCTCTCTCCCCACCGTCCAAGGGCCCAAACACTTCTTTCAAGTGAAGCAGCATTTCACTTGCATTTCCCCTAACTTAGTCTACTGCATTCGTTGCTCCCAATGCGGTCTCCTCTACATTGGAGAGACCAAACGCAAACTGGGCGACCGCTTTGCAGAACACCTGCGGTCTGTCCGCAAGAAAGACCCAAACCTCCCTGTCGCTTGCCATTTTAACACTCCACCCTGCTCTCTTGCCCACATGTCTGTCCTTGGCTTGCTGCATTGTTCCAGTGAAGCCCAACGCAAACTGGAGGAACAGCACCTCATCTTCCGACTAGGCACTTTACAGCCTTCCGGGCTGAATATTGAATTCAACAACTTTAGATCTTAAACTCCCTCCCCCCATCCCCACCCCGTTTCTTCCCCCTCCCTTTTGTTTTTTTCAATAATTTATATAGATTTTTCTTTTCCCACCTATTTCCATTATTTTAAAATCTACAACTAATACCTTGTCAGTCTTTCCACCCCACCCCCACTAGAGCTGTACCTTGAGTGTCCTGCCATCCATTCTTAATTAGCACTTTTCTTAGATAATATCACCACCTTCAACACCTCTTTGATCCTTTTGTCTATGACATCTTTTGATTATCTGCTCCTATCACTACTTGCTTGTCCCTACAACCACCCCACCCTCAACTTCCCCCCCCCACCCCCCACCTTAAACCAGCTTATATTTCATCCGTCTCCTAACAACACTCAGTTCTGTTGAAGGGTCATGTGGACTCGAAACGTCAACTCTTTTCTTCTCCACTGATGCTGCCAGACCTGCTGAGTTTTTCCAGGTAATTCTGTTTTTGTTATGGAACAGCTTGTGTTTCCCATCAACTCCCCTGTCCTCCAGTCACACAATGTCCTAGGATTGGCAAACAAAAACAGGCAAAAAGTAAAGTAATTTAGGGAAAAACTTCTGGAAAATTCTTCTCTAACCTCAAAAGATGATCAAGCAAACCCCAGGATTCAGCAATAACAAATAACTCACTCATCCTCGTTAACTCAAGATGACTGCCACTTGCAGGATCTTGTCCAACTTTTTTTTGATGTCTTATGGTCCTTACTCGCTGTACATTTGGGCAATCTGTTCCATAGGTCAGCAACTCTGCAAAATGAATTTTCTGGTGTCTAACCTAACTCTCCCTTATTATGAAGCCCTATATCCTCCCTATCCAGCTCTAAAAACTATTCACCTGAATAGAATTTGGTTCTCTTCATCTTAAGGATCTCAATAATATCCTTTGCCTTTCTCCAATGAAAAAGCCCCAGTTCCCTGAGCCTGTCCTGTAATGAACTGCACTAAGACTTGGTGTCAGTCTAGTTGTCTCCCCTCTGGATCTTCACCAAAGGCCTTGATAATTTGCACGTGAGGAAACCAGAAACTGGACATTGTGTTTTGGACATTGCCGTATCAAGGCCTATATAGGAGAATGATCATATTGCTAGTTTTCCAGTTAACTGCCCTGGCTATACACCCAAACGTGTTTGCTTTTCCTGTGACCTCACTAGGTCAGGGTCATGGGCTCTCAGCATTCCTTGCACTATGACCCCAAGCTCTATACCTTTCAAAGAGGCAATCCTGCACAGCTAACATAAGCATGGAACTGCAGTGCAGTTATCCACATCAAACAATATCCACCCACATCCAGGCCCATTCCTGTATTATAATGAAATCAGCCTGAAGTTTATTTTTCCAAAATTCAAACTCCTGTGCACATCAGTGAATGTGGATTTGTCCTTTTAATACTTTTATCCAGATCACTAATAAAGAGCAGTGATTCCAACATTGATCTGTAAAAGACTCCATACTGACCAGACCTCATGCTGCCAACACTCTAAGGTTGTCCTGGAGTCTCCAGGAATTGAAGATTATTACGATCTGTGAAGAGACCAAGAGCTTTTTGAAAAAATGAATTTCCCAGCGACTGACGGAAAAAAAATGGCAGGACAAGACTTCACATTTAAAGACAGTAACAAACTAAAATCAATTTAGGTGATAAACTACTTAACAGGCAACTAAGACACCAACTTAAAGAAAGGACACTTATGCAGTAACTGATGAGATCAATGGAAATACACTGTATGACAAATTTTTACATTATGCCACACCTCTGGCAGACAGGTAGCAATACAAAATTAACTGTCAAGGCACTCCCAGGTTCTGGCAAGCTCACTTCTTCCTCCAACGGCAAATCTTCCAATGCCTTTGTTCCACTCAGACAGGATAACCCAGAAGAGGCTTCTATCAGGAAGGCCCACCTCAGCGACTCCTTGTTCCTTAAATCTTGAAAATTCCCATCAGTCCTGTTTCCTTCATTAAGAACAGAAAATGAGGAATGATATAAGCCCTGGAGAGCAAGACGTAAAGTCAGTCTGGGTAGAAATAAGAAATAGCAAGGGAAAAAAGTCCCTGGTGGGAGTAATCTATAGGTCCCCAAACAGTAATTTAGCAGTAGGGCACAGTATAAACCAGGAAATACTGGGAGCATGTAAGAAAGGCACGGCAATAATCATGGGTGATTTTAATATGCATATAGACTGGACTAATCAAATTGGCAAGGGTAGCCTCGAGGGAGAGTTCATAGAGTGTATTAGAGATTGTTTCCTGGAGCAATATGTTGTGCAACCAACCAGAGAGCAGGCTATTCTGGATTTGGTTTTGTGTAATGAGATGGGATTAATTAATGATCTCACAGTAAAGGATCCTCTAGGGAAGAGTGATCATAGCATGCTGGAATTTCAAGTTCAGTTTGAGAGTGAGAAACTTGAGTCCCACGCTAGTGTTCTAGAGTTAAACAAAGGTAACTACATAGGCATGAGGGCAGATTTAGCCCTAGTGGACTGGGCAGGAAGACTACAAGGTAGGACAGTTGATGAACAGTGGCAGATATTTAAGGAGATATTCAATTCCTCCCAAGTAAAATATATCCCAGTGAGGAAGAAAGATGGTAAGAGGGGGAAAAGCATCCATGACTAAGCAAGGAATTTAAAGATAACTTAAAGGCAAAAACTAAGGCATACAAAATTGCAAAGGTCAGTGGCAGGCTGGAAGATTGGGAAATTTTTAAAGATCAGCAAAGGGTTACTAAAAAAATAATAAAACCAGCAAAGGTAAATTATGAAAGAAAACTAGCGTAAAATATAAAAACTGATAGCAAAAGATTCTACAAGTGTATAAAAGGAAAGAGAGTAGCTAAAGTGAATGTTGGTCCCTTGGAGGATGAGACTGGGGAGTTAATAATGGGGAACGCAGAAATGACAGAGACGCTTAATCAACATTTTGCCTCAGTTTTCACAGTGGAGGACACTAGTACCATTGTACCAATAGTAACAGGTAGTGCAGAGGATATAGAGAAAGAGGAACTTAGAACAATCACCATCACTAGAGAAAAAGTAATGAGCAAACTATTGGGATTAAAGGGTGACAAGTCCCCAGGACCTGATGGCCTACATCCCAGGGTCTTAAAGGAAGTGGCAGCAGAGATAGTGGGTGCATTGGCTATAATATTCCAAAATTCCCTGGATTCTGGAAAGGTTCCAGTGGATTGAAAAAATGCTAATAATGCTAATAATGCCCTTATTCAAAAAGAGGGGGAGGCAGAAAGTAGGAAACTATAGACCAGTTAGTTTAACATCTGTCATTGGGAAATTGTTGGAATCCATTATTAAGGAAGTAGTAATGGGACATTTGGAAAGTCAAAATGCAATCCATCAGAGTCAGCATGGTTTTATGAAGAGTAAATCATGTTTGACTAATTTGCTAGAGTTCTTTGAAGATGTGACAAGCAAAGCGGATAATGGGGATCCTGTAGATGTAGTATATCTGGACTTCCAGAAGGCCTTTGATGAGGTGCCACACAAAAGATTAATACACAAGATAAGATCACATGGAGTTAGGGGTAATATATTAGCTTGGATAGAGGATTGGCTAACCAATAGAAAGCAGAGAGTTGGGATAAATGGGTCTTTTTCTGGTTGGCAAGCTGTAACTAGTGGGGTGCCACAGGGTTTGGTCCTTGGGCCCCAACTATTTACAATCTATATTAATGGCTTGGATTCAGGGATAGAAGGTACTATAGCTAAATTTGCAAATGACACCAAAATAGATAGGAAAGTAAGTTGCAATGAAGAAAAAAGAAATTTACAAATGGATATGGACAGGTTAGGTGAATGGGCCAAAATTTGGCAGATGGAGTTTAACGTGGATAAGTGTGAGGTTATCCATTTTGGTCGGAAGAATAAAAAGGCAGCTTATTATTTAAATGGAGAGAAACTTCAGAGTGCTTCAGTGCAGAGGGATCTGGGTGTCCTCATGCATGAATCGCTGAAAGCTAGTATGCAGGTACAGCAGGTAATAAGGAAGGCAAATGGAATTTTGGCATTTGGCATTCTAAATGAATAGAGTATAAAAATAGGGAAGTGTTGTTGCAACTGTACAAGGCATTGGTGAGACCGAACCTGGAGTACTGTGCACAGTTTTGGTCCCCTTACTTGAGGAAGGATGTAGTTGCATTGGAGGCGGTTCAGAGGAGGTTCACTAGATTGATTCCAGAGATGCAGGGCTTGTCTTATGAGGAGAGATTGAACAGTTTAGGCCTATACTCGCTGGAGTTTAGAAGGATGAAAGGAGATCTAATTGAGGTATATAAGATGTTAAAGGGGATAGACAAAGTAGACCTGGAGCGGATGTTTCCCCTTCTGGGGCATTCTAGAATGAAAGGCCATAGTTTTAGGCTAAGGGGTGGTAGATTTAAATCAGAGATGAGGAGGAATTACTTTTCTCAAAGGGTCGTGAATCTGTGGAATTCACTACCTCAGAGTGCAGTGGATGCCGGGACGCTGAATAAATTTAAGGTGGATTTAGACAGATTTGAAAGGTTATGGGAAGAGGGCGGGAAATTGGAGTTGAAGCCAAAATGAGATCAGCCATGATCGTAATAAATGGAGGAGCAGGCTCGAGGGGCTGAATTGCCTACTCCCGCTCCTAGTTCTTATGTTTTTATGTTCTAACCAACTTTTACAAGCATTCTGCTCATCATTTAATACATAAATAGTCACCCTGCTCTTCACAGATGTAGAGGCTGCTGTGCAAATGTACAGCAGTACATCCTTTGCCCCTCTGTGTCACTGTGTCTTTATAAAAACAGCTCTTTCATGTCAAGGTGTGAAACCTGTCCCTTGATTTTCAATAGGTTTTGGTTACAGATTGCATAGGCCTGTCTCCAGGCAACGTTAATATGATCACCATATCCCTCTATCCAAGACATTCCATTTTCACCTTAAATTAAAGTAGACATTTTAAAATATAGCTGCCTTGCAGAATCTCACATTTGTAACAATATTAATTAATCTAGATGCTGCTGTGCAAATGCATCAGGCCATCCAAAACCTTGGCTTTGCATTTTCATTGAATATATTTGGTTATTAGAGAAAGATTGGGAATGGGAGAAAATGTCTGGTTGATTATATAGGAATTGCAATGAAACTTCCTGGAATGTATCCAACCAGACTTTGCAATTCTAACCAGGCTATATTGAGATCCTCTAGCATGAATAATCATATTCTGCCTCTATATTTTCAACAATCCATTTTTACCCTGACTGCAAATCCCACAGAAAACACCTTTACATAAACACAGTGTGAGGGTATATTCCCCAGAGGGCAGAATCTTCAGGAGATGATGGGGGCTTGCCTGCTGACTGGAGAGGTGGCAAGAGGCCTGTGTTCCTTCCTTTGGGGCAGGCCCACAGAACCACGAGCCAATCAGACAGTTAAGAGGTCAGTGGTGGGCCTTTCCCTGGGGTCAGGACCCCATGGGCAGAGGTCCAGCCTACGAGAGCTATTGGCTAATCAGAGACTGGCAGCTCTTTTCCTCAGCAGTGTCACCAGGGAGGCAGTGGCTGCTGCCAGAACGACAGGCAACAGGGGCCTGGGATCCTGGAGTGACCAAAGCTAGCAGTATGGAATTGGCAGGAAGGGTTTTGGAGGTTGGGGGGGTTAAGGCGTAGCGGGGGGTCGGCAGCAAGGGAAGGGCGTGGTTCTCAGCAGCCCACCCCACCCATTCCCGATGCTGGGTCCCTTGATCAGGCACTGAATGCTTTTGAAGGAGGAACCCCACCCCTCTCTGCCCTGTGACCAGGAGACAACAAGCAGCCCACTCAGGTTTACTTATCATGCTCCCATGTGGTAACAGGCCCACCCTTAGCTGGGTTAGTACAAGTAGTAGCAGGATGAGGTCCTTAAGGACAACCATGGGCCTTCCCGCCATGGGCTTAATTGGGATCCCCCCCCGCCACCATTCCACCCAATTGAACTCCTTCCCTGCCTCCAAACACGGCATTAGAGAGGGAAGATGATTCCAATCAGGCTATTTCCCTCAAGTCACAGCAGAACGGCAAGGAAAACCATGAGGAAGTTCACCTCCAATATTTAACCAGGCCAGCATCTGTGTGAATTTCCCATTTTGGGAAAATACAACAAAGGTGATGACTCAAAGCACACGCTGATATTGTTAGGGATGTCATGAAATTGTCACAAAGTACGTGGACCTCAAAGTTGTCAGACTGTCACAAAAACCCAACTGGTTCACAAATGTCAGGACGAAAACCTGCCATCCTTTCCCGATCTAGCCTACCCATGATTCCAGTCCCACACAAATTTCGTTGGTACTTAACTGCCACTCTGAAGTGACCTAACCAAGTCACTCAGTTCAATGAAACATCTACAGAAGTACAGGGCCTTCCCAGGAGTTGCCAACCTTCCAGGCTGATGCTGGGATCTTCAGAAATGATGTGGGATCTACTAAATACTGCCCCCAGTAACCCAGAACAAAATTCAAGGGACACTAAAACAAATCATGTGATGTATTCAATTTCCTTCAGTGTATGTTTGCAATAAAAACACCGGAGACAGGATTAAACTGGCTATTTGACAGACAGTCGTGCATTATCTATTTGGGTAATTAAGAGCCTGCTTTTCTTCTAATTAGCCATGGGAAAGCAGGACACCATAACAATGATTACATTGGGCGACCAATAAAACAAGTATGGAGGCAGGGCATTTGGCGTGGGGGTGACATGTGATGAAACTTCCAGATTACATCCAATCAGAGTTAAGAACCTAGTAAATAGCGATGGTCAATTAATATCAACTTTGTGAAAAAGGCCTCATCTCAACAATTAATATTTTAAAATTATAGCGTATGATTTAGTAATCATCTATACCCATGGGTTCATGTCTTATTTTGATACAAGAGCAAAATACTGCAGATGCTGGAAACCTGAAATAAAAACCAAAAATGTTGGAGATACTCAGCAGGTCAGGCAGCATCTGTGGAGAGAGAAAAACAGTTATTGACCTGAAATGTTAACTATTTCTTTCTTATTTTGATGACCTTACTGCTTATTGTATGAGGATAACTTTATTCTTCTCTTGCCTCCTCTTAGCTGCAGTGCTGTGGTGTTACTAACCACACTGACTGGGGAGACACTGTGCCAAAGTCCTGCTGTATAGTAGAATTTTCAAACTGCACCTATTTCCAAAAGGTGATGTGCACGAATGTCCTAAATTATGTGTGTGCTTGTGTGTGCTTTTCTTTGTTTTTGTGCAAAGTGCTGCCTCAGGGAGATCGGCTCATGTGTGACAGTGTCACATGAGCTGGGACAAGTCCATTACTTTTACTTAAAAATTTTCCGAACATTTTAAATCCCTCATGAAACCTCATCCCGTCCATGGATGAGGTTTCATGCTTTTTCAGAAGGCCGCCTGGGCGTTTCGCCTGCCCGCCAACTGTAAGGTTGGATGGGCAGACCCATTAATTAAGTAAATTACTTTTGTAAATACCTTAAGTGGCCGCTGACAGTTCGGTGGGCGCGCAGCCGAATCGATTGCGTGCCCGCCGAACTGAGAATCTAGATGACACAGGGTGATGTCGGGACGCACACCCGACGTCATCCCGCGTCATTTTATGTGTCGGCGAGCAGGCCCCGCCCCCACTCGCCGACCAGAAATTACTGCCCCATGTGTTTGTGTGTCTGTCCATCTGTCTGTGTGCCTTTGTGTACATATCTCTGTGGGTCTGGTGCTGTGTATGTTTCTCTATGCATGTATGGATCTGTGTGTGTATCCTTCTGCATGCGCATGATGGTGAACATTTTTTTGTGTCATGCGTATGTCTATGTGTGTGTGTGTCTGTGAGTATGCGTGTGTTTGTGAGCATATACTTGTTTGTATGTGTGTGTCTGTGTGTCAATGCATGTGTCTATGCACATGTGCCTGTGTGGCCTATGTATCTGTGTGCCTGAGTGCATGTGCCTGTACACATGTTTTTGTGCCTGTGTGCATGTGTTTGTCTGTTTGTGTGTATCTGTGTGGGTGTGTCCCTGTGTTTGTGTATCAACGTCTCTGTGTCCATGCATGTGTTTGTGCAGGTGTGTCTGTGTGCATGTGTCTGACCATGTATCTGTGTGTATATGCATGTGTCTTTGTGTATCTGTGTATGTGGTGTCTATGTGTATTTCTGTGCACGAGTGCCTGTGTGCATGTAATCGTGTGCGTATATCTGTGTGTGTAATCATGTGCATGTATTTGTCTGTATGTGTGCATGTTGCTCCAAGTGTTTCTGTGTGCAGATATCTGTCTGCATGTATCTGTGTGTGTGTGTGTGTGCGTGTGTGTATGTGCATGTCTGTGCAAGTGCTTCTGTGTGTGTGGCTCTGCAGTTGGTCCCAGTAGGCTGCAGAGTCAGCTATCTATGTGCTCTGGGCGGCTCCCGCTTGCTATATTGCAAAGAAAATTCTGAAATTTCTGTCTGTGCATTTA